>NW_024543274.1:0-650214 GCF_018167655.1 Microtus oregoni | reverse complement strand
GAGCACCCTGAGTACTGAGCACCCAGCACCCTGAGCACTGAACAAACAGCACCCTGAGTACTGAGCACCCCGAGCACTGAGCACCCAGCACCCTGAGTACTGAGCACCGAGCACCCCGAGCACTGAGCACCCAGCACCCCGAGCACTGAGCACCCAGCACCCTGAGTACTGAGCACCCAGCACCCTGAGTACTGAGCACTGAGCACCCAGCACCCGGAGTACTGAGCACCCAGCACCCTGAGTACTAAGCACCGAGCACCCTGAGTACTGAGCACCCAGCACCCTGAGCACTGAGCACCCAGCACCCTGAGCACTGAGCACCCAGCACACTGAGCACTGAGCACCCAGCACCCTGAGTACTGAGCACTGAGCACCCAGCACCCCGAGCACTGAGCCCCCAGCACCCTGAGTACTGTGCACTGAGCACCCAGCACCCCAAGCACTGAGCACCCAGAACCCTGAGCACTGAGCACCCAGCACCCGAGTACTGAGCACCCAGCACCCTGAGTACTGAGCACCCAGCTCCCTGAGTACTGAGCACCCAGCACCCCGAGAACTGAGCACCCAGCACCCTGAGTACTGAGCACCCAGCACCCTGAGCACTGAGCACCCAGCACCCTGAGCACTGAGCACCCAGCACCCTGAGTACTGAGCACCCAGCACCCTGAGTACTAAGCACCGAGCACCCTGAGCACTGAGCACCCAGCACCCTGAGCACTGAGCACCCAGCACCCTGAGTACTGAGCACCCAGAACCCCGAGCACTGAGCACCCAGCACCCTGAGTACTGAGCACCCAGCACCCTGAGCACTGAGCACCGAGCACCCTGAGCACTGAGCACCCAGCACCCTGAGGACTGAGCACCCAGCACCCCGAGCACTGAGCACCCAGCACCCTGAGCACTGAGCACCCTGAGTACTGAGCACTGAGCACCCTGAGTACTGAGCACTGAGCACAATGAGTACTGAGCACAGAGCACACTGAGTACTGAGCACCCAGCACCCCGAGCACTGAGTACCCAGCACCCTGAGCACTGAGCACCCAGCACCCTGAGCACTGAGCACCCAGCACCCTGAGCACTGAGCACCCAGCACCCTGAGCACTGAGCACCCAGCACCCTGAGTACTGAGCACTGTGCACCCAGCACCAAGAGCACTGAGCACCCAGCACCCTGAGTACTGAGCACTGAGCACCCAGCAAGCCAAGCACTGAGCACCCAGCACTCTGAGCACTGAGCACCCAGCACCCTGAGTACTGAGCACGAAGCACCCTGAGTACTGAGCACCGAGCACCCCGAGCACTGAGCACCCAGCACCCTGAGCACTGAGCAACCAGCACACTGAGTACTGAGCTCCGAGCACCCCGAGCACTGAGTACCCAGCGCCCCGAGCACTGAGCACCCAGAACCCTGAGCACTGAGCACCCAGCACCCTGAGCACTGAGCACCCAGCACCCCGAGCACTGAGCACCCAGCACCCCGAGCACTGAGCACTGAGCACCCTGAGTACTGAGCACCCAGCACCCTGAGCAATGAGCACCCAGCACCCCGAGCACAGAGCACCCAGCACCCAGAGCACTGAGCACTGACCACCCTGAGTACTGAGCACCCAGCACCCCGAGCACTGAGCACCGAGCACCCTGAGCACTGAGCAGCCAGCACCCTGAGTACTAAGCACCCAGCAACCTGAGTACTAAGCACCCAGCACCCTGAGTACTGAGCACACAGCACCCTGAGTACTGAGCACCCAGCACCCTGAGTACTGAGCACCCAGCGTACTGAGCACCGAGCACCCCGAGCACTGAGCACCCAGCACCCTGAGTACTGAGCACCCAGCACCCTGAGCACTGAGCACCCAGCACCCTGAGCACTGAGTACACAGCACCCTGAGTACTGAGCACCCAGCACCCAGAGCACTGAGCACCCAGCACCCTGAGAATGAGCACCCAGCACCCCGAGCACTGAGCACCCAGCACCCTGAACACTGAGCACCCAGCACCCTGAGTACTGAGCACCCAGCACCCCGAGCACTGAGCACCCAGCACCCTGAGTACTTAGCACCCTGAGTACTGAGCACCCAGCACCCTGAGGACTGAGCACCCAGCAACCTGAATACTGAGCACTGAGCACCCAGAGAACTGAGCACACAGCACCCCGAGCACTGAGCACCCAGCACCCCGAGCACTGATCACCGAGCACACCGAGCACTGTGCACCCAGCACCCTGAGCACTGAGCACCCAGCACCCTGAGTACTGAGCACTCAGCGTCCTGAGCACTGAGTACTGAGCACCCCGAGCACTGAGCACCCAGCACCCTGAGCACTGAGCACCCAGCACCCCTTGCACTGAGCACCCAGCAGCCGCAGTACTGAGCACGCAGCACCCTGAGTACTGAGCACCCAGCACCCCGAGCACTGAGCCTCCAGCACCCTGAGTACTGAGCACCCAGCACCCTGAGTACTGAGCACTGAGCACCCAGCCCCCAGAGCACTGAGCACTGAGGACCCAGCACCCTGAGCACTGAGCACCCAGCACCCTGAGTACTGAACACCCAGCACCCTGAGCACTGAGCACTGAGCACCCAGCACCCTGAGCACTGAGCCCTGGGCACCCAGCACCCTGAGCACTGAGCAACCAGCAGCCTGAGCACTGAGCACCCAGCACACTGAGTACTGAGCACCCAGCACCCTGAGTACTGAACACCCAGCACCCTGAGCACTGAGCACTGAGCACCCAGCACCCTGAGCACTGAGCACTGAGCACCCAGCACCCTGAGCACTGAGCACCCTGAGCACTGAGCACTGAGCACCCAGCACCCTGAGTACTGAGCACCCAACACTCTGAGCACTGAGCACCCAGCACGCTGAGTACTGAGCACTGAGCACCCAGCACCCTGAGTACTGAGTACCCAGCACCCTGATCATTGAGCACCGAGCACCCTGAGCACTGAGCACCCAGCAACCTGAGGACTGAGCACGAAGCACCCCGAGCACTGACCACCCAGCACCCTGAGCACTGAGCTCCCTGAGTACTGAGCACTGAGCACCCTGAGTACTGAGCACTGAGCACCCTGAGTACTGAGCACCCAGCACACTGAGTACTGAGCACCGAGCACCCCGAGTACTGAGCACCCAGCACCCCGAGCACTGAGCACCGAGCACCCCGAGCACTGAGCACCCAGCAACCAGAACACTGAGCACCCAGCACCCCGAGCACTGAGCACCCAGCACCCCGAGCACTGAGCAACCAGCACCCCGACCACTGAGCACCCAGCACCCCGAGCACTGAGCACCCAGCACCCCGAGCACTGAGCACCCAGCACCCTTATTATTGAGCACCCAGCACCCTGAGTACTGAGCACCCAGCACCCTGAGCACTGAGCACCCAGCACCCTGAGTACTGAGCACCCAGCACCCCAAGCACTGAGCACCCTGTGTACTGAGCACCCAGCACCCCAAGCACTGAGCACCCTGAGTACTGAGCACCCAGCACCCTGATTAATGAGCACCCAGCACCCCGAGCACTGAGCACCCAGCACCCTGAGTACTGAGCACCGAGCACACTGAGTACTGAGCACCCAGCACCCTGAGTACTGAGCACCCATCGTACTGAGCACCGAGCACCCAGCACCCTGAGTACTGAGCACCCAGCACCCTGAGCACTGAGCACCGAGCACCCCGAGCAATGAGCACCCAGCACCCAGAGTACTGAGCACCCAGCACCCTGAGCACTGAGCACCCAGCACCCTGAGCACTGAGCACCCAGCACACTGAGCACTGAGCACCCAGCACCCTGAGTACTGAGCACTGAGCACCCAGCACCCCGAGCACTGAGCCCCCAGCACCCTGAGTACTGTGCACTGAGCACCCAGCACCCCAAGCACTGAGCACCCAGCACCCTGAGCACTGAGCACCCAGCACCCGAGTACTGAGCACCCAGCACCCTGAGTACTGAGCACCCAGCTCCCTGAGTACTGAGCACCCAGCACCCCGAGAACTGAGCACCCAGCACCCTGAGTACTGAGCACCCAGCACCCTGAGCACTGAGCACCCAGCACCCTGAGCATGGAGCACCCAGCACCCTGAGTACTGAGCACCCAGCACCCTGAGTACTAAGCACCGAGCACCCTGAGCACTGAGCACCCAGCACCCTGAGCACTGAGCACCCAGCACCCTGAGTACTGAGCACCCAGAACCCCGAGCACTGAGCACCCAGCACCCTGAGTACTGAGCACCCAGCACCCTGAGCACTGAGCACCGAGCACCCTGAGCACTGAGCACCCAGCACCCTGAGGACTGAGCACCCAGCACCCCGAGCACTGAGCACCCAGCACCCTGAGCACTGAGCACCCTGAGTACTGAGCACTGAGCACCCTGAGTACTGAGCACTGAGCACAATGAGTACTGAGCACAGAGCACACTGAGTACTGAGCACCCAGCACCCCGAGCACTGAGTACCCAGCACCCTGAGCACTGAGCACCCAGCACCCTGAGCACTGAGCACATAGCACCCTGAGCACTGAGCACCCAGCACCCTGAGCACTGAGCACCCAGCACCCTGAGTACTGAGCACTGTGCACCCAGCACCAAGAGCACTGAGCACCCAGCACCCTGAGTACTGAGCACTGAGCACCCAGCAAGCCAAGCACTGAGCACCCAGCACTCTGAGCACTGAGCACCCAGCACCCTGAGTACTGAGCACGAAGCACCCTGAGTACTGAGCACCGAGCACCCCGAGCACTGAGCACCCAGCACCCTGAGCACTGAGCAACCAGCACACTGAGTACTGAGCTCCGAGCACCCCGAGCACTGAGTACCCAGCGCCCCGAGCACTGAGCACCCAGAACCCTGAGCACTGAGCACCCAGCACCCTGAGCACTGAGCACCCAGCACCCCGAGCACTGAGCACCCAGCACCCCGAGCACTGAGCACTGAGCACCCTGAGTACTGAGCACCCAGCACCCTGAGCAATGAGCACCCAGCACCCCGAGCACAGAGCACCCAGCACCCAGAGCACTGAGCACTGACCACCCTGAGTACTGAGCACCCAGCACCCCGAGCACTGAGCACCGAGCACCCTGAGCACTGAGCAGCCAGCACCCTGAGTACTAAGCACCCAGCAACCTGAGTACTAAGCACCCAGCACCCTGAGTACTGAGCACACAGCACCCTGAGTACTGAGCACCCAGCACCCTGAGTACTGAGCACCCAGCGTACTGAGCACCGAGCACCCCGAGCACTGAGCACCCAGCACCCTGAGTACTGAGCACCCAGCACCCTGAGCACTGAGCACCCAGCACCCTGAGCACTGAGTACACAGCACCCTGAGTACTGAGCACCCAGCACCCCGAGCACTGAGCACCCAGCACCCGGGGAATGAGCACCCAGCACCCCGAGCACTGAGCACCCAGCACCCTGAACACTGAGCACCCAGCACCCTGAGTACTGAGCACCCAGCACCCCGAGCACTGAGCACCCAGCACCCTGAGTACTTAGCACCCTGAGTACTGAGCACCCAGCACCCTGAGGACTGAGCACCCAGCAACCTGAATACTGAGCACTGAGCACCCAGAGAACTGAGCACACAGCACCCCGAGCACTGAGCACCCAGCACCCCGAGCACTGATCACCGAGCACACCGAGCACTGTGCACCCAGCACCCTGAGCACTGAGCACCCAGCACCCTGAGTACTGAGCACTCAGCGTCCTGAGCACTGAGTACTGAGCACCCCGAGCACTGAGCACCCAGCACCCTGAGCACTGAGCACCCAGCACCCCTTGCACTGAGCACCCAGCAGCCGCAGTACTGAGCACGCAGCACCCTGAGTACTGAGCACCCAGCACCGGGAGCACTGAGCCTCCAGCACCCTGAGTACTGAGCACCCAGCACCCTGAGTACTGAGCACTGAGCACCCAGCCCCCAGAGCACTGAGCACTGAGGACCCAGCACCCTGAGCACTGAGCACCCAGCACCCTGAGTACTGAACACCCAGCACCCTGAGCACTGAGCACTGAGCACCCAGCACCCTGAGCACTGAGCCCTGGGCACCCAGCACCCTGAGCACTGAGCACCCAGCAGCCTGAGCACTGAGCACCCAGCACACTGAGTACTGAGCACCCAGCACCCTGAGTACTGAACACCCAGCACCCTGAGCACTGAGCACTGAGCACCCAGCACCCTGAGCACTGAGCACTGAGCACCCAGCACCCTGAGCACTGAGCACCCTGAGCACTGAGCACTGAGCACCCAGCACCCTGAGTACTGAGCACCCAACACTCTGAGCACTGAGCACCCAGCACGCTGAGTACTGAGCACTGAGCACCCAGCACCCTGAGTACTGAGTACCCAGCACCCTGATCATTGAGCACCGAGCACCCTGAGCACTGAGCACCCAGCACCCTGAGGACTGAGCACGAAGCACCCCGAGCACTGACCACCCAGCACCCTGAGCACTGAGCTCCCTGAGTACTGAGCACTGAGCACCCTGAGTACTGAGCACTGAGCACCCTGAGTACTGAGCACCCAGCACACTGAGTACTGAGCACCGAGCACCACGAGTACTGAGCACCCAGCACCCCGAGCACTGAGCACCGAGCACCCCGAGCACTGAGCACCCAGCAACCAGAACACTGAGCACCCAGCACCCCGAGCACTGAGCACCCAGCACCCCGAGCACTGAGCAACCAGCACCCCGACCACTGAGCACCCAGCACCCCGAGCACTGAGCACCCAGCACCCCGAGCACTGAGTACCCAGCACCCTGATTATTGAGCACCCAGCACCCTGAGTACTGAGCACCCAGCACCCTGAGCACTGAGCACCCAGCACCCTGAGTACTGAGCACCCAGCACCCCAAGCACTGAGCACCCTGTGTACTGAGCACCCAGCACCCCAAGCACTGAGCACCCTGAGTACTGAGCACCCAGCACCCTGATTAATGAGCACCCAGCACCCCGAGCACTGAGCACCCAGCACCCTGAGTACTGAGCACCGAGCACACTGAGTACTGAGCACCCAGCACCCTGAGTACTGAGCACCCATCGTACTGAGCACCGAGCACCCAGCACCCTGAGTACTGAGCACCCAGCACCCTGAGCACTGAGCACCGAGCACCCCGAGCAATGAGCACCCAGCACCCAGAGTACTGAGCACCCAGCACCCTGAGCACTGAGCACCCAGCACCCTGAGCACTGAGCACCCAGCACACTGAGCACTGAGCACCCAGCACCCTGAGTACTGAGCACTGAGCACCCAGCACCCCGAGCACTGAGCCCCCAGCACCCTGAGTACTGTGCACTGAGCACCCAGCACCCCAAGCACTGAGCACCCAGCACCCTGAGCACTGAGCACCCAGCACCCGAGTACTGAGCACCCAGCACCCTGAGTACTGAGCACCCAGCTCCCTGAGAACTGAGCACCCAGCACCCCGAGAACTGAGCACCCAGCACCCTGAGTACTGAGCACCCAGCACCCTGAGCACTGAGCACCCAGCACCCTGAGCACTGAGCACCCAGCACCCTGAGTACTGAGCACCCAGCACCCTGAGTACTAAGCACCGAGCACCCTGAGCACTGAGCACCCAGCACCCTGAGCACTGAGCACCCAGCACCCTGAGTACTGAGCACCCAGAACCCCGAGCACTGAGCACCCAGCACCCTGAGTACTGAGCACCCAGCACCCTGAGCACTGAGCACCGAGCACCCTGAGCACTGAGCACCCAGCACCCTGAGGACTGAGCACCCAGCACCCCGAGCACTGAGCACCCAGCACCCTGAGCACTGAGCACCCTGAGTACTGAGCACTGAGCACCCTGAGTACTGAGCACTGAGCACAATGAGTACTGAGCACAGAGCACACTGAGTACTGAGCACCCAGCACCCCGAGCACTGAGTACCCAGCACCCTGAGCACTGAGCACCCAGCACCCTGAGCACTGAGCACATAGCACCCTGAGCACTGAGCACCCAGCACCCTGAGCACTGAGCACCCAGCACCCTGAGTACTGAGCACTGTGCACCCAGCACCAAGAGCACTGAGCACCCAGCACCCTGAGTACTGAGCACTGAGCACCCAGCAAGCCAAGCACTGAGCACCCAGCACTCTGAGCACTGAGCACCCAGCACCCTGAGTACTGAGCACGAAGCACCCTGAGTACTGAGCACCGAGCACCCCGAGCACTGAGCACCCAGCACCCTGAGCACTGAGCAACCAGCACACTGAGTACTGAGCTCCGAGCACCCCGAGCACTGAGTACCCAGCGCCCCGAGCACTGAGCACCCAGAACCCTGAGCACTGAGCACCCAGCACCCTGAGCACTGAGCACCCAGCACCCCGAGCACTGAGCACCCAGCACCCCGAGCACTGAGCACTGAGCACCCTGAGTACTGAGCACCCAGCACCCTGAGCAATGAGCACCCAGCACCCCGAGCACAGAGCACCCAGCACCCAGAGCACTGAGCACTGACCACCCTGAGTACTGAGCACCCAGCACCCCGAGCACTGAGCACCGAGCACCCTGAGCACTGAGCAGCCAGCACCCTGAGTACTAAGCACCCAGCAACCTGAGTACTAAGCACCCAGCACCCTGAGTACTGAGCACACAGCACCCTGAGTACTGAGCACCCAGCACCCTGAGTACTGAGCACCCAGCGTACTGAGCACCGAGCACCCCGAGCACTGAGCACCCAGCACCCTAAGTACTGAGCACCCAGCACCCTGAGCACTGAGCACCCAGCACCCTGAGCACTGAGTACACAGCACCCTGAGTACTGAGCACCCAGCACCCCGAGCACTGAGCACCCAGCACCCGGGGAATGAGCACCCAGCACCCCGAGCACTGAGCACCCAGCACCCTGAACACTGAGCACCCAGCACCCTGAGTACTGAGCACCCAGCACCCCGAGCACTGAGCACCCAGCACCCTGAGTACTTAGCACCCTGAGTACTGAGCACCCAGCACCCTGAGGACTGAGCACCCAGCAACCTGAATACTGAGCACTGAGCACCCAGAGAACTGAGCACACAGCACCCCGAGCACTGAGCACCCAGCACCCCGAGCACTGATCACCGAGCACACCGAGCACTGTGCACCCAGCACCCTGAGCACTGAGCACCCAGCACCCTGAGTACTGAGCACTCAGCGTCCTGAGCACTGAGTACTGAGCACCCCGAGCACTGAGCACCCAGCACCCTGAGCACTGAGCACCCAGCACCCCTTGCACTGAGCACCCAGCAGCCGCAGTACTGAGCACGCAGCACCCTGAGTACTGAGCACCCAGCACCCCGAGCACTGAGCCTCCAGCACCCTGAGTACTGAGCACCCAGCACCCTGAGTACTGAGCACTGAGCACCCAGCCCCCAGAGCACTGAGCACTGAGGACCCAGCACCCTGAGCACTGAGCACCCAGCACCCTGAGTACTGAACACCCAGCACCCTGAGCACTGAGCACTGAGCACCCAGCACCCTGAGCACTGAGCCCTGGGCACCCAGCACCCTGAGCACTGAGCACCCAGCAGCCTGAGCACTGAGCACCCAGCACACTGAGTACTGAGCACCCAGCACCCTGAGTACTGAACACCCAGCACCCTGAGCACTGAGCACTGAGCACCCAGCACCCTGAGCACTGAGCACTGAGCACCCAGCACCCTGAGCACTGAGCACCCTGAGCACTGAGCACTGAGCACCCAGCACCCTGAGTACTGAGCACCCAACACTCTGAGCACTGAGCACCCAGCACGCTGAGTACTGAGCACTGAGCACCCAGCACCCTGAGTACTGAGTACCCAGCACCCTGATCATTGAGCACCGAGCACCCTGAGCACTGAGCACCCAGCACCCTGAGGACTGAGCACGAAGCACCCCGAGCACTGACCACCCAGCACCCTGAGCACTGAGCTCCCTGAGTACTGAGCACTGAGCACCCTGAGTACTGAGCACTGAGCACCCTGAGTACTGAGCACCCAGCACACTGAGTACTGAGCACCGAGCACCCCGAGTACTGAGCACCCAGCACCCCGAGCACTGAGCACCGAGCACCCCGAGCACTGAGCACCCAGCAACCAGAACACTGAGCACCCAGCACCCCGAGCACTGAGCACCCAGCACCCCGAGCACTGAGCAACCAGCACCCCGACCACTGAGCACCCAGCACCCCGAGCACTGAGCACCCAGCACCCCGAGCACTGAGCACCCAGCACCCTGATTATTGAGCACCCAGCACCCTGAGTACTGAGCACCCAGCACCCTGAGCACTGAGCACCCAGCACCCTGAGTACTGAGCACCCAGCACCCCAAGCACTGAGCACCCTGTGTACTGAGCACCCAGCACCCCAAGCACTGAGCACCCTGAGTACTGAGCACCCAGCACCCTGATTAATGAGCACCCAGCACCCCGAGCACTGAGCACCCAGCACCCTGAGTACTGAGCACCGAGCACACTGAGTACTGAGCACCCAGCACCCTGAGTACTGAGCACCCATCGTACTGAGCACCGAGCACCCAGCACCCTGAGTACTGAGCACCCAGCACCCTGAGCACTGAGCACCCAGCACCCTGAGTACTGAGCACCGAGCACCCTGAGTACTGAGCACCCAGCACCCTGAGCACTGAGCAGCCAGCACCCCGAGCACTGAGCACCCAGCACCGCGAGCACTGAGCACCCAGGACCCTGAGCACCGAGCACCCTGAGTACTAAGCACCGAGCACCATGAGCACTGAGAACCCAGCACCCTGTGCACTGAGCACCCAGCACCCGAGTACTGAGAACCTAGCACCCGAGTACTGAGCACCCAGCACCCTGAGTACTGAGCACCCAGCACCCTGAGTACTGAGCACCCAGCACCCCGAGTACTGAGCCGCCAGCACCCTGAGTACTGAGCACTGAGCACCCTGAGTACTGGGCACCCAGCACCCTGAGTACTGAGCACCCAGCACCCTGAGCAATGAGCACCCTGAGTACTGAGCACCCAGCACCCTGAGCACTGAGCACCGAGCACCCCGAGCACTGAGCACCCAGCACCCGGAGTACTGAGCACCCAGCACCCTGAGTACTAAGCACCGAGCACCCTGAGTACTGAGCACCCAGTACCCTGAGCACTGAACACACAGCACCCTGAGTACTGAGCACCCCGAGCACTGAGCACCCAGCACCCTGAGCACTGAGGACCCAGCCCCCTGAGTACTGAGCACCCAGCACCCTGAGCACTGAGCACCCAGCACCCTGAGTACTGAGCACCCAGCACCCTGAGCACTGAGCACCCAGCAGCCTGAGTACTGAGCATCCAGCACCCCGAGCACTGAGCACCCAGCACCCTGAGTACTGAGCACTGAGCACCCAGCACCCCGAGCACTGAGCACCCCGAGCACTGAGCACAGAGCACCCCGAGCACTCAGCATCCAAGCACCGCGTGCTGAGCACTGAGCACCCTGAGCACTGAGCACTCAGCACCCTGAGTACTGAGCACCCAGCACCCTGAGCACTGAGGACCGAGCACCCTGAGTACTAAGCACACAGCACCCTGAGTACTGAGCACCCAGCACCCTGAGCACTGAGCACCCAGCACGCTGAGTACTGAGCACTGAGGACCCTGAGTACTGAGCACTGAGCACCCAGCACCCCGAGCACTGAGCACTCAGCACCCTGTGTACTGAGCACTGAGTACCCAGTACCCCGAGCACTGAGACCCAGCACCCTGAGCACTGAGCACCCAGCACCCCGAGTACTGAGCACCCAGCACCCCGAGCACTGAGCACCCAGCACCCCGAGCACTGAGCACCGAGCAACCTGAGTACTGATCACCCAGTACCCCAAGCACTGAGCACCCAGCACCCCGAACACTGAGCACCCAGCACCCCGAGCACTGAGCACAGAGCACCCCGAGCACTGTGCACCCACCACCCTGACAACTGAGCACCCAGCACCCTGAGTACTGAGCACCCAGCATCCTGAGCACTGAGTACTGAGCACCCCGAGCACTGACCACCCAGCACCCTGAGTACTGAGCACCCAGCATCCTGAGCACTGAGTACTGAGCACCCAGCACCCTGATGACTGAGCACCCAGCACCCCTTGCACTGAGCACCCAGCACCCGGAGTACTGAGCACGCAGCACCCTGAGCACTGAGCACCCAGCACCCCGAGCACTGAGCACCCAGCACCCTGTGTACTGAGCACTGTGTACCCAGCACCCCGAGCACTGAGCACCCAGCACCCTGAGCACTGAGCACCCTGAGTACTGAGCACTGAGCACCCTGCACCCTGAGTACTGAGCACCCAGCACCCTGAGCACTGAGCACCCTGAGTACTGAGCACCGAGCACCCTGACCACTGAGCACCCTGCACGCTGAGTACTGAGCACTGAGCACCCTGAGCACTGAGCACCCAGCACCCTGAGTACTGAGCACCGAGCACCCTGAGTACTGAGTACCCAGAACTCTAAGCACTGAGCACCCAGCACCCTGAGCACTGAGCACCCTGAGTACTGAGCACTGAGCACCGTGAGTACTGAGTACCGAACCCCCTGAGTACTGAGCACCCAGCACCCTGAGCACTGAGCACCCAGCACAACGAGTACTGAGCACCCAGCACCCTGATTACTGAGCACCAAGCACCCCGAGCACTGAGCACCGAGCACCCCGAGCACTGAGCACCCAGCACCCCGAGCACTGAGCACCCAGCACCCTGAGTACTAAGCACCCAGCACCCTGCGTACTGAGCACCCAGCACCCCGAGCACGGAGCACCCAGTACCCTGAGTACTGAGCACCCAGCACCTTGAGCACTGAGCACCCAGCACCCTGAGTACTGAGCACTGAGCACCCAGCACCCCGAGCACTGAGCACACAGCACCCTGAGTACTGAGCACCCAGCACCCTGAGCACTGAGCACCCAGCACCCTGAGTACTGAGCATCCAACACACCAAGCACTGAGCACCCTGAGTACTGAGCAACCAGCACCCCAAGCACTGAGCACCCTGAGTACTGAGCACCCAGCACACTGAGTACTGAGCACCCAGCACCCCGAGCACTGAGCACCCAGCACCATGATTACTGAGCAGCCAGCACCCTGAGTACTGAGCACCTAGCGTACTGAGCACCGAGCACGCAGCACCCTGAGTACTGAGCACCGAGCACCCTGAGTACTGAGCAGCCAGCACCCTGAGTACTGAGCACCCAGCACCCTGAGCATTGAGCACCAAGCACCCTGAGTACTGAGCACCGAGCACCCCGAGTACTGAGCACCCAGCACCCCGAGCACTGAGCACCCAGCACCGCGAGCACTGAGCACCCAGCACCCCGAGCACTGAGCACCCTGAGTACTAAGCACCCAGCAACCTGAGTACTAAGCACCCAGCACCCTGAGTACTGAGCACACAGCACCCTGAGTACTGAGCACCCAGCACCCTGAGTACTGAGCACCCAGCGTACTGAGCACCGAGCACCCCGAGCACTGAGCACCCAGCACCCTGAGTACTGAGCACCCAGCACCCTGAGCACTGAGCACCCAGCACCCTGAGCACTGAGCACACAGCACCCTGAGTACTGAGCACCCAGCACCCCGAGCACTGAGCACCCAGCACCCTGAGAATGAGCACCCAGCACCCCGAGCACTGAGCACCCAGCACCCTGAACACTGAGCACCCAGCACCCTGAGTACTGAGCACCCAGCACCCCGAGCACTGAGCACCCAGCACCCTGAGTACTTAGCACCCTGAGTACTGAGCACCCAGCACCCTGAGGACTGAGCACCCAGCAACCTGAATACTGAGCACTGAGCACCCAGAGAACTGAGCACACAGCACCCCGAGCACTGAGCACCCAGCACCCCGAGCACTGATCACCGAGCACACCGAGCACTGTGCACCCAGCACCCTGAGCACTGAGCACCCAGCACCCTGAGTACTGAGCACTCAGCGTCCTGAGCACTGAGTACTGAGCACCCCGAGCACTGAGCACCCAGCACCCTGAGCACTGAGCACCCAGCACCCCTTGCACTGAGCACCCAGCAGCCGCAGTACTGAGCACGCAGCACCCTGAGTACTGAGCACCCAGCACCCCGAGCACTGAGCCTCCAGCACCCTGAGTACTGAGCACCCAGCACCCTGAGTACTGAGCACTGAGCACCCAGCCCCCAGAGCACTGAGCACTGAGGACCCAGCACCCTGAGCACTGAGCACCCAGCACCCTGAGTACTGAACACCCAGCACCCTGAGCACTGAGCACTGAGCACCCAGCACCCTGAGCACTGAGCCCTGGGCACCCAGCACCCTGAGCACTGAGCACCCAGCAGCCTGAGCACTGAGCACCCAGCACACTGAGTACTGAGCACCCAGCACCCTGAGTACTGAACACCCAGCACCCTGAGCACTGAGCACTGAGCACCCAGCACCCTGAGCACTGAGCACTGAGCACCCAGCACCCTGAGCACTGAGCACCCTGAGCACTGAGCACTGAGCACCCAGCACCCTGAGTACTGAGCACCCAACACTCTGAGCACTGAGCACCCAGCACGCTGAGTACTGAGCACTGAGCACCCAGCACCCTGAGTACTGAGTACCCAGCACCCTGATCATTGAGCACCGAGCACCCTGAGCACTGAGCACCCAGCACCCTGAGGACTGAGCACGAAGCACCCCGAGCACTGACCACCCAGCACCCTGAGCACTGAGCTCCCTGAGTACTGAGCACTTAGCACCCTGAGTACTGAGCACTGAGCACCCTGAGTACTGAGCACCCAGCACACTGAGTACTGAGCACCGAGCACCCCGAGTACTGAGCACCCAGCACCCCGAGCACTGAGCACCGAGCACCCCGAGCACTGAGCACCCAGCAACCAGAACACTGAGCACCCAGCACCCCGAGCACTGAGCACCCAGCACCCCGAGCACTGAGCAACCAGCACCCCGACCACTGAGCACCCAGCACCCCGAGCACTGAGCACCCAGCACCCCGAGCACTGAGCACCCAGCACCCTGATTATTGAGCACCCAGCACCCTGAGTACTGAGCACCCAGCACCCTGAGCACTGAGCACCCAGCACCCTGAGTACTGAGCACCCAGCACCCCAAGCACTGAGCACCCTGTGTACTGAGCACCCAGCACCCCAAGCACTGAGCACCCTGAGTACTGAGCACCCAGCACCCTGATTAATGAGCACCCAGCACCCCGAGCACTGAGCACCCAGCACCCTGAGTACTGAGCACCGAGCACACTGAGTACTGAGCACCCAGCACCCTGAGTACTGAGCACCCATCGTACTGAGCACCGAGCACCCAGCACCCTGAGTACTGAGCACCCAGCACCCTGAGCACTGAGCACCCAGCACCCTGAGTACTGAGCACCGAGCACCCTGAGTACTGAGCACCCAGCACCCTGAGCACTGAGCAGCCAGCACCCCGAGCACTGAGCACCCAGCACCGCGAGCACTGAGCACCCAGGACCCTGAGCACCGAGCACCCTGAGTACTAAGCACCGAGCACCATGAGCACTGAGAACCCAGCACCCTGTGCACTGAGCACCCAGCACCCGAGTACTGAGAACCTAGCACCCGAGTACTGAGCACCCAGCACCCTGAGTACTGAGCACCCAGCACCCTGAGTACTGAGCACCCAGCACCCCGAGTACTGAGCCGCCAGCACCCTGAGTACTGAGCACTGAGCACCCTGAGTACTGGGCACCCAGCACCCTGAGTACTGAGCACCCAGCACCCTGAGCAATGAGCACCCTGAGTACTGAGCACCCAGCACCCTGAGCACTGAGCACCGAGCACCCCGAGCACTGAGCACCCAGCACCCGGAGTACTGAGCACCCAGCACCCTGAGTACTAAGCACCGAGCACCCTGAGTACTGAGCACCCAGTACCCTGAGCACTGAACACACAGCACCCTGAGTACTGAGCACCCCGAGCACTGAGCACCCAGCACCCTGAGCACTGAGGACCCAGCCCCCTGAGTACTGAGCACCCAGCACCCTGAGCACTGAGCACCCAGCACCCTGAGTACTGAGCACCCAGCACCCTGAGCACTGAGCACCCAGCAGCCTGAGTACTGAGCATCCAGCACCCCGAGCACTGAGCACCCAGCACCCTGAGTACTGAGCACTGAGCACCCAGCACCCCGAGCACTGAGCACCCCGAGCACTGAGCACAGAGCACCCCGAGCACTCAGCATCCAAGCACCGCGTGCTGAGCACTGAGCACCCTGAGCACTGAGCACTCAGCACCCTGAGTACTGAGCACCCAGCACCCTGAGCACTGAGGACCGAGCACCCTGAGTACTAAGCACACAGCACCCTGAGTACTGAGCACCCAGCACCCTGAGCACTGAGCACCCAGCACGCTGAGTACTGAGCACTGAGGACCCTGAGTACTGAGCACTGAGCACCCAGCACCCCGAGCACTGAGCACTCAGCACCCTGTGTACTGAGCACTGAGTACCCAGTACCCCGAGCACTGAGACCCAGCACCCTGAGAACTGAGCACCCAGCACCCCGAGTACTGAGCACCCAGCACCCCGAGCACTGAGCACCCAGCACCCCGAGCACTGAGCACCGAGCAACCTGAGTACTGATCACCCAGTACCCCAAGCACTGAGCACCCAGCACCCCGAACACTGAGCACCCAGCACCCTGAGTACTGAACACCCAGCACCCTGAGCACTGAGCACTGAGCACCCAGCACCCTGAGCACTGAGCCCTGGGCACCCAGCACCCTGAGCACTGAGCACCCAGCAGCCTGAGCACTGAGCACCCAGCACACTGAGTACTGAGCACCCAGCACCCTGAGTACTGAACACCCAGCACCCTGAGCACTGAGCACTGAGCACCCAGCACCCTGAGCACTGAGCACTGAGCACCCAGCACCCTGAGCACTGAGCACCCTGAGCACTGAGCACTGAGCACCCAGCACCCTGAGTACTGAGCACCCAACACTCTGAGCACTGAGCACCCAGCACGCTGAGTACTGAGCACTGAGCACCCAGCACCCTGAGTACTGAGTACCCAGCACCCTGATCATTGAGCACCGAGCACCCTGAGCACTGAGCACCCAGCACCCTGAGGACTGAGCACGAAGCACCCCGAGCACTGACCACCCAGCACCCTGAGCACTGAGCTCCCTGAGTACTGAGCACTTAGCACCCTGAGTACTGAGCACTGAGCACCCTGAGTACTGAGCACCCAGCACACTGAGTACTGAGCACCGAGCACCCCGAGTACTGAGCACCCAGCACCCCGAGCACTGAGCACCGAGCACCCCGAGCACTGAGCACCCAGCAACCAGAACACTGAGCACCCAGCACCCCGAGCACTGAGCACCCAGCACCCCGAGCACTGAGCAACCAGCACCCCGACCACTGAGCACCCAGCACCCCGAGCACTGAGCACCCAGCACCCCGAGCACTGAGCACCCAGCACCCTGATTATTGAGCACCCAGCACCCTGAGTACTGAGCACCCAGCACCCTGAGCACTGAGCACCCAGCACCCTGAGTACTGAGCACCCAGCACCCCAAGCACTGAGCACCCTGTGTACTGAGCACCCAGCACCCCAAGCACTGAGCACCCTGAGTACTGAGCACCCAGCACCCTGATTAATGAGCACCCAGCACCCCGAGCACTGAGCACCCAGCACCCTGAGTACTGAGCACCGAGCACACTGAGTACTGAGCACCCAGCACCCTGAGTACTGAGCACCCATCGTACTGAGCACCGAGCACCCAGCACCCTGAGTACTGAGCACCCAGCACCCTGAGCACTGAGCACCCAGCACCCTGAGTACTGAGCACCGAGCACCCTGAGTACTGAGCACCCAGCACCCTGAGCACTGAGCAGCCAGCACCCCGAGCACTGAGCACCCAGCACCGCGAGCACTGAGCACCCAGGACCCTGAGCACCGAGCACCCTGAGTACTAAGCACCGAGCACCATGAGCACTGAGAACCCAGCACCCTGTGCACTGAGCACCCAGCACCCGAGTACTGAGAACCTAGCACCCGAGTACTGAGCACCCAGCACCCTGAGTACTGAGCACCCAGCACCCTGAGTACTGAGCACCCAGCACCCCGAGTACTGAGCCGCCAGCACCCTGAGTACTGAGCACTGAGCACCCTGAGTACTGGGCACCCAGCACCCTGAGTACTGAGCACCCAGCACCCTGAGCAATGAGCACCCTGAGTACTGAGCACCCAGCACCCTGAGCACTGAGCACCGAGCACCCCGAGCACTGAGCACCCAGCACCCGGAGTACTGAGCACCCAGCACCCTGAGTACTAAGCACCGAGCACCCTGAGTACTGAGCACCCAGTACCCTGAGCACTGAACACACAGCACCCTGAGTACTGAGCACCCCGAGCACTGAGCACCCAGCACCCTGAGCACTGAGGACCCAGCCCCCTGAGTACTGAGCACCCAGCACCCTGAGCACTGAGCACCCAGCACCCTGAGTACTGAGCACCCAGCACCCTGAGCACTGAGCACCCAGCAGCCTGAGTACTGAGCATCCAGCACCCCGAGCACTGAGCACCCAGCACCCTGAGTACTGAGCACTGAGCACCCAGCACCCCGAGCACTGAGCACCCCGAGCACTGAGCACAGAGCACCCCGAGCACTCAGCATCCAAGCACCGCGTGCTGAGCACTGAGCACCCTGAGCACTGAGCACTCAGCACCCTGAGTACTGAGCACCCAGCACCCTGAGCACTGAGGACCGAGCACCCTGAGTACTAAGCACACAGCACCCTGAGTACTGAGCACCCAGCACCCTGAGCACTGAGCACCCAGCACGCTGAGTACTGAGCACTGAGGACCCTGAGTACTGAGCACTGAGCACCCAGCACCCCGAGCACTGAGCACTCAGCACCCTGTGTACTGAGCACTGAGTACCCAGTACCCCGAGCACTGAGACCCAGCACCCTGAGAACTGAGCACCCAGCACCCCGAGTACTGAGCACCCAGCACCCCGAGCACTGAGCACCCAGCACCCCGAGCACTGAGCACCGAGCAACCTGAGTACTGATCACCCAGTACCCCAAGCACTGAGCACCCAGCACCCCGAACACTGAGCACCCAGCACCCCGAGCACTGAGCACAGAGCACCCCGAGCACTGTGCACCCACCACCCTGACAACTGAGCACCCAGCACCCTGAGTACTGAGCACCCAGCATCCTGAGCACTGAGTACTGAGCACCCAGCACCCTGATGACTGAGCACCCAGCACCCCTTGCACTGAGCACCCAGCACCCGGAGTACTGAGCACGCAGCACCCTGAGCACTGAGCACCCAGCACCCCGAGCACTGAGCACCCAGCACCCTGTGTACTGAGCACTGAGTACCCAGCACCCCGAGCACTGAGCACCCAGCACCCTGAGCACTGAGCACCCTGAGTACTGAGCACTGAGCACCCTGCACCCTGAGTACTGAGCACCCAGCAGCCTGAGCACTGAGCACCCTGAGTACTGAGCACCGAGCACCCTGACCACTGAGCACCCTGCACGCTGAGTACTGAGCACTGAGCACCCTGAGCACTGAGCACCCAGCACCCTGAGTACTGAGCACCGAGCACCCTGAGTACTGAGCACCCAGAACTCTAAGCACTGAGCACCCAGCACCCTGAGCACTGAGCACCCTGAGTACTGAGCACTGAGCACCGTGAGTACTGAGTACCGAGCACCCTGAGTACTGAGCACCCAGCACCCTGAGCACTGAGCACCCCGCACAACGAGTACTGAGCACCCAGCACCCTGATTACTGAGCACCAAGCACCCCGAGCACTGAGCACCGAGCACCCCGAGCACTGAGCACCCAGCACCCCGAGCACTGAGCACCCAGCACCCTGAGTACTAAGCACCCAGCACCCTGCGTACTGAGCACCCAGCACCCCGAGCACGGAGCACCCAGTACCCTGAGTACTGAGCACCCAGCACCTTGAGCACTGAGCACCCAGCACCCTGAGTACTGAGCACTGAGCACCCAGCACCCCGAGCACTGAGCACACAGCACCCTGAGTACTGAGCACCCAGCACCCTGAGCACTGAGCACCCAGCACCCTGAGTACTGAGCATCCAACACACCAAGCACTGAGCACCCTGAGTACTGAGCAACCAGCACCCCAAGCACTGAGCACCCTGAGTACTGAGCACCCAGCACACTGAGTACTGAGCACCCAGCACCCCGAGCACTGAGCACCCAGCACCCTGATTACTGAGCAGCCAGCACCCTGAGTACTGAGCACCTAGCGTACTGAGCACCGAGCACGCAGCACCCTGAGTACTGAGCACCGAGCACCCTGAGTACTGAGCAGCCAGCACCCTGAGTACTGAGCACCCAGCACCCTGAGCATTGAGCACCAAGCACCCTGAGTACTGAGCACCGAGCACCCCGAGTACTGAGCACCCAGCACCCCGAGCACTGAGCACCCAGCACCGCGAGCACTGAGCACCCAGCACCCCGAGCACTGAGCACCCAGCACCCTGAGCACTGAGCACCCAGCACCCTGAGCACTGAGCACCCAGCACCCCGAGCACCGAGCACCCTGAGTACTAAGCACCGAGCACCCTGAGCACTGAGCACCCAGCACCCTGAGCACTGAGCACCCAGCACCCTGAGTACTGAGCACCCAGCACCCTGAGCACAGAGCACCCAGCACCCTGAGTACTGAGCACCCAGCACCCTGATCACTGAGCACCGAGCACCCTGAGCACTGAGCACCCAGCACCCTGAGGACTGAGC
Organism: Microtus oregoni; assembly: GCF_018167655.1. Classification (NCBI taxonomy): domain Eukaryota; kingdom Metazoa; phylum Chordata; class Mammalia; order Rodentia; family Cricetidae; genus Microtus; species Microtus oregoni. The sequence goes on along the minus strand of NW_024543274.1, from coordinate 629,498 downwards.
ACCCAGCACCCCGAGCACTGAGCACCCAGCACCCTGATCACTGAGCACCCTGAGTACTGAGCACTGAGCACCCTGAGTACTGAGCACTGAGCACCCTGAGTACTGAGCACCCAGCACCCTGAGTACTGAGCACCCAGCACCCTGATAACTGAGCACCGAGCACCCTGAGCACTGAGCACCCAGCACCCTGAGCACTGAGCACCCAGCACCCCGAGCAGTGAGCACCCAGCACCCTGAGCCCTGAGCACCCTGAGTACTGAGCACTGAGCACCCTGAGTACTGAGCACTGAGCACCCTGAGTACTGAGCACCCAGCACCCTGAGTACTGAGCACCCAGCACCCTGAGCAATGAGCACCCTGAGGACTGAGCACCCAGCACCCCGAGCACTGAGCACCCAGCACCCTGAGCACTGAGCACCCTGAGTACTGAGCACTGAGCACCCTGAGTACTGAGCACTGAGCACCCTGAGTACTGAGCACCCAGCACCCTGAGTACTGAGCACCCAGCACCCTGAGAACTGAGCACCGAGCACCCTGAGCACTGAGCACCCAGCAACCCGAGCAGTGAGCACCCAGCACCCTGAGCCCTGAGCACCCTGAGTACTGAGCACTGAGCACCCTGAGTACTGAGCACTGAGCACCCTGAGTACTGAGCACCCAGCACCCTGAGTACTGAGCACCCAGCACCCTGCTTACTGAGCACCCAGCACCCTGAGTACTGAGCACCCAGCACCCTGAGTACTGAGCACCCAGCACCCTGAGCAATGAGCACCCTGAGTACTGAGCACCAAGTACCCTGAGCACTGAGCACGGAGCACCCTGAGTACTGAGCAACCAGCACCCTGAGCACTGAGCACCCAGCACCCTGAGTACTGAGCATCCAGCACCCAGAGCACTGAGCACCCAGCTCCCTGAGTACTGAGCACTGAGCACCCAGCACCCCGAGCACTGAGCACCCAGCACCCTGTGTACTGAGCACTGAATACCCAGCACCCCGAGCACTGAGCACCCAGCACCCTGAGCACTGAGCACCCTGAGTACTGAGCACTGAGCACCCTGCACCCTGAGTACTGAGCACCCAGCACCTTGAGCACTGAGCACGCTGAGTACTGAGCAACGAGCACCCTGACCACTGAGCACCCTGCACGCTGAGTACTGAGCACTGAGCACCCTGAGCACTGAGCACCCAGCACCCTGAGTACTGAGCACCGAGCACCCTGAGTACTGAGCACCCAGCACTGTAAGCACTGAGCACCCAGCACCCTGAGCACTGAGCACTGAGCACGATGAGTACTGAGCACTGAGCACCGTGAGTACTGAGTACCGAGCACCCTGAGTACTGAGCAACCAGCACGCTGAGCACTGAGCACCCAGCACAACGAGTACTGAGCACCGAGCACCCTGATTACTGAGCACCAAGCACCCCGAGCACTGAGCACCGAGCACCCCGAGCACTGAGCACCCAGCACCCCGAGCACTGAGCACCCAGCACCCTGAGTACTAAGCACCCAGCACCCTGAGTACTGAGCACCCAGCACCCCGAGCACGGAGCACCCAGCACCCTGACTACTGAGCACTCAGCACCCTGAGCACTGAGGACCCAGCACCCTGAGTACTGAGCACCCAGCACCTTGAGCACTGAGCACCCAGCACCCTGAGTACTGAGCACTGAGCACCCAGCACCCCGAGCACTGAGCACCCAGCACCCTGAGTACTGAGCACCGAGCACCCTGAGCACTGAGCACCCAGCACCCTGAGTACTGAGCACCCAACACACCAAGCACTGAGCACCCTGAGTACTGAGCAACCAGCACCCCAAGCACTGAGCACCCTGAGTACTGAGCACCCAGCACACTGAGTACTGAGCACCCAGCACCCCGAGCACTGAGCACCCAGCACCCTGATTACTGAGCAGCCAGCACCCTGAGTACTGAGCACCTAGTGTACTGAGCACCGAGCACGCAGCACCCTGAGTACTGAGCAGCCAGCACCCTGAGTACTGAGCACCCAGCACCCTGAGCACTGAGCACCAAGCACCCTGAGTACTGAGCACCAAGCACCCCGAGTACTGAGCACCCAGCACCCCGAGCACTGAGCACCCAGCACCGCGAGCACTGAGCACCCAGCACCCCGAGCACTGAGCACCCAGCACCCTGAGCACTGAGCACCCAGTACCCTGAGCACTGAGCACCCAGCACCCCGAGCACCGAGCACCCTGAGTACTAAGCACCGAGCACCCTGAGCACTGAGCACCCAGCACCCTGAGCACTGAGCACCCAGCACCCTGAGTACTGAGCACCCAGCACCCTGAGCACTGAGCACCCAGCACCCTGAGTACTGAGCACCCAGCACCCTGATCACTGAGCAGCGAGCACCCTGAGCACTGAGCACCCAGCACCCTGAGGACTGAGCACCCAGCACCCCGAGCACTGAGAACCCAGCACCCTGATCACTGAGCACCCTGAGTACTGAGCACTGAGCACCCTGAGTACTGAGCACTGAGCACCCTGTGTACTGGGCACCCAGCACCCTGAGTACTGAGCACCCAGCACCCTGAGAACTGAGCACCGAGCACCCTGAGCACTGAGCACCCAACACCCTGAGCACTGAGCACCCAGCACCCCGAGCAGTGAGCACCCAGCACCCTGAGCCCTGAGCATCCTGAGTACTGAGCACTGAGCACCCTGAGTACTGAGCACTGAGCACCCTGAGTACTGAGCACCCAGCACCCTGAGTACTGAGCACCCAGCACCCTGAGTACTGAGCACCCAGCACCCTGAGCAATGAGCACCCTGAGTACTGAGCTCCCAGCACCCTGAGCACTGAGCACCCAGCACCCTGAGTACTGAGCAACCAGCACCCTGAGCACTGAGTACCCAGCACCCTGAGTACTGAGCATCCAGCACCCAGAGCACTGAGCACCCAGCTCCCTGAGTACTGAGCACTGAGCACCCAGCACCCCGAGCACTGAGCACCCAGCACCCTGTGTAGTGAGCACTGAGTACCCAGCACCCCGAGCACTGAGCACTCAGCACCCTGAGCACTGAGCACCCTGAGTACTGAGCACTGAGCACCCTGCACCCTGAGTACTGAGCACCCAGCACCCTGAGCACTGAGCACCCTGAGTACTGAGCACCGAGCACCCTGACCACTGAGCACCCTGCACGCTGAGTACTGAGCACTGAGCACCCTGAGCACTGAGCACCCAGCACCCTGAGTACTGAGCACCGAGCACCCTGAGAACTGAGCACCCAGCACCCTGAGCACTGAGCACCCAGCACCCTGAGCACTGAGCACCCAGCACCCCGAGCACTGAGCACCCAGCACCCCGAGCACTGAGCACCCAGCACCCCGAGCACAGAGGGTGAGCACCCTGAGTACTGAGCACTGAGCACCGTGAGTACTGAGTACCGAGCACCCTGAGTACTGAGCACCCAGCACCCTGAGCACTGAGCACCCAGCACAACGAGTACTGAGCACCCAGCACCCTGATTACTGAGCACCAAGCACCCCGAGCACTGAGCACCGAGCACCCCGAGCACTGAGCACCCAGCACCCCGAGCACTGAGCACCCAGCACCCCGAGCACTGAGCACCCAGCACCCTGAGCACCCAGCACCCTGAGCACTGAGCACCCTGAGCACTGAGCCCTGAGCACCCAGCACCCTGAGTACTGAGCACCCAGCACCCCGAGCACTGAGCACCCAGCACCCTGTGTACTGAGCATCGAGCACCCCGAGCACTGAGCAACCAGCACCCTGAGTACTGAGCACCCAGCACCCCGAGAATGAGCACCCAGCACCCCGAGCACTGAGCACCCAGCACCCTGAGCACTGAGCACCCAGCACCCTGAGTACTGAGCACCCTGAGTACTGACCACCCAGCACCCTGAGTACTGAGCACACTGCACCCAGAGCACTGAGCTCCCTGAGTACTGAGCACCCAGCACCCTGAGTACTGAGCACACAGCACCCTGAGTACTGAGCACTGAGCACCCAGAGAACTGAGCACCCAGCACCCCGAGGACTGAGCACCCAGCACCCTGTGCACTGAGCACTGAGCATTCAGCACCCCGAGCACTGAGCACCCTGAGCTCTTAGCACCCTGAGTACTGAGCACCCAGCACCCTGAGTACTGAGCACCCAGCACCCTGAGCACTGAGCACCCACCACCCTGAGTACTGAGCACCCAGCACCCTGAGTACTGAGCACCCAGCACCCCGAGCACTGAGCACCCAGCACCCTGAGCACTGAGCACCCAGCACCCTGAGCACTGAGCACCCAGCACCCCGAGTACTGAGCACCGAGCACCCCGAGCACTGAGCACCCAGCACCCCGAGAACTGAGCACCCAGCACCCTGAGCACTGAGCACCCAGCACCCCGAGTACTGAGCACCCAGCACCCCGAGTACTGAGCACTGAGCACCCTGAGTACTGAGCACCCAGCACCCCGAGTACTGAGCACTGAGCACTATGAGTACTGAGCACCCAGCACCCTGAGTACTGAGCACCCAGTACCCTGAGCACTGAACACACAGAACCCTGAGTACTGAGCACCCCGAGCACTGAGCACCCAGCACCCTGAGCACTGAGGACCCAGCACCCTGAGTACTGAGCACCCAGCACCCTGAGCACTGAGCACCCAGCACCCTGAGTACTGAGCACGAGGCACCCTGAGCACTGAGCACCCAGCACCCTAAGTACTGAGCATCCAGCACCCCGAGCACTGAGCACCCAGCACCCTGAGTACCGAGCACTGAGCACCCAGCACCCCGAGCACTGAGCACTCAGCACCCTGTGTACTGAGCACTGAGTACCCAGCACCCCGAGCACTGAGCACCGAGCACCCTGAGTACTGAGCACTGAGCACCCAGCACCCCGAGCACTGAGCACTCAGCACCCTGTGTACTGACCACTGAGCACCCAGCACCCCGAGCACTGAGCACCGAGCACCCTGAGTACTGAGCACCCAGCACACCGAGTACTGAGCACCCAGCACCCTGAGCACTGAGCACCCAGCACCCTGAGTACTGAGCACCCAGCACCCTGAGCACTGAGCACCCAGCACCCTGAGTACTGAGCATCCAGCACCCCGAGTACTGAGCAGCCAGCACCCTGAGTACTGAGCACTGAGCACCCAGCACCCAGAGCACTGAGCACTCAGCACCCTGTGTACTGAGCACTGAGCACCCAGCACCCTGAGCACTGAGCACCCTGAGTACTGAGCACCAAGCACCCTGAGCACTGAGCACCCAGCACCCAGAGCACTGAGCACCCAGCATCCTGAGCACTGAGCACTGAGCACCCTGAGTACTGAGCACTGAGCACCCTGAGCACTGAGCATCGAGCACCCTGAGTACTGAGCACTGAGCACCCTGAGCACTGAGCACCCAGCACCCTGAGTACTGAGCACCCAGCACCCTGAGCCCTGAGGACCGAGCACCCTGAGTACTAAGCACCCAGGACCCTGAGTACTGAGCACCCAGCACCCTGAGCACTGAGCACCCAGCAAGCTGAGTACTGAGCACTGAGCACCCTGAGTACTGAGCACCGAGCACCCTGAGCACTGAGCACCCAGCACGCTGAGTACTGAGCTCTGAGCACTCTGAGTACCTAGCACCGAGCACCCTGAGTACTGAGCACCCAGCACTCTGAGCACTGAGCACCCAGCACCCTGAGCACTGAGCACCCAGCACCCCGAGCACTGAGCACCCAGCAACCCGAGCACTGAGCACCCAGCACCGCGAGCACTGAGCACCCAGCACCCTGAGCACTGAGCACTGAGCACCCTAAGTACTGAGCGCTGAGCACCCTGAGTACTGAGCACCCAGCACCCTGAGTACTGAGCACCCAGCGTACTGAGCACCGAGTACCCCGAGCACTGAGCACCCAGCACCCTGAGTACTGAGCACCCAGCACCCCGAGCACTGAGCACCCAGCACCCTGAGTAGTGAGCACCGAGCACCCTGAGTACTGAGCACCCAGCACCCTGAGTACTGAGCACCCAGCGTACTGAGCACCGAGCACCCAGCACCCTGAGTACTGAGCACCCAGCACCCTGAGCACTGAGCACCCAGCACCCTGAGTACTGAGCACTGAGCACCCTGAGTCCTGAGCACCGAGCACCCCGAGCACTGAGCACCCAGCACCCCGAGCACCGAGCACCCAGCACCCTGAGCACTGAGCACCCAGCACCCTGAGCACCGAGCACCCAGCACCCTGAGTACTGAGCACCCAGCACCCTGAGCACTGAGCACCCAGTACCCCGAGCACTGAGCACCCAGCACCCCGAGCACTGAGCACCCAGCACCCTGAGCACTGAGAACCCTGAGTACTGAGCACTGAGCACCCAACGTACTGAGCACCGAGCACCCTGAGCAATGAGCACCCTGAGTACTGAGCACCCAGCACCTTGAGCACTGAGCACCGAGCACCCCGAGCACTGAGCACCCAGCACCCGAAGTACTGAGCACCCAGCACCCTGAGTACTAAGCACCGAGCACCCTGAGTACTGAGCACCCAGCACCCTGAGCACTGAGCACCCAGCACCCGAGTACTGATCACCCAGCACCCTGGGTACTGAGCACCCCGCACCATGAGTACTGAGCACACAGCACCCCGAGTACTGAGCACCCAGCACGCTGAGCACTGAGCACCCAGCACCCTGAGCACTGAGCACCCAGCACCCCGAGCACTGCACACCCAGCACCCTGAGTATTGAGCACCCAGCACCCTGAGCACTGAGCACCCAGCACGCTGAGCACTGAGCACCCAGCACCCTGAGCAATGAGCACCCAGCACCCTGAGTAGTGAGCACCCAACGTACTGAGCACCGAGCACCCCGAGCACTGAGCACCCAGCACCCTGAGTACTGAGCACCGAGCACCCCGAGCACTGAGCACCCAGCACCCGGAGTACTGAGCACCCAGCACCCTGAGTACTAAGCACAGAGCACCCTGAGTACTGAGCACCCAGCACCCTGAGCACTGAGCACCCAGCACCCTGAGTACTGTGCAGCGAGCACCCCGACTACTGAGTACCCAGCACCCCGAGCACTGAGCACCCAGCACCCCGAGCACTGAGCACCCAGCACCCTGAGTACTGAGCACCCAGCACCCTGAGTACTGAGCACCCAGCACCTCGAGCACTGAGTACCCAGCACCCTGAGCACTGAGCACCCAGCACCCTGAGCACTGAGCACCCAGCACCCTGAGCACTGAGCACCCAGCACCCTGAGTACTGAGCACTGAGCACCCTGCACCCCGAGCACTGAGCACCCAGCACCCTGAGCACTGAGCACCGAGCACCCGAGTACTGAGCACCCAGCACCCTGAGTACTGAGCACCCAGCACCCCGAGCACTAAGCACCCAGCACCCTGAGTACTGAGCACCCAGCATCCTGTGCACTGAGCACCGAGCACCCTGAGCACTGAGCACCCAGCACCCTGAGGACTGAGCACCCAGCACCCCGAGCACTGAGCACCTAGCACCCTGAGCACTGAGCACCCTGAGTACTGAGCACTGAGCACCCTGAGTACTGAGCAATGAGCACCCTGAGTACTGAGCACCAAGCACCCTGAGTACTGAGCACCCAGCAACCTGAGCACTGAGCACCGAGCACCCTGAGCACTGAGCACCCAGCACCCTGAGCACTGAGCACCCAGCACCCTGAGCACTGAGCACCCAGCACCCCGAGCACTGAGCACCCAGCACCCTGAGCACTGAGAACCCTGAGTACTGAGCACTGAGCACCCTGAGTACTGAGCACTGAGAACCCTGAGTATTGAGCACCCAGCACCCTGAGTACTGAGCACCCAGGACCCGGAGCAAAGAGCACCCTGAGTACTGAGCACCCAGCACCCTGAGCACTGAGCTCCGAGCACCCCGAGCACTGAGCACCCAGCACCCTGAGTACTGAGCACCCAGTACCCTGAGCACTGAACACACAGCACCCTGAGTACTGAGCACCCCGAGCACTGAGCACCCAGCACCCTGAGAACTGAGGACCCAGCACCCTGAGTACTGAGCACCCAGCACCCTGAGCACTGAGCACCCAGCACCCTGAGTACTGAGCACCCAGCACCCTGAGCACTGAGCACCCAGCACCCTGAATACTGAGCATCCAGCACCCCGAGCACTGAGCAGCCAGCACCCTGAGTACTGAGAACTGAGCACCCAGCACCCAGAGCACTGAGCACTCAGCACCCTGTGTACTGAGCACTGAGCACCCAGCACCCTGAGCACTGAGCACCCTGAGTACTGAGCACCCAGCACCCTGAGCACTGAGCACCCAGCACCCCGAGCACTGAGCACCCAGCACCCAGAAAACTGAGCACTGAGCACCCTGAGTACTGAGCACTGAGCACCCTGAGCACTGAGCACCGAGCACCCTGAGTACTGAGCACTGAGCACCCTGAGCACTGAGCACCCAGCACCCTGAGTACTGAGCACCCAGCACCCTGAGCACTGAGCACCCAGCACCATGAGTACTGAGCACCCAGCACCCTGAGCACTGAGCACCCTGAGTACTGAGCACCCAGCACCCTGAGTACTGAGCACCCAGCACCCTGAGCACTGAGCAACCAGCACCCTGAGCACTGAGCACCAAGCACCCTGAGTACTGAGCACCCAGCACCCTGAGTACTGAACACCCAGCACCCTGAGCACTGAGCACTGAGCACCCAGCACCCTGAGCACTGAGCACTGAGCCACCAGCACCCTGAGCACTGAGCAACCAGCACCCCGAGCACTGAGCACCCAGCACCCTGAGTACTGAGAACTGAGCACCCAGCACCCAGAGCACTGAGCACTCAGCACCCTGTGTACTGAGCACTGAGCACCCAGCACCCTGAGCACTGAGCACCCTGAGTACTGAGCACCCAGCACCCTGAGCACTGAGCACCAAGCACCCCGAGCACTGAGCACGCAGCACCCAGAAAACTGAGCACTGAGCACCCTGAGTACTGAGCACTGAGCACCCTGAGCACTGAGCACCGAGCACCCTGAGTACTGAGCACTGAGCACCCTGAGCACTGAGCACCCAGCACCCTGAGTACTGAGCACCCAGCACCCTGAGCACTGAGGACCGAGCACCCTGAGTACTAAGCACCCAGCACCCTGAGCACTGAGCACCCAGCACGCTGAGTACTGAGCACTGAGCACCCTGAGTACTGAGCACCGAGCACCCAGAGCACTGAGCACCCAGCACGCTGAGTACTGAGCACTGAGCACTCTGAGTACTGAGCACCGAGCACCCTGAGTACTGAGCACCCAGCACTCTGAGCACTGAGCACCCAGCACCCTGAGCACTGAGCACACAGCACCCCGAGCACTGAGCACCCAGCACCCCGAGCACTGAGCACCCAGCACCCCGAGCACTGAGCACCCAGCACCCTGAGCACTGAGCACTGAGCACCCTGAGTACTGAGCACTGAGCACCCTGAGTATTGAGCACCCAGCACCCTGAGTACTGAGCACCCAGGACCCGGAGCAAAGATCACCCTGAGTACTGAGCACCCAGCACCCTGAGCACTGAGCACCGAGCACCCCGAGCAATGAGCACCCAGCACCCGGAGTACTGAGCACCCAGCACCCTGAGTACTAAGCACCGAGCACCCTGAGTACTGAGCACCCAGTACCCTGAGCACTGAACACACAGCACCCTGAGTACTGAGCACCCCGAGCACTGAGCACCCAGCACCCTGAGAACTGAGGACCCAGCACCCTGAGTACTGAGCACCCAGCACCCTGAGCACTGAGCACCCAGCACCCTGAGTACTGAGCACCCAGCACCCTGAGCACTGAGCACCCAGCACCCTGAATACTGAGCATCCAGCACCCCGAGCACTGAGCAGCCAGCACCCTGAGTACTGAGAACTGAGCACCCAGCACCCAGAGCACTGAGCACTCAGCACCCTGTGTACTGAGCACTGAGCACCCAGCACCCTGAGCACTGAGCACCCTGAGTACTGAGCACCCAGCACCCTGAGCACTGAGCACCCCGCACCCCGAGCACTGAGCACCCACCACCCAGAGAACTGAGCACTGAGCACCCTGAGTACTGAGCACTGAGCACCCTGAGCACTGAGCACCGAGCACCCTGAGTACTGAGCACTGAGCACCCTGAGCACTGAGCACCCAGCACCCTGAGTACTGAGCACCCAGCACCCTGAGCACTGAGGACCGAGCACCCTGAGTACTAAGCACCCAGCACCCTGAGTACTGAGCACCCAGCACCCTGAGCACTGAGCACCCAGCACGCTGAGTACTGAGCACTGAGCACCCTGAGTACTGAGCACCGAGCACCCAGAGCACTGAGCACCCAGCACGCTGAGTACTGAGCACTGAGCACTCTGAGTACTGAGCACCGAGCACCCTGAGTACTGAGCACCCAGCACTCTGAGCACTGAGCACCCAGCACCCTGAGCACTGAGCACCCAGCACCCCGAGCACTGAGCACCCAGCACCCCGAGCACTGAGCACCCAGCACCCCGAGCACTGAGCACCCAGCACCCTGAGCACTGAGCACTGAGCACCCTAAGTACTGAGCACTGAGCACCCTGAGTACTGAGCACCCAGCACCCTGAGTACTGAGCACCCAGCGTACTGAGCACCGAGCACCCCGAGCACTGAGCACCCAGCACCCTGAGTACTGAGCACCCAGCACCCCGAGCACTGAGCACCCAGCACCCTGAGTAGTGAGCACCGAGCACCCTGAGTACTGAGCACCCAGCACCCTGAGTACTGAGCACCCAGCGTACTGAGCACCGAGCACCCAGCACCCTGAGTACTGAGCACCCAGCACCCTGAGCACTGAGCACCCAGCACCCTGAGTACTGAGCACTGAGCACCCTGAGTACTGAGCACCTAGCACCCCGAGCACTGAGCACCCAGCACCCCGAGCACCGAGCACCCAGCACCCTGAGCACTGAGCACCCAGCACCCTGAGCACCGAGCACCCAGCACCCTGAGTACTGAACACCCAGCACCCTGAGCACTGAGCACCCAGCACCCTGAGTACTGAGCACTGAGCACCCTGAGTACTGAGCACCCAGCACCATGAGTACTGAGCACCCAGCACCCTGAGCAATGAGCACCCTGAATACTGATCACCCAGCATCCTGAGCACTGAGCACCGAGCACCCCGAGCACTGAGCACCCAGCACCCTGAGCACTGAGGACCCAGCACCCTGAGCACTGAGCACCCAGCACCCTGAGTACTGAGCACCCAGCACCCTGAGCACTGAGCACCCAGCACCCTGAGTACTGAGCATCTAGCACCCCGAGCACTGAGCACCCAGCACCCCGAGCACTGAGCACTCAGCACCCTGTGTACTGAGCACTGAGTACCCAGCACCCCGAGCACTGAGCACCCAGCACCCTGAGCACTGAGCACCCTGAGTACTGAGCACCCAGCACCCTGAGCACTGAGCACCCAGCACCCCGAGCACTGAGCACCCAGCACCCAGAGCACTGAGCACTGAGCACCCTGAGTACTGAGCACTGAGCACCCTGAGCACTGAGCACCCAGCACCATGAGTACTGAGCACCCAGCACCCTGAGCACTGAGCACCCTGAGTACTGAGCACCCAGCACCCTGAGTACTGAGCACCCAGCACCCTGAGCACTGAGCAACCAGCACCCTGAGCACTGAGCACCAAGCACCCTGAGTACTGAGCACCCAGCACCCTGAGTACTGAACACCCAGCACCCTGAGCACTGAGCACTGAGCACCCAGCACCCTGAGCACTGAGCACTGAGCCACCAGCACCCTGAGCACTGAGCAACCAGCACCCCGAGTACTGAGCACCCAGCACCCTGAGCACCCAGCACCCTGAGCACTGAGCACCCTGAGCACTGAGCACTGAGCACCCAGCACCCTGAGTACTGAGCACCCAACACTCTGAGCACTGAGCACCCAGCACGCTGAGTACTGAGCACTGAGCACACAGCACCCTGAGTACTGAGCACGCAGAACTCCGAGCACTGAGCACCCAGCTCCCCGAGCACTGAGCACCCTGAGCACTGAGCACCCAGCACCCCGAGTGCTGAGCACTGAGCACCCTGAGCACTGAGCACCCAGCACCCCGAGTGCTGAGCACTGAGCACCCTGAGAACTGAGCACCCAGCACCCTGAGCACTGAGCACTGAGAACCCTGAGTACTGAGCACCGAGCACCCTGAGTACTGAGCACCTAGCAACCTGAGCCCTGAGCACCCAGCACCCTGAGCACTGAGCACCCAGCACCCCGAGCACTGAGCACCCAGCACCCCGAGCACTGAGCACCCAGCACCCTGAGCACTGAGCACTGAGCACCCAGCACCCTGAGTACTGAGCACCCAGCACCCTGAGCACTGAGCACCCAGCACCATGAGTACTGAGCACACAGCACCCTGAGCACTGAGCACCCTGAGTACTGAGCACCCAGCACCCTGAGCACTGAGCACCCAGCACCCTGAGCACTGAGCACACAGCACCCCGAGCACTGAGCACCCAGCACCCCGAGCACTGAGCACCCAGCACCCCGAGCACTGAGCACCCAGCACCCTGAGCACTGAGCACTGAGCACCCTGAGTACTGAGCACTGAGCACCCTGAGTATTGAGCACCCAGCACCCTGAGTACTGAGCACCCAGGACCCGGAGCAAAGATCACCCTGAGTACTGAGCACCCAGCACCCTGAGCACTGAGCACCGAGCACCCCGAGCAATGAGCACCCAGCACCCGGAGTACTGAGCACCCAGCACCCTGAGTACTAAGCACCGAGCACCCTGAGTACTGAGCACCCAGTACCCTGAGCACTGAACACACAGCACCCTGAGTACTGAGCACCCCGAGCACTGAGCACCCAGCACCCTGAGCACTGAGCACCCAGCACCCTGAGTACTGAGCACCCAGCACCCTGAGCACTGAGCACCCAGCACCCTGAATACTGAGCATCCAGCACCCCGAGCACTGAGCAGCCAGCACCCTGAGTACTGAGAACTGAGCACCCAGCACCCAGAGCACTGAGCACTCAGCACCCTGTGTACTGAGCACTGAGCACCCAGCACCCTGAGCACTGAGCACCCTGAGTACTGAGCACCCAGCACCCTGAGCACTGAGCACCCCGCACCCCGAGCACTGAGCACCCAGCACCCAGAGAACTGAGCACTGAGCACCCTGAGTACTGAGCACTGAGCACCCTGAGCACTGAGCACGGAGCACCCTGAGTACTGAGCACTGAGCACCCTGAGCACTGAGCACCCAGCACCCTGAGTACTGAGCACCCAGCACCCTGAGCACTGAGGACCGAGCACCCTGAGTACTAAGCACCCAGCACCCTGAGTACTGAGCACCCAGCACCCTGAGCACTGAGCACCCAGCACGCTGAGTACTGAGCACTGAGCACACTGAGTACTGAGCACCGAGCACCCAGAGCACTGAGCACCCAGCACGCTGAGTACTGAGCACTGAGCACTCTGAGTACTGAGCACCGAGCACCCTGAGTACTGAGCACCCAGCACTCTGAGCACTGAGCACCCAGCACCCTGAGCACTGAGCACCCAGCACCCCGAGCACTGAGCACCCAGCACCCCGAGCACTGAGCACCCAGCACCCCGAGCACTGAGCACCCAGCACCCTGAGCACTGAGCACTGAGCACCCTAAGTACTGAGCACTGAGCACCCTGAGTACTGAGCACCCAGCACCCTGAGTACTGAGCACCCAGCGTACTGAGCACCGTGCACCCCGAGCACTGAGCACCCAGCACCCTGAGTACTGAGCACCCAGCACCCCGAGCACTGAGCACCCAGCACCCTGAGTAGTGAGCACCGAGCACCCTGAGTACTGAGCACCCAGCACCCTGAGTACTGAGCACCCAGCGTACTGAGCACCGAGCACCCAGCACCCTGAGTACTGAGCACCCAGCACCCTGAGCACTGAGCACCCAGCACCCTGAGTACTGAGCACTGAGCACCCTGAGTACTGAGCACCGAGCACCCCGAGCACTGAGCACCCAGCATCCCGAGCACCGAGCACCCAGCACCCTGAGCACTGAGCACCCAGCACCCTGAGCACCGAGCACCCAGCACCCTGAGTACTGAACACCCAGCACCCTGAGCACTGAGCACCCAGCACCCTGAGTACTGAGCACTGAGCACCCTGAGTACTGAGCACCCAGCACCATGAGTACTGAGCACCCAGCACCCTGAGCAATGAGCACCCTGAATACTGATCACCCAGCATCCTGAGCACTGAGCACCGAGCACCCCGAGCACTGAGCACCCAGCACCCTGAGCACTGAGGACCCAGCACCCTGAGCACTGAGCACCGAGCACCCTGAGTACTGAGCACCCAGCACCCTGAGCACTGAGCACCCAGCACCCTGAGTACTGAGCATCCAGCACCCCGAGCACTGAGCACCCAGCACCCCGAGCACTGAGCACTCAGCACCCTGTGTACTGAGCACTGAGTACCCAGCACCCCGAGCACTGAGCACCCAGCACCCTGAGCACTGAGCACCCTGAGTACTGAGCACCCAGCACCCTGAGCACTGAGCACCCAGCACCCCGAGCACTGAGCACCCAGCACCCAGAGCACTGAGCACTGAGCACCCTGAGTACTGAGCACTGAGCACCCTGAGCACTGAGCACCCAGCACCATGAGTACTGAGCACCCAGCACCCTGAGCACTGAGCACCCTGAGTACTGAGCACCCAGCACCCTGAGTACTGAGCACCCAGCACCCTGAGCACTGAGCAACCAGCACCCTGAGCACTGAGCACCAAGCACCCTGAGTACTGAGCACCCAGCACCCTGAGTACTGAACACCCAGCACCCTGAGCACTGAGCACTGAGCACCCAGCACCCTGAGCACTGAGCACTGAGCCACCAGCACCCTGAGCACTGAGCAACCAGCACCCCGAGCACTGAGCACCCAGCACCCTGAGCACCCAGCACCCTGAGCACTGAGCACCCTGAGCACTGAGCACTGAGCACCCAGCACCCTGAGTACTGAGCACCCAACACTCTGAGCACTGAGCACCCAGCACGCTGAGTACTGAGCACTGAGCACACAGCACCCTGAGTACTGAGCACGCAGAACTCCGAGCACTGAGCACCCAGCTCCCCGAGCACTGAGCACCCTGAGCACTGAGCACCCAGCTCCCCGAGTGCTGAGCACTGAGCACCCTGAGCACTGAGCACCCAGCACCCCGAGTGCTGAGCACTGAGCACCCTGAGAACTGAGCACCCAGCACCCTGAGCACTGAGCACTGAGAACCCTGTGTACTGAGCACCGAGCACCCTGAGTACTGAGCACCTAGCAACCTGAGCCCTGAGCACCCAGCACCCTGAGCACTGAGCACCCAGCACCCCGAGCACTGAGCACCCAGCACCCCGAGCACTGAGCACCCAGCACCCTGAGCACTGAGCACTGAGCACCCTAAGTACTGAGCACTGAGCACCCTGAGTACTGAGCACCCAGCACCCTGAGTACTGAGCACCCAGCGTACTGAGCACCGAGCACCCCGAGCACTGAGCACCCAGCACCCTGAGTACTGAGCACCCAGCACCCCGAGCACTGAGCACCCAGCACCCTGAGTAGTGAGCACCGAGCACCCTGAGTACTGAGCACCCAGCACCCTGAGTACTGAGCACCCAGCGTATTGAGCACCCAGCACCCTGAGTACTGAGCACCCAGCACCCTGAGTAGGGAGCACCGAGCACCCTGAGTACTGAGCACCCAGCACCCTGAGTACTGACCACCCAGCGTACTGAGCACCGAGCACCCCGAGAACTGAGCACCCAGCACCCTGAGTACTGAGCACCCAGCACCCCGAGCTCTGAGCACCCAGCACCCTGAGTAGTGAGCACCCAGCACCCTGAGCACTGAGCAACCAGCACCCTGAGCACTGAGCACCAAGCACCCTGAGTACTGAGCACCCAGCACCCTGAGTACTGAGCACCCAACACTCTGAGCACTGAGCACCCAGCACGCTGAGTACTGAGCACTGAGCACACAGCACCCTGAGTACTGAGCACGCAGAACTCCGAGCACTGAGCACCCAGCTCCCCGAGCACTGAGCACCCTGAGCACTGAGCACCCAGCACCCCGAGTGCTGAGCACTGAGCACCCTGAGCACTGAGCACCCAGGACCCCGAGTGCTGAGCACTGAGCACCCTGAGAACTGAGCACCCAGCACCCTGAGCACTGAGCACTGAGAACCCTGAGTACTGAGCACCGAGCACCCTGAGTACTGAGCACCTAGCAACCTGAGCCCTGAGCACCCAGCACCCTGAGCACTGAGCACCCAGCACCCCGAGCACTGAGCACCCAGCACCCCGAGCACTGAGCACCCAGCACCCTGAGCACTGAGCACTGAGCACCCTAAGTACTGAGCACTGAGCACCCTGAGTACTGAGCACCCAGCACCCTGAGTACTGAGCACCCAGCGTACTGAGCACCGAGCACCCCGAGCACTGAGCACCCAGCACCCTGAGTACTGAGCACCCAGCACCCCGAGCACTGAGCACCCAGCACCCTGAGTAGTGAGCACCGAGCACCCTGAGTACTGAGCACCCAGCACCCTGAGTACTGAGCACCCAGCGTATTGAGCACCCAGCACCCTGAGTACTGAGCACCCAGCACCCTGAGTAGGGAGCACCGAGCACCCTGAGTACTGAGCACCCAGCACCCTGAGTACTGACCACCCAGCGTACTGAGCACCGAGCACCCCGAGAACTGAGCACCCAGCACCCTGAGTACTGAGCACCCAGCACCCCGAGCTCTGAGCACCCAGCACCCTGAGTAGTGAGCACCCAGCACCCTGAGCACTGAGCAACCAGCACCCTGAGCACTGAGCACCAAGCACCCTGAGTACTGAGCACCCAGCACCCTGAGTACTGAACACCCAGCACCCTGAGCACTGAGCACTGAGCACCCAGCACCCTGAGCACTGAGCACTGAGCCACCAGCACCCTGAGCACTGAGCAACCAGCACCCCGAGCACTGAGCACCCAGCACCCTGAGCACCCAGCACCCTGAGCACTGAGCACCCTGAGCACTGAGCACTGAGCACCCAGCACCCTGAGTACTGAGCACCCAACACTCTGAGCACTGAGCACCCAGCACGCTGAGTACTGAGCACTGAGCACACAGCACCCTGAGTACTGAGCACGCAGAACTCCGAGCACTGAGCACCCAGCTCCCCGAGCACTGAGCACCCTGAGCACTGAGCACCCAGCACCCCGAGTGCTGAGCACTGAGCACCCTGAGCACTGAGCACCCAGCACCCCGAGTGCTGAGCACTGAGCACCCTGAGAACTGAGCACCCAGCACCCTGAGCACTGAGCACTGAGAACCCTGAGTACTGAGCACCGAGCACCCTGAGTACTGAGCACCCAGCAACCTGAGCCCTGAGCACCCAGCACCCTGAGCACTGAGCACTGAGCACCCTAAGTACTGAGCACTGAGCACCCTGAGTACTGAGCACCCAGCACCCTGAGTACTGAGCACCCAGCGTACTGAGCACCGAGCACCCCGAGCACTGAGCACCCAGCACCCTGAGTACTGAGCACCCAGCACCCCGAGCACTGAGCACCCAGCACCCTGAGTAGTGAGCACCGAGCACCCTGAGTACTGAGCACCCAGCACCCTGAGTACTGAGCACCCAGCGTATTGAGCACCGAGCACCCAGCACCCTGAGTACTGAGCACCCAGCACCCTGAGTAGGGAGCACCGAGCACCCTGAGTACTGAGCACCCAGCACCCTGAGTACTGACCACCCAGCGTACTGAGCACCGAGCACCCCGAGAACTGAGCACCCAGCACCCTGAGTACTGAGCACCCAGCACCCCGAGCTCTGAGCACCCAGCACCCTGAGTAGTGAGCACCCAGCACCCTGAGCACTGAGGACCCAGCACCCTGAGTACTGAGCACCCAACGTACTGAGCACCGAGCACCCTGAGCACTGAGCACCCAGCACCCTGAGTACTGAGCACCCAGGACCCTGTGCAATGAGCACCCTGAGTACTGAGCACCCAGCACATTGAGCACTGAGCACCGAGCACCCCGAGCACTGACCACCCAGCACTCTGAGGACTGAGCACCCAGCACCCTGAGTACTGAGCACCCAGCACCCTGAGCACTGAGCACCCAGCACCCTGAGCACTGAGCACCCAGCACCCTGAGCACTGAGCACCCAGCACCCTGAGCACTGAGCACCCAGCACCCTGAGTACTGAGCACTGAGCACCCAGCACCCCGAGCACTGAGCACCCAAGCACCCTGAGTACTGAGCACTGAGCACCCAGCACCCCGAGCACTGAGCACCCAGCACCCTGAGCACTGAGCACCCAGCACCCGAGTACTGATCACCCAGCACCCTGAGTACTGAGCAGCCCGCAACCTGAGTACTGAGCACCCAGCACCCCGAGTACTGAGCACCCAGCACCCTGAGCACTGAGCACCCAGCACCCTGAGCACTGAGCACCCAGCACCGCGAGCACTGCGCACCCAGCACCCTGAGTACTGAACACCCAGCACCCTGAGCACTGAGCACCCAGCACCCTGAGCACTGAGCACCAAGTACCCTGAGCACTGAGCACCCAGCACCCTGAGTAGTGAGCACCCAACGTACTGAGCACCGAGCACCCCGAGCACTGAGCACCCAGTACCCTGAGTACTGAGCACCGAGCAACCGGAGCACTGAGCACCCAGCACCCTGAGCACTGATCACTGAGCACCCAGCACCCTGAGCCCTGAGCACTGAGCACCCAGCACCCCGAGCACTGAGCACCCAGCACCCCGAGCACTGAGCACCCAGCACCCTGAGCACTGAGCACCCAGCACCCTGAGAACTGAGCACCCAGCACCCTGAGTACTGAGCACCCAGCACCCTGAGTACTGAGCACCCAGCACCCTGAGTACTGAGCACTCAGCACCCTGAGTACTGAGCACCGAGCACCCCGAGCACTGAGCACCCAGCAACTTGAGCACTGAGCACCCTGAGGACTGAGCACCCAGCACCCTGAGCACTGAGCACCGATCACCCTGAGCACTGAGCACCCAGCACCCCGAGCACTGAGCACCCAGCACCCTGAGTACTGAGCACCCAGCACTCTGAGTACTGAGCACCCAGCACCCTGAGTACTGAGCACCCAGCACCCCAAGCACTGAGCACCCAGCACCCTGAGTACTGAACACCCTGAGTACTGAGCACTGAGCACCGAGCACCCTGAGTACTGAGCACCCTGAGGACTGAGCACCCAGGACCCTGAGCACTGAGCACCCAGCACCCTAAGTACTGAGCACCCAGCACCCTGAGTACTGAGCACCCAGCGTACTGAGCACCGAGCACCCCGAGCACTGAGCACCCAGCACCCTGAGTACTGAGCACCCAGCACCCCGAGCACTGAGCACCCAGCACCCTGAGGAGTGAGCACCGAGCACCCTGAGTACTGAGCACCCAGCACCCTGAGTACTGAGCACCCAGCGTATTGAGCACCGAGCACCCAGAACCCTGAGTACTGAGCACCCAGCACCCTGAGCACTGAGCACCCAGCACCCTGAGTACTGAGCACTGAGCACCCTGAGTACTGAGCACCGAGCACCCCGAGCACTGAGCACCCAGCACCCCGAGCACCGAGCACCCAGCACCCTGAGCACTGAGCACCCAGCACCCTGAGCACCGAGCACCCAGCACCCTGAGTACTGAGCACCCAGCACCCTGAGCACTGAGCACCCCGCACCCTGAGTACTGAGCACTGAGCACCCTGAGTACTGAGCACCCAGCACCATGAGTACTGAGCACCCAGCACCCTGAGCAATGAGCACCCTGAGTACTGATCACCCAGCACCCAGAGCACTGAGCACTGAGCACCCAGCACCCTGAGCACTGAGCACTGAGCACCCAGCACCCTGAGCACTGAGCAACCATCACCCCGAGCACTGAGCACCCAGCACCCTGAGCACCCAGCACCCTGAGCACTGAGCACTCAGCACCCTGTGTACTGAGCACTGAGTACCCAGCACCCCGAGCACTGAGCACCCAGCACCCTGAGCACTGAGCACCCTGAGTACTGAGCACCCAGCACCCTGAGCACTGAGCACCCAGCACCCCGAGCACTGAGCACCCAGCACCCAGAGCACTGAGCACCCAGCACCCTGAGTACTGAGCACTGAGCACCCTGAGCACTGAGCACCGAGCACCCTGAGTACTGAGCACTGAGCACCCTGAGCACTGAGCACCCAGCACCCTGAGTACTGAGCACCCAGCACCCTGAGCACTGAGGACCGAGCACCCTGAATACTAAGCACCCAGCACCCTGAGTACTGAGCACCCAGCACCCTGAGCACTGAGCACCCAGCACGCTGAGTACTGAGCACTGAGCACTCTGAGTACTGAGCACCGAGCACCGTGAGTATTGAGAACAGAGCACTCTGAGCACTGAGCACCCAGCACCCTGAGCACTGAGCACCCAGCACCCCGAGCACTGAGCACCCAGCACCCCGAGCACTGAGCACCCAGCACCCCGAGCACTGAGCACTGAGCACCCTAAGTACTGAGCACTGAGCACCCTGAGTACTAAGAACCCAGCACCCTGAGTACTGAGCACCCAGCACCCTGAGTACTGAGCACCCAGCACCCTGAGCACTGAGCACCCAGCACCCTGAGCACTGAGCACCCAGCACCCTGAGCACTGAGCACCCAGCACCCTGAGTACTAAGCACTGAGCACCCAGCAGCCGGAGTACTGAGCAGTGAGCACCCTGAGTATTGAGCTCCGAGCACCCCGAACACTGAGCACCCAGCACCCCGAGCACCGAGCACGCAGCACCCTGAGCACTGAACACCCAACACCCTGAGCACTGAGCACCCAGCACCCTGAGCACTGAGCACCCAGCACCCTGAGTACTGAGCACCCAACGTACTGAGCACCGAGCACCCTGAGCACTGAGCACCCACCACCCTGAGTACTGAGCACCCAGGACCCTGTGCAATGAGCACCCTGAGTACTGAGCACCCAGCACATTGAGCACTGAGCACTGAGCACCCCGAGCACTGACCACCCAGCACTCTGAGCACTGAGCAACCAGCACCCTGAGTACTGAGCACCCAGCACCCTGAGCACTGAGCACCCAGCACCCTGAGCACTGAGCACCCAGCACCCTGAGCACTGAGCACCCAGCACCCTGAGTACTAAGCACTGAGCACCCAGCACCCCGAGCACTGAGCAACCAAGCACCCTGAGGACTGAGCACTGAGCACCCAGCACCCCGAGCACTGAGCACCCAGCACCCTGAGCACTGAGCACCCAGCACCCGAGTACTGATCACCCAGCACCCTGAGTACTGAGCAGCCCGCAACCTGAGTACTGAGCACCCAGCACCCTGAGCACTGAGCACCCAGCACCCTGAGCACTGAGCACCCAGCACCGCGAGCACTGCGCAAGCAGCACCCTGAGTACTGAACACCCAGCACCCTGAGCAATGAGCACCCAGCACCCTGAGCACTGAGCACCCAGTACCCTGAGCACTGAGCACCCAGCACCCTGAGTAGTGAGCACCCAACATACTGAGCACCGAGCACACCGAGCACTGAGCACCCAGCACCCTGAGTACTGAGCACCGAGCAACCGGAGCACTGAGCACCCAGCACCCTGAGCACTGATCACTGAGCACCCAGCACCCTGAGCCCTGAGCACTGAGCACCCAGCACCCCGAGCACTGAGCACCCAGCACCCCGAGCACTGAGCACCCAGCACCATGAGCACTGAGCACCCAGCACCCTGAGCACTGAGCACCCAGCATCCTGAGTACTGAGCACCCAGCACCCTGAGTACTGAGCACCCAACACCCTGAGTACTGAGCACTCAGCACCCTAAGTACTGAGCACCGAGCACCCCGAGCACTGAGCACCCAGCACCTTGAGCACTGAGCACCCTGAGGACTGAGCATCCAGCACCCTGAGCACTGAGCACCGATCACCCTGAGCACTGAGCACCCAGCACCCCGAGCACTGAGCACCCAGCACCCTGAGTACTGAGCACCCAGCACCCTGAGTACTGAGCACCCTGAGTACTGAGCACTGAGCACCGAGCACACTGAGTACTGAGCACCCTGAGGACTGAGCACCCAGCACCCTGAGCACTGAGCACTGAGCACCCAGCACCCTGAGTACTGAGCACCCAGCACCCTGAGCACTGAGCACCCAGCACCTTGAGTACTGAGCACCCAGCACCCTGAGTACTGAACACCGAGCACCCTGAGTACTGAGTACCCAGCACCCTGAGTACTGAGCACCCAGCATCCTGAGCACTGAGCAACCAGCACCCTGAGCACTGAGCACCAAGCACCCTGAGTACTGAGCACCCAGCACCCTGAGTACTGAACACCCAGCACCCTGAGCATTGAGCACTGAGCACCCAGCACCCTGAGCACTGAACACTGAGCACCCAGCACCCTGAGCACTGAGCAACCAGCACCCCGAGCACTGAGCACCCAGCACCCTGAGCACCCAGCACCCTGAGCACTGAGCACCCTGAGCACTGAGCACTGAGCTCCCAGCACCCTGAGTACTGAGCACTGAGCACCCCGAGTACTGAGCACCCAGCACCCCGAGCACTGAGCACATAGCAACCTGAGTACTGAGAAGAGATCACCCTGAGTACTGAGCACCCAGCTCCCTGAGTACTGAGCCCCCAGCACCCTGAGTACTGAGCACCCAGCACCCTGAGCCCTGAGGACCGAGCACCCTGAGTACTAGGCACCCAGGACCCTGAGTACTGAGCACCCAGCACCCTGAGCACTGAGCACCCAGCAAGCTGAGTACTGAGCACTGAGCACCCTGAGTACTGAGCACCGAGCACCCTGAGCACTGAGCACCCAGCACGCTGAGTACTGAGCTCTGAGCACTCTGAGTACCTAGCACCGAGCACCCTGAGTACTGAGCACCCAGCACTCTGAGCACTGAGCTCCCAGCACCCTGAGCACTGAGCACCCAGCACCCCGAGCACTGAGCACCCAGCAACCCGAGCACTGAGCACCCAGCACCCCGAGCACTGAGCACCCAGCACCCTGAGCACTGAGCACTGAGCACCCTAAGTACTGAGCGCTGAGCACCCTGAGTACTGAGCACCCAGCACCCTGAGTACTGAGCACCCAGCGTACTAAGCACCGAGTACCCCGAGCACTGAGCACCCAGCACCCTGAGTACTGAGCACCCAGCACCCCGAGCACTGAGCACCCAGCACCCTGAGTAGTGAGCACCGAGCACCCTGAGTACTGAGCACCCAGCACCCTGAGTACTGAGCACACAGCGTACTGAGCACCGAGCACCCAGCACCCTGAGTACTGAGCACCCAGCACCCTGAGCACTGAGCACCCAGCACCCTGAGTACTGAGCACTGAGCACCCTGAGTACTGAGCACCGAGCACCCCGAGCACTGAGCACCCAGCACCCCGAGCACCGAGCACCCAGCACCCTGAGCACTGAGCACCCAGCACCCTGAGCACCGAGCACCCAGCACCCTGAGTACTGAGCACCCAGCACCCTGAGCACTGAGCACCCAGCACCCCGAGCACTGAGCACCCAGCACCCCGAGCACTGAGCACCCAGCACCCTGAGCACTGAGAACCCTGAGTACTGAGCACTGAGCACCCAACGTACTGAGCACCGAGCACCCTGAGCAATGAGCACCCTGAGTACTGAGCACCCAGCACCTTGAGCACTGAGCACCGAGCACCCCGAGCACTGAGCACCCAGCACCCGAAGTACTGAGCACCCAGCACCCTGAGTACTAAGCACCGAGCACCCTGAGTACTGAGCACCCAGCACCCTGAGCACTGAGCACCCAGCACCCGAGTACTGATCACGCAGCACCCTGGGTACTGAGCACCCCGCACCATGAGTACTGAGCACCCAGCACCCCGAGTACTGAGCACCCAGCACGCTGAGCACTGAGCACCCAGCACCCTGAGCACTGAGCACCCAGCACCCCGAGCACTGCACACCCAGCACCCTGAGTATTGAGCACCCAGCACCCTGAGCACTGAGCACCCAGCACGCTGAGCATTGAACACCCAGCACCCTGAGCAATGAGCACCCAGCACCCTGAGTAGTGAGCACCCAACGTACTGAGCACCGAGCACCCCGAGCACTGAGCACCCAGCACCCTGAGTACTGAGCACCGAGCACCCCGAGCACTGAGCACCCAGCACCCGGAGTACTGAGCACCCAGCACCCAGAGTACTAAGCACAGAGCACCCTGAGTACTGAGCACCCAGCACCCTGAGCACTGAGCACCCAGCACCCTGAGTACTGTGCAGCGAGCACCCCGACTACTGAGTACCCAGCACCCCGAGCACTGAGCACCCAGCACCCCGAGCACTGAGCACCCAGCACCCTGAGTACTGAGCACCCAGCACCCTGAGTACTGAGCACCCAGCACCTCGAGCACTGAGTACCCAGCACCCTGAGCACTGAGCACCCAGCACCCTGAGCACTGAGCACCCAGCACCCTGAGCACTGAGCACCCAGCACCCTGAGTACTGAGCACTGAGCACCCTGCACCCCGAGCACTGAGCACCCAGCACCCTGAGTACTGAGCACTGAGCACCCAGCACCCAGAGCACTGAGCACCCAGCACCCTGAGCACTGAGCACCGAGCACCCGAGTACTGAGCACCCAGCACCCTGAGTACTGAGCACCCAGCACCCCGAGCACTAAGCACCCAGCACCCTGAGTACTGAGCACCCAGCATCCTGTGCACTGAGCACAGAGCACCCTGAGCACTGAGCACCCAGCACCCTGAGGACTGAGCACCCAGCACCCCGAGCACTGAGCACCTAGCACCCTGAGCACTGAGCACCCTGAGTACTGAGCACTGAGCACCCTGAGTACTGAGCAATGAGCACCCTGAGTACTGAGCACCAAGCACCCTGAGTACTGAGCACCCAGCAACCTGAGCACTGAGCACTGAGCACCCTGAGCACTGAGCACCTAGCACCCTGAGCACTGAGCACCCAGCACCCTGAGCACTGAGCACCCAGCACCCCGAGCACTGAGCACCCAGCACCCTGAGCACTGAGAACCCTGAGGACTGAGCACTGAGCACCCTGAGTACTGAGCACTGAGAACCCTGAGTATTGAGCACCCAGCACCCTGAGTACTGAGCACCCAGGACCCGGAGCAAAGAGCACCCTGAGTACTGAGCACCCAGCACCCTGAGCACTGAGCACCGAGCACCCCGAGCACTGAGCACCCAGCACCCGGAGTACTGAGCACCCAGCACCCTGAGTACTAAGCACCGAGCACCCTGAGTACTGAGCACCCAGTACCCTGAGCACTGAACACACAGCACCCTGAGTACTGAGCACCCCGAGCACTGAGCACCCAGCACCCTGAGAACTGAGGACCCAGCACCCTGAGTACTGAGCACCCAGCACCCTGAGCACTGAGCACCCAGCACCCTGAGTACTGAGCACCCAGCACCCTGAGCACTGAGCACCCAGCACCCTGAATACTGAGCATCCAGCACCCCGAGCACTGAGCAGCCAGCACCCTGAGTACTGAGAACTGAGCACCAAGCACCCAGAGCACTGTGCACTCAGCACCCTGTGTACTGAGCACTGAGCACCCAGCACCCTGAGCACTGAGCACCCTGAGTACTGAGCACCCAGCACCCTGAGCACTGAGCACCCAGCACCCCGAGCACTGAGCACCCAGCACCCAGAAAACTGAGCACTGAGCACCCTGAGTACTGAGCACTGAGCACCCTGAGCACTGAGCACCGAGCACCCTGAGTACTGAGCACTGAGCACCCTGAGCACTGAGCACCCAGCACCCTGAGTACTGAGCACCCAGCACCCTGAGCACTGAGGACCGAGCACCCTGAGTACTAAGCACCCAGCACCCTGAGCACTGAGCACCCAGCACGCTGAGTACTGAGCACTGAGCACCCTGAGTACTGAGCACCGAGCACCCAGAGCACTGAGCACCCAGCACGCTGAGTACTGAGCACTGAGCACTCTGAGTACTGAGCACCGAGCACCCTGAGTACTGAGCACCCAGCACTCTGAGCACTGAGCACCCAGCACCCTGAGCACTGAGCACACAGCAGCCCGAGCACTGAGCACCCAGCACCCCGAGCACTGAGCACCCAGCACCCCGAGCACTGAGCACCCAGCACCCTGAGCACTGAGCACTGAGCACCCTGAGTACTGAGCACTGAGCACCCTGAGTATTGAGCACCCAGCACCCTGAGTACTGAGCACCCAGGACCCGGAGCAAAGATCACCCTGAGTACTGAGCACCCAGCACCCTGAGCACTGAGCACCGAGCACCCCGAGCAATGAGCACCCAGCACCCAGAGTACTGAGCACCCAGCACCCTGAGTACTAAGCACCGAGCACCCTGAGTACTGAGCACCCAGTACCCTGAGCACTGAACACACAGCACCCTGAGTACTGAGCACCCCGAGCACTGAGCACCCAGCACCCTGAGAACTGAGGACCCAGCACCCTGAGTACTGAGCACCCAGCACCCTGAGCACTGAGCACCCAGCACCCTGAGTACTGAGCACCCAGCAACCTGAGCACTGAGCACCCAGCACCCTGAATACTGAGCATCCAGCACCCCGAGCACTGAGCAGCCAGCACCCTGAGTACTGAGAACTGAGCACCCAGCACCCAGAGCACTGAGCACTCAGCACCCTGTGTACTGAGCACTGAGCACCCAGCACCCTGAGCACTGAGCACCCTGAGTACTGAGCACCCAGCACCCTGAGCACTGAGCACCCCGCACCCCGAGCACTGAGCACCCAGCACCCAGAGAACTGAGCACTGAGCACCCTGAGTACTGAGCACTGAGCACCCTGAGCACTGAGCACCGAGCACCCTGAGTACTGAGCACTGAGCACCCTGAGCACTGAGCACCCAGCACCCTGAGCACTGAGGACCCAGCACCCTGAGCACTGAGCACCCAGCACCCTGAGTACTGAGCACCCAGCACCCTGAGCACTGAGCACCCAGCACCCTGAGTACTGAGCATCCAGCACCCCGAGCACTGAGCACCCAGCACCCCGAGCACTGAGCACTCAGCACCCTGTGTACTGAGCACTGAGTACCCAGCACCCCGAGCACTGAGCACCCAGCACCCTGAGCACTGAGCACCCTGAGTACTGAGCACCAAGCACCCTGAGCACTGAGCACCCAGCACCCCGAGCACTGAGCACCCAGCACCCAGAGCACTGAGCACTGAGCACCCTGAGTACTGAGCACCCAGCACCCTGAGTACTGAGCACCCAGCACCCTGAGCACTGAGCAACCAGCACCCTGAGCACTGAGCACCAAGCACCCTGAGTACTGAGCACCCAGCACCCTGAGTACTGAACACCCAGCACCCTGAGCACTGAGCACTGAGCACCCAGCACCCTGAGCACTGAGCACTGAGCCACCAGCACCCTGAGCACTGAGCAACCAGCACCCCGAGCACTGAGCACCCAGCACCCTGAGCACCCAGCACCCTGAGCACTGAGCACCCTGAGCACTGAGCACTGAGCACCCAGCACCCTGAGTACTGAGCACCCAACACTCTGAGCACTGAGCACCCAGCACGCTGAGTACTGAGCACTGAGCACACAGCACCCTGAGTACTGAGCACGCAGAACTCCGAGCACTGAGCACCCAGCTCCCCGAGCACTGAGCACCCTGAGCACTGAGCACCCAGCACCCCGAGTGCTGAGCACTGAGCACCCTGAGCACTGAGCACCCAGCACCCCGAGTGCTGAGCACTGAGCACCCTGAGAACTGAGCACCCAGCACCCTGAGCACTGAGCACTGAGAACCCTGAGTACTGAGCACCGAGCACCCTGAGTACTGAGCACCTAGCAACCTGAGCCCTGAGCACCCAGCACCCTGAGCACTGAGCACCCAGCACCCCGAGCACTGAGCACCCAGCACCCCGAGCACTGAGCACCCAGCACCCTGAGCACTGAGCACTGAGCACCCTAAGTACTGAGCACTGAGCACCCTGAGTACTGAGCACCCAGCACCCTGAGTACTGAGCACCCAGCGTACTGAGCACCGAGCACCCCGAGCACTGAGCACCCAGCACCCTGAGTACTGAGCACCCAGCACCCCGAGCACTGAGCACCCAGCACCCTGAGTAGTGAGCACCGAGCACCCTGAGTACTGAGCACCCAGCACCCTGAGTACTGAGCACCCAGCGTATTGAGCACCCAGCACCCTGAGTACTGAGCACCCAGCACCCTGAGTAGGGAGCACCGAGCACCCTGAGTACTGAGCACCCAGCACCCTGAGTACTGACCACCCAGCGTACTGAGCACCGAGCACCCCGAGAACTGAGCACCCAGCACCCTGAGTACTGAGCACCCAGCACCCCGAGCTCTGAGCACCCAGCACCCTGAGTAGTGAGCACCCAGCACCCTGAGCACTGAGCAACCAGCACCCTGAGCACTGAGCACCAAGCACCCTGAGTACTGAGCACCCAGCACCCTGAGTACTGAACACCCAGCACCCTGAGCACTGAGCACTGAGCACCCAGCACCCTGAGCACTGAGCACTGAGCCACCAGCACCCTGAGCACTGAGCAACCAGCACCCCGAGCACTGAGCACCCAGCACCCTGAGCATCCAGCACCCTGAGCACTGAGCACCCTGAGCACTGAGCACTGAGCACCCAGCACCCTGAGTACTGAGCACCCAACACTCTGAGCACTGAGCACCCAGCACGCTGAGTACTGAGCACTGAGCACACAGCACCCTGAGTACTGAGCACGCAGAACTCCGAGCACTGAGCACCCAGCTCCCCGAGCACTGAGCACCCTGAGCACTGAGCACCCAGCACCCCGAGTGCTGAGCACTGAGCACCCTGAGCACTGAGCACCCAGCACCCCGAGTGCTGAGCACTGAGCACCCTGAGAACTGAGCACCCAGCACCCTGAGCACTGAGCACTGAGAACCCTGAGTACTGAGCACCGAGCACCCTGAGTACTGAGCACCCAGCAACCTGAGCCCTGAGCACCCAGCACCCTGAGCACTGAGCACCCAGCACCCCGAGCACTGAGCACCCAGCACCCCGAGCACTGAGCACCCAGCACCCTGAGCACTGAGCACTGAGCACCCTAAGTACTGAGCACTGAGCACCCTGAGTACTGAGCACCCAGCACCCTGAGTACTGAGCACCCAGCGTACTGAGCACCGAGCACCCCGAGCACTGAGCACCCAGCACCCTGAGTACTGAGCACCAAGCACCCCGAGCACTGAGCACCCAGCACCCTGAGTAGTGAGCACCAAGCACCCTGAGTACTGAGCACCCAGCACCCTGAGTACTGAGCACCCAGCGTATTGAGCACCGAGCACCCAGCACCCTGAGTACTGAGCACCCAGCACCCTGAGTAGGGAGCACCGAGCACCCTGAGTACTGAGCACCCAGCACCCTGAGTACTGACCACCCAGCGTACTGAGCACCGAGCACCCCGAGAACTGAGCACCCAGCACCCTGAGTACTGAGCACCCAGCACCCCGAGCTCTGAGCACCCAGCACCCTGAGTAGTGAGCACCCAGCACCCTGAGCACTGAGGACCCAGCACCCTGAGTACTGAGCACCCAACGTACTGAGCACCGAGCACCCTGAGCACTGAGCACCCAGCACCCTGAGTACTGAGCACCCAGGACCCTGTGCAATGAGCACCCTGAGTACTGAGCACCCAGCACATTGAGCACTGAGCACCGAGCACCCCGAGCACTGACCACCCAGCACTCTGAGGACTGAGCACCCAGCACCCTGAGTACTGAGCACCCAGCACCCTGAGCACTGAGCACCCAGCACCCTGAGCACTGAGCACCCAGCACCCTGAGCACTGAGCACCCAGCACCCTGAGCACTGAGCACCCAGCACCCTGAGTACTGAGCACTGAGCACCCAGCACCCCGAGCACTGAGCACCCAAGCACCCTGAGTACTGAGCACTGAGCACCCAGCACCCGAGTACTGATCACCCAGCACCCTGAGTACTGAGCAGCCCGCAACCTGAGTACTGAGCACCCAGCACCCCGAGTACTGAGCACCCAGCACCCTGAGCACTGAGCACCCAGCACCCTGAGCACTGAGCACCCAGCACCGCGAGCACTGCGCACCCAGCACCCTGAGTACTGAACACCCAGCACCCTGAGCACTGAGCACCCAGCACCCTGAGCACTGAGCACCCAGTACCCTGAGCACTGAGCACCCAGCACCCTGAGTAGTGAGCACCCAACGTACTGAGCACCGAGCACCCCGAGCACTGAGCACCCAGTACCCTGAGTACTGAGCACCGAGCAACCGGAGCACTGAGCACCCAGCACCCTGAGCACTGATCACTGAGCACCCAGCACCTTGAGCCCTGAGCACTGAGCACCCAGCACCCCGAGCACTGAGCACCCAGCACCCCGAGCACTGAGCACCCAGCACCCTGAGCACTGAGCACCCAGCACCCTGAGAACTGAGCACCCAGCACCCTGAGTACTGAGCACCCAGCACCCTGAGTACTGAGCTCCCAGCACCCTGAGTACTGAGCACTCAGCACCCTGAGTACTGAGCACCGAGCACCCCGAGCACTGAGCACCCAGCAACTTGAGCACTGAGCACCCTGAGGACTGAGCACCCAGCACCCTGAGCACTGAGCACCGATCACCCTGAGCACTGAGCACCCAGCACCCCGAGCACTGAGCACCCAGCACCCTGAGTACTGAGCACCCAGCACCCTGAGTACTGAGCACCCAGCACCCTGAGTACTGAGCACCCAGCACCCCAAGCACTGAGCACCCAGCACCCTGAGTACTGAACACCCTGAGTACTGAGCACTGAGCACCGAGCACCCTGAGTACTGAGCACCCTGAGGACTGAGCACCCAGGACCCTGAGCACTGAGCACTGAGCACCCAGCACCCTAAGTACTGAGCACCCAGCACCCTGAGTACTGAGCACCCAGCGTACTGAGCACCGAGCACCCCGAGCACTGAGCACCCAGCACCCTGAGTACTGAGCACCCAGCACCCCGGGCACTGAGCACCCAGCACCCTGAGGAGTGAGCACCGAGCACCCTGAGTACTGAGCACCCAGCACCCTGAGTACTGAGCACCCAGCGTATTGAGCACCGAGCACCCAGAACCCTGAGTACTGAGCACCCAGCACCCGGAGCACTGAGCACCCAGCACCCTGAGTACTGAGCACTGAGCACCCTGAGTACTGAGCACCGAGCACCCCGAGCACTGAGCACCCAGCACCCCGAGCACCGAGCACCCAGCACCCTGAGCACTGAGCACCCAGCACCCTGAGCACCGAGCACCCAGCACCCTGAGTACTGAGCACCCAGCACCCTGAGTACTGAGCACTGAGCACCCTGAGTACTGAGCACCCAGCACCATGAGTACTGAGCACCCAGCACCCTGAGCAATGAGCACCCTGAGTTCTGATCACCCAGCACCCAGAGCACTGAGCACTGAGCAGCCAGCACCCTGAGCACTGAGCACTGAGCACCCAGCACCCTGAGCACTGAGCAACCATCACCCCGAGCACTGAGCACCCAGCACCCTGAGCACCCAGCACCCTGAGCACTGAGCACTCAGCACCCTGTGTACTGAGCACTGAGTACCCAGCACCCCGAGCACTGAGCACCCAGCACCCTGATCACTGAGCACCCTGAGTACTGAGCAGCCAGCACCCTGAGCACTGAGCACCCAGCACCCCGAGCACTGAGCACCCAGCACCCAGAGCACTGAGCACCCAGCACCCTGAGTACTGAGCACTGAGCACCCTGAGCACTGAGCACCGAGCACCCTGAGTACTGAGCACTGAGCACCCTGAGCACTGAGCACCCAGCTCCCTGAGTACTGAGCACCCAGCACCCTGAGCACTGAGGACCGAGCACCCTGAATACTAAGCACCCAGCACCCTGAGTACTGAGCACCCAGCACCCTGAGCACTGAGCACCCAGCACGCTGAGTACTGAGCACTGAGCACTCTGAGTACTGAGCACCGAGCACCGTGAGTATTGAGAACAGAGCACTCTGAGCACTGAGCACCCAGCACCCTGAGCACTGAGCACCCAGCACCCCGAGCACTGAGCACCCAGCACCCCGAGCACTGAGCACCCAGCACCCCGAGCACTGAGCACTGAGCACCCTAAGTACTGAGCACTGAGCACCCTGAGTACTAAGAACCCAGCACCCTGAGTACTGAGCACCCAGCACCCTGAGTACTGAGCACCCAGCATCCTGAGCACTGAGCACCCAGCACCCTGAGCACTGAGCACCCAGCACCCTGAGCACTGAGCACCCAGCACCCTGAGTACTAAGCACTGAGCACCCAGCAGCCGGAGTACTGAGCAGTGAGCACCCTGAGTATTGAGCTCCGAGCACCCCGAACACTGAGCACCCAGCACCCCGAGCACCGAGCACGCAGCACCCTGAGCACTGAACACCCAACACCCTGAGCACTGAGCACCCAGCACCCTGAGCACTGAGCACCCAGCACCCTGAGTACTGAGCACCCAACGTACTGAGCACCGAGCACCCTGAGCACTGAGCACCCACCACCCTGAGTACTGAGCACCCAGGACCCTGTGCAATGAGCACCCTGAGTACTGAGCACCCAGCACATTGAGCACTGAGCACTGAGCACCCCGAGCACTGACCACCCAGCACTCTGAGCACTGAGCAACCAGCACCCTGAGTACTGAGCACCCAGCACCCTGAGCACTGAGCACCCAGCACCCTGAGCACTGAGCACCCAGCACCCTGAGCACTGAGCACCCAGCACCCTGAGTACTAAGCACTGAGCACCCAGCACCCCGAGCACTGAGCAACCAAGCACCCTGAGTACTGAGCACTGAGCACCCAGCACCCCGAGCACTGAGCACCCAGCACCCTGAGCACTGAGCACCCAGCACCCGAGTACTGATCACCCAGCACCCTGAGTACTGAGCAGCCCGCAACCTGAGTACTGAGCACCCAGCACCCCGAGTACTGAGCACCCAGCACCCTGAGCACTGAGCACCCAGCACCCTGAGCACTGAGCACAAAGCACCGCGAGCACTGCGCAAGCAGCACCCTGAGTACTGAACACCCAGCACCCTGAGCACTGAGCACCCAGCACCCTGAGCACTGAGCACCCAGTACCCTGAGCACTGAGCACCCAGCACCCTGAGTAGTGAGCACCCAACATACTGAGCACCGAGCACCCCGAGCACTGAGCACCCAGCACCCTGAGTACTGAGCACCGAGCAACCGGAGCACTGAGC
Organism: Microtus oregoni; assembly: GCF_018167655.1. NCBI lineage: Eukaryota > Metazoa > Chordata > Mammalia > Rodentia > Cricetidae > Microtus > Microtus oregoni. The sequence continues at coordinate 596,222 of NW_024543274.1, read as the reverse complement.
ACCCAGCACCCTGAGCACTGATCACTGAGCACCCAGCACCCTGAGCCCTGAGCACTGAGCACCCAGCACCCCGAGCACTGAGCACCCAGCACCCCGAGCACTGAGCACCCAACACCATGAGCACTGAGCACCCAGCACCCTGAGCACTGAGCACCCAGCATCCTGAGTACTGAGCACCCAGCACCCTGAGTACTGAGCACCCAGCACCCTGAGTACTGAGCACTCAGCACCCTGAGTACTGAGCACCGAGCACCCCGAGCACTGAGCACCCAGCACCTTGAGCACTGAGCACCCTGAGGACTGAGCATCCAGCACCCTGAGCACTGAGCACCGATCACCCTGAGCACTGAGCACCCAGCACCCCGAGCACTGAGCACCCAGCACCCTGAGTACTGAGCACCCAGCACCCTGAGTACTGAGCACCCAGCACCCTGAGTACTGAGCACCCAGCACCCCAAGCACTGAGCACCCAGCACCCTGAGTACTGAACACCCTGTGTACTGAGCACTGAGCACCGAGCACACTGAGTACTGAGCACCCTGAGGACTGAGCACCCAGCACCCTGAGCACTGAGCACTGAGCACCCAGCACCCTGAGTACTGAGCACCCAGCACCCTGAGCACTGAGCACCCAGCACCTTGAGTACTGAGCACCCAGCACCCTGAGTACTGAACACCGAGCACCCTGAGTACTGAGTACCCAGCACCCTGTGTACTGAGCACCCAGCATCCTGAGCACTGAGCAACCAGCACCCTGAGCACTGAGCACCAAGCACCCTGAGTACTGAGCACCCAGCACCCTGAGTACTGAACACCCAGCACCCTGAGCACTGAGCACTGAGCACCCAGCACCCTGAGCACTGAACACTGAGCACCCAGCACCCTGAGCACTGAGCAACCAGCACCCCGAGCACTGAGCACCCAGCACCCTGAGCACCCAGCACCCTGAGCACTGAGCACCCTGAGCACTGAGCACTGAGCACCCAGCACCCTGAGTACTGAGCACTGAGCACCCCGAGTACTGAGCACCCAGCACCCCGAGCACTGAGCACATAGCAACCTGAGTACTGAGAAGAGATCACCCTGAGTACTGAGCACCCAGCTCCCTGAGTACTGAGCCCCCAGCACCCTGAGTACTGAGCACCCAGCACCCTGAGCCCTGAGGACCGAGCACCCTGAGTACTAGGCACCCAGGACCCTGAGTACTGAGCACCCAGCACCCTGAGCACTGAGCACCCAGCAAGCTGAGTACTGAGCACTGAGCACCCTGAGTACTGAGCACCGAGCACCCTGAGCACTGAGCACCCAGCACGCTGAGTACTGAGCTCTGAGCACTCTGAGTACCTAGCACCGAGCACCCTGAGTACTGAGCACCCAGCACTGTGAGCACTGAGCACCCAGCACCCTGAGCACTGAGCACCCAGCACCCCGAGCACTGAGCACCCAGCAACCCGAGCACTGAGCACCCAGCACCCCGAGCACTGAGCACCCAGCACCCTGAGCACTGAGCACTGAGCACCCTAAGTACTGAGCGCTGAGCACCCTGAGTACTGAGCACCCAGCACCCTGAGTACTGAGCACCCAGCGTACTGAGCACCGAGTACCCCGAGCACTGAGCACCCAGCACCCTGAGTACTGAGCACCCAGCACCCCGAGCACTGAGCACCCAGCACCCTGAGTAGTGAGCACCGAGCACCCTGAGTACTGAGCACCCAGCACCCTGAGTACTGAGCACCCAGCGTACTGAGCACCGAGCACCCAGCACCCTGAGTACTGAGCACCCAGCACCCTGAGCACTGAGCACCCAGCACCCTGAGTACTGAGCACTGAGCACCCTGAGTACTGAGCACCGAGCACCCCGAGCACTGAGCACCCAGCACCCCGAGCACCGAGCACCCAGCACCCTGAGCACTGAGCACCCAGCACCCTGAGCACCGAGCACCCAGCACCCTGAGTACTGAGCACCCAGCACCCTGAGCACTGAGCACCCAGCACCCCGAGCACTGAGCACCCAGCACCCCGAGCACTGAGCACCCAGCACCCTGAGCACTGAGAACCCTGAGTACTGAGCACTGAGCACCCAACGTACTGAGCACCGAGCACCCCGAGCACTGAGCACCCAGCACCCGAAGTACTGAGCACCCAGCACCCTGAGTACTAAGCACCGAGCACCCTGAGTACTGAGCACCCAGCACCCTGAGCACTGAGCACCCAGCACCCGAGTACTGATCACGCAGCACCCTGGGTACTGAGCACCCCGCACCATGAGTACTGAGCACCCAGCACCCCGAGTACTGAGCACCCAGCACGCTGAGCACTGAGCACCCAGCACCCTGAGCACTGAGCACCCAGCACCCCGAGCACTGCACACCCAGCACCCTGAGTATTGAGCACCCAGCACCCTGAGCACTGAGCACCCAGCACGCTGAGCATTGAGCACCCAGCACCCTGAGCAATGAGCACCCAGCACCCTGAGTAGTGAGCACCCAACGTACTGAGCACCGAGCACCCCGAGCACTGAGCACCCAGCACCCTGAGTACTGAGCACCGAGCACCCCGAGCACTCCACACCCAGCACCCTGAGTACTGAGCACCCAGCACCCTGAGTACTAAGCACAGAGCACCCTGAGTACTGAGCACCCAGCACCCTGAGCACTGAGCACCCAGCACCCTGAGTACTGTGCAGCGAGCACCCCGACTACTGAGTACCCAGCACCCCGAGCACTGAGCACCCAGCACCCCGAGCACTGAGCACCCAGCACCCTGAGTACTGAGCACCCAGCACCCTGAGTACTGAGCACCCAGCACCTCGAGCACTGAGTACCCAGCACCCTGAGCACTGAGCACCCAGCACCCTGAGCACTGAGCACCCAGCACCCTGAGCACTGAGCACCCAGCACCCTGAGTACTGAGCACTGAGCACCCTGCACCCCGAGCACTGAGCACCCAGCACCCTGAGTACTGAGCACTGAGCACCCAGCACCCAGAGCACTGAGCACCCAGCACCCTGAGCACTGAGCACCGAGCACCCGAGTACTGAGCACCCAGCACCCTGAGTACTGAGCACCCAGCACCCCGAGCACTAAGCACCCAGCACCCTGAGTACTGAGCACCCAGCATCCTGTGCACTGAGCACAGAGCACCCTGAGCACTGAGCACCCAGCACCCTGAGGACTGAGCACCCAGCACCCCGAGCACTGAGCACCTAGCACCCTGAGCACTGAGCACCCTGAGTACTGAGCACTGAGCACCCTGAGTACTGAGCAATGAGCACCCTGAGTACTGAGCACCAAGCACCCTGAGTACTGAGCACCCAGCAACCTGAGCACTGAGCACCGAGCACCCTGAGCACTGAGCACCCAGCACCCTGAGCACTGAGCACCCAGCACCCTGAGCACTGAGCACCCAGCACCCCGAGCACTGAGCACCCAGCACCCTGAGCACTGAGAACCCTGAGTACTGAGCACTGAGCACCCTGAGTACTGAGCACTGAGAACCCTGAGTATTGAGCACCCAGCACCCTGAGTACTGAGCACCCAGGACCCGGAGCAAAGAGCACCCTGAGTACTGAGCACCCAGCACCCTGAGCACTGAGCACCGAGCACCCCGAGCACTGAGCACCCAGCACCCGGAGTACTGAGCACCCAGCACCCTGAGTACTAAGCACCGAGCACCCTGAGTACTGAGCACCCAGTACCCTGAGCACTGAACACACAGCACCCTGAGTACTGAGCACCCCGAGCACTGAGCACCCAGCACCCTGAGAACTGAGGACCCAGCACCCTGAGTACTGAGCACCCAGCACCCTGAGCACTGAGCACCCAGCACCCTGAGTACTGAGCACCCAGCACCCTGAGCACTGAGCACCCAGCACCCTGAATACTGAGCATCCAGCACCCCGAGCACTGAGCAGCCAGCACCCTGAGTACTGAGAACTGAGCACCCAGCACCCAGAGCACTGAGCACTCAGCACCCTGTGTACTGAGCACTGAGCACCCAGCACCCTGAGCACTGAGCACCCTGAGTACTGAGCACCCAGCACCCTGAGCACTGAGCACCCAGCACCCCGAGCACTGAGCACCCAGCACCCAGAAAACTGAGCACTGAGCACCCTGAGTACTGAGCACTGAGCACCCTGAGCACTGAGCACCGAGCACCCTGAGTACTGAGCACTGAGCACCCTGAGCACTGAGCACCCAGCACCCTGAGTACTGAGCACCCAGCACCCTGAGCACTGAGGACCGAGCACCCTGAGTACTAAGCACCCAGCACCCTGAGCACTGAGCACCCAGCACGCTGAGTACTGAGCACTGAGCACCCTGAGTACTGAGCACCGAGCACCCAGAGCACTGAGCACCCAGCACGCTGAGTACTGAGCACTGAGCACTCTGAGTACTGAGCACCGAGCACCCTGAGTACTGAGCACCCAGCACTCTGAGCACTGAGCACCCAGCACCCTGAGCACTGAGCACACAGCAGCCCGAGCACTGAGCACCCAGCACCCCGAGCACTGAGCACCCAGCACCCCGAGCACTGAGCACCCAGCACCCTGAGCACTGAGCACTGAGCACCCTGAGTACTGAGCACTGAGCACCCTGAGTATTGAGCACCCAGCACCCTGAGTACTGAGCACCCAGGACCCGGAGCAAAGATCACCCTGAGTACTGAGCACCCAGCACCCTGAGCACTGAGCACCGAGCACCCCGAGCAATGAGCACCCAGCACCCAGAGTACTGAGCACCCAGCACCCTGAGTACTAAGCACCGAGCACCCTGAGTACTGAGCACCCAGTACCCTGAGCACTGAACACACAGCACCCTGAGTACTGAGCACCCCGAGCACTGAGCACCCAGCACCCTGAGAACTGAGGACCCAGCACCCTGAGTACTGAGCACCCAGCACCCTGAGCACTGAGCACCCAGCACCCTGAGCACTGAGCACCCAGCACCCTGAGCACTGAGCACCCAGCACCCTGAATACTGAGCATCCAGCACCCCGAGCACTGAGCAGCCAGCACCCTGAGTACTGAGAACTGAGCACCCAGCACCCAGAGCACTGAGCACTCAGCACCCTGTGTACTGAGCACTGAGCACCCAGCACCCTGAGCACTGAGCACCCTGAGTACTGAGCACCCAGCACCCTGAGCACTGAGCACCCCGCACCCCGAGCACTGAGCACCCAGCACCCAGAGAACTGAGCACTGAGCACCCTGAGTACTGAGCACTGAGCACCCTGAGCACTGAGCACCGAGCACCCTGAGTACTGAGCACTGAGCACCCTGAGCACTGAGCACCCAGCACCCTGAGTACTGAGCACCCAGCACCCTGAGCACTGAGGACCGAGCACCCTGAGTACTAAGCACCCAGCACCCTGAGTACTGAGCACCCAGCACCCTGAGCACTGAGCACCCAGCACGCTGAGTACTGAGCACTGAGCACCCTGAGTACTGAGCACCGAGCACCCAGAGCACTGAGCACCCAGCACGCTGAGTACTGAGCACTGAGCACTCTGAGTACTGAGCACCGAGCACCCTGAGTACTGAGCACCCAGCACTCTGAGCACTGAGCACCCAGCACCCTGAGCACTGAGCACCCAGCACCCCGAGCACTGAGCACCCAGCACCCCGAGCACTGAGCACCCAGCACCCCGAGCACTGAGCACCCAGCACCCTGAGCACTGAGCACTGAGCACCCTAAGTACTGAGCACTGAGCACCCTGAGTACTGAGCACCCAGCACCCTGAGTACTGAGCACCCAGCGTACTGAGCACCGAGCACCCCGAGCACTGAGCACCCAGCACCCTGAGTACTGAGCACCCAGCACCCCGAGCACTGAGCACCCAGCACCATGAGCACTGAGCACCCAGCACCCTGAGCACTGAGCACCCAGCATCCTGAGTACTGAGCACCCAGCACCCTGAGTACTGAGCACCCAGCACCCTGAGCACTGAGCACCCAGCATCCTGAGTACTGAGCACCCAGCACCCTGAGTACTGAGCACCCAGCACCCTGAGTACTGAGCACCCAGCACCCTGAGCACTGAGCACCCAGCAACCTGAGCACTGAGCACCCAGCACCCTGAGTACTGAGCACTGAGCACCCTGCACCCCGAGCACTGAGCACCCAGCACCCTGAGTACTGAGCACTGAGCACCCAGCACCCAGAGCACTGAGCACCCAGCACCCTGAGCACTGAGCACCGAGCACCCGAGTACTGAGCACCCAGCACCCTGAGTACTGAGCACCCAGCACCCCGAGCACTAAGCACCCAGCACCCTGAGTACTGAGCACCCAGCATCCTGTGCACTGAGCACAGAGCACCCTGAGCACTGAGCACCCAGCACCCTGAGGACTGAGCACCCAGCACCCCGAGCACTGAGCACCTAGCACCCTGAGCACTGAGCACCCTGAGTACTGAGCACTGAGCACCCTGAGTACTGAGCAATGAGCACCCTGAGTACTGAGCACCAAGCACCCTGAGTACTGAGCACCCAGCAACCTGAGCACTGAGCACCGAGCACCCTGAGCACTGAGCACCCAGCACCCTGACCACTGAGCACCCAGCACCCTGAGCACTGAGCACCCAGCACCCCGAGCACTGAGCACCCAGCACCCTGAGCACTGAGAACCCTGAGTACTGAGCACTGAGCACCCTGAGTACTGAGCACCCTGAGTACTGAGCACTGAGAACCCTGAGTATTGAGCACCCAGCACCCTGAGTACTGAGCACCCAGGACCCGGAGCAAAGAGCACCCTGAGTACTGAGCACCCAGCACCCTGAGCACTGAGCACCGAGCACCCCGAGCACTGAGCACCCAGCACCCGGAGTACTGAGCACCCAGCACCCTGAGTACTAAGCACCGAGCACCCTGAGTACTGAGCACCCAGTACCCTGAGCACTGAACACACAGCACCCTGAGTACTGAGCACCCCGAGCACTGAGCACCCAGCACCCTGAGAACTGAGGACCCAGCACCCTGAGTACTGAGCACCCAGCACCCTGAGCACTGAGCACCCAGCACCCTGAGTACTGAGCACCCAGCACCCTGAGCACTGAGCACCCAGCACCCTGAATACTGAGCATCCAGCACCCCGAGCACTGAGCAGCCAGCACCCTGAGTACTGAGAACTGAGCACCCAGCACCCAGAGCACTGAGCACTCAGCACCCTGTGTACTGAGCACTGAGCACCCAGCACCCTGAGCACTGAGCACCCTGAGTACTGAGCACCCAGCACCCTGAGCACTGAGCACCCAGCACCCCGAGCACTGAGCACCCAGCACCCAGAAAACTGAGCACTGAGCACCCTGAGTACTGAGCACTGAGCACCCTGAGCACTGAGCACCGAGCACCCTGAGTACTGAGCACTGAGCACCCTGAGCACTGAGCACCCAGCACCCTGAGTACTGAGCACCCAGCACCCTGAGCACTGAGGACCGAGCACCCTGAGTACTAAGCACCCAGCACCCTGAGCACTGAGCACCCAGCACGCTGAGTACTGAGCACTGAGCACCCTGAGTACTGAGCACCGAGCACCCAGAGCACTGAGCACCCAGCACGCTGAGTACTGAGCACTGAGCACTCTGAGTACTGAGCACCGAGCACCCTGAGTACTGAGCACCCAGCACTCTGAGCACTGAGCACCCAGCACCCTGAGCACTGAGCACACAGCAGCCCGAGCACTGAGCACCCAGCACCCCGAGCACTGAGCACCCAGCACCCCGAGCACTGAGCACCCAGCACCCTGAGCACTGAGCACTGAGCACCCTGAGTACTGAGCACTGAGCACCCTGAGTATTGAGCACCCAGCACCCTGAGTACTGAGCACCCAGGACCCGGAGCAAAGATCACCCTGAGTACTGAGCACCCAGCACCCTGAGCACTGAGCACCGAGCACCCCGAGCAATGAGCACCCAGCACCCAGAGTACTGAGCACCCAGCACCCTGAGTACTAAGCACCGAGCACCCTGAGTACTGAGCACCCAGTACCCTGAGCACTGAACACACAGCACCCTGAGTACTGAGCACCCCGAGCACTGAGCACCCAGCACCCTGAGAACTGAGGACCCAGCACCCTGAGTACTGAGCACCCAGCACCCTGAGCACTGAGCACCCAGCACCCTGAGCACTGAGCACCCAGCACCCTGAGTAGTGAGCACCCAGCACCCTGAATACTGAGCATCCAGCACCCCGAGCACTGAGCAGCCAGCACCCTGAGTACTGAGAACTGAGCACCCAGCACCCAGAGCACTGAGCACTCAGCACCCTGTGTACTGAGCACTGAGCACCCAGCACCCTGAGCACTGAGCACCCTGAGTACTGAGCACCCAGCACCCTGAGCACTGAGCACCCCGCACCCCGAGCACTGAGCACCCAGCACCCAGAGAACTGAGCACTGAGCACCCTGAGTACTGAGCACTGAGCACCCTGAGCACTGAGCACCGAGCACCCTGAGTACTGAGCACTGAGCACCCTGAGCACTGAGCACCCAGCACCCTGAGTACTGAGCACCCAGCACCCTGAGCACTGAGGACCGAGCACCCTGAGTACTAAGCACCCAGCACCCTGAGTACTGAGCACCCAGCACCCTGAGCACTGAGCACCCAGCACGCTGAGTACTGAGCACTGAGCACCCTGAGTACTGAGCACCGAGCACCCAGAGCACTGAGCACCCAGCACGCTGAGTACTGAGCACTGAGCACTCTGAGTACTGAGCACCGAGCACCCTGAGTACTGAGCACCCAGCACTCAGAGCACTGAGCACCCAGCACCCTGAGCACTGAGCACCCAGCACCCCGAGCACTGAGCACCCAGCACCCCGAGCACTGAGCACCCAGCACCCCGAGCACTGAGCACCCAGCACCCTGAGCACTGAGCACTGAGCACCCTAAGTACTGAGCACTGAGCACCCTGAGTACTGAGCACCCAGCACCCTGAGTACTGAGCACCCAGCGTACTGAGCACCGAGCACCCCGAGCACTGAGCACCCAGCACCCTGAGTACTGAGCACCCAGCACCCCGAGCACTGAGCACCCAGCACCCTGAGTAGTGAGCACCGAGCACCCTGAGTACTGAGCACCCAGCACCCTGAGTACTGAGCACCCAGCGTACTGAGCACCGAGCACCCAGCACCCTGAGTACTGAGCACCAAGCACCCTGAGCACTGAGCACCCAGCACCCTGAGTACTGAGCACTGAGCACCCTGAGTACTGAGCACCGAGCACCCCGAGCACTGAGCACCCAGCACCCCGAGCACCGAGCACCCAGCACCCTGAGCACTGAGCACCCAGCACCCTGAGCACCGAGCACCCAGCACCCTGAGTACTGAACACCCAGCACCCTGAGCACTGAGCACCCAGCACCCTGAGTACTGAGCACTGAGCACCCTGAGTACTAAGCACTGAGCACCCAGCAGCCGGAGTACTGAGCAGTGAGCACCCTGAGTATTGAGCTCCGAGCACCCCGAACACTGAGCACCCAGCACCCCGAGCACCGAGCACGCAGCACCCTGAGCACTGAACACCCAACACCCTGAGCACTGAGCACCCAGCACCCTGAGCACTGAGCACCCAGCACCCTGAGTACTGAGCACCCAACGTACTGAGCACCGAGCACCCTGAGCACTGAGCACCCAGCACCCTGAGTACTGAGCACCCAGGACCCTGTGCAATGAGCACCCTGAGTACTGAGCACCCAGCACCCCGAGCACTGAGCACTCAGCACCCTGTGTACTGAGCACTGAGTACCCAGCACCCCGAGCACTGAGCACCCAGCACCCTGAGCACTGAGCACCCTGAGTACTGAGCACCCAGCACCCTGAGCACTGAGCACCCAGCACCCCGAGCACTGAGCACCCAGCACCGAGAGCACTGAGCACTGAGCACCCTGAGTACTGAGCACTGAGCACCCTGAGCACTGAGCACCCAGCACCATGAGTACTGAGCACCCAGCACCCTGAGCACTGAGCACCCTGAGTACTGAGCACCCAGCACCCTGAGTACTGAGCACCCAGCACCCTGAGCACTGAGCAACCAACACCCTGAGCACTGAGCACCAAGCACCCTGAGTACTGAGCACCCAGCACCCTGAGTTCTGAACACCCAGCACCCTGAGCACTGAGCACTGAGCACCCAGCACCCTGAGCACTGAGCACTGAGCCACCAGCACCCTGAGCACTGAGCAACCAGCACCCCGAGCACTGAGCACCCAGCACCCTGAGCACCCAGCACCCTGAGCACTGAGCACCCTGAGCACTGAGCACTGAGCACCCAGCACCCTGAGTACTGAGCACCCAACACTCTGAGCACTGAGCACCCAGCACGCTGAGTACTGAGCACTGAGCACACAGCACCCTGAATACTGAGCACGCAGAACTCCGAGCACTGAGCACCCAGCTCCCCGAGCACTGAGCACCCTGAGCACTGAGCACCCAGCACCCCGAGTGCTGAGCACTGAGCACCCTGAGCACTGAGCACCCAGCACCCCGAGTGCTGAGCACTGAGCACCCTGAGAACTGAGCACCCAGCACCCTGAGCACTGAGCACTGAGAACCCTGAGTACTGAGCACCGAGCACCCTGAGTACTGAGCACCCAGCAACCTGAGCCCTGAGCACCCAGCACCCTGAGCACTGAGCACCCAGCACCCCGAGCACTGAGCACCCAGCACCCCGAGCACTGAGCACCCAGCACACTGAGCACTGAGCACTGAGCACCCTAAGTACTGAGCACTGAGCACCCTGAGTACTGAGCACCCAGCACCCTGAGTACTGAGCACCCAGCGTACTGAGCACCGAGCACCCCGAGCACTGAGCACCCAGCACCCTGAGTACTGAGCACCCAGCACCCCGAGCACTGAGCACCCAGCACCCTGAGTAGTGAGCACCGAGCACCCTGAGTACTGAGAACCCAGCACCCTGAGTACTGAGCACCTAGCGTATTGAGCACCCAGCACCCTGAGTACTGAGCACCCAGCACCCTGAGTAGGGAGCACCGAGTACCCTGAGTACTGAGCACCCAGCACCCTGAGTACTGACCACCCAGCGTACTGAGCACCGAGCACCCCGAGAACTGAGCACCCAGCACCCTGAGTACTGAGCACCCAGCACCCCGAGCTCTGAGCACACAGCACCCTGAGCACTGAGCACCCAGCACCCTGAGCACTGAGCAACCAGCACCCTGAGCACTGAGCACCAAGCACCCTGAGTACTGAGCACTGAGCACCCAGCACCCCGAGCACTGAGCACCCAAGCACCCTGAGTACTGAGCACTGAGCACCCAGCACCCCGAGCACTGAGCACCCAGCGCCCTGAGCACTGAGCACCCAGCACCCGAGTACTGATCACCCAGCACCCTGAGTACTGAGCAGCCCGCAACCTGAGTACTGAGCACCCACCCCCCCGAGTACTGAGCACCCAGCACCCTGAGCACTGAGCACCCAGCACCCTGAGCACTGAGCACCCAGCACCGCGAGCACTGCGCACCCAGCACCATGAGTACTGAACACCCAGCACCCTGAGCACTGAGCACCCAGCACCCTGAGCACTGAGCACCCAGTACCCTGAGCACTGAGCACCCAGCACCTTGAGTAGTGAGCACCCAACGTACTGAGCACCGAGCACCCCGAGCACTGAGCACCCAGCACCCTGAGTACTGAGCACCGAGCAACCGGAGCACTGAGCACCCAGCACCCTGAGCACTGATCACTGAGCACCCAGCACCCTGAGCCCTGAGCACTGAGCACCCAGCACCCCGAGCACTGAGCACCCAGCACCCCGAGCACTGAGCACCCAGCACCCTGAGCACTGAGCACCCAGCACCCTGAGAACTGAGCACCCAGCACCCTGAGTACTGAGCACCCAGCACCCTGAGTACTGAGCACCCAGCACCCTGAGTACTGAGCACTCAGCACCCTGAGTACTGAGCACCGAGCACCCCGAGCACTGAGCACCCAGCAACTTGAGCACTGAGCACCCTGAGGACTGAGCACCCAGCACGCTGAGCACTGAGCACCGATCACCCTGAGCACTGAGCACCCAGCACCCCGAGCACTGAGCACCCAGCACCCTGAGTACTGAGCACCCAGCACCCTGAGTACTGAGCACCCTGAGTACTGAGCACTGAGCACCGAGCACCCTGAGTACTGAGCACCCTGAGGACTGAGCACCCAGGACCCTGAGCACTGAGCACTGAGCACCCAGCACCCTGAGTACTGAGCACCCAGCACCCTGAGTACTGAGCACCCAGCGTACTGAGCACCGAGCACCCCGAGCACTGAGCACCCAGCACCCTGAGTACTGAGCACCCAGCACCCCGAGCACTGAGCACCCAGCACCCTGAGGAGTGAGCACCGAGCACCCTGAGTACTGAGCACCCAGCACCCTGAGTACTGAGCACCCAGCGTATTGAGCACCGAGCACCCAGAACCCTGAGTACTGAGCACCCAGCACCCTGAGCACTGAGCACCCAGCACCCTGAGTACTGAGCACTGAGCACCCTGAGTACTGAGCACCAAGCACCCCGAGCACTGAGCACCCAGCACCCCGAGCACCGAGCACCCAGCACCCTGAGCACTGAGCACCCAGCACCCTGAGCACCGAGCACCCAGCACCCTGAGTACTGAGCACCCAGCACCCTGAGCACTGAGCACCCAGCACCCTGAGTACTGAGCACTGAGCACCCTGAGTACTGAGCACCCAGCACCATGAGTACTGAGCACCCAGCACCCTGAGCAATGAGCACCCTGAGTACTGATCACCCAGCACCCAGAGCACTGAGCACTGAGCACCCAGCACCCTGAGCACTGAGCACTGAGCACCCAGCACCCTGAGCACTGAGCAACCATCACCCCGAGCACTGAGCACCCAGCACCCTGAGCACCCAGCACCCTGAGCACTGAGCACTCAGCACCCTGTGTACTGAGCACTGAGTACCCAGCACCCCGAGCACTGAGCACCCAGCACCCTGAGCACTGAGCACCCTGAGTACTGAGCACCCAGCACCCTGAGCACTGAGCACCCAGCACCCAGAGCACTGAGCACCCAGCACCCAGAGCACTGAGCACCCAGCACCCTGAGTACTGAGCACTGAGCACCCTGAGCACTGAGCACCGAGCACCCTGAGTACTGAGCACTGAGCACCCTGAGCACTGAGCACCCAGCACCCTGAGTACTGAGCACCCAGCACCCTGAGCACTGAGGACCGAGCACCCTGAATTCTAAGCACCCAGCACCCTGAGTACTGAGCACCCAGCACCCTGAGCACTGAGCACCCAGCACGCTGAGTACTGAGCACTGAGCACTCTGAGTACTGAGCACCGAGCACCGTGAGTATTGAGAACCCAGCACTCTGAGCACTGAGCACCCAGCACACTGAGCACTGAGCACCCAGCACCCCGAGCACTGAGCACCCAGCACCCCGAGCACTGAGCACCCAGCACCCCGAGCACTGAGCACTGAGCACCCTAAGTACTGAGCACTGAGCACCCTGAGTACTAAGAACCCAGCACCCTGAGTACTGAGCACCCAGCACCCTGAGTACTGAGCACCCAGCACCCTGAGCACTGAGCACCCAGCACCCTGAGCACTGAGCACCCAGCACCCTGAGCACTGAGCACCCAGCACCCTGAGTACTAAGCACTGAGCACCCAGCAGCCGGAGTACTGAGCAGTGAGCACCCTGAGTATTGAGCTCCGAGCACCCCGAACACTGAGCACCCAGCACCCCGAGCACCGAGCACGCAGCACCCTGAGCACTGAACACCCAACACCCTGAGCACTGAGCACCCAGCACCCTGAGCACTGAGCACCCAGCACCCTGAGTACTGAGCACCCAACGTACTGAGCACCGAGCACCCTGAGCACTGAGCACCCAGCACCCTGAGTACTGAGCACCCAGGACCCTGTGCAATGAGCACCCTGAGTACTGAGCACCCAGCACATTGAGCACTGAGCACCGAGCACCCCGAGCACTGACCACCCAGCACTCTGAGGACTGAGCACCCAGCACCCTGAGTACTGAGCACCCAGCACCCTGAGCACTGAGCACCCAGCACCCTGAGCACTGAGCACCCAGCACCCTGAGCACTGAGCACCCAGCACCCTGAGCACTGAGCACCCAGCACCCTGAGTACTGAGCACTGAGCACCCAGCACCCCGAGCACTGAGCACCCAAGCACCCTGAGTACTGAGCACTGAGCACCCAGCACCCCGAGCACTGAGCACCCAGCACCCTGAGCACTGAGCACCCAGCACCCGAGTACTGATCACCCAGCACCCTGAGTACTGAGCAGCCCGCAACCTGAGTACTGAGCACCCAGCACCCCGAGTACTGAGCACCCAGCACCCTGAGCACTGAGCACCCAGCACCCTGAGCACTGAGCACCCAGCACCGCGAGCACTGCGCACCCAGCACCCTGAGTACTGAACAGGCAGCACCCTGAGCACTGAGCACCCAGCACCCTGAGCACTGAGCACCCAGTACCCTGAGCACCCAGCACCCTGAGTAGTGAGCACCCAACGTACTGAGCACCGAGCACCCCGAGCACTGAGCACCCAGCACCCTGAGTACTGAGCACCGAGCAACCGGAGCACTGAGCACCCAGCACCCTGAGCACTGATCACTGAGCACCCAGCACCCTGAGCCCTGAGCACTGAGCACCCAGCACCCCGAGCACTGAGCACCCAGCACCCCGAGCACTGAGCACCCAGCACCCTGAGCACTGAGCACCCAGCACCCTGAGAACTGAGCACCCAGCACCCTGAGTACTGAGCACCCAGCACCCTGAGTACTGAGCACCCAGCACCCTGAGTACTGAGCACTCAGCACCCTGAGTACTGAGCACCGAGCACCCCGAGCACTGAGCACCCAGCAACTTGAGCACTGAGCACCCTGAGGACTGAGCACCCAGCACCCTGAGCACTGAGCACCGATCACCCTGAGCACTGAGCACCCAGCACCCCGAGCACTGAGCACCCAGCACCCTGAGTACTGAGCACCCAGCACCCTGAGTACTGAGCACCCTGAGTACTGAGCACTGAGCACCGAGCACCCTGAGTACTGAGCACCCTGAGGACTGAGCACCCAGGACCCTGAGCACTGAGCACTGAGCACCCAGCACCCTGAGTACTGAGCACCCAGCACCCTGAGTACTGAGCACCCAGCGTACTGAGCACCGAGCACCCCGAGCACTGAGCACCCAGCACCCTGAGTACTGAGCACCCAGCACCCCGAGCACTGAGCACCCAGCACCCTGAGGAGTGAGCACCGAGCACCCTGAGTACTGAGCACCCAGCACCCTGAGTACTGAGCACCCAGCGTATTGAGCACCGAGCACCCAGAACCCTGAGTACTGAGCACCCAGCACCCTGAGCACTGAGCACCCAGCACCCTGAGTACTGAGCACTGAGCACCCTGAGTACTGAGCACCGAGCACCCCGAGCACTGAGCACCCAGCACCCCGAGCACCGAGCACCCAGCACCCTGAGCACTGAGCACCCAGCACTCTGAGCACCGAGCACCCAGCACCCTGAGTACTGAGCACCCAGCACCCTGAGCACTGAGCACCCAGCACCCTGAGTACTGAGCACTGAGCACCCTGAGTACTGAGCACCCAGCTCCATGAGTACTGAGCACCCAGCACCCTGAGCAATGAGCACCCTGAGTACTGATCACCCAGCACCCAGAGCACTGAGCACTGAGCACCCAGCACCCTGAGCACTGAGCACTGAGCACCCAGCACCCTGAGCACTGAGCAACCATCACCCCGAGCACTGAGCACCCAGCACCCTGAGCACCCAGCACCCTGAGCACTGAGCACCCAGCACCCCGAGCACTGAGCACCCAGCACCCTGAGCACTGAGCACCCTGAGTACTGAGCACCCAGCACCCTGAGCACTGAGCACCCAGCACCCCGAGCACTGAGCACCCAGCACCCAGAGCACTGAGCACCCAGCACCCTGAGTACTGAGCACTGAGCACCCTGAGCACTGAGCACCGAGCACCCTGAGTACTGAGCACTGAGCACCCTGAGCACTGAGCACCCAGCACACTGAGTACTGAGCACCCAGCTCCCTGAGCACTGAGGACCGAGCACCCTGAATACTAAGCACCCAGCACCCTGAGTACTGAGCACCCAGCACCCTGAGCACTGAGCACCCAGCACGCTGAGTACTGAGCACTGAGCACTCTGAGTACTGAGCACCGAGCACCGTGAGTATTGAGAACTCAGCACTCTGAGCACTGAGCACCCAGCACCCTGAGCACTGAGCACCCAGCACCCCGAGCACTGAGCACCCAGCACCCCGAGCACTGAGCACCCAACACCCTGAGCACTGAGCACCCAGCACCCTGAGCACTGAGCACCCAGCACCCTGAGTACTGAGCACCCAACACCCTGAGCACTGAGCACCCAGCACCCTGAGCACTGAGCACCCAGCACCCTGAGTACTGAGCACCCAACGTACTGAGCACCGAGCACCCTGAGCACTGAGCACCCACCACCCTGAGTACTGAGCACCCAGGACCCTGTGCAATGAGCACCCTGAGTACTGAGCACCCAGCACATTGAGCACTGAGCACCCCGAGCACTGACCACCCAGCACTCTGAGCACTGAGCAACCAGCACCCTGAGTACTGAGAACCCAGCACCCTGAGCACTGAGCACCCAGCACCCTGAGCACTGAGCACCCAGCACCCTGAGCACTGAGCACCCAGCACCCTGAGTACTAAGCACTGAGCACCCAGCACCCCGAGCACTGAGCAACCAAGCACCCTGAGTACTGAGCACTGAGCACCCAGCACCCCGAGCACTGAGCACCCAGCACCCTGAGCACTGAGCACCCAGCACCCGAGTACTGATCACCCAGCACCCTGAGTACTGAGCAGCCCGCAACCTGAGTACTGAGCACCCAGCACCCCGAGTACTGAGCACCCAGCACCCTGAGCACTGAGCACCCAGCACCCTGAGCACTGAGCACCCAGCACCGCGAGCACTGCGCAAGCAGCACCCTGAGTACTGAACACCCAGCACCCTGAGCACTGAGCACCCAGCACCCTGAGCACTTAGCACCCAGTACCCTGAGCACTGAGCACCCAGCACCCTGAGTAGTGAGCACCCAACATACTGAGCACCGAGCACCCCGAGCACTGAGCACCCAGCACCCTGAGTACTGAGCACCGAGCAACGGGAGCACTGAGCACCCAGCACCCTGAGCACTGATCACTGAGCACCCAGCACCCTGAGCCCTGAGCACTGAGCACCCAGCACCCCGAGCACTGAGCACCAAGCACCCCGAGCACTGAGCACCCAGCACCATGAGCACTGAGCACCCAGCACCCTGAGCACTGAGCACCCAGCATCCTGAGTACTGAGCACCCAGCACCCTGAGTACTGAGCACCCAGCACCCTGAGTACTGAGCACTCAGCACCCTGAGTACTGAGCACCGAGCACCCCGAGCACTGAGCACCCAGCACCTTGAGCACTGAGCACCCTGAGGACTGAGCATCCAGCACCCTGAGCACTGAGCACCGATCACCCTGAGCACTGAGCACCCAGCACCCCGAGCACTGAGCACCCAGCACCCTGAGTACTGAGCACCCAGCACCCTGAGTACTGAGCACCCAGCACCCTGAGTACTGAGCACCCAGCACCCCAAGCACTGAGCACCCAGCACCCTGAGTACTGAACACCCTGAGTACTGAGCACTGAGCACCGAGCACACTGAGTACTGAGCACCCTGAGGACTGAGCACCCAGCACCCTGAGCACTGAGCACTGAGCACCCAGCACCCTGAGTACTGAGCACCCAGCACCCTGAGCACTGAGCACCCAGCACCTTGAGTACTGAGCACCCAGCACCCTGAGTACTGAACACCGAGAACCCTGAGTACTGAGTACCCAGCACCCTGAGTACTGAGCACCCAGCACCCTGAGCACTGAGCAATCAGCACCCTGAGCACTGAGCACCAAGCACCCTGAGTACTGAGCACCCAGCACCCTGAGTACTGAACACCCAGCACCCTGAGCACTGAGCACTGAGCACCCAGCACAGTGAGCAATGAACACTGAGCACCCAGCACCCTGAGCACTGAGCAACCAGCACCCCGAGCACTGAGCACCCAGCACCCTGAGCACCCAGCACCCTGAGCACTGAGCACCCTGAGCACTGAGCACTGAGCACCCAGCACCCTGAGTATTGAGCACTGAGCACCCCGAGTACTGAGCACCCAGCACCCCGAGCACTGAGCACATAGCAACCTGAGTACTGAGAAGAGATCACCCTGAGTACTGAGCACCCAGCTCCTTGAGTACTGAGCCCCCAGCACCCTGAGTACTGAGTACCCAGCACCCCGAGCACTGAGCACCCAGCACCCCGAGAAGGAGCACCCAACACCCTGAGTACTGAGAACCGAGCACCCTGAGTACTGAGCACCCAGCACCCTGAGTACTGAGCCCCCAGCACCCTGAGTACTGAGCACCCAGCACCCCGAGCACTGAGCATCCAGTACCCCGAGAATGAGCACCCAGCACCCTGAGTACTGAGCACCCAGCACCCTGAGTACTGAGCACTAAGCACCCAGAGCACGGAGCACCCAGGACCCCGAGCACTGAGTACTGAGCACTGAGCACCCTGAGTACTGAGCACCCAGCACCCCGATCACTGAGCACCCAGCACCCTGAGCACTGAGCACCCAGCACCCTGAGCACTGAGCACCCAGCACCCTGAGTACTGAGCACCCAGCACGCTGAGTACTGAGCACCCAGCACCCCGAGCACTGAGCACCCAGCACCCTGAGTACTGAGCACTGAGCACCCAGCACCCCGAGCACTGAGCACCCAGCACCCTGTGTACTGAGCACTGAGCACCCTGAGTACTAAGCACCCAGCACCCTGAGTACTGAGCACCCAGCACCCCGAGTACTGAGCACTGAGCACCCTGAGAACTGAGCACCCAGCACCCTGAGCACTGAGCACTGAGAACCCTGAGTACTGAGCACCGAGTACCCTGAGTACTGAGCACCCAGCACCCTGAGCACCGAGCACGGAGCACCCCGAGGACTGAGCACACAGCACCCTGAGCACTGAGCAACCAGCACCTTGAGTACTAAGCAACCAGAACCCTGAGCACTGAGCACACAGCACCCCGAGCACTGAGCACCCAGCACCCCGAGCACTGAGCACCCAGCACCCTGAGTACTGAGCACCCAACACCCAGAGTACTGAGCACCCAGCACCCTGAGCACTGAGCACCCAGCACCCTGAGTACTGAGCACCCAGCACCCTGAGTACTGAGCACCCAGCACCCTGAGTACTGAGCACCCAGCACCCTGAGCACTGAGCACTGAGCACCCAACACCCTGAGCACTGAGCACTGAGCACCCATCACCCCGAGCACTGAGCAATCAGCACCCCTTGCACTGAGCACCCAGCAGCCGGAGTACTGAGCAGTGAGCACCCTGAGTATTGAGCTCCGAGCACCCCGAGCACTGAGCACCCAGCACCCCGAGCACCGAGCACCCAGCACCCTGAGCACTGAACACCCAGCACCCTGAGCACTGAGCACCCAGCACCCTGAGCACTGAGCACCCAGCACCCTGAGTACTGAGCACCCAACGTACTGAGCACCGAGCACCCTGAGCACTGAGCACCCACCACCCTGAGTACTGAGCACCCAGGAATCTGTGCAATGAGCACCCTGAGTACTGAGCACCCAGCACATTGAGCACTGAGCACTGAGCACCCCGAGCACTGACCACCCAGCACTCTTAGCACTGAGCACCCAGCACCCTGAGTACTGAGCACCCAGCACCCTGAGCACTGAGCACCCAGCACCCTGAGCACTGAGCACCCAGCACCCTGAGCACTGAGCTCCCAGCACCCTGAGTACTAAGCACTGAGCACCCAGCACCCCGAGCACTGAGCACCAAAGCACCCTGAGTACTGAGCACTGAGCACCCAGCACCCCGAGCACTGAGCACCCAGCACCCTGAGCACTGAGCACCCAGCACCCGAGTACTGATCACCCAGCACCCTGTGTACTGAGCAGCACGCAACCTGAGTACTGAGCACCCAGCACCCCGAGTACTGAGCATCCAGCACCCTGAGCACTGAGCACCCAGCACCCTGAGCACTGAGCACCCAGCACCGCGAGCACTGCGCACCCAGCACCCTGAGTACTGAACACCCAGCACCCTGAGCACTGAGCACCTTGCACCCTGAGCACTGAGCACCCAGTACCCTGAGCACTGAGCACCCAGCACCCTGAGTAGTGAGCACCCAACATACTGAGCACCGAGCACCCCGAGCACTGAGCACCCAGCACCCTGAGTACTGAGCATCGAGCAACCGGAGCACTGAGCACCCAGCACCCTGAGCACTGATCACTGAGTACCCAGCACCCTGAGCCCTGAGCACTGAGCACCCAGCACCCCGAGCACTGAGCACCCAGCACCCCGAGCACTGAGCACCCAGCACCCTGAGCACTGAGCACCCAGCACCCTGAGCACTGAGCACCCAGCACACTGAGTACTGAGCACCCAGCACCCTGAGTACTGAGCACCCAGCACCCTGAGTACTGAGCACCGAGCACCCCGAGCACTGAGCACCCAGCACCTTGAGCACTGAGCACCCTGAGGACTGAGCATCCAGCACCCTGAGCACTGAGCACCCAGCACCCTGAGTACTGAGCACCCAGCACCCTGAGTACTGAGCACCCAGCACCCTGAGTACTGAGCACCCAGCACCCCAAGCACTGAGCACCCAGCACCCTGAGTACTGAACACCCTGAGTACTGAGCACTGAGCACCGAGCACCCTGAGTACTGAGCACCCTGAGGACTGAGCACCCAGCACCCTGCTCACTGAGCACTGAGCACCCAGCACCCTGAGTACTGAGCACCCAGCACCCTGAGCACTGAGCACCCAGCACCTTGAGTACTGAGCACCCAGCACCCTGAGTACTGAACACCGAGCACCCTGAGTACTGAGTACCCAGCACCCTGAGTACTGAGCACCCAGCACCCTGAGCACTGAGCAACCAGCACCCTGAGCACTGAGCACCAAGCACCCTGAGTACTGAGCACCCAGCACCCTGAGTACTGAACACCCAGCACCCTGAGCACTGAGCACTGAGCACCCAGCACCCTGAGCACTGAACACTGAGCACCCAGCACCCTGAGCACTGAGCAACCAGCACCCCGAGCACTGAGCACCCAGCACCCTGAGCACCCAGCACCCTGAGCACTGAGCACCCTGAGCACTGAGCACTGAGCACCCAGCACCCTGAGTACAGAGCACCCAACACTCTGAGCACTGAGCACCCAGCACGCTGAGTACTGAGCACTGAGCACACAGCCCCCTGAGTACTGAGCAAGCAGAACTCCGAGCACTGAGCACCCAGCTCCCCGAGCACTGAGCACTGAGCACCCTGAGCACTGAGCACCCAGCACCCCGAGCACTGAGCACCCAGCACCCTGAGTACTGAGCACCCAACACCCAGAGTACTGAGCACGCAGCACCCTGAGCACTGAGCACCCAGCACCCTGAGTACTGAGCACCCAGCACCTTGAGTACTGAGCACACAGCACCCTGAGCACTGAGCACTGAGCACCCAACACCCTGAGCACTGAGCACTGAGCACCGAGCACCCCGAGCACTGAGCACCCAGCACCCCGAGCACTGAGCACCTAGCACCCTGAGTACTGAGCACCCAGCACCCTGAGCACTGAGCACCCAGCCCCCTGAGTACTGAGCACCCAGCACCATGAGTACTGAGCACCCAGCACCCTGAGTACTGAGCACTCAGCACCCTGAGTACTGAGCACCGAGCACCCCGAGCACTGAGCACCCAGCACCCTGAGCACTGAGCACCCTGAGGACTGAGCACCCAGCACCCTGAGAACTGAGCACCCAGCACCCTGAGTACTGAGCACCGATCACCCTGAGCACTGAGCACCCAGGACCCCGAGCACTGAGCACCCAGCACCCTGAGTACAGAGCACCCAGCACCCCGAGTACTGAGCACCCAGCACCCCGAGCACTGAGCACCCAGCACCCTGAGTACTGAGCACACTGAGTACTGAGCACCGATCACCCTGAGCACTGAGCACCCAGCACCCTGAGTACTGAGCACCCAGCACACTGAGCACTGAGCACCCAGCACCCTGAGCACTGAGCACCCAGCACAGTGAGTACTGAGCACCCAGCACCCTGAGTACTGAGTACCCAGCACCCTGAGCACTGAGCACCCAGCACCCTGAGTACTGAGCACCGAGCACCCTGAGTACTGAGCACCCAGCACCCTTAGTACTGAGCACCAAGCACCCTGAGCACTGAGCACCCAGCACCCTGAGTACTGAGCACCCAGCACCACCCTCAGCACTGAGCACCCAGCACCCCGAGCACTGAGCACCCAGCACCCTGAGCACTGAGCACCCAGCACCCCGAGTACTGAGCACCCAGCACACCGAGTACTGAGCACCGAGCACCCCGAGCACTGAACACCCAGCACCCCGAGCACTGAGCACCCAGCACCCTGAGTACTGAGCACACTGAGTACTGAGCACCGATCACCCTGAGCACTGAGCACCCAGCACCCTGAGTACTGAGCACCCAGCACACTGAGCACTGAGCACCCAGCACCCTGAGCAGTGAGCACCCAGCACCCTGAGCACTGAGCACCCTGAGGACTGAGCACCCAGCACCCTGAGCACTGAGCACCCAGCACCCTGAGTACTGAGCACCGATCACCCTGAGCACTGAGCACCCAGGACCCCGAGCACTGAGCACCCAGCACCCTGAGTACAGAGCACCCAGCACCCCGAGTACTGAGCACCCAGCACCCCGAGCACTGAGCACCCAGCACCCTGAGTACTGAGCACACTGAGTACTGAGCACCGATCACCCTGAGCACTGAGCACCCAGCACCCTGAGTACTGAGCACCCAGCACCAGGAGCACTGAGCACCCAGCACCCTGAGCACTGAGCACTTAGCACAGTGAGTACTGAGCACCCAGCACCCTGAGTACTGAGTACCCAGCACCCTGAGCACTGAGCACCCAGCACCCTGAGTACTGAGCACCGAGCACCCTGAGTACTGAGCACCCAGCACCCTTAGTACTGAGCACCAAGCACCCTGAGCACTGAGCACCCAGCACCCTGAGTACTGAGCACCCAGCACCACCCTCAGCACTGAGCACCCAGCACCCCGAGCACTGAGCACCCAGCACCCTGAGCACTGAGCACCCAGCACCCCGAGTACTGAGCACCCAGCACACCGAGTACTGAGCACCGAGCACCCCGAGCACTGAGCACCCAGCACCCTGAGCACTGAGCACCCAGCACCCCGAGCACTGAGCACCCAGCACCCCGAGCACTGAGCACCCAACACCCTGAGCACTGAGCACCCAGCACCCTGAGCACTGAGCACCCAGCACCCCGAGCACTGAGCACCCAGCACCCTGAGGAGTGAGCACCGAGCACCCTGAGTACTGAGCACCCAGCACCCTGAGTACTGAGCACCCAGCGTATTGAGCACCGAGCACCCAGAACCCTGAGTACTGAGCACCCAGCACCCTGAGCACTGAGCACCCAGCACCCTGAGTACTGAGCACTGAGCACCCTGAGTACTGAGCACCGAGCACCCCGAGCACTGAGCACCCAGCACCCCGAGCACCGAGCACCCAGCACCCTGAGCACTGAGCACCCAGCACTCTGAGCACCGAGCACCCAGCACCCTGAGTACTGAGCACCCAGCACCCTGAGCACTGAGCACCCAGCACCCTGAGTACTGAGCACTGAGCACCCTGAGTACTGAGCACCCAGCTCCATGAGTACTGAGCACCCAGCACCCTGAGCAATGAGCACCCTGAGTACTGATCACCCAGCACCCAGAGCACTGAGCACTGAGCACCCAGCACCCTGAGCACTGAGCACTGAGCACCCAGCACCCTGAGCACTGAGCAACCATCACCCCGAGCACTGAGCACCCAGCACCCTGAGCACCCAGCACCCTGAGCACTGAGCACCCAGCACCCCGAGCACTGAGCACCCAGCACCCTGAGCACTGAGCACCCTGAGTACTGAGCACCCAGCACCCTGAGCACTGAGCACCCAGCACCCCGAGCACTGAGCACCCAGCACCCAGAGCACTGAGCACCCAGCACCCTGAGTACTGAGCACTGAGCACCCTGAGCACTGAGCACCGAGCACCCTGAGTACTGAGCACTGAGCACCCTGAGCACTGAGCACCCAGCACACTGAGTACTGAGCACCCAGCACCCTGAGCACTGAGGACCGAGCACCCTGAATACTAAGCACCCAGCACCCTGAGTACTGAGCACCCAGCACCCTGAGCACTGAGCACCCAGCACGCTGAGTACTGAGCACTGAGCACTCTGAGTACTGAGCACCGAGCACCGTGAGTATTGAGAACTCAGCACTCTGAGCACTGAGCACCCAGCACCCTGAGCACTGAGCACCCAGCACCCCGAGCACTGAGCACCCAGCACCCCGAGCACTGAGCACCCAACACCCTGAGCACTGAGCACCCAGCACCCTGAGCACTGAGCACCCAGCACCCTGAGTACTGAGCACCCAACACCCTGAGCACTGAGCACCCAGCACCCTGAGCACTGAGCACCCAGCACCCTGAGTACTGAGCACCCAACGTACTGAGCACCGAGCACCCTGAGCACTGAGCACCCACCACCCTGAGTACTGAGCACCCAGGACCCTGTGCAATGAGCACCCTGAGTACTGAGCACCCAGCACATTGAGCACTGAGCACTGAGCACCCCGAGCACTGACCACCCAGCACTCTGAGCACTGAGCAACCAGCACCCTGAGTACTGAGAACCCAGCACCCTGAGCACTGAGCACCCAGCACCCTGAGCACTGAGCACCCAGCACCCTGAGCACTGAGCACCCAGCACCCTGAGTACTAAGCACTGAGCACCCAGCACCCCGAGCACTGAGCAACCAAGCACCCTGAGTACTGAGCACTGAGCACCCAGCACCCCGAGCACTGAGCACCCAGCACCCTGAGCACTGAGCACCCAGCACCCGAGTACTGATCACCCAGCACCCTGAGTACTGAGCAGCCCGCAACCTGAGTACTGAGCACCCAGCACCCCGAGTACTGAGCACCCAGCACCCTGAGCACTGAGCACCCAGCACCCTGAGCACTGAGCACCCAGCACCGCGAGCACTGCGCAAGCAGCACCCTGAGTACTGAACACCCAGCACCCTGAGCACTGAGCACCCAGCACCCTGAGCACTTAGCACCCAGTACCCTGAGCACTGAGCACCCAGCACCCTGAGTAGTGAGCACCCAACATACTGAGCACCGAGCACCCCGAGCACTGAGCACCCAGCACCCTGAGTACTGAGCACCGAGCAACGGGAGCACTGAGCACCCAGCACCCTGAGCACTGATCACTGAGCACC
The DNA here is from genome assembly GCF_018167655.1 of Microtus oregoni. NCBI lineage: Eukaryota > Metazoa > Chordata > Mammalia > Rodentia > Cricetidae > Microtus > Microtus oregoni. Next base: position 570,788 of record NW_024543274.1, on the reverse strand, counting down.
CAGCACCCTGAGCCCTGAGCACTGAGCACCCAGCACCCCGAGCACTGAGCACCAAGCACCCCGAGCACTGAGCACCCAGCACCATGAGCACTGAGCACCCAGCACCCTGAGCACTGAGCACCCAGCATCCTGAGTACTGAGCACCCAGCACCCTGAGTACTGAGCACCCAGCACCCTGAGTACTGAGCACTCAGCACCCTGAGTACTGAGCACCGAGCACCCCGAGCACTGAGCACCCAGCACCTTGAGCACTGAGCACCCTGAGGACTGAGCATCCAGCACCCTGAGCACTGAGCACCGATCACCCTGAGCACTGAGCACCCAGCACCCCGAGCACTGAGCACCCAGCACCCTGAGTACTGAGCACCCAGCACCCTGAGTACTGAGCACCCAGCACCCTGAGTACTGAGCACCCAGCACCCCAAGCACTGAGCACCCAGCACCCTGAGTACTGAACACCCTGAGTACTGAGCACTGAGCACCGAGCACACTGAGTACTGAGCACCCTGAGGACTGAGCACCCAGCACCCTGAGCACTGAGCACTGAGCACCCAGCACCCTGAGTACTGAGCACCCAGCACCCTGAGCACTGAGCACCCAGCACCTTGAGTACTGAGCACCCAGCACCCTGAGTACTGAACACCGAGAACCCTGAGTACTGAGTACCCAGCACCCTGAGTACTGAGCACCCAGCACCCTGAGCACTGAGCAATCAGCACCCTGAGCACTGAGCACCAAGCACCCTGAGTACTGAGCACCCAGCACCCTGAGTACTGAACACCCAGCACCCTGAGCACTGAGCACTGAGCACCCAGCACCCTGAGCACTGAACACTGAGCACCCAGCACCCTGAGCACTGAGCAACCAGCACCCCGAGCACTGAGCACCCAGCACCCTGAGCACCCAGCACCCTGAGCACTGAGCACCCTGAGCACTGAGCACTGAGCACCCAGCACCCTGAGTATTGAGCACTGAGCACCCCGAGTACTGAGCACCCAGCACCCCGAGCACTGAGCACATAGCAACCTGAGTACTGAGAAGAGATCACCCTGAGTACTGAGCACCCAGCTCCTTGAGTACTGAGCCCCCAGCACCCTGAGTACTGAGTACCCAGCACCCCGAGCACTGAGCACCCAGCACCCCGAGAAGGAGCACCCAACACCCTGAGTACTGAGAACCGAGCACCCTGAGTACTGAGCACCCAGCACCCTGAGTACTGAGCCCCCAGCACCCTGAGTACTGAGCACCCAGCACCCCGAGCACTGAGCATCCAGTACCCCGAGAATGAGCACCCAGCACCCTGAGTACTGAGCACCCAGCACCCTGAGTACTGAGCACTAAGCACCCAGAGCACGGAGCACCCAGGACCCCGAGCACTGAGTACTGAGCACTGAGCACCCTGAGTACTGAGCACCCAGCACCCCGATCACTGAGCACCCAGCACCCTGAGCACTGAGCACCCAGCACCCTGAGCACTGAGCACCCAGCACCCTGAGTACTGAGCACCCAGCACGCTGAGTACTGAGCACCCAGCACCCCGAGCACTGAGCACCCAGCACCCTGAGTACTGAGCACTGAGCACCCAGCACCCCGAGCACTGAGCACCCAGCACCCTGTGTACTGAGCACTGAGCACCCTGAGTACTAAGCACCCAGCACCCTGAGTACTGAGCACCCAGCACCCCGAGTACTGAGCACTGAGCACCCTGAGAACTGAGCACCCAGCACCCTGAGCACTGAGCACTGAGAACCCTGAGTACTGAGCACCGAGTACCCTGAGTACTGAGCACCCAGCACCCTGAGCACCGAGCACGGAGCACCCCGAGGACTGAGCACACAGCACCCTGAGCACTGAGCAACCAGCACCTTGAGTACTAAGCAACCAGAACCCTGAGCACTGAGCACACAGCACCCCGAGCACTGAGCACCCAGCACCCCGAGCACTGAGCACCCAGCACCCTGAGTACTGAGCACCCAACACCCAGAGTACTGAGCACCCAGCACCCTGAGCACTGAGCACCCAGCACCCTGAGTACTGAGCACCCAGCACCCTGAGTACTGAGCACCCAGCACCCTGAGTACTGAGCACCCAGCACCCTGAGCACTGAGCACTGAGCACCCAACACCCTGAGCACTGAGCACTGAGCACCCATCACCCCGAGCACTGAGCAATCAGCACCCCTTGCACTGAGCACCCAGCAGCCGGAGTACTGAGCAGTGAGCACCCTGAGTATTGAGCTCCGAGCACCCCGAGCACTGAGCACCCAGCACCCCGAGCACCGAGCACCCAGCACCCTGAGCACTGAACACCCAGCACCCTGAGCACTGAGCACCCAGCACCCTGAGCACTGAGCACCCAGCACCCTGAGTACTGAGCACCCAACGTACTGAGCACCGAGCACCCTGAGCACTGAGCACCCACCACCCTGAGTACTGAGCACCCAGGAATCTGTGCAATGAGCACCCTGAGTACTGAGCACCCAGCACATTGAGCACTGAGCACTGAGCACCCCGAGCACTGACCACCCAGCACTCTTAGCACTGAGCACCCAGCACCCTGAGTACTGAGCACCCAGCACCCTGAGCACTGAGCACCCAGCACCCTGAGCACTGAGCACCCAGCACCCTGAGCACTGAGCTCCCAGCACCCTGAGTACTAAGCACTGAGCACCCAGCACCCCGAGCACTGAGCACCAAAGCACCCTGAGTACTGAGCACTGAGCACCCAGCACCCCGAGCACTGAGCACCCAGCACCCTGAGCACTGAGCACCCAGCACCCGAGTACTGATCACCCAGCACCCTGTGTACTGAGCAGCACGCAACCTGAGTACTGAGCACCCAGCACCCCGAGTACTGAGCATCCAGCACCCTGAGCACTGAGCACCCAGCACCCTGAGCACTGAGCACCCAGCACCGCGAGCACTGCGCACCCAGCACCCTGAGTACTGAACACCCAGCACCCTGAGCACTGAGCACCTTGCACCCTGAGCACTGAGCACCCAGTACCCTGAGCACTGAGCACCCAGCACCCTGAGTAGTGAGCACCCAACATACTGAGCACCGAGCACCCCGAGCACTGAGCACCCAGCACCCTGAGTACTGAGCATCGAGCAACCGGAGCACTGAGCACCCAGCACCCTGAGCACTGATCACTGAGTACCCAGCACCCTGAGCCCTGAGCACTGAGCACCCAGCACCCCGAGCACTGAGCACCCAGCACCCCGAGCACTGAGCACCCAGCACCCTGAGCACTGAGCACCCAGCACCCTGAGCACTGAGCACCCAGCACACTGAGTACTGAGCACCCAGCACCCTGAGTACTGAGCACCCAGCACCCTGAGTACTGAGCACCGAGCACCCCGAGCACTGAGCACCCAGCACCTTGAGCACTGAGCACCCTGAGGACTGAGCATCCAGCACCCTGAGCACTGAGCACCCAGCACCCTGAGTACTGAGCACCCAGCACCCTGAGTACTGAGCACCCAGCACCCTGAGTACTGAGCACCCAGCACCCCAAGCACTGAGCACCCAGCACCCTGAGTACTGAACACCCTGAGTACTGAGCACTGAGCACCGAGCACCCTGAGTACTGAGCACCCTGAGGACTGAGCACCCAGCACCCTGCTCACTGAGCACTGAGCACCCAGCACCCTGAGTACTGAGCACCCAGCACCCTGAGCACTGAGCACCCAGCACCTTGAGTACTGAGCACCCAGCACCCTGAGTACTGAACACCGAGCACCCTGAGTACTGAGTACCCAGCACCCTGAGTACTGAGCACCCAGCACCCTGAGCACTGAGCAACCAGCACCCTGAGCACTGAGCACCAAGCACCCTGAGTACTGAGCACCCAGCACCCTGAGTACTGAACACCCAGCACCCTGAGCACTGAGCACTGAGCACCCAGCACCCTGAGCACTGAACACTGAGCACCCAGCACCCTGAGCACTGAGCAACCAGCACCCCGAGCACTGAGCACCCAGCACCCTGAGCACCCAGCACCCTGAGCACTGAGCACCCTGAGCACTGAGCACTGAGCACCCAGCACCCTGAGTACAGAGCACCCAACACTCTGAGCACTGAGCACCCAGCACGCTGAGTACTGAGCACTGAGCACACAGCCCCCTGAGTACTGAGCAAGCAGAACTCCGAGCACTGAGCACCCAGCTCCCCGAGCACTGAGCACTGAGCACCCTGAGCACTGAGCACCCAGCACCCCGAGCACTGAGCACCCAGCACCCTGAGTACTGAGCACCCAACACCCAGAGTACTGAGCACGCAGCACCCTGAGCACTGAGCACCCAGCACCCTGAGTACTGAGCACCCAGCACCTTGAGTACTGAGCACACAGCACCCTGAGCACTGAGCACTGAGCACCCAACACCCTGAGCACTGAGCACTGAGCACCGAGCACCCCGAGCACTGAGCACCCAGCACCCCGAGCACTGAGCACCTAGCACCCTGAGTACTGAGCACCCAGCACCCTGAGCACTGAGCACCCAGCCCCCTGAGTACTGAGCACCCAGCACCATGAGTACTGAGCACCCAGCACCCTGAGTACTGAGCACTCAGCACCCTGAGTACTGAGCACCGAGCACCCCGAGCACTGAGCACCCAGCACCCTGAGCACTGAGCACCCTGAGGACTGAGCACCCAGCACCCTGAGAACTGAGCACCCAGCACCCTGAGTACTGAGCACCGATCACCCTGAGCACTGAGCACCCAGGACCCCGAGCACTGAGCACCCAGCACCCTGAGTACAGAGCACCCAGCACCCCGAGTACTGAGCACCCAGCACCCCGAGCACTGAGCACCCAGCACCCTGAGTACTGAGCACACTGAGTACTGAGCACCGATCACCCTGAGCACTGAGCACCCAGCACCCTGAGTACTGAGCACCCAGCACACTGAGCACTGAGCACCCAGCACCCTGAGCACTGAGCACCCAGCACAGTGAGTACTGAGCACCCAGCACCCTGAGTACTGAGTACCCAGCACCCTGAGCACTGAGCACCCAGCACCCTGAGTACTGAGCACCGAGCACCCTGAGTACTGAGCACCCAGCACCCTTAGTACTGAGCACCAAGCACCCTGAGCACTGAGCACCCAGCACCCTGAGTACTGAGCACCCAGCACCACCCTCAGCACTGAGCACCCAGCACCCCGAGCACTGAGCACCCAGCACCCTGAGCACTGAGCACCCAGCACCCCGAGTACTGAGCACCCAGCACACCGAGTACTGAGCACCGAGCACCCCGAGCACTGAACACCCAGCACCCCGAGCACTGAGCACCCAGCACCCTGAGTACTGAGCACACTGAGTACTGAGCACCGATCACCCTGAGCACTGAGCACCCAGCACCCTGAGTACTGAGCACCCAGCACACTGAGCACTGAGCACCCAGCACCCTGAGCACTGAGCACCCAGCACCCTGAGCACTGAGCACCCTGAGGACTGAGCACCCAGCACCCTGAGCACTGAGCACCCAGCACCCTGAGTACTGAGCACCGATCACCCTGAGCACTGAGCACCCAGGACCCCGAGCACTGAGCACCCAGCACCCTGAGTACAGAGCACCCAGCACCCCGAGTACTGAGCACCCAGCACCCCGAGCACTGAGCACCCAGCACCCTGAGTACTGAGCACACTGAGTACTGAGCACCGATCACCCTGAGCACTGAGCACCCAGCACCCTGAGTACTGAGCACCCAGCACCAGGAGCACTGAGCACCCAGCACCCTGAGCACTGAGCACTTAGCACAGTGAGTACTGAGCACCCAGCACCCTGAGTACTGAGTACCCAGCACCCTGAGCACTGAGCACCCAGCACCCTGAGTACTGAGCACCGAGCACCCTGAGTACTGAGCACCCAGCACCCTTAGTACTGAGCACCAAGCACCCTGAGCACTGAGCACCCAGCACCCTGAGTACTGAGCACCCAGCACCACCCTCAGCACTGAGCACCCAGCACCCCGAGCACTGAGCACCCAGCACCCTGAGCACTGAGCACCCAGCACCCCGAGTACTGAGCACCCAGCACACCGAGTACTGAGCACCGAGCACCCCGAGCACTGAGCACCCAGCACCCTGAGTACTGAGCACTGAGCACCCCGAGTACTGAGGACCCAGCACCCCGAGCACTGAGCACCCAGCAACCTGAGTACTGAGAAGAGATCACCCTGAGTACTGAGCACCCAGCTCCCTGAGTACTGAGCCCCCAGCACCCTGAGTACTGAGCACCCAGCACCCCGAGCACTGAGCACCCAGCACCCCGAGAATGAGCACCCAACACCCTGAGTACTGAGAACCGAGCACCCTGAGTACTGAGCACCCAGCACCCTGAGTACTCAGCCCCCAGCACCCTGAGTACTGAGCACCCAGCACCCCGAGCACTGAGCACCCAGTACCCCGAGAATGAGCACCCAGCACCCTGAGTACTGAGCACCCAGCACCCTGAGTACTGAGCACTAAGAACCCAGAGCACTGAGCACCCAGCACCAGGAGCACGGAGCACCCAGGACCCCGAGCACTAGAGTACTGAGCACTGAGCACCCTGAGTACTGAGCACCCAGCACCCCGATCACTGAGCACCCAGCACCCTGAGCACTGAGCACCCAGCACCCTGAGCACTGAGCACCCAGCACCCTGAGTACTGAGCACCCAGCACGCTGAGTACTGAGCACCCAGCACCCCGAGCACTGAGCACCCAGCACCCTGAGTACTGAGCACTGAGCACCCAGCACCCCGAGCACTGAGCACCCAGCACCCTGTGTACTGAGCACTGAGCACCCTGAGTACTAAGCACCCAGCACCCTGAGTACTGGGCACCCAGCACCCCGAGTACTGAGCACTGAGCACCCTGAGGACTGCGCACCCAGCACCCTGAGCAATGAGCACACAGCACCCTGAGACTGAGCACCCAGGACCCCGAGCACTGAGCACCCAGCACCCTGAGTACAGAGCACCCAGCACCCCGAGTACTGAGCCCCCAGCACCCAGAGTACTGAGCACCCAGCACCCCGAGCACTGAGCACCCAGCACCCCGAGAATGAGCACCCAGCACCGTGAGTACTGAGCACCCAGCACCCTGAGTACTGAGCACTATGCACCCAGAGCACTGAGCGCCCAGCACCACGAGCACGGAGCACCCAGGACACCGAGCACTGAGTACTGAGCACCCAGCACCCTGAGTACTGAGCACCGAGCTCCCCGAGCACCCAGCACCATGAGCACTGAGCACCCAGCACCCTGAGTACCTAGCACGGAGCACGCTGAGTACTGAGCACCCAACACCCTGAGTACTGAGCACTGAGCACCCAGCACCCTGAGTACTGAGCACTGAGCACCCAGCACCCCGAGCACTGAGCAGCCAGCACCCTGAGTACTGAGCACCGAGCACCCCGAGCACTGAGTACCCAGCACCCCGAGCACTGAGCACCCAGCACCCTGTGTACTGAGCACCCAGCACCCTGAGTACTGAGCACTGAGCACAAAGCACCCGGAGTACTGAGCACCCAGCACCCTGAGTACTGAGCACCCAGGACCCTGAGCACTGAGCACCGAGCACCCTGATCACTGAGCACCCAGCACCCTGAGCACTGAGCACCCAGCACCCTGAGAACTGAGCACCCAGCACCCTGAGAACTGAGCACACAGCACCTTGAGTACTGAGCACCGAGCACCCCGAGCACTGAGCACCCAGCACCCTGAGAACTGAGCACCCAGCACCTTGAGTAATGAGCACCGAGCACCCCGAGCACTGAGCACCCAGCACCCCGAGAAGGAGCACCCAGCACCCTGAGTACTGAGCACCCAGCCCCCTGAGTACTGAGCACTAAGCACCCAGAGCACTGAGCACCCAGCACCCTGAGAATGCGCAACCAGCACCCTGAGTACTGAGCACCCAGCACCCTGAGTACTGAGCACTAAGCACCCAGAGCACTGAGCACCCAGCACCCCGAGCACGGAGCACCCAGCACCCCGAGTACTGAGCACTGAGCACCCTGAGTACTGAGCACCCAGCACCCCGAGCACGGAGCACCCAGCACGCTGAGTACTGAGCACCCAATACCCAGATTACTGAGCACCCAGCACCCTGAGCACTGAGCACCCAGCACCCTGAGTACTGAGTACTGAGCACAGAGCACCCTGAGTACTGAGCACACAGCACCCCGAGTACTGAGCACCCAGCACCCCGAGCACTGAGCACCCAGCGCCCAGAGCACTGAGCACCCAGCACCCGGAGCACTGAACACTGAGCACCCTGAGCACTGAGCACCCAGCACCCCGAGTACTGAGCACTGAGCACCCTGAGTACTGAGCACCAAGCACTCCGAGTACTGAGCACTGAGCACCCTGGGTACTGAGCACCCAGCACCCTGAGCACTGAGCACCCAGAACCCTGAGTACTGAGCACTGAGAACCCTGAGTACTGAGCACCGAGCACCCTGAGTACTGAGCACCCAGCACCCTGATCACTGAGCACGGAGCACCCCGAGGACTGAGTACCCAGCACCCTGAGCACTGAGCACCCAGCACCTTGAGTACTGAGCACCGAGCACCCCGAGCACTGAGCACCCAGCACCCTGAGTACTGAGCACCCAGCACCCTGAGCACTGAGCACCCAGCACCCTGAGCACAGAGCACGCAGCACCCCGAGCACTGAGCACCCAGCACCCTGAGTACTGAGCACAGAGCACCCTGAGCACTGAGCACCCAGCACCCTGAGTACTGAGCACCCAGCACCCTGAGTACTGAGCAACCAGCACCCTGAGCACTGAGCACTGAGCACCCAGCACCCTGAGCACTGAGCACCCAGCACCCTGAGCATTGAGCACCCAGCACCCTGAGTACTGAGCACCCAGCACCCTGAGTACTGAGCACCCAGCACCCTGAGTACTAAGCACTCAGCACCCTGAGTACTGAGCACCGAGCACCCCGAGCACTGAGCACCCAGCACCCTGAGCACCGAGCACCCGGAGGACTGAGCACCCAGCACCCTGAGCACTGAGCACCGATCACCCTGAGCACTGAGCACCCAGCACCCCGAGCACTGAGCACCCAGCACCCTGAGTACTGAGCACCCAGCACCCAGAGTACTGAGCACCCAGCACCCTGAGTACTGAGCACTGAGCACCCCGAGTACTGAGCACCCAGCACCCCGAGCACTGAGCACCCAGCACCCTGAGCACTGAGCACCCTGAGCACTGAGCACCCTGAGCACTGAGCACTGAGCACCCAGCACCCTGAGTACTGAGCACCCAACACTCTGAGCACTGAGCACCCAGCACGCTGAGTACTGAGCACTGAGCACACAGCACCCTGAGTACTGAGCAACCAGCACCTCGAGCACTGAGCACCCAGCGCCCCGAGCACTGAGCACCCAGCACCCCGAGAACTGAGCACTGTGCACACTGAGCACTGAGCACCCAGCACCCCGAGTACTGAGCACTGAGCACCCTGAGTACTGAGCACCCAGCACCCCGAGTACTGAGCACTGAGCACCCTGAGCACTGAGAACCCGGAGTACTGAGCACCGAGCAACCTGAGTACTGAACACCCAGCACCCTGAGCACTGAGCACGGAGCACCCCGAGGAGTGAGCACCCAGCACCCTGAGCACTGAGCACCCAGCACCTTGTGTACTGAGCACCGAGCACCCCGAGCACTGAGCACCCAGCACGCTGAATATTGAGCACCCAGCACCCTGAGCACTGAGCACCCAGCACCCCGAGCACTGAGCACCCAGCACCCCGAGCACTGAGCACCCAGCACATTGAGTACTGAGCACCCAACACCCAGAGTCCTGAGCACCCAGCACCCTGAGCACTGATCACCCAGCACCCTGAGTACTGAGCACCCAGCACCCTGAGTACTGAGCACCCAGCACCCTGAGCACTGAGCACTGAGCACCCAACACCCTGAGCACTGAGCACTGAGCACCCAGCACCCCGAGCACTGAGCACCCAGCACCCCGCGCACTGAGCACCCAGCACCCTGAGCACTGAGCACCCAGCACCCTGAGTACTGAGCACCCAGCACCATGAGAACTGAGCACCCAGCACCCTGAGTACTGAGCACTCAGCACCCTGAGTACTGAGCACCGAGCACCCCGAGCACTGAGCACCCAGCACCCTGAGCACTGAGCACCCGGAGGACTGAGCACCCAGCACCCTGAGCACTGAGCACCGATCACCCTGAGCACTGAGCACCCAGCACCCCGAGCACTGAGCACCCAGCACCCTGAGTACTGAGCACCCAGCACCCCGAGTACTGAGCACCCAGCACCCTGAGTACTGAGCACCCAGCACCCCGAGCACTGAGCACCCAGCACCCTGAGTACTGAGCACCCTGAGTACTGAGCACTGAGCATCGAGCACCCTGAGTACTGAGCACCCTGAGGACTGAGCACCCATCACCCTGAGCACTGAGCACCCAGCACCCTTTGTACTGAGCACTGATCACCCTGAGCACTGAGCACCCAGCACCCCGAGCACTGAGCACCCAGAACCCTGAGTACTGAGCACCCAGCACCCTGAGCACTGAGCACAGAGCACCCTGAGTACTGAACACCCAGCACCCTGAGCACTGAGCACTGAGCACTGAGCACCCAGCACCCTGAGCACTGAGCACTGCGCACCCAGCACCCCGAGCACTGAGCAGCCTGCACCCTGAGCACCCAGCACCCTGAGCACTGAGCACCCTGAGAACTGAGCTCCCTGAGCACTGAGCACTGAGCACCCAGCACCCTGTGTACTGAGCACCCAACACTCTGAGCACTGAGCACCCAGCACGCTGAGTACTGAGCACTGAGCACACAGCACCCTGAGTACTGAGCAACCAGCACCTCGAGCACTGAGCACCCACCGCCCCGAGCACTGAGCACCCAGCACCCCGAGCACTGAGCACTGAGCACACTGAGCACTGAGCACCCAGCACCCCGAGTACTGAGCACTGAGCACCCTGAGTACTGAGCACCCAGCACCCCGAGTACTGCGCACTGAGCACCCTGAGTACTGAGCACCCAGCACCCTGAGCACTGAGAACCCTGAGTACTGAGCACCGAGCACCCTGAGTACTGAGCACCCAGCACCCTGAGCACTGAGCACGGAGCACCCCGAGGACTGAGCACCCAGCAACCTGAGCACTGAGCACCCAGCACCTTGAGTACTGAGCACCGAGCACCCCGAGAACTGAGCACCCAGCACGCTGAATACTGAGCACCCAGCACCCTGAGCACTGAGCACCAAGCACCCCGAGCACTGAGCACCCAGCACCCCGAGCACTGAGCACCCAGCACCCTGAGTACTGAGCACCCAACACCCAGAGTCCTGAGCACCCAGCACCCTGAGCACTGAGCACCCAGCACCCTGAGTACTGAGCACCCAGCACCCTGAGTACTGAGCACCCAGCACCCTGAGCACTGAGCACTGAGCACAGAACACCCTGAGCACTGAGCACTGAGCACCCAGCACCCCGAGCACTGAGCACCCAGCACCCCGCGCACTGAGCACCCAGCACCCTGAGCACTGAGCACCCTGAGGACTGAGTACCCAGCATCCTGAGCACTGAGCACCCAGCACCCTGAGTACTGAGCACCCAGCACCCTGAGCACTGAGCACCCAGGACCCCGAGCACTGAGCACCCAGCACCCTGAGCACTGAGCACCCAGCACCCTGAGTACTGAGCACCCAGCACCCTGAGCACTGAGCACCAATCACCCTGAGCACTGAGCACCCAGCACCCTGAGTACTGAGCACCCAGCACCCTGAGTACTGAGTACCCAGCACCCTGAGCACTGAGCACCCAGCACCCTGAGTACTGAGCACCGAGCACCCTGAATACTTAGTACCCAGGAACCTTAGTACTGAGCACCCAGCACCCTGAGCACTGAGCACCCAGCACCCTGAGTACTGAGCACCCAGCACCACCTTCAGCACTGAGCACCCAGCACCCCGAGCACTGAGCACCCAGCACCCTGAGTACTGAGCACCCAGCACCCTGAGTACTGAGCACTGAGCACCCTGAGTACTGAGCACCCAGCACCCTGAGCACTGAGAACGGAGCACCCCGAGGACTGGGCACCCAGCACCCTGAGCACTGAGCACCCAGCACCTTGAGTACTGAGCACCGAGCACCCCGAGAACTGAGCACCCAGCACGCTGAATACTGATCACCCAGCACCCTGAGCACTGAGCACCCAGCACCCCGAGCACTGAGCACGGAGCACCCCGAGGAGTGAGCACCCAGCACCCTGAGCACTGAGCACCCTGAGGACTGAGTACCCAGCACCCTGAGCACTGAGCACCCAGCACCCTGAGTACTGAGCACGCAGCACCCTGAGCACTGAGCACCCAGGACCCGGAGCACTGAGCACCCAGCACCCTGAGCACTGAGCACCCAGCACCCTGAGTACTGAGCACCCAGCACCCTGAGCAATGAGCACCAAGCACCCTGAGCACTGAGCACCCAGCACCCTGAGTACTGAGCACCCAGCACCCTGAGTACTGAGTACCCAGCACCCTGAGCACTGAGCACCCAGCACCCTGAGTACTGAGCACCGAGCACCCTGAATACTTAGTACCCAGGAACCTTAGTACTGAGCACCCAGCACCCTGAGCACTGAGCACCCAGCACCTTAGTACTGAGCACCCAGCACCACCCTCAGCACTGAGCACCCAGCACCCCGAGCACTGAGCAACCAGCACCCTGAGTACTGAGCACCCAGCACCCTGAGTACTGAGCACTGAGCACCCTGAGTACTGAGCACCCAGCACCCTGAGCACTGAGAACGGAGCACCCCGAGGACTGGGCACCCAGCACCCTGAGCACTGAGCACCCAGCACCTTGAGTACTGAGCACCGAGCACCCCGAGAACTGAGCACCCAGCACGCTGAATACTGATCACCCAGCACCCTGAGCACTGAGCACCCAGCACCCCGAGCACTGAGCACCCAGCACCCCGAGCACTGAGCACGGAGCACCCCGAGGAGTGAGCACCCAGCACCCTGAGCACTGAGCACCCAGCACCTTGAGTACTGAGCACCGAGCACCCCGAGCACTGAGCACCCAGCACGCTGAATACTGAGCACCCAGCACCCTGAGCACTGAGCACCCAGCACCCCGAGCACTGAGCACCCAGCACCCCGAGCACTGAGCACCCAGCACCCTGAGTACTGAGCAACCAGCACCTCGAGCACTGAGCACCCACCGCCCCGAGCACTGAGCACCCAGCACCCCGAGCACTGAGCACTGAGCACACTGAGCACTGAGCACCCAGCACCCCGAGTACTGAGCACTGAGCACCCTGAGTACTGAGCACCCAGCACCCCGAGTACTGCGCACTGAGCACCCTGAGTACTGAGCACCCAGCACCCTGAGCACTGAGAACCCTGAGTACTGAGCACCGAGCACCCTGAGTACTGAGCACCCAGCAACCTGAGCACTGAGCACGGAGCACCCCGAGGACTGAGCACCCAGCAACCTGAGCACTGAGCACCCAGCACCTTGAGTACTGAGCACCGAGCACCCCGAGAACTGAGCACCCAGCACGCTGAATACTGAGCACCCAGCACCCTGAGCACTGAGCACCAAGCACCCCGAGCACTGAGCACCCAGCACCCCGAGCACTGAGCACCCAGCACCCTGTGTACTGAGCACCCAACACCCAGAGTCCTGAGCACCCAGCACCCTGAGCACTGAGCACCCAGCACCCTGAGTACTGAGCACCCAGCACCCTGAGTACTGAGCACCCAGCACCCTGAGCACTGAGCACTGAGCACAGAACACCCTGAGCACTGAGCACTGAGCACCCAGCACCCCGAGCACTGAGCACCCAGCACCCCGCGCACTGAGCACCCAGCACCCTGAGCACTGAGCACCCTGAGGACTGAGTACCCAGCATCCTGAGCACTGAGCACCCAGCACCCTGAGTACTGAGCACCCAGCACCCTGAGCACTGAGCACCCAGGACCCCGAGCACTGAGCACCCAGCACCCTGAGCACTGAGCACCCAGCACCCTGAGTACTGAGCACCCAGCACCCTGAGCACTGAGCACCAATCACCCTGAGCACTGAGCACCCAGCACCCTGAGTACTGAGCACCCAGCACCCTGAGCACTGAGAACGGAGCACCCCGAGGACTGGGCACCCAGCACCCTGAGCACTGAGCACCCAGCACCCTGAGTACTGAACACCCAGCACCACCTTCAGCACTGAGCACCCAGCACCCCGAGCACTGAGCACCCAGCACCCTGAGTACTGAGCACCCAGCACCCTGAGTACTGAGCACTGAGCACCCTGAGTACTGAGCACCCAGCACCCTGAGCACTGAGAACGGAGCACCCCGAGGACTGGGCACCCAGCACCCTGAGCACTGAGCACCCAGCACCTTGAGTACTGAGCACCGAGCACCCCGAGAACTGAGCACCCAGCACGCTGAATACTGATCACCCAGCACCCTGAGCACTGAGCACCCAGCACCCCGAGCACTGAGCACGGAGCACCCCGAGGAGTGAGCACCCAGCACCCTGAGCACTGAGCACCCTGAGGACTGAGTACCCAGCACCCTGAGCACTGAGCACCCAGCACCCTGAGTACTGAGCACCCAGCACCCTGAGCACTGAGCACCCAGGACCCGGAGCACTGAGCACCCAGCACCCTGAGCACTGAGCACCCAGCACCCTGAGTACTGAGTACCCAGCACCCTGAGCACTGAGCACCCAGCACCCTGAGTACTGAGCACCGAGCACCCTGAATACTTAGTACCCAGGAACCTTAGTACTGAGCACCCAGCACCCTGAGCACTGAGCACCCAGCACCTTAGTACTGAGCACCCAGCACCACCCTCAGCACTGAGCACCCAGCACCCCGAGCACTGAGCAACCAGCACCCTGAGTACTGAGCACCCAGCACCCTGAGTACTGAGCACTGAGCACCCTGAGTACTGAGCACCCAGCACCCTGAGCACTGAGAACGCAGCACCCCGAGGACTGGGCACCCAGCACCCTGAGCACTGAGCACCCAGCACCTTGAGTACTGAGCACCGAGCACCCCGAGAACTGAGCACCCAGCACGCTGAATACTGATCACCCAGCACCCTGAGCACTGAGCACCCAGCACCCCGAGCACTGAGCACCCAGCACCCCGAGCACTGAGCACGGAGCACCCCGAGGAGTGAGCACCCAGCACCCTGAGCACTGAGCACCCAGCACCTTGAGTACTGAGCACCGAGCACCCCGAGCACTGAGCACCCAGCACGCTGAATACTGAGCACCCAGCACCCTGAGCACTGAGCACCCAGCACCCCGAGCACTGAGCACCCAGCACCCCGAGCACTGAGCACCCAGCACCCTGAGTACTGAGCAACCAGCACCTCGAGCACTGAGCACCCACCGCCCCGAGCACTGAGCACCCAGCACCCCGAGCACTGAGCACTGAGCACACTGAGCACTGAGCACCCAGCACCCCGAGTACTGAGCACTGAGCACCCTGAGTACTGAGCACCCTGCACCCCGAGTACTGCGCACTGAGCACCCTGAGTACTGAGCACCCAGCACCCTGAGCACTGAGAACCCTGAGTACTGAGCACCGAGCACCCTGAGTACTGAGCACCCAGCACCCTGAGCACTGAGCACGGAGCACCCCGAGGACTGAGCACCCAGCACCCTGAGCACTGAGCACCCAGCACCTTGAGTACTGAGCACCGAGCACCCCGAGAACTGAGCACCCAGCACGCTGAATACTGAGCACCCAGCACCCTGAGCACTGAGCACCAAGCACCCCGAGCACTGAGCACCCAGCACCCCGAGCACTGAGCACCCAGCACCCTGAGTACTGAGCACCCAACACCCAGAGTCCTGAGCACCCAGCACCCTGAGCACTGAGCACCCAGCACCCTGAGTACTGAGCACCCAGCACCCTGAGTACTGAGCACCCAGCACCCTGAGCACTGAGCACTGAGCACAGAACACCCTGAGCACTGAGCACTGAGCACCCAGCACCCCGAGCACTGAGCACCCAGCACCCCGCGCACTGAGCACCCAGCACCCTGAGCACTGAGCACCCAGCACCCTGAGTACTGAGCACCCAGCACCATGAGTACTGAGCACCCAGCACCCTGAGTACTGAGCACTCAGCACCCTGAGTACTGAGCACCGAGCACCCCGAGCACTGAGCACCCAGCACCCTGAGCACTGAGCACCCTGAGGACTGAGTACCCAGCACCCTGAGCACTGAGCACCCAGCACCCTGAGTACTGAGCACCCAGCACCCTGAGCACTGAGCACCCAGGACCCCGAGCACTGAGCACCCAGCACCCTGAGCACTGAGCACCCAGCACCCTGAGTACTGAGCACCCAGCACCCTGAGCACTGAGCACCAACCACCCTGAGCACTGAGCACCCAGCACCCTGAGTACTGAGCACCCAGCACCCTGAGTACTGAGTACCCAGCACCCTGAGCACTGAGCACCCAGCACCGCAAGCACTGAGCACCCAGCACCCCGAGCACTGAGCACGGAGCACCCCGAGGAGTGAGCACCCAGCACCCTGAGCACTGAGCACCCAGCACCTTGAGTACTGAGCACCGAGCACCCCGAGCACTGAGCACCCAGCACGCTGAATACTGAGCACCCAGCACCCTGAGCACTGAGCACCCAGCACCCCGAGCACTGAGCACCCAGCACCCCGAGCACTGAGCACCCAGCACGGTGAGTACTGAGCACCCAACACCCAGAGTACTGAGCACCCACCACCCTGAGCACTGATCACCCAGCACCCTGAGTACTGAGCACCGAGCACCCTGAATACTGAGCACCCAGGACCCTTAGTACTGAGCACCCAGCACCCTGAGCACTGAGCACCCGGCACCCTGAGTACTGAGCACCCAGCACCACCCTCAGCACTGAGCACCCAGCACCCCGAGCACTGAGCACCCAGCACCCTGAGTACTGAGCACCCAGCACCCTGAGTACTGAGAACTGAGCACCCTGAGTACTGAGCACCCAGCACCCTGAGCACTGAGAACGGAGCACCCCGAGGATTGGGCACCCAGCACCCTGAGCACTGAGCACCCAGCACCTTGAGTACTGAGCACCGAGCACCCCGAGAACTGAGCACCCAGCACGCTGAATAGTGAGCACCCAGCACCCTGAGCACTGAGCACCCAGCACCCCGAGCACTGAGCACCCAGCACCCCGAGCACTGAGCACCCAGCACCCTGAGTACTGAGCACCCAACACCCAGAGTCCTGAGCACCCAGCACCCTGAGCACTGAGCACCCAGCACCCTGTGTACTGAGCACCCAGCACCCTGAGTACTGAGCACCCAGCACCCTGAGCACTGAGCACTGAGCACACAACACCCTGAGCACTGAGCACTGAGCACCCAGCACCCCGAGCACTGAGCACCCAGCACCCCGCGCACTGAGCCCCCAGCACCCTGAGCACTGAGCACCCAGCACCCTGAGTACTGAGCACCCAGCACCATGAGTACTGAGCACCCAGCACCCTGAGTACTGAGCACTCAGCTCCCTGAGTACTGAGAACCGAGCACCCCGAGCACTGAGCACCCAGCACCCTGAGCACTGAGCACCCTGAGGACTGAGTATCCAGCACCCTGAGCACTGAGCACCCAGCACCCTGAGTACTGAGCACCGATCACCCTGAGCACTGAGCACCCAGGACCCCGAGCATTGAGCACCCAGCACCCTGAGTACAGAGCACCCAGCACCCCGAGTACTGAGCACCCAGCACCCCGCGCACTGAGCAGCCAGCACCCTGAGTACTGAGCACCCTGAGTACTGAGCACCGATCACCCTGAGCACTGAGCACCCAGCACGCTGAGTACTGAGCACCCAGCACCCTGAGCACTGAGCACCAAGCACCCTGAGCACTGAGCACCCAGCACCCTGAGTACTGAGCACCCAGCCCCCTGAGTACTGAGTACCCAGCACCCTGAGCACTGAGCACCCAGCACCCTGAGTACTGAGCACCGAGCACCCTGAATACTGAGCACCCAGGACGCTTAGTACTGAGCACCCAGCACCCTGAGCACTGAGCACCCAGCACCCTGAGTACTGAGCACCCAGCACCACCCTCAGCACTGAGCACCCAGCACCCCGAGCAAGGAGCACCCAGCACCCCGAGCACTGAGCACCCAGCACCCTGAGTACTGAGCACCCAGCACCCTGAGTACTGAGCACTGAGCACCCCGAGTACTGAGCACCCATCACCCCGAGCACTGAGCACCCAGCAACCTGAGTACTGAGAAGAGATCACCCTGAGTACTGAGCCCCCAGCACCCTGAGTACTGAGCACCCAGCACCCCGAGCACTGAGCACCCAGCACCACGAGAATGAGCACCTAGCACCCTGAATACTGAGATCCGAGCACCCTGAGTACTGAGCACCCAGCACCCTGAGTACTGAGCCCCCAGCACCCTGAGAACTGAGCACCCAGCACCCCGAGCACTGAGCACCCAGCACCCGGAGAATGAGCACCCAGCACCCTGAGTACTGAGCACCCAGCACCCTGAGTACTGAGCACTAAGCACCCAGAGCACTGAGCACCCAGCAACCCGAGCACGGAGCACCCAGGACCCCGAGCACTGAGTACTGAGCACCCAGCACCCTCAGTACTGAGCACCGAGCTCCCCGAGCACTGAGCACCCTGAGTACTGAGCACCCAGCACCCCGATCACTGAGCACCCAGCACCCTGAGCACTGATCACCCAGCACCCTGAGCACTGAGCACCCAGCACCCTGAGTACTGAGCACCCAACAACCAGAGTACTGAGCACCCAGCACCCTGAGCACTGAGCACCCAGCACCCTGAGTACTGAGCACCCAGCACCCTGAGTACTGAGCACCCAGCACCCTGAGCACTGAGCACTGAGCACCCAACACCCTGAGCACTGAGCACTGAGCACCCAGCACCCCGAGCACTGAGCACCCAGCACCCCGAGCACTGAGCAGCCAGCACCCTGAGCACTGAGCACCCAGCACCCTGAGCACTGAGCACCCAGCCCCCTGAGTACTGAGCACCCAGCACCATGAGTACTGAGCACCCAGCACCCTGAGTACTGAGCACTCAGCACCCTGAATACTGAACACCGAGCACCCCGAGCACTGAGCACCCAGCACCCTGAGCACTGAGCACCCTGAGGACTGCGCACCCAGCACCCTGAGCACTGAGCACCCAGCACCCTGAGTACTGAGCACCGATCACCCTGAGCACTGAGCCCCCAGGACCCCGAGCACTGAGCACCCAGCACCCTGAGCACTGAGCACCCAGCACCCCGAGTACTGAGCACCCAGCACCCCGAGTACTGAGCACCGAGCACCCCGAGCACTGAACACCCAGCACCCTGAGTACTGAGCACCCAGCACCCTGAGTACTGATCACTGAGCACCCCTAGTACTGAGCACCCAGCACCCCGAGCACTGAGCACCCTTCAATCTGATTACTGAGAACAGATCACCCTGAGTACTGAGCACCCAGCACCCTGAGTACTGAGCCCCCAGCACCCTGAGTACTGAGCACCCAGCACCCCGAGCACTGAGCACCCAGCACCCCGATAATGAGCACCCAGCACCCTGAGTACTGAGAACCGAGCACCCTGAGTACTGAGCACCCAGCACCCTGAGTACTGAGCCCCGAGCACCCTGAGTACTGAGCACCCAGCACCCCGAGCACTGAGCAAACAGCACCCCGAGAATGAGCACCCAGCACCCTGA
The DNA here is from genome assembly GCF_018167655.1 of Microtus oregoni. Classification (NCBI taxonomy): domain Eukaryota; kingdom Metazoa; phylum Chordata; class Mammalia; order Rodentia; family Cricetidae; genus Microtus; species Microtus oregoni. The sequence goes on along the minus strand of NW_024543274.1, from coordinate 551,054 downwards.
GTACTGAGCACCCAGCACCCTGAGTACTGAGCACTAAGCACCCCGAGCACTGAGCGCCCAGCACCCCGAGCATGGAGCACCCAGGACCCCGAGCACTGAGTACTGAGCACCCAGCACCCTGAGTACTGAGCACCGAGCTCCCCGAGCACTGAGCACCCTGAGTACTGAGCACCCAGCCCCCCGATCACTGAGCACCGAGCTCCCCGAGCACTGAGCACCCTGAGTACTGAGCACCCAGGACCCTGAGCACTGAGCACCGAGCACCCCGAGCACTGAGCACCCAGCACCCTGAGCACTCAGCACCTAGCACCCCGAGCACTGAGCACCCAGCACCCTGAGCACTGAGCACCCAGCACCCTGAGCATGGAGTACCCCGAGGACTGAGCACCCAGCACCCTTAGAACTGAGCACCCAGCACCTTGAGTACTGAGCACCGAGCACCTCGAGCACTAAGCACCCAGCACCCTGAGTACTGAGCACACAGCACCCTGAGTACTGAGCACCCAGCACCCCGAGCACGTAGCACCCAGCACCCTGAGTACTGAGCACCCAACACCCAGAGTACTGAGCACCCAGCACCCCGGTACTGAGCACCCAGCACCCCGAGCACTGAGCACCCAGCGCCCCGAGCACTGAGCACCCAGCACCCCGAGCACTGAGCACTGAGCACCCTGAGCACTGAGTACTGAGCACTGAGCACCCTGAGTACTGAGCACCCAGCACCCCGAGTACTGAGCACCCAGCACCCCGAGCACTGAGCACCCAGCGCCCCGAGCACTGAGCACCCAGCACCCCGAGCACTGAGCACTGAGCACCCTGAGCACTGAGCAAACAGCACCCCGAGTACTGAGCACTGAGCACCCTGAGTACTGAGCACCAAGCACTCCGAGTACTGAGCACTGAGCACCCTGAGTACTGAGCACCCAGCACCCTGAGCACTGAGCTCCCAGCACCCTGAGTAATGAGCACTGAGATCCCTGAGTACTGAGCACCGAGCACCCTGAGTACTGAGCACCCAGCACCCTGATCACTGAGCACGGAGCACCCCGAGGACTGAGCACCGAGCACCCCGAGCACTGAGCACCCAGCACCCTGAGCACTGAGCACCCTGAGGACTGAGTACCCAGCACCCTGAGCACTGAGCACCCAGCACCCTGAGTACTGAGCACCGATCACCCTGAGCACTGAGCACCCAGGACCCCGAGCACTGAGCACCCAGCACCCTGAGTACAGAGCACCCAGCTCCCCGAGTACTGAGCACCCAGCACAGCGAGCACTGAGCAGCCAGCACCCTGAGTACTGAGCACCCTGAGTACGGAGCACCGATCACCCTGAGCACTGAGCACCCAGCACCCTGAGTACTGAGCACCCAGCACCCTGAGCACTGAGCACCAAGCACCCTGAGCACTGAGCAAACAGCACCCTGAGTACTGAGTACCCAGCACCCTGAGTACTGAGTACCCAGCACCCTGAGCACTGAGCACCCAGCACCCTGAGTACTGAGCACCGAGCACCCTGAGTACTGAGCACCCAGCATCCTTAGTACTGAGCACCCAGCACCCTGAGCACTGAGCACCCAGCACCCTGAGTACTGAGCACCCAGCACCACCCTCAGCACTGAGCACCCAGCACCCCGAGCACTGAGCACCCAGCACCCTGAGCACTGAGCACCCAGCACCCCGAGTACTGAGAACCCAGCACCCCGAGTACTGAGCACCGAGCACCCCGAGCACTAAGCACCCAGCACCCTGAGTACTGAGCACCCAGCACCCTGAGTACTGAGCACTGAGTACCCCGAGTACTGAGCACCCATCACCCCAAGCACTGAGCACCCAGCAACCTGAGTACTGAGAACAGATCACCCTGAGTACTGAGCACCCAGCACCCTGAGTACTGAGCCCCCAGCACCCTGAGTACTGAGCACCCAGCACCCCGAGCACTGAGCACTGAGCACCCAACAAACTGAGCACTGAGCACTGAGCACCCAGCACCCCGAGCACTGAGCACTCAGCACCCCGAGCACTGAGCACCCAGCACCCTGAGCACTGAACACCCAGCACCCTGAGCACTGAGCACCCAGCACCCTGAGTACTGAGCACCCAGCACCATGAGAACTGAGCACCCAGCACCCTGAGTACTGAGCACTCAGCACCCTGAGTACTGAGCACCGAGCACCCCGAGCACTGAGCACCCAGCACCCTGAGCACTGAGCACCCTGAGGACTGAGTACCCAGCACCCTGAGCACTGAGCACCCAGCACCCTGAGTACTGAGCACCGATCACCCTGAGCACTGAGCACCCAGGACCCCGAGCACTGAGCACCCATCACCCTGAGTACAGAGCACCCAGCTCCCCGAGTACTGAGCACCCAGCACAGCGAGCACTGAGCAGCCAGCACCCTGAGTACTGAGCACCCTGAGTACGGAGCACCGATCACCCTGAGCACTGAGCACCCAGCACCCTGAGTACTGAGCACCCAGCACCCTGAGCACTGAGCACCAAGCACCCTGAGCACTGAGCAAACAGCACCCTGAGTACTGAGTACCCAGCACCCTGAGTACTGAGCACCGAGCACCCTGAGTACTGAGCACCCAGCACCCTTAGTACTGAGCACCCAGCACCCTAAGCACTGAGCACCGAGCACCCGGAGTACTGAGCACCCAGCACCCCGAGTACTGAGCACCGAGCACCCCGAGCACTGAGCACCCAGCATCCTGAGTACTGAGCACCCAGCACCCTGAGTACTGAGCACTGAGCACCCCGAGTACTGAGCACCCATCACCCCGAGCACTGAGCACCCAGCACCCGGAGTACTGAGCACCCAGCACCCCGAGTACTGAGCACCGAGCACCCCGAGCACTGAGCACCCAGCCCCCTGAGTACTGAGCACCCAGCACCCTGAGTACTGAGCACTGAGCACCCCGAGTACTGAGCACCCATCACCCCGAGCACTGAGCACCCAGCAACCTGAGTACTGAGAACAGATCACCCTGAGTACTGAGCACCCAGCACCCTGAGTACTGAGCACCCAGCACCACCCTCAGCACTGAGCACCCAGCACCCCGAGCACTGAGCACCCAGCACCCTGAGCACTGAGCAAACAGCACCCCGAGAATGAGCACCCAGCACCCTGAGTACTGAGCACCCGGCACCCTGAGTACTGAGCACTAAGCACCCCGAGCACTGAGCGCCCAGCACCCCGAGCACGGAGCACCCAGGACCCCGAGCACTGAGTACTGAGCACCCAGCACCCTGAGTACTGAGCACCGAGCTCCCCGAGCACTGAGCACCCTGAGTACTGAGCACCCAGCACCCCGATCACTGAGCACCGAGCTCCCCGAGCACTGAGCACCCTGAGTACTGAGCACCCAGGACCCTGAGCACTGAGCACCGAGCACCCCGAGCACTGAGCACCCAGCACCCTGAGCACTCAGCACCTAGCACCCCGAGCACTGAGCACCCAGCACCCTGAGCACTGAGCACCCAGCACCCTGAGCATGGAGTACCCCGAGGACTGAGCACCCAGCACCCTTAGAACTGAGCACCCAGCACCTTGAGTACTGAGCACCGAGCACCTCGAGCACTAAGCACCCAGCACCCTGAGTACTGAGCACACAGCACCCTGAGTACTGAGCACCCAGCACCCCGAGCACGTAGCACCCAGCACCCTGAGTACTGAGCACCCAACACCCAGAGTACTGAGCACCCAGCACCCGGGTACTGAGCACCCAGCACCCCGAGCACTGAGCACCCAGCGCCCCGAGCACTGAGCACCCAGCACCCCGAGCACTGAGCACTGAGCACCCTGAGCACTGAGTACTGAGCACTGAGCACCCTGATTACTGAGCACCCAGCACCCCGAGTACTGAGCACCCAGCACCCCGAGCACTGAGCACCCAGCGCCCCGAGCACTGAGCACCCAGCACCCCGAGCACTGAGCACTGAGCACCCTGAGCACTGAGCAAACAGCACCCCGAGTACTGAGCACTGAGCACCCTGAGTACTGAGCACCAAGCACTCCGAGTACTGAGCACTGAGCACCCTGAGTACTGAGCACCCAGCACCCTGAGCACTGAGCTCCCAGCACCCTGAGTAATGAGCACTGAGATCCCTGAGTACTGAGCACCGAGCACCCTGAGTACTGAGCACCCAGCACCCTGATCACTGAGCACGGAGCACCCCGAGGACTGAGCACCGAGCACCCCGAGCACTGAGCACCCAGCACCCTGAGCACTGAGCACCCTGAGGACTGAGTACCCAGCACCCTGAGCACTGAGCACCCAGCACCCTGAGTACTGAGCACCGATCACCCTGAGCACTGAGCACCCAGGACCCCGAGCACTGAGCACCCAGCACCCTGAGTACAGAGAACCCAGCTCCCCGAGTACTGAGCACCCAGCACAGCGAGCACTGAGCAGCCAGCACCCTGAGTACTGAGCACCCTGAGTACGGAGCACCGATCACCCTGAGCACTGAGCACCCAGCACCCTGAGTACTGAGCACCCAGCACCCTGAGCACTGAGCACCAAGCACCCTGAGCACTGAGCAAACAGCACCCTGAGTACTGAGTACCCAGCACCCTGAGTACTGAGTACCCAGCACCCTGAGCACTGAGCACCCAGCACCCTGAGTACTGAGCACCGAGCACCCTGAGTACTGAGCACCCAGCACCCTTAGTACTGAGCACCCAGCACCCTGAGCACTGAGCACCCAGCACCCTGAGTACTGAGCACCCAGCACCACCCTCAGCACTGAGCACCCAGCACACCGAGCACTGAGCTCCCAGCACCCTGAGCACTGAGCACCCAGCACCCCGAGTACTGAGCACCCAGCACCCCGAGTACTGAGCACCGAGCACCCCGAGCACTAAGCACCCAGCACCCTGAGTACTGAGCACCCAGCACCCTGAGTACTGAGCACTGAGTACCCCGAGTACTGAGCATACATCACCCCAAGCACTGAGCACCCAGCAACCTGAGTACTGAGAACAGATCACCCTGAGTACTGAGCACCCAGCACCCTGAGTACTGAGCCCCCAGCACCCTGAGTACTGAGCACCCAGCACCCCGAGCACTGAGCACTGAGCACCCAACAAACTGAGCACTGAGCACTGAGCACCCAGCACCCCGAGCACTGAGCACTCAGCACCCCGAGCACTGAGCACCCAGCACCCTGAGCACTGAACACCCAGCACCCTGAGCACTGAGCACCCAGCACCCTGAGTACTGAGCACCCAGCACCATGAGAACTGAGCACCCAGCACCCTGAGTACTGAGCACTCAGCACCCTGAGTACTGAGCACCGAGCACCCCGAGCACTGAGCACCCAGCACCCTGAGCACTGAGCACCCTGAGGACTGAGTACCCAGCACCCTGAGCACTGAGCACCCAGCACCCTGAGTACTGAGCACCGATCACCCTGAGCACTGAGCACCCAGGACCCCGAGCACTGAGCACCCAGCACCCTGAGTACAGAGCACCCAGCTCCCCGAGTACTGAGCACCCAGCACAGCGAGCACTGAGCAGCCAGCACCCTGAGTACTGAGCACCCTGAGTACGGAGCACCGATCACCCTGAGCACTGAGCACCCAGCACCCTGAGTACTGAGCACCCAGCAACCTGAGCACTGAGCACCAAGCACCCTGAGCACTGAGCAAACAGCACCCTGAGTACTGAGTACCCAGCACCCTGAGTACTGAGCACCGAGCACCCTGAGTACTGAGCTACCAGCACCCTTAGTACTGAGCACCCAGCACCCTAAGCACTGAGCACCCAGCACCCTGAGTACTGAGCACCCAGCACCACCCTCAGCACTGAGCACCCAGCACCCCGAGCACTGAGCACCCAGCACCCTGAGCACTGAGCACCCAGCACCCGGAGTACTGAGCACCCAGCACCCTGAGTACTGAGCCCCCAGCACCTTGAGTACTGAGCACCAAGCACCCCGAGCACTGAGCACCCAGCACCCCGAGAATGAGAACCCAGCACCCTGAGTACTGAGCACCCAGCACCCTGAGTACTGAGCACTAAGCACCCAGAGCACTGAGCGCCCAGCACCCCGAGCACGGAGCACCCAGGACCAGGAGCACTGAGTACTGAGCACCCAGCACCCTGAGTACTGAGCACAGAGCTCCCCGAGCACTGAGCACCCTGAGTACTGAGCACCCAGCACCCCGATCACTGAGCACCCAGCACCCTGAGTACTGAGCACCCAGCACCCTGAGTACAGAGCACCCAGCACCCTGAGAACTGAGCACCCAGCACCCTGAGCAATGAGCACCCAGCACCCCGAGCACGGAGCACCCAGCACCCAGTGTACTGAGCACCCAACACCCAGAGTACTGAGCACCCAGCACCCTGAGTACTGAGCACCCAGCACCCTGAGTACTGAGCACCCAGCACCCTGAGTACTGAGCCCCCAGCACCCTGAGTACTGAGCTCCCATCACCCCGAGCACTGAGCACCCAGCACCCCGAGAATGAGCAGCCAGCACCCTGAGTACTGAGCACCCAGCACCCTGAGTACTGAGCACTAAGCACCCAGAGCACTGAGCACCCAGCACCCCGAGCACGGAGCACCCAGGACCCTGAGCACTGAGTACTGAGCACCCAGCACCCTGAGTACTGAGCACAGAGCTCCCCGAGCACTGAGCACCCTGAGTACTGAGCACCCAGCACCCCGATCACTGAGCACCCAGCACCCTGAGTACTGAGCACCCAGCACCCTGAGTACTGAGCACCCAACACCCTGAGCACTGAGCACCCAGCACCCTGAGCAATGAGCACCCAGCACCCCGAGCACGGAGCACCCAGCACCCTGTGTACTGAGCACCCAACACCCAGAATACTGAGCACCCAGCACCCTGAGCACTGAGCACCCAGCACCCTGAGTACTGAGCACCCAGCACCCTGAGTACTGAACAACCAGCACACTGAGCACTGAGCACTGAGCACCCAGCACCCTGAGTACTGAGCAATAAGCACCCAGAGCACTGAGCACCCAGCGCCCTGAGCACTGAGCACCTAGCACCCTGAGCACTGAGCACCCAGCACCCTGAGCACTGAGCACCCAGCCCCCTGAGTACTGAGCACCCAGCACCATGAGTACTGAGCACCCAGCACCCTGAGTACTGAGCACTCAGCACCCTGAGTACTGAGCACTGAGCACCCCGAGCACTGAGCACCCAGCACCCTGAGCACTGAGCACCCTGAGGACTGAGCACCCAGCACCCTGAGCACTGAGCACCCAGCACCCTGAGTACTGAGCACCGATCACCCTGAGCACTGAGCACCCAGGACCCCGAGCACTGAGCACCCAGCACCCTGAGTACAGAGCATCCAGCAACCCGAGTACTGAGCACCCAGCACCCCGAGCACTGAGCACCCAGCACCCTGAGTACTGAGCATCCTGAGTACTGAGCACCGATCACCCTGAGCACTGAGCACCCAGCACCCTGAGTACTGAGCACCCAGCACCCTGAGCACTGAGCACCCAGCACCCTGAGCACTGAGCATCCAGCACAGTGAGTACTGAGCACCCAGCACACTGAGTACTGAGCACCCAGCACCCTTAGTACTGAGCACCCAGCACCCTGAGCACTGAGCACCCAGCACCCTGAGCACTGAGTACCCAGCACCCTGAGCACTGAGCACTCAGCACCCTGAGTACTGAGCACCGAGCACCCTGAGTACTGAGCACCCAGCACCCTTAGTACTGAGCACCCAGCACCCTGAGCACTGAGCACCCAGCACCCTGAGTACTGAGCACCCAGCACCACCCTCAGCACTGAGCACCCAGCACCCCGAGCACTGAGCACCCAGCACCCAGAGCACTGAGCACCCAGCACCCCGAGTACTGCGCACCCAGCACCCCGAGTACTGAGCACCGAGCACCCCGAGCACTGAACACCCAGCACCCTGAGTACTGACCACCCAGCACCCTGAGTACTGAGCACTGAGCACCCCGAGTACTGAGCACCCAGCACCCCGAGCACTGAGCACCCAGCAACCTGAGTACTGAGAACAGATCACCCTGAGTACTGAGCACCCAGCACCCTGAGTACTGAGCCCCCAGCACAATGATTACTGAGCACCCAGCACCCCGAGAACTGAGCAATAAGGACCCCGAGAATGAGCACCCAACACCCTGAGTACTGAGAACCGAGCACCCTGAGTACTGAGCACCTAGCACCCTGAGTACTGAGCCCCCAGCACCCTGAGTACTGAGCACCCAGCACCCTGAGCACTGAGCACCCAGCACCCCGAGAATGAGCACCCAGCACCCTGAGTACTGAGCACCCAGCACCCTGAGTACTGAGCACTAAGCACCCAGAGCACTGAGCACCCAGCACCCCGAGCACGGAGCACCCAGGACCCCGAGCACTGAGTACTGAGCACTGAGCACCCTGAGTACTGAGCACCCAGCACCCCGATCACTGAGCACCCAGCACCCTGAGCACTGAGCACCCAGCACCCTGAGCACTGAGCACCCAGCACCCTGAGTACTGAGCACCCAGCACGCTGAGTACTGAGCACCCAGCACCCCGAGCACTGAGCACCCAGCACCCTGAGTACTGAGCACTGAGCACCCAGCACCCCGAGCACTGAGGACCCAGCACCCTGTGTACTGAGCACTGAGCACCCTGAGTACTAAGCACCCAGCACCCTGAGTACTGAGCACCCAGCACCCCGAGTACTGAGCACTGAGCACCCTGAGAACTGAGCACCCAGCACCCTGAGCACTGAGCACTGAGAACCCTGAGTACTGAGCACCGAGCACCCTGAGTACTGAGCACCCAGCACCCTGAGCACTGAGCACGGAGCACCCCGAGGACTGAGCACCCAGCACCCTGAGCACTGAGCACCCAGCACCTTGAGTACTGAGCACCCAGCACCCTGAGCACTGAGCACACAGCACCCCGAGCACTGAGCACCCAGCACCCCGAGCACTGAGCACCCAGCACCCTGAGTACTGAGCACCAAACACCCAGAGTACTGAGCACCCAGCACCCTGAGCACTGAGCACTGAGCACCCAACACCCCGAGCACTGAGCACCCAGCACCCCGAGCACTGAGCACCCAGAACCCTGAGCACTGAGCACCCAGCACCCTGAGCACTGAGCAGCCAGCCCCCTGAGTACTGAGCACCCAGCACCATGAGTACTGAGCACCCAGCATCCTGAGTACTGAGCACTCAGCACCCTGAGTACTGAGCACCGAGCACCCCGAGCACTGAGCACCCAGCACTCTGAGCACTGAGCACCCTGAGGACTGCGCACCCAGCCCCCTGAGCACTGAGCATCCAGCACCCTGATACTGAGCACCCAGGACCCCGAGCACTGAGCACCCAGCACCCTGAGTACAGAGCACCCAGCACACCGAGTACTGAGCACCCAGCACCCCGAGCACTGAGCACCCAGCACCCTGATTACTGAGCACCCTGAGTACTGAGCACCGATCACCCTGAGCACTGAGCACCCAGCACCCTGAGTACTGAGCACCCAGCACCCTGAGCACTGAGCACCCAGCACCCTGAGCACTGAGCACCCAGCACAGTGAGTACTGAGCACCCAGCACCCTGAGTACTGAGTACCCAGCACCCTGAGCACTGAGCACCCAGCACCCTGAGTACTGAGCACCCAGCACCCTGAGTACTGAGCATCCAGCACCCTTAGTACTGAGCACCCAGCACCCTGAGCACTGAGCACCCAGCACCCTGAGTACTGAGCACCCAGCACCACCCTCAGCACTGAGCACCCAGCACCCCGAGCACTGAGCACCCAGCACCCTGAGCACTGAGCACCCAGCACCCCGAGTACTGAGCACCCAGCACCCCGAGTACTGAGCACCGAGCACCCCGAGCACTGAACACCCAGCACCCTGAGTACTGAGCACCCAGCACCCTGAGAACTGAGCACTGAGCACCCTGAGTACTGAGCACCCAGCACCCCGAGCACTGAGCACCCTGCAACCTGAGTACTGAGAACAGATCACCCTGAGTACTGAGCACCCAGCACCCGGAGTACTGAGCCACCAGCACCCTGAGTACTGAGCACCCAGCACCCCGAGCACTGAGCACTCATCACCGCGAGAATGAGCACCCAGCACCCTCAGTACTGAGAACCGAGCACCCTGAGTACTGAGCACCCAGCACCCTGAGTACTGAGCCCCCAGCACCCTGAGTACTGAGCACCCAGCACCCCGAGCACTGAGCACCCAGCACCCCGAGAATGAGCACCCAGCACCCTGAGTACTGAGCACCCAGCACCCTGAGTACTGAGCACTAAACACCCAGAGCACTGAGCGCCCAGCACCCCGAGCACGGAGCACCCAGGACCCCGAGCACTGAGTACTGAGCACCCAGCACCCTGAGTACTGAGCACCGAGCTCCCCGAGCACTGAGCACCCTGAGTACTGAGCACCCAGCACCCCGATCACTGAGCACCCAGCGCCCCGAGCACTGAGCACCCAGCACCCCGAGCACTGAGCACTGAGCACCCTGAGCACTGAGCAAACAGCACCCCGAGTACTGAGCACTGAGCACCCTGAGTACTGAGCACCAAGCACTCCGAGTACTGAGCACTGAGCACCCTGAGTACTGAGCACCCAGCACCCTGAGCACTGAGCACCCAGCACCCTGAGTAATGAGCACTGAGAACCCTGAGTACTGAGCACCGAGCACCCTGAGTACTGAGCACCCAGCACCCTGATCACTGAGCACGGAGCACCCTGAGGACTGAGCACCCGGCAACCTGAGCACTGAGCACCCAGCACCTTGAGTACTGAGCACCGAGCACCCCGAGAACTGAGCACCCTGAGTACTGAGCACAGAGCTCCCCGAGCACTGAGCACCCTGAGTACTGAGCACCCAGGACCCCGATCACTGAGCACCCAGCACCCTGTGTACTGAGCACCCAGCACCCTGAGTACTGAGCACCCAGCACCCTGAGCACTGAGCACCCAGCACCCTGAGCAATGAGCACCCAGCACCCCGAGCACGGAGCACCCAGCACCCTGTGTACTGAGCACCCAACACCCAGAGTACTGAGCACCCAGCACCCTGAGTACTGAGCACCCAGCACCCTGAGTACTGAGCACCCAGCACCCTGAGTACTGAGCCCCCAGCACCCTGAGTACTGAGCACCCAGCACCCCGAGCACTGAGCACCCAGCACCCCGAGAATGAGCACCCAGCACCCTGAGTACTGAGCACCCAGCACCCTGAGTACTGAGCACTAAGCACCCAGACCACTGAGCACCCAGCACCCCGAGCACGGAGCACCCAGGACCCTGAGCACTGAGTACTGAGCACCCAGCACCCTGAGTACTGAGCACAGAGCACCCAGCACCCTAAGTACTGAGCACCCAGCACCCTGAGCACTGAGCACCCAGCACCCTGAGTACTGAGCACCCAGCACCCTGAGTACTGAACAACCAGCACCCTGAGCACTGAGCACTGAGCACCCAGCACCCTAAGTACTGAGCACTAAGCACCCAGAGCACTGAGCACCCAGCGCCCCGAGCACTGAGCACCTAGCACCCTGAGCACTGAGCACCCAGCACCCTGAGCACTGAGCACCCAGCCCCCTGAGTACTGAGCACCCAGCACCATGAGTACTGAGCACCCAGCACCCTGAGTACTGAGCACTCAGCTCCCTGAGTACTGAGCACTGAGCACCCCGAGCACTGAGCACCCAGCACCCTGAGCACTGAGCACCCTGAGGACTGAGCACCCAGCACCCTGAGCACTGAGCACCGAGCCCCCTGAGTACTGAGCACCGATCACCCTGAGCACTGAGCACCCAGGACCCCGAGCACTGAGCACCCAGCACCCTGAGTACAGAGCATCCAGCACCCCGAGTACTGAGCACCCAGCACCCTGAGCACTGAGCACCCAGCACCCTGAGTACTGAGCATCCTGAGTACTGAGCACCGATCACCCTGAGCACTGAGCACCCAGCACCCTGAGTACTGAGCAGCCAGCACCCTGAGCACTGAGCACCCAGCACCCTGAGCACTGAGCACCCAGCACAGTGAGTACTGAGCACCCAGCACCCTGAGTACTGAGTACCCAGCACCCTGAGCACTGAGCACTCAGCACCCTGAGTACTGAGCACCGAGCACCCTGAGTACTGAGCACCCAGCACCCTTAGTACTGAGCACCCAGCACCCTGAGCACTGAGCACCCAGCACCCTGAGTACTGAGCACCCAGCACCACCCTCAGCACTGAGCACCCAGCACCCCGAGCACTGAGCACCCAGCACCCCGAGTACTGCGCACCCAGCACCCCGAGTACTGAGCACCGAGCACCCCGAGCACTGAACACCCAGCACCCTGAGTACTGAGAACAGATCACCCTGAGTACTGAGCACCCAGCACCCTGAGTACTGAGCCCCCAGCACCCTGAGTACTGAGCACCCAGCACACCGAGCACTGAGCACCCAGCACCCCGAGAATGAGCACCCAGCACCCTGAGTACTGAGCACCCAGCACCCTGAGTACTGAGCACTAAACACCCAGAGCACTGAGCGCCCAGCACCCCGAGCACGGAGCACCCAGGACCCCGAGCACTGAGTACTGAGCACCCAGCACCCTGAGTACTGAGCACCGAGCTCCCCGAGCACTGAGCACCCTGAGTACTGAGCACCCAGCACCCCGATCACTGAGCACCCAGCGCCCCGAGCACTGAGCACCCAGCACCCTGAGCACTGAGCAAACAGCACCCCGAGTACTGAGCACTGAGCACCCTGAGTACTGAGCACCAAGCACTCCGAGTACTGAGCACTGAGCACCCTGAGTACTGAGCACCCAGCACCCTGAGCACTGAGCACCCAGCACCCTGAGTAATGAGCACTGAGAACCCTGAGTACTGAGCACCGAGCACCCTGAGTACTGAGCACCCAGCACCCTGATCACTGAGCACGGAGCACCCTGAGGACTGAGCACCCGGCACCCTGAGCACTGAGCACCCAGCACCTTGAGTACTGAGCACCGAGCACCCCGAGCACTGAGCACCCAGCACCCTGAGTACTGAGCACCCTGCACCCTGAGCACAGAGCACCCAGCACCCTGAGCACTGAGCACGCAGCACCCCGAGCACTGAGCACCCAGCACCCTGAGTACTGAGCACAGAGCACCCTGAGCACTGAGCACCCAAAACTCTGAGCACTGAGCACCCAGCACGCTGAGTACTGAGCACTGAGCACACAGCACCCTGAGTACTGAGCAACCAGCACCTCGTGCACTAAGCACCCAGCGCCCTGAGCACTGAGCACCCAGCACCCCGAGCACTGAGCACTGAGCACACTGAGCACTGAGCACCCAGCACCCTGAGTACTGAGCACTGAGCACCCTGAGTACTGAGCACCCAGCACCCTGAGCACTGAGCACCCAGCACCCTGAGTACTGAGCACCCAGCACCACCCTCAGCACTGAGCACCCAGCACCCCGAGCACTGAGCACCCAGCACCCAGAGCACTGAGCACCCAGCACCCCGAGTACTGCGCACCCAGCACCTCGAGTACTGAGCACCGAGCACCCCGAGCACTGAACACCCAGCACCCTGAGTACTGAGCACCCAGCACCCTGAGTACTGAGCACTGAGCACCCCGAGTACTGAGCACCCAGCACCCCGAGCACTGAGCACCCAGCAACCTGAGTACTGAGAACAGATCACCCTGAGTACTGAGCACCCAGCACCCTGAGTACTGAGCCCCCAGCACCCTGAGTACTGAGCACCCAGCACCCTGAGCACTGAGCACTCAGCACCCCGAGAATGAGCACCCAACACCCTGAGTACTGAGAACCGAGCACCCTGAGTACTGAGCACCCAGCACCCTGAGTACTGAGCCCCCAGCACACTGAGTACTGAGCACCCAGCACCCCGAGCACTGAGCACCCAGCACCCCGAAAATGAGCACCCAGCACCCTGAGTACTGAGCACCCAGCACCCTGAGTACTGAGCACTAAGCACCCAGAGCACTGAGCACCCAGCACCCCGAGCACGGAGCACCCAGGACCCCGAGCACTGAGTACTGAGCACTGAGCACCCTGAGTACTGAGCACCCAGCACCCCGATCACTGAGCACCCAGCACCCTGAGAACTGAGCACCCAGCACCCTGAGCACTGAGCACCCAGCACCCTGAGTACTGAGCACCCAGCACGCTGAGTACTGAGCACCCAGCACCCCGAGCACTGAGCACCCAGCACCCTGAGTACTGAGCACTGAGCACCCACAACCCCGAGCACTGAGGACCCAGCACCCTGTGTACTGAGCACGGAGCACCCTGAGTACTAAGCACCCAGCACCCTGAGTACTGAGCACCCAGCACCCCGAGTACTGAGCACTGAGCACCCTGAGCACTGAGCACCCAGCACCCTGAGCACTGAGCACTGAGAACCCTGAGTACTGAGCACCGAGCACCCTGAGTACTGAGCACCCAGCACCCTGAGCACTGAGCACGGAGCACCCCGAGGACTGAGCACCCAGCACCCTGAGCACTGAGCACCCAGCACCTTGAGTACTGAGCACCCAGCACCCTGAGCACTGAGCACACAGCACCCCGAGCACTGAGCACCCAGCACCCCGAGCACTGAGCACCCAGCACCCTGAGTACTGAGCACCCAACACCCAGAGTACTGAGCACCCAACACCCTGAGCACTCAGCACCCAGCACGCTGAGTACTGAGCACCCAGCACCCTGAGTACTGAGCACCCAGCACCCTGAGCACTGAGCACTGAGCACCCAACACCCTGAGCACTGAGCACTGAGCACCCATCACCCCGAGCACTGAGCACCCAGCACCCCGAGCACTGAGCACCCAGAACCCTGAGCACTGAGCAGCCAGCCCCCTGAGTACTGAACACCCAGCACCATGAGTACTGAGCACCAAGCATCCTGAGTACTTAGCACTCAGCACCCTGAGTACTGAGCACCGAGCACCCCGAGCACTGAGCACCCAGCACTCTGAGCACTGAGCACCCTGAGGACTGCGCACCCAGCACCCTGAGCACTGAGCACCCAGCACCCTGAGTACAGAGCACCCAGCACCCCGAGTACTGAGCACCCAGCACCCCGAGCACTGAGCACCCAACACCCTGAGTACTGAGCACCCTGAGTACTGAGCACCGATCACCCTGAGCACTGAGCACCCAGCACCCTGAGTACTGAGCACCCAGCACCCTGAGCACTGAGCACCCAGCACCCTGAGCACTGAGCACCCAGCACAGTGAGTACTGAGCACCCAGCACCCTGAGTACTGAGTACCCAGCACCCTGAGCACTGAGCACCCAGCACCCTGAGTACTGAGCACCCAGCACCCTGAGTACTGAGCACCCAGCACCCTTAGTACTGAGCACCCAGCACCCTGAGCACTGAGCACCCAGCACCCTGAGTACTGAGCACCCAGCACCACCCTCAGCACTGAGCACCCAGCACCCCGAGCACTGAGCACGAAGCACCCTGAGCACTGAGCACCCAGCACCCCGAGTACTGAGCACCCAGCACCCCGAGTACTGAGCACCGAGCACCCCGAGCACTGAACACCCAGCACCCTGAGTACTGAGCGCGAAGCACCCTGAGCACTGAGCACTGAGCACCCCGAGTACTGAGCACCCAGCACCCCGAGCACTGAGCACCCTGCAACCTGAGTACTGAGAACAGATCACCCTGAGTACTGAGCACCCAGCACCCTGAGTACTGAGCCACCAGCACCCTGAGTACTGAGCACCCAGCACCCCGAGCACTGAGCACCCAGCACCCCGAGAATGAGCACCCAGCACCCTCAGTACTGAGAACCGAGCACCCTGAGTACTGAGCACCCAGCACCCTGAGTACTGAGCCCCCAGCACCCTGAGTACTGAGCACCCAGCACCCCGAGCACTGAGCACCCAGCACCCCGAGAATGAGCACGCAGCACCCTGAGTACTGAGCACCCAGCACCCTGAGTACTGAGCAGTAAACACCCAGAACACAGAGCGCCCAGCACCCCGAGCACGGAGCACCCAGGACCCCGAGCACTGAATACTGAGCACCGAGCTCCCCGAGCACTGAGCACCCTGAGTACTGAGCACCCAGCACCCCGATCACTGAGCACCCAGCGCCCCGAGCACTGAGCACCCAGCACCCCGAGCACTGAGCACTGAGCACCCTGAGTACTGAGCACCAACCACTCCGAGTACTGAGCACTGAGCACCCTGAGTACTGAGCACCCAGCACCCTGAGCACTGAGCACCCAGCACCCTGAGTAATGAGCACTGAGAACCCTGAGTACTGAGCACCGAGCACCCTGAGTACTGAGCACCCAGCACCCTGATCACTGAGCACGGAGCACCCCGAGGACTGAGCACCCGGCACCCTGAGCACTGAGCACCCAGCACCTTGATTACTGAGCACCGAGCACCCCGAGCACTGAGCACCCAGCACCCTGAGTACTGAGCACCCAGCACCCTGAGCACAGAGCACCCAGCACCCTGAGCACTGAGCACGCAGCACCCCGAGCACTGAGCACCAAGCACCCTGAGTACTGAGCACAGAGCACCCTGAGCACTGAGCACCCAACACTCTGAGCACTGAGCACACAGCACCCTGAGTACTGAGCAACCAGCACCTCGAGCACTGAGCACCCCGCGCCCCCAGCACTGAGCACCCAGCACCCCGAGCACTGAGCACTGAGCACACTGAGCACTGAGCACCCAGCACCCTGAGTACTGAGCACTGAGCACCCTGAGTACTGAGCACCCAGCACCCCGAGTACTGAGCACTGAGCACCCTGAGTACTGAGCACCCAGCACCCTGAGCACTGAGAACCCTGAGTACTGAGCACCGAGCACCCTGAGTACTGAGCACCCAGCACTCTGAGCACTGAGCATGGAGCACCCCGAGGACTGAGCGCACAGCACCCTGAGCACTGAGCACCCAGCACCTTGAGTACTGAGCACCGAGCACCCCGAGCACTGAGCACCCAGCACCCTGAATACTGAGCACCCGGCAACCTGAGTACTGAGCACCCAGCACCCCGAGCACTGAGCACCCAGCACCCCGAGCACTGAGCACCCAGCACCCTGAGTACTGAGCACCCAACACCCAGAGTCCTGAGCACCCAGCACCCTGAGCACTGAGCACCCAGCACCCTGAGTACTGAGCACCCAGGACCCTGAGTACTGAGCACCCAGCACCCTGAGCACTGAGCACCCAACAAACTGAGCACTGAGCACTGAGCACCCAGCACCCCGAGCACTGAGCACCCAGCACCCTGAGCACTGAGCACCCAGCACCCTGAGCACTGAGCACCCAGCCCCCTGAGTACTGAGCACCCAGCACCATGAGAACTGAGCACCCAGCAACCTGAGTACTGAGCACTCAGCACCCTGAGTACTGAGCACCGAGCACCCCGAGCACTGAGCACCCAGCACCCTGAGCACTGAGCACCCTGAGGACTGAGTACCCAGCACCCTGAGCACTGAGCACCCAGCACCCTGAGTACTGAGCACCGATCACCCTGAGCACTGAGCACCCAGGACCCCGAGCACTGAGCACCCAGCACCCTGAGTACAGAGCACCCAGCTCCCCGAGTACTGAGCACCCAGCACAGCGAGCACTGAGCAGCCAGCACCCTGAGTACTGAGCACCCTGAGTACGGAGCACCGATCACCCTGAGCACTGAGCACCCAGCACCCTGAGTACTGATCACCCAGCACCCTGAGCACTGAGCACCAAGCACACTGAGCACTGAGCAAACAGCACCCTGAGTACTGAGTACCCAGCACCCTGAGTACTGAGTACCCAGCACCCTGAGCACTGAGCACCCAGCACCCTGAGTACTGAGCACCGAGAACCCTGAGTACTGAGCACCCAGCACCCTTAGTACTGAGCACCCAGCACCCTGAGTACTGAGCACCCAGCACCACCCTCAGCACTTAGCACCCAGCACCCCGAGCACTGAGCACCCAGCACCCTGAGCACTGAGCACCCAGCACCCCGAGTACTGAGTACCCAGCACCCCGAGTACTGAGCACCGAGCACCCCGAGCACTGAGCACCCAGCACCCTGAGTACTGAGCACCCAGCACCCTGAGTACTGAGCACTGAGCACCCCGAGTACTGAGCACCCATCACCCCGAGCACTGAGCACCCAGCAACCTGAGTACTGAGAACAGATCACCCTGAGTACTGAGCACCCAGCACCCTGAGTACTGAGCCCCCAGCACCCTGAGTACTGAGCACCCAGCACCCCGAGCACTGAGCACCCAGCACCCCGAGAATGAGCACCCAGCACCCTGAATACTGAGAACCGCGCACCCTGAGTACTGAGCACCCAGCACCCTGAGTACTGAGCCCCCAGCACCCTGAGTACTGAGCACCAAACACCCCGAGCACTGAGCACCCAGCACCCCGAGAATGAGCACCCAGCACCCTGAGTACTGAGCACCCAGCACCCTGAGTACTGAGCACTAAGCACCCAGAGCACTGAGCACCCAGCACCCCGAGCACGGAGCACCCAGGACCCCGAGCACTGAGTACTGAGCACCCAGCACCCTGAGTACTGAGCACAGAGCTCCCCGAGCACTGAGCACCCTGAGTACTGAGCACCCAGCACCCCGATCACTGAGCACCCAGCACCCTGAGTACTGAGCACCCAGCACCCTGAGTACTGAGCACCCAGCACCCTGAGCACTGAGCACCCAGCACCCTGAGCAATGAGCACCCAGCACCCTGAGCACGGAGCACCCAGCACCCTGTGTACTGAGCACCCAACACCCAGAGTACTGAGCACCCAGCACACTGAGTACTGAGCACCCAGCACCCTGAGTACTGAGCACCCAGCACCCTAAGTACTGAGCCCCCAGCACCCTGAGTACTGAGCACCCAGCACCCCGAGCACTGAGCAGCCAGCACCCCGAGAATGAGCACCCAGCACCCTGAGTACTGAGCACCCAGCACCCTGAGTACTGAGCACTAAGAACCCAGAGCACTGAGCACCCAGCACCCCGAGCACGGAGCACCCAGGACCCTGAGCACTGAGTACTGAGCACCCAGCACCCTGAGAACTGAGCACCCAACACCCAGAGTACTGAGCACCCAGCACCCTGAGCACTGAGCACCCAGCACCCCGAGCACGGAGCACCCAGGACCCTGAGCACTGAGTACTGAGCACCCAGCACCCTGTGTACTGAGCACCCAACACCCAGAGTACTGAGCACCCAGCACCCTGAGCACTGAGCACCCAGCACCCTGAGAACTGAGCACCCAGCACCCTGAGTACTGAACAACCAGCACCCTGAGCACTGAGCACTGAGCACCCAGCACCCTGAGTACTGAGCACTAAGCACCCAGAGCACTGAGCACCCAGCGCCCCGAGCACTGAGCACCCAGCACCCCGAGCACTGAGCACTGAGCACCCTGAGCACTGAGCACCCAGCACCCCGAGTACTGAGCACTGAGCACCCTGAGTACTGAGCACCAAGCACTCCGAGTAGTGAGCACTGAGCACCCTGAGTACTGAGCACCCAGCACCCTGAGTACTGAGCACCCAACACCGAGAGTACTGAGCACCCAGCACCCTGAGTACTGAGCACCCAGCACCCTGAGTACTGAACACCCAGGACCCTGAGCACTGAGCACTGAGCACCCTGAGCACTGAGTACTGAGCACTGAGCACCCTGAGCACTGGGCACCCAGCACCCCGAGTACTGAGCACCCAGCACCCCGAGCACTGAGCACCCAGCGCCCCGAGCACTGAGCACCCAGCACCCAGAGCACTGAGCACCCAGCACCCCGAGCACTGAGCACCCAGCGCCCCGAGCACTGAGCACCCAGCACCCCGAGCACTGAGCACTGAGCACCCTGAGCACTGAGCACCAAGCACCCCGCGTACTGAGCACTGAGCACACTGAGTACTGAGCACCAAGCACTCCGAGTACTGAGCACTGAGCATCCTGAGTACTGAGCACCCAGCACCCTGAGCACTGAGCACCCAGCACACTGAGAACTGAGCACCCAGCACCCCGAGTACTGAGCACGCAGAACTCTGAGCACTGAGCACCCAGCTCCCCGAGCACTGAGCACTGAGCACCCTGAGCAGTGAGCACCCAGCACCCCGAGTGCTGAGCACTGAGCACCCTGAGCACTGAGCACCCAGCACCCCGAGTGCTGAGCACTGAGCACCCTGAGAACTGAGCACCCAGCACCCTGAGCACTGAGCACTGAGAATCCTAAGTACTGAGCACCGAGCACCCTGAGTACTGAGCACCCAGCACCCTGAGCACTGAGCACGGAGCACCCCGAGGACTGAGCACCCAGCACCCTGAGCACTGAGCACCCAGCACCTTGAGTACTGAGCACCGAGCACCCCGAGCACTGAGCACCCAGCACCCTGAATAATAAGCACCCAGCTCCCTGAGCACTGAGCACCCAGCACCCCGAGCACTGAGCACCCAGCACCCCGAGCACTGAGCCCCCAGCACCCTGAGTACTGAGCATCCAACACCCAGAGTACTGAGCACCCAGCACCCTGAGCACTGAGCACCCAGCACCCTGAGTACTGAGCACCCAGCACCCTGAGTACTGAGCACCTAGCACCCTGAGCACTGAGCACCCAGCACCCTGAGCACTGAGCACTGAGCACCCAACACTCTGAGCACTGAGCACTGAGCACCCAGCACCCCGAGCACTGAGCACCCAGCACCCCGAGCACTGAGCACCTAGCACCCTGAGCACTGAGCACCCAGCACCCTGAGCACTGAGCACCCAGCCCCCTGAGTACTGAGCACCCAGCACCATGAGTACTGAGCACCCAGCACCCTGAGTACTGAGCACTCAGCACCCTGAGTACTGAGCACCGAGCACCCCGAGCACTGAGCACCCAGCACCCTAAGCACTGAGCACCCTGAGGACTGAGCACCCAGCACCCTGAGCACTGAGCACCCAGCACCCTGAGTACTGAGCACCGATCACCCTGAGCACTGAGCACCCAGGACCCCGAGCACTGAGCACCCAGCACCCTGAGTACAGAGCTTCCAGCACCCCGAGTACTGAGCACCCAGCACCCCGAGCACTGAGCACCCAGCACCCTGAGTACTGAGCATCCTGAGTACTGAGCACCGATCACCCTGAGCACTGAGCACCCAGCACCCTGAGTACTGAGCACCCAGCACCCTGAGCACTGAGCACTCAGCACCCTGAGTACTGAGCACCGAGCACCCTGAGTACTGAGCACCCAGCACCCTTAGTACTGAGCACCCAGCACCCTGAGCACTGAGCACCCAGCACCCTGAGTACTGAGCACCCAGCATGACCCTCAGCACTGAGCACCCAGCACCCCGAGCACTGAGCACACAGCACCCAGAGCACTGAGCACTCAGCACCCCGAGTACTGCGCACCCAGCACCCCGAGTACTGAGCACCGAGCACCCCGAGCACTGAACACCCAGCACCCTGAGTACTGAGCACCCAGCACCCTGAGTACTGAGCACTGAGCACCCCGAGTACTGAGCACCCAGCACCCCGTGCACTGAGCACCCAGCAACCTGAGTACTGAGAACCGAGCACCCTGAGTACTGAGCACCGAGCACCCTGAGTACTGAGCCCCCAGCACCCTGAGTACTGAGCACCCAGCACCCCGAGCGCTGAGCACTCAGCACCCCGAGAATGAGCACCCAGCAGCCTGAGTACTGAGCCCCCAGCACCTTGAGTACTGAGCACCCAGCACCCTGAGCACTGAGCACCCAGCACCCCGAGAATGAGCACCCAGCACCCTGAGTACTGAGCACCAAGCACCCTGAGTACTGAGCACTAAGCACCCAGAGCACTGAGCACCCAGCACCCCGAGCACGGAGCACCCAGGACCCCGAGCACTGAGTACTGAGCACTGAGCACCCTGAGTACTGAGCACCCAGCACCCCGATCACTGAGCACCCAGCACCCCGAGCACTGAGCACCCAGCACCCTGAGTACTGAGCACTGAGCACCCAGCACCCCGAGCACTGAGGACACAGCACCCTGTGTACTGAGCACTGAGCACCCTGAGTACTAAGCACCCAGCACCCTGAGTACTGAGCACCCAGCACCCCGAGTACTGAGCACTGAGCACCCTGAGAACTGAGCACCCAGCACCCTGAGCACTGAGCACTGAGAACCCTGAGTACTGAGCACCGAGCACCCTGAGTACTGAGCACCCAGCACCCTGAGCACTGAGCACGTAGCACCCCGAGGACTGAGCACCCAGCATCCTGAGCACTGAGCACCCAGCACCTTGAGTACTGAGCACCCAGCACCCTGAGCACTGAGCACACAGCACCCCGAGCACTGAGCACCCAGCACCCCGAGCACTGAGCACCCAGCACCCTGAGTACTGAGCACCCAACACCCAGAGTACTGAGCACCCAGCACCCTGAGCATTCAGCACCCAGCACCCTGAGTACTGAACACCCAGCACCCTGAGTACTAAGCACCCAGCACCCTGAGCACTGAGCACTGAGCACCCAACACCCTGAGCACTGAGCACTGAGCACCCATTACCCCGAGCACTGAGCACCCAGCACCCCGAGCACTGAGCACCCAGAACCCTGAGCACTGAGCACCCAGCACCCTGAGCACTGAGCAGCCAGCCCCCTGAGTACTGAGCACCCAGCACCATGAGTACTGAGCACCCAGCATCCTGAGTACTGAGCACTCAGCACCCTGAGTACTGAGCACCGAGCACCCCGAGCACTGAGCACCCAGCACTCTGAGCACTGAGCACCCTGAGGACTGCGCACCCAGCACCCTGAGCACTGAGCATCCAGCACCCTGAGACTGAGCACCCAGGACCCCGAGCACTGAGCACCCAGCACCCTGAGTACAGAGCACTCAGCACCCCGAGTACTGAGCACCCAGCACCCCGAGCACTGAGCACCCAGCACCCTGAGTACTGAGCACCCTGAGTACTGAGCACCGATCACCCTGAGCACTGAGCACCCAGCACCCTGAGTACTGAGCACCCAGCACCCTGAGAACTGAGCACCCAGCACCCTGAGCACTGAGCACCCAGCACAGTGAGTACTGAGCACCCAGCACCCTGAGTACTGAGTACCCAGCACCCTGAGCACTGAGCACCCAGCACCCTGAGTACTGAGCACCCAGCACCCTGAGTACTGAGCACCCAGCACCCTTAGTACTGAGCACCCAGCACCCTGAGCACTGAGCACCCAGCACCCTGAGTACTGAGCACCCAGCACGACCCTCAGCACTGAGCACCCAGCACCCCGAGCACTGAGCACCCAGCACCCTGAGCACTGAGCACACAGCATCCCGAGTACTGAGCACCCAGCACCCCGAGTACTGAGCACCGAGCACCCCGAGCACTGAACACCCAGCACCCTGAGTACTGAGCACCCAGCACCCTTAGTACTGAGCAAGCAGCACCCTGAGCACTGAGCACCCTGCAACCTGAGTACTGAGAACAGATCACCCTGAGTACTGAGCACCCAGCACCCTGAGTACTGAGCCACCAGCACCCTGAGTACTGAGCACCCATCACCCCGAGCACTGAGCACCCAGCACCCCGAGAATGAGCACCCAGCACCCTCAGTACTGAGAACCGAGCACCCTGATTACTGAGCACCCAGCACCCTGAGTACTGAGCCCCCAGCACCCTGAGTACTGAGCACCCAGCACCCCGCGCACTGAGCACCCAGCACCCCGAGAATGAGCACCCAGCACCCTGAGTACTGAGCACCCAGCACCCTGAGTACTGAGCACTAAACACCCAGAGCACTGAGCGCCCAGCACCCCGAGCACGGAGCACCCAGGACCCCGAGCACTGAGTACTGAGCACCCAGCACCCTGAGTACTGAGCACCGAGCTCCCCGAGCACTGAGCACCCTGAGTACTGAGCACCCAGCACCCCGATCACTGAGCACCCAGCACCCTGATCACTGAGCACCCAGCACCCTGAGCACTGAGCACCCAGCACCCTGAGTACTGAGCACGGAGCACGCTGATTACTGAGCACCCAGCACCCCGAGCACTGAGCACCCAGCACCCTGAGTACTGAGCACTGAGCACCCAGCACCCCGAGCACTGAGCACCCAGCACCCTGTGTACTGAGCACTGAGCACCCTGAGTACTAAGCACCCTGCACCCTGAGTACTGAGCACCCAGGACCCTGAGCACTGAGCACCGAGCACCCTGAGTACTGAGCACCCAGCACCCTGAGCACTGAGCACCGAGCACCCCGAGCACTGAGCACCCAGCACCCTGAGCACTCAGCACCCAGCACCCCGAGCACTGAGCAACCAGCACCCTGAGCACTGAGCACCCAGCACCCTGAGCATGGAGCACCCCGAGGACTGAGCACCCAGCACCCTGAGAACTGAGCACCCAGCACCTTGAGTACTGAGCACCGAGCACCTCGAGCACTAAACACCCAGCACCCTGAGTACTGAGCACCCAGCACCCTGAGCACTGAGCACCCAGCACCCTGAGCACTGAGCACCCAGCACCCCGAGCACGGAGCACCCAGCACCCTTAGTACTGAGCACCCAACACCCAGATTACTGAGCACCCAGCACCCTGAGCACTGAGCACCCAGCACACTGAGTACTGAGCACCCAGCACCCTGAGTACTGGACACCCAGCACCCTGAGCACTGAGCACTGAGCACCCTGAGCACTGAGTACTGAGCACTGAGCACCCTGAGTACTGAGCACCCAGCACCCCGTGTACTGAGCACCCAGCACCCCGAGCACTGAGCACCCAGCGCCCCGAGCACTGAGCACCCAGCACCCCGAGCACTGAGCACTGAGCACACTGAGCACTGAGCACCCAGCACCCCGAGTACTGAGCACTGAGCACCCTGAGTACTGAGCACCAAGCACTCCGAGTACTGAGCACTGAGCACCCTGAGTACTGAGCACCCAGCACCCTGAGCACTGAGCACCCAGCACTCTGAGTACTGAGCACAGAGCACCCTGAGCACTGAGCACCCAGCACCCTGAGTACTGAGCAACCAGCACCCTGAGCACTGAGCACTGAGCACCCAGCACCCTGAGCACTGAGCACTGAGCACCCAGCAATACAGCCCTGAGCACCCAGCACCCCGAGCACTGAGCACCCAGCACCCTGAGCACTGAGCACCCAGCACCCTGAGCATTGAGCACCCAGGACCCTGAGTACTGAGCACCCAGCACCCTGAGTAATGAGCACCCAGCACCCTGAGTACTGAGCACTCAGCACCCTGAGTACTGAGCACCGAGCACCCCGAGCACTGAGCACCCAGCACCCTGAGCACTGCGCACCCGGAGGACTGAGCACCCAGCACCCTGAGCACTGAGCACCGATCACCCTGAGCACTGAGCACCCAGCACCCCGAGCACTGAGCACCCAGCACCCTGAGTACTGAGCACCCAGCACCCCGAGTACTGAGCACACAGCACCCTCAGTACTGAGCACCCAGCACCCCGAGCACTGAGCACCCAGCACCCTGAGTACTGAGCACCCTGAGTACTGAGCACTGAGCACCGAGCACCCTGAGTACTGAGCACCCTGAGGACTGAGCACCCAGCACCCTGAGCACTGAGCACCCAGCACCCTTATTACTGAGCACTGATCACCCTGAGCACTGAGCACCCAGCACCCCGAGCACTGAGCACCCAGAACCCTGAGTACTGAGCACCCAGCACCCCGAGCACTGAGCACCCAGAACCCTGAGTACTGAACACCCAGCACCCTGAGCACTGAGCACCCAGCACCCTGAGCACTGAGCACTGAGCACCCAGCACCCCGAGCACTGAGCACCCAGCACGCTGAGCACCCAGAACCCTGAGCACTGAGCACCCTGAGCACTGAGCACCCTGAGCACTGAGCACTGATCACCCAGCACCCTGAGTACTGAGCACCCAACACTCTGAGCACTGAGCACCCAGCACGCTGAGTACTGAGCACTGAGCACACAGCACCCTGAGTACTGAGCAACCAGCACCACGAGCACTGAGCACCCAGCGCCCTTAGTACTGAGCACTGATCACCCTGAGCACTGAGCACCCAGAACCCCGAGCACTGAGCACCCAGAACCCTGAGTACTGAGCACCCAGCACCCTGAGCACTGAGCACCGAGAACACTGAGTACTGAGCACTGAGCACCCAGCACCCCGAGCACTGAGCACCCAGAACCCTGAGTACTGAGCACCCAGCACCCTGAGCACTGAGCACCCAGCACCCTGAGCACTGAGCACTGAGCACCCAGCACCCCGAGCACTGAGCACCCAGCACCCTGAGCACCCAGAACCCTGAGCACTGAGCACCCTGAGCACTGAGCACCCTGAGTACTGAGCACTGAGCACACAGCACCCTGAGTACTGAGCAACCAGCACCTCGAGCACTGAGCACCCAGCGCCCCGAGCACTGAGCACCCAGCACCCCGAGCACTGAGCACTGAGCACACTGAGCACTGAGCACCCAGCACCCCGAGTACTGAGCACTGAGCACCCTGAGTACTGAACACCCAGCACCCCGAGTACTGAGCACTGAGCACCCTGAGTACTTAGCACCCAGCACTCTGAGCACTGAGAACCCGGAGTACTGAGCACCAAGCAACCTGAGACCTGAGCACCCAGCACCCTGAGCACTGAGCACGGAGCACCCCGCGGAGTGAGCACCCAGCACGCTGAGCACTGAGCACCCAGCACCTTGAGTACTGAGCACCGAGCACCCCGAGCACTGAGCACCCAGCACGCTGAATACTGAGCACCCAGCACCCTGAGCACTGATCACCCAGCACCCCGAGCACTGAGCACCCAGCACCCCTAGCACTGAGCACCCATCACCCTGAGTACTGAGCACCCAACACCCAGAGTCCTGAGCACCCAGCACCCTGAGCACTGATCACCCAGCACCCTGAGTCCTGAGCACCCAGCACCCTGAGCACTGAGCACTGAGCACCCAACACCCTGAGCACTGAGCACTGAGCACCCAGCACCCCGAGCACTGAGCGCCCAGCACCCCGCACACTGAGCACCCAGCACCCTGAGCACTGAGCACCCAGCACCCTGAGTACTGAGCACCCAGCACCATGAGTACTGAGCACCCAGCACCCTGAGTACTGAGCACTCAGCACCCTGAGTACTGAGCACCGAGCACCCCGAGCACTGAGCACCCAGCACCCTGAGCACTGAGCACCCGGAGGACTGAGCACCCAGCACCCTGAGCACCGATCACCCTGAGCACTGAGCACCCAGCACCCCAAGCACTGAGCACCCAGCACCCTGAGTACTGAGCACCCAGCACCCCGAGTACTGAGCACCCAGCACCCTGAGTACTGAGCACCCAGCACCCTGAGCACTGAGCACCCAGCACCCTGAGTACTGAGCACCCTGAGTACTGAGCACTGAGCACCGAGCACCCTGAGTACTGAGCACCCTGAGGACTGAGCACCCAGCACCCTGAGCACTGAGCACCCAGCACCCTTAGTACTGAGCACTGATCACCCTGAGCACTGAGCACCCAGCACCCCGAGCACTGAGCACCCAGAACCCTGAGTACTGAGCACCCAGCACCCTGAGCACTGAGCACCGAGCACCCTGAGTACTGAACACCCAGCACCCTGAGCACTGAGCACTGAGCACCCAGCACCCTGAGCACTGAGCACTGAGCACCCAGCACCCCGAGCACTGAGCACCCAGCACCCTGAGCACCCAGCACCCTGAGCACTGAGCACCCTGAGCACTGAGCACCCTGAGCACTTAGCACTGAGCACCCAGCACCCTGAGTACTGAGCACCCAACACTCTGAGCACTGAGCACCCAGCACGCTGAGTACTGAGCACTGAGCACACAGCACCCTGAGTACTGAGCAACCAGCACCTCGAGCACTGAGTACCCAGCGCCCCGAGCACTGAGCACCCAGCACCCTGAGCACTGAGCACCCAGCACCCTGTGTACTGAGCACTGAGCACCCTGAGTACTGAGCACCCAGCACCCTGAGTACTGGACACCCAGCACCCTGAGCACTGAGCACTGAGCACCCTGAGCACTGAGTACTGAGCACTGAGCACCCTGAGTACTGAGCACCCAGCACCCCGTGTACTGAGCACCCAGCACCCCGAGCACTGAGCACCCAGCGCCCCGAGCACTGAGCACCCAGCACCCCGAGCACTGAGCACTGAGCACACTGAGCACTGAGCACCCAGCACCCCGAGTACTGAGCACTGAGCACCCTGAGTACTGAGCACCAAGCACTCCGAGTACTGAGCACTGAGCACCCTGAGTACTGAGCACCCAGCACCCTGAGCACTGAGCACCCAGCACCCTGAGTACTGAGCACAGAGCACCCTGAGCACTGAGCACCCAGCACCCTGAGTACTGAGCAACCAGCACCCTGAGCACTGAGCACTGAGCACCCAGCACCCTGAGCACTGAGCACTGAGCACCCAGCAATACAGCCCTGAGCACCCAGCACCCCGAGCACTGAGCACCCAGCACCCTGAGCACTGAGCACCCAGCACCCTGAGCATTGAGCACCCAGGACCCTGAGTACTGAGCACCCAGCACCCTGAGTAATGAGCACCCAGCACCCTGAGTACTGAGCACTCAGCACCCTGAGTACTGAGCACCGAGCACCCCGAGAACTGAGCACCCAGCACCCTGAGCACTGCGCACCCGGAGGACTGAGCACCCAGCACCCTGAGCACTGAGCACCGATCACCCTGAGCACTGAGCACCCAGCACCCCGAGCACTGAGCACCCAGCACCCTGAGTACTGAGCACCCAGCACCCCGAGTACTGAGCACACAGCACCCTCAGTACTGAGCACCCAGCACCCCGAGCACTGAGCACCCAGCACCCTGAGTACTGAGCACCCTGAGTACTGAGCACTGAGCACCGAGCACCCTGAGTACTGAGCACCCTGAGGACTGAGCACCCAGCACCCTGAGCACTGAGCACCCAGCACCCTTATTACTGAGCACTGATCACCCTGAGCACTGAGCACCCAGCACCCCGAGCACTGAGCACCCAGAACCCTGAGTACTGAGCACCCAGCACCCCGAGCACTGAGCACCCAGAACCCTGAGTACTGAACACCCAGCACCCGGAGCACTGAGCACCCAGCACCCTGAGCACTGAGCACTGAGCACCCAGCACCCCGAGCACTGAGCACCCAGCACGCTGAGCACCCAGAACCCTGAGCACTGAGCACCCTGAGCACTGAGCACCCTGAGCACTGAGCACTGATCACCCAGCACCCTGAGTACTGAGCACCCAACACTCTGAGCACTGAGCACCCAGCACGCTGAGTACTGAGCACTGAGCACACAGCACCCTGAGTACTGAGCAACCAGCACCACGAGCACTGAGCACCCAGCGCCCTTAGTACTGAGCACTGATCACCCTGAGCACTGAGCACCCAGAACCCCGAGCACTGAGCACCCAGAACCCTGAGTACTGAGCACCCAGCACCCTGAGCACTGAGCACCGAGAACACTGAGTACTGAGCACTGAGCACCCAGCACCCCGAGCACTGAGCACCCAGAACCCTGAGTACTGAGCACCCAGCACCCTGAGCACTGAGCACCCAGCACCCTGAGCACTGAGCACTGAGCACCCAGCACCCCGAGCACTGAGCACCCAGCACCCTGAGCACCCAGAACCCTGAGCACTGAGCACCCTGAGCACTGAGCACCCTGAGTACTGAGCACTGAGCACACAGCACCCTGAGTACTGAGCAACCAGCACCTCGAGCACTGAGCACCCAGCGCCCCGAGCACTGAGCACCCAGCACCCCGAGCACTGAGCACTGAGCACACTGAGCACTGAGCACCCAGCACCCCGAGTACTGAGCACTGAGCACCCTGAGTACTGAACACCCAGCACCCCGAGTACTGAGCACTGAGCACCCTGAGTACTTAGCACCCAGCACTCTGAGCACTGAGAACCCGGAGTACTGAGCACCAAGCAACCTGAGACCTGAGCACCCAGCACCCTGAGCACTGAGCACGGAGCACCCCGCGGAGTGAGCACCCAGCACGCTGAGCACCTAGCACCCAGCACCTTGAGTACTGAGCACCGAGCACCCCGAGCACTGAGCACCCAGCACGCTGAATACTGAGCACCCAGCACCCTGAGCACTGATCACCCAGCACCCCGAGCACTGAGCACCCAGCACCCCTAGCACTGAGCACCCATCACCCTGAGTACTGAGCACCCATCACCCAGAGTCCTGAGCACCCAGCACCCTGAGCACTGATCACCCAGCACCCTGAGTCCTGAGCACCCAGCACCCTGAGCACTGAGCACTGAGCACCCAACACCCTGAGCACTGAGCACTGAGCACCCAGCACCCCGAGCACTGAGCGCCCAGCACCCCGCACACTGAGCACCCAGCACCCTGAGCACTGAGCACCCAGCACCCTGAGTACTGAGCACCCAGCACCATGAGTACTGAGCACCCAGCACCCTGAGTACTGAGCACTCAGCACCCTGAGTACTGAGCACCGAGCACCCCGAGCACTGAGCACCCAGCACCCTGAGCACTGAGCACCCGGAGGACTGAGCACCCAGCACCCTGAGCACCGATCACCCTGAGCACTGAGCACCCAGCACCCCAAGCACTGAGCACCCAGCACCCTGAGTACTGAGCACCCAGCACCCCGAGTACTGAGCACCCAGCACCCTGAGTACTGAGCACCCAGCACCCTGAGCACTGAGCACCCAGCACCCTGAGTACTGAGCACCCTGAGTACTGAGCACTGAGCACCGAGCACCCTGAGTACTGAGCACCCTGAGGACTGAGCACCCAGCACCCTGAGCACTGAGCACCCAGCACCCTTAGTACTGAGCACTGATCACCCTGAGCACTGAGCACCCAGCACCCCGAGCACTGAGCACCCAGAACCCTGAGTACTGAGCACCCAGCACCCTGAGCACTGAGCACCGAGCACCCTGAGTACTGAACACCCAGCACCCTGAGCACTGAGCACTGAGCACCCAGCACCCTGAGCACTGAGCACTGAGCACCCAGCACCCCGAGCACTGAGCACCCAGCACCCTGAGCACCCAGCACCCTGAGCACTGAGCACCCTGAGCACTGAGCACCCTGAGCACTTAGCACTGAGCACCTAGCACCCTGAGTACTGAGCACCCAACACTCTGAGCACTGAGCACCCAGCACGCTGAGTACTGAGCACTGAGCACACAGCACCCTGAGTACTGAGCAACCAGCACCTCGAGCACTGAGTACCCAGCGCCCCGAGCACTGAGCACCCAGCACCCCGAGCACTGAGCACTGAGCACACTGAGCACTGAGCACCCAGCACCCTGAGTACTGAGCACTAAACACCCAGAACACTGAGCGCCCAGCACCCCGAGCACTGAGCACCCAGCACCCCGAGAATGAGCACCCAGCACCCTGAGTACTGAGCACCCAGCACCCTGAGTACTGAGCACTAAACACCCAGAGCACTGAGCGCCCAGCACCCCGAGCACCCAGGACACCGAGCACTGAGTACTGAGCACCCAACACCCTGAGTACTGAGCACCGAGCTCCCCGAGCACTGAGCACCCTGAGTACTGAGCAGCCAGCACCCCGATCACTGAGCACCCAGCACCCTGAGCACTGAGCACCCAGCACCCTGAGCACTGAGCACCCAGCACCCTGTGTACTGAGCACTGAGCACCCTGAGTACTAAGCACCCAGCACCCTGAGTACTGAGCACCCAGGACCCTGAGCACTGAGCACCGAGCACCCCGAGCACTGAGCACCCAGCACCCTGAGCACTCAGCACCCAGCACCCCGAGCACTGAGCACCCAGCACCCTGAGCACTGAGCACCCAGCACCCTGAGCATGGAGCACCCCGAGGACTGAGCACCCAGCAACCTGAGAACTGAGCACCCAGCACATTGAGTACTGAGCACCGAGCACCTCGAGCAATAAACACCCAGCACCCTGAGTACTGAGCACCCAGCACCCTGAGCACTGAGCACCCAGCACCCTGAGCACTGAGCACCCAGCACCCCGAGCACGGAGCACCCAGCACCCTGAGTACTGAGCACCCAACACCCAGATTACTGAGCACCCAGCACCCTGAGCACTGAGCACCCAGCACCCTGAGTACTGAGCACCCAGCACCCTGAGTACTGAACACCCAGCACCCTGAGCACTGAGCACTGAGCACCCTGATCACTGAGTACTGAGCACTGAGCACCCTGAGTACTGAGCACCCAGCACCCTGAGCACTGAGCACGCAGCACCCCGAGCACTGAGCACCCAGCACCCTGAGCACTGAGCACCCTGAGGACTGAGTACCCAGCACCCTGAGCACTGAGCACCCAGCACCCTGAGTACTGAGCACCGATCACCCTGAGCACTGAGCACCCAGGACCCCGAGCACTGAGCACCCAGCACCCTGAGTACAGAGCACACAGCACCCCGAGTACTGGGCACCCAGCACCCCGAGCACTGAGCAGCCAGCACCCTGAGTACTGAGCACCCTGAGTACTGAGCACCCAGCACCCCGAGCACTGAGCACCCAGTGCCCCGAGCACTGAGCACCCTGAGCACTGAGCACCCAGCACCCCGAGTACTGAGCACTGAGCACCCTGAGTACTGAGCACCAAGCACTCCGAGTACTGAGCACTGAGCACCCTGAGTACTGAGCACCCAGCACCCTGAGCACTGAGCACCCAGCACCCTGAGTACGGAGCACTGAGAACCCTGAGTACTGAGCACCGAGCACCCTGAGTACTGAGCACCCAGCACCCTGATCACTGAGCACGGAGCACCCCGAGGACTGAGCACCCAGCACCCTGAGCACTGAGCACCCAGCACATTGAGTACTGAGCACCGAGCACCCCGAGCACTGAGCACCCAGCACCATGAGTACTGAGCACCCAGCACCCTGAGCACTGAGCACCCAGCACCCTGAGCACTGAGCACGCAGCACCCCGAGCACTGAGCACCCAGCACCCTGAGTACTGAGCACAGAGCACCCTGAGCACTGAGCACCCAGCACCCTGAGTACTGAGCACCCAGCACCCTGAGTACTGCGCAACCAGCACCCTGAGCACAGAGCACTGAGCAACCAGCACCCTGAGCACTGAGCACTGAGCACCCAGCACCACAGCCCTGAGCACCCAGCACCCCGAGCACTGAGCACCCAGCACCCTGAGCACTGAGCACCCAGCACCCTGAGCATTGAGCACCCAGCACCCTGAGTACTGAGCACCCAGCACCCTGAGTACTGAGCACCCAGCACCCTGAGTACTGAGCACTCAGCACCCTGAGTACTGAGCACCGAGCACCCCGAGCACTGAGCACCCAGCACCCTGAGCACTGAGCACCCGGAGGACTGAGCACCCAGCACCCTGAGCACTGAGCACCGATCACCCTGAGCACTGAGGACCCAGCAACCCGAGCACTGAGCACCCAGCACCCTGAGTACTGAGCACCCAGCACCCCTAGTACTGAGCACCCAGCACCCTCAGTACTGAGCACCCAGCACCCCGAGCACTGAGCACCCAGCACCCTGAGTACTGAGCACCCTGAGTACTGAGCACTGAGCACCGAGCACCCTGAGTACTGAGCACCCTGAGGACTGAGCACCCAGCACCCTGAGCACTGAGCACCCAGCACACTTAGTACTGAGCACTGATCACCCTGAGCACTGAGCACCCAGCACCCCGAGCACTGAGCACCCAGAACCCTGAGTACTGAGCACCCAGCACCCTGAGCACTGAGCACCGAGAACCCTGAGTACTGAACACCCAGCACCCTGAGCACTGAGCACTGAGCACCCAGCACCCTGAGCACTGAGCACTGAGCACCCAGCACCCCGAGCACTGAGGACCCAGCACCCTGAGCACCCAGAACCCTGAGCACTGAGCACCCTGAGCACTGAGCACCCTGAGCTCTGAGCACTGAGCACCCAGCACCCTGAGTACTGAGCACCCAACACGCTGAGCACTGAGCACCCAGCACGCTGAGTACTGAGCACTGATCACACAGCACCCTGAGTACTGAGCAACCAGCACCTCGAGCACTGAGCACCCAGCGCCCCGAGCACTGAGCACCCAGCACCCCGAGCACTGAGCACTGAGCACACTGAGCACTGAACACCCAGCACCCCGAGTACTGAGCACTGAGCACCCTGAGGACTGAGCACCCAGCACCCCGAGTACTGAGCACTGAGCACCCTGAGTACTGAGCACCCAGCACCCTGAGCACTGAGAACCCGGAGTACTGAGCACCGAGCACCCTGAGTACTGAGCACCCAGCACCCTGAGCACTGAGCACGGAGCACCCCGCGGAGTGAGCACCCAGCACCCTGAGCACTGAGCACCCAGCACCTTGAGTACTGAGCACCGAGCACCCCGAGAACTGAGCACCCAGCACGCTGAATACTGAGCACCCAGCACCCTGAGCACTGAGCACCCAGCACCCCGAGAACTGAGCACCCAGCACCCCGAGCACTGAGCACCCAGCACCCTGAGTACTGAGCACCCAACACCCAGAGTCCTGAGCACCCAGCACCCTGAGCACTGATCACCCAGCACCCTGAGTACTGAGCACCCAGCACCCTGAGTACTGAACACCCAGCACCCTGAGCACTGAGCACTGAGCACCCAACACCCTGAGCACTGAGCACTGAGCACCCAGCACCCCGAGCACTGAGCACCCAGCACCCCGCGCACTGAGCACCCAGAACCCTGAGCACTGAGCACCCAGCACCCTGAGTACTGAGCACCCAGCACCATGAGTACTGAGCACCCAGCACCCTGAGTACTGAGCACTCAGCACCCTGAGTACTGAGCACCGAGCACCCCGAGCACTGAGCACCCAGCACCCTGAGCACTGAGCACCCGGAGGACTGAGCACCCAGCACCCTGAGCACTGAGCACCGATCACCCTGAGCACTGAGCACCAAGCACCCCGAGCACTGAGCACCCAGCACCCTGAGTACTGAGCACCCAACACCCCGAGTACTGAACACCCAGCACCCTGAGTACTGAGCACCCAGCACCCTGAGCACTGAGCACCCAGCACCCTGAGTACTGAGCACCCTGAGTACTGAGCACTGAGCACCGAGCACCCTGAGTACTGAGCACCCTGAGGACTGAGCACCCAGCACCCTGAGCACTGAGCACCCAGCACCCTTAGTACTGAGCACTGATCACCCTGAGCACTGAGCACCCAGCACCCCGAGCACTGAGCACCCAGAACCCTGAGTACTGAGCTCTCAGCACCCTGAGCACTGAGCACCGAGCACCCTGAGTACTGAACACCGCACCCTGAGCACTGAGCACTGAGCACCCAGCACCCTGAGCACTGAGCACTGAGCACCCAGCACCCTGAGCACTGAGCACCCAGCACCCTGAGCACCCAGCACCCTGAGCACTGAGCACCCTGAGCACTGAGCACCCTGAGCACTTAGCACTGAGCACCCAGCACCCTGAGTACTGAGCACCCAACACTCTGAGCACTGAGCACCCAGCACGCTGAGTACTCAGCACTGAGCACACAGCACCCTGAGTACTGAGCACCCAGCACCCCGAGTACTGAGCACCCAGCACCCTCAGTACTGAGCACCCAGCACCCCGAGCACTGAGCACCCAGCACACTGAGTACTGAGCACCCTGAGTACTGAGCACTGAGCACCGAGCACCCTGAGTACTGAGCACCCTGAGGACTGAGCACCCAGCACCCTGAGCACTGAGCACCCAGCACCCTTATTACTGAGCACTGATCACCCTGAGCACTGAGCACCCAGCACCCCGAGCACTGAGCACCCAGAACCCTGAGTACTGAGCACCCAGCACCCCGAGCACTGAGCACCCAGAACCCTGAGTACTGAACACCCAGCACCCTGAGCACTGAGCACCCAGCACCCTGAGCACTGAGCACTGAGCACCCAGCACCCCGAGCACTGAGCACCCAGCACGCTGAGCACCCAGAACCCTGAGCACTGAGCACCCTGAGCACTGAGCACCCTGAGCACTGAGCACTGATCACCCAGCACCCTGAGTACTGAGCACCCAACACTCTGAGCACTGAGCACCCAGCACGCTGAGTACTGAGCACTGAGCACCCAGCGCCCTTAGTACTGAGCACTGATCACCCTGAGCACTGAGCACCCAGAACCCCGAGCACTGAGCACCCAGAACCCTGAGTACTGAGCACCCAGCACCCTGAGCACTGAGCACCGAGAACACTGAGTACTGAGCACTGAGCACCCAGCACCCCGAGCACTGAGCACCCAGAACCCTGAGTACTGAGCACCCAGCACCCTGAGCACTGAGCACCCAGCACCCTGAGCACTGAGCACTGAGCACCCAGCACCCCGAGCACTGAGCACCCAGCACCCTGAGCACCCAGAACCCTGAGCACTGAGCACCCTGAGCACTGAGCACCCTGAGTACTGAGCACTGAGCACACAGCACCCTGAGTACTGAGCAACCAGCACCTCGAGCACTGAGCACCCAGCGCCCCGAGCACTGAGCACCCAGCACCCCGAGCACTGAGCACTGAGCACACTGAGCACTGAGCACCCAGCACCCCGAGTACTGAGCACTGAGCACCCTGAGTACTGAACACCCAGCACCCCGAGTACTGAGCACTGAGCACCCTGAGTACTTAGCACCCAGCACTCTGAGCACTGAGAACCCGGAGTACTGAGCACCGAGCAACCTGAGACCTGAGCACCCAGCACCCTGAGCACTGAGCACGGAGCACCCCGCGGAGTGAGCACCCAGCACGCTGAGCACTGAGCACCCAGCACCTTGAGTACTGAGCACCGAGCACCCCGAGCACTGAGCACCCAGCACGCTGAATACTGAGCACCCAGCACCCTGAGCACTGATCACCCAGCACCCCGAGCACTGAGCACCCAGCACCCCTAGCACTGAGCACCCATCACCCTGAGTACTGAGCACCCAACACCCAGAGTCCTGAGCACCCAGCACCCTGAGCACTGATCACCCAGCACCCTGAGTCCTGAGCACCCAGCACCCTGAGCACTGAGCACTGAGCACCCAACACCCTGAGCACTGAGCACTGAGCACCCAGCACCCCGAGAACTGAGCGCCCAGCACCCCGCACACTGAGCACCCAGCACCCTGAGCACTGAGCACCCAGCACCCTGAGTACTGAGCACCCAGCACCATGAGTACTGAGCACCCAGCACCCTGAGTACTGAGCACTCAGCACCCTGAGTACTGAGCACCGAGCACCCCGAGCACTGAGCACCCAGCACCCTGAGCACTGAGCACCCGGAGGACTGAGCACCCAGCACCCTGAGCACCGATCACCCTGAGCACTGAGCACCCAGCACCCCAAGCACTGAGCACCCAGCACCCTGAGTACTGAGCACCCAGCACCCCGAGTACTGAGCACCCAGCACCCTGAGTACTGAGCACCCAGCACCCTGAGCACTGAGCACCCAGCACCCTGAGTACTGAGCACCCTGAGTACTGAGCACTGAGCACCGAGCACCCTGAGTACTGAGCACCCTGAGGACTGAGCACCCAGCACCCTGAGCACTGAGCACCCAGCACCCTTAGTACTGAGCACTGATCACCCTGAGCACTGAGCACCCAGCACCCCGAGCACTGAGCACCCAGAACCCTGAGTACTGAGCACCCAGCACCCTGAGCACTGAGCACCGAGCACCCTGAGTACTGAACACCCAGCACCCTGAGCACTGAGCACTGAGCACCCAGCACCCTGAGCACTGAGCACTGAGCACCCAGCACCCCGAGCACTGAGCACCCAGCACCCTGAGCACCCAGCACCCTGAGCACTGAGCACCCTGAGCACTTAGCACTGAGCACCCAGCACCCTGAGTACTGAGCACCCAACACTCTGAGCACTGAGCACCCAGCACGCTGAGTACTGAGCACTGAGCACACAGCACCCTGAGTACTGAGCAACCAGCACCTCGAGCACTGAGAACCCAGCGCCCCGAGCACTGTGCACCCAGCACCCCGAGCACTGAGCACTGAGCACACTGAGCACTGAGCACCCAGCACCCTGAGTACTGAGCACTAAACACCCAGAGCACTGAGCGCCCAGCACCCCGAGCACTGAGCACCCAGCACCCCGAGAATGAGCACCCAGCACCCTGAGTACTGAGCACCCAGCACCCTGAGTACTGAGCACTAAACACCCAGAGCACTGAGCGCCCAGCACCCCGAGCACCCAGGACCCCGAGCACTGAGTACTGAGCACCCAACACCCTGAGTACTGAGCACCGAGCTCCCCGAGCACTGAGCACCCTGAGTACTGAGCAGCCAGCACCCCGATCACTGAGCACCCAGCACCCTGAGCACTGAGCACCCAGCACCCTGAGCACTGAGCACCCAGCACCCTGTGTACTGAGCACTGAGCACCCTGAGTACTAAGCACCCAGCACCCTGAGTACTGAGCACCCAGGACCCTGAGCACTGAGCACCGAGCACCCCGAGCACTGAGCACCCAGCACCCTGAGCACTCAGCACCCAGCACCCCGAGCACTGAGCACCCAGCACCCTGAGCACTGAGCACCCAGCACCCTGAGCATGGAGCACCCCGAGGACTGAGCACCCAGCAACCTGAGAACTGAGCACCCAGCACCTTGAGTACTGAGCACCGAGCACCTCGAGCAATAAACACCCAGCACCCTGAGTACTGAGCACCCAGCACCCTGAGCACTGAGCACCCAGCACCCTGAGCACTGAGCACCCAGCACCCCGAGCACGGAGCACCCAGCACCCTGAGTACTGAGCAGCCAACACCCAGATTACTGAGCACCCAGCACCCTGAGCACTGAGCACCCAGCACCCTGAGTACTGAGCACCCAGCACCCTGAGTACTGAACACCCAGCACCCTGAGCACTGAGCACTGAGCACCCTGATCACTGAGTACTGAGCACTGAGCACCCTGAGTACTGAGCACCCAGCACCCTGAGCACTGAGCACGCAGCACCCCGAGCACTGAGCACCCAGCACCCTGAGCACTGAGCACCCTGAGGACTGAGTACCCAGCACCCTGAGCACTGAGCACCCAGCACCCTGAGTACTGAGCACCGATCACCCTGAGCACTGAGCACCCAGGACCCCGAGCACTGAGCACCCAGCACCCTGAGTACAGAGCACACAGCACCCCGAGTACTGGGCACCCAGCACCCCGAGCACTGAGCAGCCAGCACCCTGAGTACTGAGCACCCTGAGTACTGAGCACCCAGCACCCCGAGCACTGAGCACCCAGTGCCCCGAGCACTGAGCACCCTGAGCACTGAGCACCCAGCACCCCGAGTACTGAGCACTGAGCACCCTGAGTACTGAGCACCAAGCACTCCGAGTACTGAGCACTGAGCACCCTGAGTACTGAGCACCCAGCACCCTGAGCACTGAGCACCCAGCACCCTGAGTACGGAGCACTGAGAACCCTGAGTACTGAGCACCGAGCACCCTGAGTACTGAGCACCCAGCACCCTGATCACTGAGCACGGAGCACCCCGAGGACTGAGCACCCAGCACCCTGAGCACTGAGCACCCAGCACATTGAGTACTGAGCACCGAGCACCCCGAGCACTGAGCACCCAGCACCATGAGTACTGAGCACCCAGCACCCTGAGCACTGAGCACCCAGCACCCTGAGCACTGAGCACGCAGCACCCCGAGCACTGAGCACCCAGCACCCTGAGTACTGAGCACAGAGCACCCTGAGCACTGAGCACCCAGCACCCTGAGTACTGAGCACCCAGCACCCTGAGTACTGCGCAACCAGCACCCTGAGCACAGAGCACTGAGCAACCAGCACCCTGAGCACTGAGCACTGAGCACCCAGCACCACAGCCCTGAGCACCCAGCACCCCGAGCACTGAGCACCCAGCACCCTGAGCACTGAGCACCCAGCACCCTGAGCATTGAGCACCCAGCACCCTGAGTACTGAGCACCCAGCACCCTGAGTACTGAGCACCCAGCACCCTGAGTACTGAGCACTCAGCACCCTGAGTACTGAGCACCGAGCACCCCGAGCACTGAGCACCCAGCACCCTGAGCACTGAGCACCCGGAGGACTGAGCACCCAGCACCCTGAGCACTGAGCACCGATCACCCTGAGCACTGAGGACCCAGCAACCCGAGCACTGAGCACCCAGCACCCTGAGTACTGAGCACCCAGCACCCCTAGTACTGAGCACCCAGCACCCTCAGTACTGAGCACCCAGCACCCCGAGCACTGAGCACCCAGCACCCTGAGTACTGAGCACACTGAGTACTGAGCACTGAGCACCGAGCACCCTGAGTACTGAGCACCCTGAGGACTGAGCACCCAGCACCCTGAGCACTGAGCACCCAGCACACTTAGTACTGAGCACTGATCACCCTGAGCACTGATCACCCAGCACCCCGAGCACTGAGCACCCAGAACCCTGAGTACTGAGCACCCAGCACCCTGAGCACTGAGCACCGAGAACCCTGAGTACTGAACACCCAGCACCCTGAGCACTGAGCACTGAGCACCCAGCACCCTGAGCACTGAGCACTGAGCACCCAGCACCCCGAGCACTGAGCACCCAGCACCCTGAGCACCCAGAACCCTGAGCACTGAGCACCCTGAGCACTGAGCACCCTGAGCTCTGAGCACTGAGCACCCAGCACCCTGAGTACTGAGCATCCAACACGCTGAGCACTGAGCACCCAGCACGCTGAGTACTGAGCACTGATCACACAGCACCCTGAGTACTGAGCAACCAGCACCTCGAGCACTGAGCACCCAGCGCCCCGAGCACTGAGCACCCAGCAACCCGAGCACTGAGCACTGAGCACACTGAGCACTGAACACCCAGCACCCCGAGTACTGAGCACTGAGCACCCTGAGTACTGAGCACCCAGCACCCCGAGTACTGAGCACTGAGCACCCTGAGTACTGAGCACCCAGCACCCTGAGCACTGAGAACCCGGAGTACTGAGCACCGAGCACCCTGAGTACTGAGCACCCAGCACCCTGAGCACTGAGCACGGAGCACCCCGCGGAGTGAGCACCCAGCACCCTGAGCACTGAGCACCCAGCACCTTGAGTACTGAGCACCCAGCACCCTGAGCACTGAGCACCCAGCACCCCGAGAACTGAGCACCCAGCACCCCGAGCACTGAGCACCCAGCACCCTGAGTACTGAGCACCCAACACCCAGAGTCCTGAGCACCCAGCACCCTGAGCACTGATCACCCAGCACCCTGAGTACTGAGCACCCAGCACCCTGAGTACTGAGCACCCAGCACCCTGAGCACTGAGCACTGAGCACCCAACACCCTGAGCACTGAGCACTGAGCACCCAGCACCCCGAGCACTGAGCACCCAGCACCCCGCGCACTGAGCACCCAGAACCCTGAGCACTGAGCACCCAGCACCCTGAGTACTGAGCACCCAGCACCATGAGTACTGAGCACCCAGCACCCTGAGTACTGAGCACTCAGCACCCTGAGTACTGAGCACCGAGCACCCCGAGCACTGAGCACCCAGCACCCTGAGCACTGAGCACCCGGAGGACTGAGCACCCAGCACCCTGAGCACTGAGCACCGATCACCCTGAGCACTGAGCACCCAGCACACCGAGCACTGAGCACCCAGCACCCTGAGTACTGAGCACCCAACACCCCGAGTACTGAACACCCAGCACCCTGAGTACTGAGCACCCAGCACCCTGAGCACTGAGCACCCAGCACCCTGAGTACTGAGCACCCTGAGTACTGAGCACTGAGCACCGAGCACCCTGAGTACTGAGCACCCTGAGGACTGAGCACCCAGCACCCTGAGCACTGAGCACCCAGCACCCTTAGTACGGGGCACTGATCACCCTGAGCACTGAGCACCCAGCACCCCGAGCACTGAGCACCCAGAACCCTGAGTACTGAGCTCCCAGCACCCTGAGCACTGAGCACCGAGCACCCTGAGTACTGAACACCGCACCCTGAGCACTGAGCACTGAGCACCCAGCACCCTGAGCACTGAGCACTGAGCACCCAGCACCCTGAGCACTGAGCACCCAGCACCCTGAGCACCCAGCACCCTGAGCACTGAGCACCCTGAGCACTGAGCACCCTGAGCACTTAGCACTGAGCACCCAGCACCCTGAGTACTGAGCACCCAACACTCTGAGCACTGAGCACCCAGCACGCTGAATACTCAGCACTGAGCACACAGCACCCTGAGTACTGAGCAACCAGCACCTCGAGCACTGAGCACCCAGCGCCCCGAGCACTGAACACCGAGCACCCCGAGCACTGAGCACTGAGCACACTGAGCACTGAGCACCCAGCACCCCGAGTACTGAGCACTGAGCACCCTGAGTACTGAGCACCCAGCACCCCGAGTACTGAGCACTGAGCACCCTGAGTAGTGAGCACCCAGCACCCTGAGCACTGAGAACCCTGAGTACTGAGCACCGAGCACCCTGAGTACTGAGCACCCAGCACCCTGAGCACTGAGCACGGAGCACCCCGAGGACTGAGCACCCAGCACCCTGAGCACTGAGCACCCAGCACCTTGAGTACTGAGCACCGAGCACCCCGAGCACTGAGCACCCAGCACGCTGAATACTGAGCACCCAGCACCCTGAGCACTGAGCACGGAGCACCCCGAGCACTGAGCACCCAGCACCCCGAGCACTGAGCACCCAGCACCCTGAGTACTGAGCACCCAACACCCAGAGTCCTGAGCACCCAGCACCCTGAGCACAGAGCACCCAGCACCCTGAGTACTGAGCACCCAGCACC
The DNA here is from genome assembly GCF_018167655.1 of Microtus oregoni. Lineage (NCBI taxonomy): Eukaryota > Metazoa > Chordata > Mammalia > Rodentia > Cricetidae > Microtus > Microtus oregoni. The sequence goes on along the minus strand of NW_024543274.1, from coordinate 508,332 downwards.
CTGAGTACTGAGCACCCAGCACCCTGAGCACTGAGCACTGAGCACCCAACACCCTGAGCACTGAGCACTGAGCACCCAGCACCCCGAGCACTGAGCACCCAGCACCCCGCGCACTGAGCACCCAGCACCCTGAGCACTGAGCACCCAGCACCCTGAGTACTGAGCACCCAGCACCATGAGTACTGAGCACCCAGCACCCTGAGTACTGAGCACTCAGCACCCTGAGTACTGAGCACCGAGCACCCCGAGCACTGAGCACCCAGCACCGTGAGCACTGAGTACCCTGAGGACTGAGTACCCAGCACCCTGAGCACTGAGCACCCAGCACCCTGAGTACTGAGCACCGATCACCCTGAGCACAGAGCACCCAGGACCCCGAGCACTGAGCACCCAGCACCCTGAGTACAGAGCACCCAGCACCCCGAGTACTGAGCACCCAGCACCCCGAGCACTGAGCAGCCAGCACCCTGAGTACTGAGCACCCTGAGTACTGAGCACCGATCACCCTGAGCACTGAGCACCCAGCACCCTGAGTACTGAGCACCCAGCACCCTGAGCACTGAGCACCAAGGACCCTGAGCACTGAGCACCCAGCACCCTGAGTACTGAGCACCCAGCACCCTGAGTACTGAGCACCCAGCACCCTTAGTACTGAGCACCCAGCACCCTGAGCACTGAGCACCCAGCACCCTGAGTACTGAGCACCCAGCACCAAACTCAGCACTGAGCACCCAGCACCCCGAGCACTGAGCACCCAGCACCCCGAGCACTGAGCACCCAGCACCCTGAGTACTGAGCACTGAGCACCCAGAGTACTGAGCACCCATCACCCCGAGCACTGAGCACCCAGCAACCTGAGTACTGAGAAGAGATCACCCTGAGTACTGAGCACCCAGCACCCTGAGTACTGAGCCCCCAGCACCCTGAGTACTGAGCACCCAGCACCCCGAGCACTGAGCACCCAGCACCCCGAGAATGAGAAACCAGCACCCTGAATACTGAGATCCGAGCACCCTGAGTACTGAGCACCCAGCACCCTGAGTACTGAGCCCCCAGCACCCTGAGTACTGAGCACCCAGCACCCCGAGCACTGAGCACCCAGCACCCCGAGAATGAGCACCCAGCACCCTGAGTACTGAGCACCCAGCACCCTGAGTACTGAGCACTAAGCACCCAGAGCACTGAGCACCCAGCACCCCGATCACTGAGCACCCAGCACCCTGAGCACTGATCACCCAGCACCCTGAGCACTGAGCACCCAGCACCCTGAGTACTGAGCACCCAACACCCAGAGTACTGAGCACCCAGCACCCTGAGCACTGAGCACCCAGCACCCTGAGTACAGAGCACCCAGCACCCTGAGTACTGAGCACCCAGCACCCTGAGCACTGAGCACTGAGCACCCAACACCCTGAGCACTGAGCACCCAGCACCCGAGCACTGAGCACCCAGCACCCCGAGCACTGAGCACCCAGCACCCTGAGCACTGAGCACCCAGCACCCTGAGCACTGAGCACCCAGCCCCCTGAGTACTGAGCACCCAGCACCATGAGTACTGAGCACCCAGCACCCTGAGTACTGAGCACTCAGCACCTTGAGTACTGAGCACCGAGCACCCCGAGCACTGAGCACCCAGCACCCTGAGCACTGAGCACCCTGAGGACTGCGCACCCAGCACCCTGAGCACTGAGCACCCAGCACCCTGAGTACTGAGCACCAATCACCCTGAGCACTGAGCACCCAGGACCCCGAGCACTGAGCACCCAGCACCCTGAGTACAGAGCACCCAGCACCCCGAGTACTGAGCACCCAGCACCCCGAGCACTGAGCACCCAGCACCCTGAGTACTGAGCACCCTGAGTACTGAGCACCGATCACCCTGAGCACTGAGCACCCAGCACCCTGAGTACTGTGCACCCAGCACCCTGAGCACTGAGCACCCAGCACCCTGAGCACTGAGCACCCAGCACAGTGAGTACTGAGCACCCAGCACCCTGAGTACTGAGTACCCAGCACATTGAGCACTGAGCACCCAGCACCCTGAGTACTGAGCACCCAGTACCCTGAGTACTGAGCACCCAGCAACCTTAGTACTGAGCAACCAGCACCCTGAGCACTGAGCACCCAGCACCCTGAGTACTGAGCACCCAGCACCACCCTCAGCACTGAGCACCCAGCAACCCGAGCACTGAGCACCCAGCACCCTGAGAACTGAGCACAAAGCACCCCGAGTACTGAGCACCCAGCACCCCGAGTATTGAGCACCGAGCACCCTGAGCACTGAACACCCAGCACCCTGAGTACTGAGCACCCAGCACCCTGAGTACTGAGCACTGAGCACCCCGAGTACTGAGCACCCAGCACCCCGAGCACTGAGCACCCTGCAACCTGAGTACTGAGAACAGATCACCCTGAGTACTGAGCACCCAGCACCCTGAGTACTGAGCCCCCAGCACCCTGAGTACTGAGCACCCAGCACCCCGAGCACTGAGCACCCAGCACCCCGAGAATGAGCACCCAGCACCCTGAGTACTGAGAACCGAACACCCTGAGTACTTAGCACCCAGCACCCTGAGTACTGAGCCCCCAGCAACCTGAGTACTGAGCACCCAGCACCCCGAGCACTGAGCACCCAGCACCCCGAGAATGAGCAACCAGCACCCTGAGTACTGAGCACCCAGCACCCTGAGTACTGAGCACTAAGCACCCAGAGCACTGAGCGCCCAGCACCCCGAGCACGGAGCACAAAGGACCCCGAGCACTGAGTACTGAGCACCCAGCACCCTGAGTACTGAGCACCCAGCACCCCGAGCACTGAGCACCCAGCACCCTGAGTACTGAGCACTGAGCACCCAGCACCCCGAGCACTGAGCAGCCAGCACCCTGTGTACTGAGCACTGAGCACCCTGAGTACTAAGCACCCAGCACGCTGAGTACTGAGCACCCAGGACCCTGAGCACTGAGCACCGAGCACCCCGAGCACTGAGCACCCAGCACCCTGAGCACTCAGCAACCAGCACCCCGAGCACTGAGCACCCAGCACCCTTAGTACGGGACACTGATCACCCTGAGCACTGAGCACCCAGCACCCCGAGCACTGAGCACCCAGAACCCTGAGTACTGAGCTCCCAGCACCCTGAGCACTGAGCACCGAGCACCCTGAGTACTGAACACCGCACCCTGAGCACTGAGCACTGAGCACCCAGCACCCTGAGCACTGAGCACTGAGCACCCAGCACCCTGAGCACTGAGCACCCAGCACCCTGAGCACCCAGCACCCTGAGCACTGAGCACCCTGAGCACTGAGCACCCTGAGCACTTAGCACTGAGCACCCAGCACCCTGAGTACTGAGCACCCAACACTCTGAGCACTGAGCACCCAGCACGCTGAATACTCAGCACTGAGCACACAGCACCCTGAGTACTGAGCAACCAGCACCTCGAGCACTGAGCACCCAGCGCCCCGAGCACTGAACACCGAGCACCCCGAGCACTGAGCACTGAGCACACTGAGCACTGAGCACCCAGCACCCCGAGTACTGAGCACTGAGCACCCTGAGTACTGAGCACCCAGCACCCCGAGTACTGAGCACTGAGCACCCTGAGTAGTGAGCACCCAGCACCCTGAGCACTGAGAACCCTGAGTACTGAGCACCGAGCACCCTGAGTACTGAGCACCCAGCACCCTGAGCACTGAGCACGGAGCACCCCGAGGACTGAGCACCCAGCACCCTGAGCACTGAGCACCCAGCACCTTGAGTACTGAGCACCGAGCACCCCGAGCACTGAGCACCCAGCACGCTGAATACTGAGCACCCAGCACCCTGAGCACTGAGCACGGAGCACCCCGAGCACTGAGCACCCAGCACCCCGAGCACTGAGCACCCAGCACCCTGAGTACTGAGCACCCAACACCCAGAGTCCTGAGCACCCAGCACCCTGAGCACAGAGCACCCAGCACCCTGAGTACTGAGCACCCAGCACCCTGAGTACTGAGCACCCAGCACCCTGAGCACTGAGCACTGAGCACCCAACACCCTGAGCACTGAGCACTGAGCACCCAGCACCCCGAGCACTGAGCACCCAGCACCCCGCGCACTGAGCACCCAGCACCCTGAGCACTGAGCACCCAGCACCCTGAGTACTGAGCACCCAGCACCATGAGTACTGAGCACCCAGCACCCTGAGTACTGAGCACTCAGCACCCTGAGTACTGAGCACCGAGCACCCCGAGCACTGAGCACCCAGCACCGTGAGCACTGAGTACCCTGAGGACTGAGTACCCAGCACCCTGAGCACTGAGCACCCAGCACCCTGAGTACTGAGCACCGATCACCCTGAGCACAGAGCACCCAGGACCCCGAGCACTGAGCACCCAGCACCCTGAGTACAGAGCACCCAGCACCCCGAGTACTGAGCACCCAGCACCCCGAGCACTGAGCAGCCAGCACCCTGAGTACTGAGCACCCTGAGTACTGAGCACCGATCACCCTGAGCACTGAGCACCCAGCACCCTGAGTACTGAGCACCCAGCACCCTGAGCACTGAGCACCAAGGACCCTGAGCACTGAGCACCCAGCACCCTGAGTACTGAGCACCCAGCACCCTGAGTACTGAGCACCCAGCACCCTTAGTACTGAGCACCCAGCACCCTGAGCACTGAGCACCCAGCACCCTGAGTACTGAGCACCCAGCACCAAACTCAGCACTGAGCACCCAGCACCCCGAGCACTGAGCACCCAGCACCCCGAGCACTGAGCACCCAGCACCCTGAGTACTGAGCACTGAGCACCCCGAGTACTGAGCACCCATCACCCCGAGCACTGAGCACCCAGCAACCTGAGTACTGAGAAGAGATCACCCTGAGTACTGAGCACCCAGCACCCTGAGTACTGAGCCCCCAGCACCCTGAGTACTGAGCACCCAGCACCCCGAGCACTGAGCACCCAGCACCCCGAGAATGAGAACCCAGCACCCTGAATACTGAGATCCGAGCACCCTGAGTACTGAGCACCCAGCACCCTGAGTACTGAGCCCCCAGCACCCTGAGTACTGAGCACCCAGCACCCCGAGCACTGAGCACCCAGCACCCCGAGAATGAGCACCCAGCACCCTGAGTACTGAGCACCCAGCACCCTGAGTACTGAGCACTAAGCACCCAGAGCACTGAGCACCCAGCACCCCGATCACTGAGCACCCAGCACCCTGAGCACTGATCACCCAGCACCCTGAGCACTGAGCACCCAGCACCCTGAGTACTGAGCACCCAACACCCAGAGTACTGAGCACCCAGCACCCTGAGCACTGAGCACCCAGCACCCTGAGTACAGAGCACCCAGCACCCTGAGTACTGAGCACCCAGCACCCTGAGCACTGAGCACTGAGCACCCAACACCCTGAGCACTGAGCACCCAGCACCCGAGCACTGAGCACCCAGCACCCCGAGCACTGAGCACCCAGCACCCTGAGCACTGAGCACCCAGCACCCTGAGCACTGAGCACCCAGCCCCCTGAGTACTGAGCACCCAGCACCATGAGTAATGAGCACCCAGCACCCTGAGTACTGAGCACTCAGCACCTTGAGTACTGAGCACCGAGCACCCCGAGCACTGAGCACCCAGCACCCTGAGCACTGAGCACCCTGAGGACTGCGCACCCAGCACCCTGAGCACTGAGCACCCAGCACCCTGAGTACTGAGCACCAATCACCCTGAGCACTGAGCACCCAGGACCCCGAGCACTGAGCACCCAGCACCCTGAGTACAGAGCACCCAGCACCCCGAGTACTGAGCACCCAGCACCCCGAGCACTGAGCACCCAGCACCCTGAGTACTGAGCACCCTGAGTACTGAGCACCGATCACCCTGAGCACTGAGCACCCAGCACCCTGAGTACTGTGCACCCAGCACCCTGAGCACTGAGCACCCAGCACCCTGAGCACTGAGCACCCAGCACAGTGAGTACTGAGCACCCAGCACCCTGAGTACTGAGTACCCAGCACATTGAGCACTGAGCACCCAGCACCCTGAGTACTGAGCACCCAGTACCCTGAGTACTGAGCACCCAGCAACCTTAGTACTGAGCAACCAGCACCCTGAGCACTGAGCACCCAGCACCCTGAGTACTGAGCACCCAGCACCACCCTCAGCACTGAGCACCCAGCAACCCGAGCACTGAGCACCCAGCACCCTGAGAACTGAGCACAAAGCACCCCGAGTACTGAGCACCCAGCACCCCGAGTATTGAGCACCGAGCACCCTGAGCACTGAACACCCAGCACCCTGAGTACTGAGCACCCAGCACCCTGAGTACTGAGCACTGAGCACCCCGAGTACTGAGCACCCAGCACCCCGAGCACTGAGCACCCTGCAACCTGAGTACTGAGAACAGATCACCCTGAGTACTGAGCACCCAGCACCCTGAGTACTGAGCCCCCAGCACCCTGAGTACTGAGCACCCAGCACCCCGAGCACTGAGCACCCAGCACCCCGAGAATGAGCACCCAGCACCCTGAGTACTGAGAACCGAACACCCTGAGTACTTAGCACCCAGCACCCTGAGTACTGAGCCCCCAGCAACCTGAGTACTGAGCACCCAGCACCCCGAGCACTGAGCACCCAGCACCCCGAGAATGAGCAACCAGCACCCTGAGTACTGAGCACCCAGCACCCTGAGTACTGAGCACTAAGCACCCAGAGCACTGAGCGCCCAGCACCCCGAGCACGGAGCACAAAGGACCCCGAGCACTGAGTACTGAGCACCCAGCACCCTGAGTACTGAGCACCCAGCACCCCGAGCACTGAGCACCCAGCACCCTGAGTACTGAGCACTGAGCACCCAGCATCCCGAGCACTGAGCAGCCAGCACCCTGTGTACTGAGCACTGAGCACCCTGAGTACTAAGCACCCAGCACGCTGAGTACTGAGCACCCAGGACCCTGAGCACTGAGCACCGAGCACCCTGAGCACTGAGCACCCAGCACCCTGAGCACTCAGCAACCAGCACCCCGAGCACTGAGCACCCAGCACCCTGAGCACTGAGCACCCAGCACCCTGAGCATGGAGCACCCCGAGGACTGAGCACCCAGCACCCTGAGAACTGAGCACCCAGCACCTTGAGTACTGAGCTCCGAGCACCTCGAGCACTAAGCACCCAGCACCCTGAGTACTGAGCACCCAGCACCCTGAGCAATGTGCACCCAGCACCCTGAGCACTGAGCACCCAGCACCCCGAGCACGTAGCACCCAGCACCCAGAGTACTGAGCACCCAACACCCAGAGTACTGAGCACCCAGCAACCCGAGTACTGAGCACCCAGCACCCCGAGCACTGAGCACCCAGCGCCCCGAGCACTGAGCACCCAGCACCCCGAGCACTGAGCACTGAGCACCCTGAGCACTGAGTACTGAGCACTGAGCACCCTGAGTACTGAGCACCCAGCACCCAGAGTACTGAGCACCCAGCACCCCGAGCACTGAGCACCCAGCACCCCGAGCACTGAGCACCCAGCACCCCGAGCACTGAGCACTGAGCACCCTGAGCACTGAGCACCCAGCACCCCGAGTACTGAACACTGAGCACCCTGAGTACTGAGCACCAAGCACCCCGAGTACTGAGCACCAAGCACTCCGAGTACTGAGCACCCAGCACCCTGAGTACAGAGCACCCAGCACCCTGAGTACTGAGCACCCAGCACCCTGAGCACTGAGCACTGAGCACCCAACACCCTGAGCACTGAGCACCCAGCACCCGAGCACTGAGCACCCAGCACCCCGAGCACTGAGCACCCAGCACCCTGAGCACTGAGCACCCAGCACCCTGAGCACTGAGCACCCAGCCCCCTGAGTACTGAGCACCCAGCACCATGAGTACTGAGCACCCAGCACCCTGAGTACTGAGCACTCAGCACCTTGAGTACTGAGCACCGAGCACCCGAGCACTGAGCACCCAGCACCCTGAGCACTGAGCACCCTGAGGACTGCGCACCCAGCACCCTGAGCACTGAGCACCCAGCACCCTGAGTACTGAGCACCAATCACCCTGAGCACTGAGCACCCAGGACCCCGAGCACTGAGCACCCAGCACCCTGAGTACAGAGCACCCAGCACCCCGAGTACTGAGCACCCAGCACCCCGAGCACTGAGCACCCAGCACCCTGAGTACTGAGCACCCTGAGTACTGAGCACCGATCACCCTGAGCACTGAGCACCCAGCACCCTGAGAACTGTGCACCCAGCACCCTGAGCACTGAGCACCCAGCACCCTGAGCACTGAGCACCCAGCACAGTGAGTACTGAGCACCCAGCACCCTGAGTACTGAGTACCCAGCACATTGAGCACTGAGCACCCAGCACCCTGAGTACTGAGCACCCAGCACCCTGAGTACTGAGCACCCAGCAACCTTAGTACTGAGCACCCAGCACCCTGAGCACTGAGCACCCAGCACCCTGAGTACTGAGCACCCAGCACCACCCTCAGCACTGAGCACCCAGCAACCCGAGCACTGAGCACCCAGCACCCTGAGCACTGAGCACCCAGCACCCCGAGTACTGAGCACCCAGCACCCCGAGTATTGAGCACCGAGCACCCTGAGCACTGAACACCCAGCACCCTGAGTACTGAGCACCCAGCACCCTGAGTACTGAGCACTGAGCACCCCGAGTACTGAGCACCCAGCACCCCGAGCACTGAGCACCCTGCAACCTGAGTACTGAGAACAGATCACCCTGAGTACTGAGCACCCAGCACCCTGAGTACTGAGCCCCCAGCACCCTGAGTACTGATCACCCAGCAACCCGAGCACTGAGCACCCAGCACCCCGAGAATGAGCACCCAGCACCCTGAGTACTGAGAACCGAACACCCTGAGTACTGAGCACCCAGCACCCTGAGTACTGAGCCCCCAGCAACCTGAGTACTGAGCACCCAGCACCCCGAGCACTGAGCACCCAGCACCCTGAGAATGAGCAACCAGCACCCTGAGTACTGAGCACCCAGCACCCTGAGTACTGAGCACTAAGCACCCAGAGCACTGAGCGCCCAGCACCCCGAGCACGGAGCACAAAGGACCCCGAGCACTGAGTACTGAGCACCCAGCACCCTGAGTACTGAGCACCCAGCACCCCGAGCACTGAGCACCCAGCACCCTGAGTACTGAGCACTGAGCACCCAGCACCCCGAGCACTGAGCACCCAGCACCCTGTGTACTGAGCACTGAGCACCCTGAGTACTAAGCACCCAGCACGCTGAGTACTGAGCACCCAGGACCCTGAGCACTGAGCACCGAGCACCCCGAGCACTGAGCACCCAGCACCCTGAGCACTCAGCAACCAGCACCCCGAGCACTGAGCACCCAGCACCCTGAGCACTGAGCACCCAGCACCCTGAGCATGGAGCACCCCGAGGACTGAGCACCCAGCACCCTGAGAACTGAGCACCCAGCACCTTGAGTACTGAGCTCCGAGCACCTCGAGCACTAAGCACCCAGCACCCTGAGTACTGAGCACCCAGCACCCTGAGCACTGTGGACCCAGCACCCTGAGCACTGAGCACCCAGCACCCCGAGCACGTAGCACCCAGCACCCTGAGTACTGAGCACCCAACACCCAGAGTACTGAGCACCCAGCACCCCGAGTACTGAGCACCCAGCACCCCGAGCACTGAGCACCCAGCGCCCCGAGCACTGAGCACCCAGCACCCCGAGCACTGAGCACTGAGCACCCTGAGCACTGAGTACTGAGCACTGAGCACCCTGAGTACTGAGCACCCAGCACCCAGAGTACTGAGCACTCAGCACCCCGAGCACTGAGCACCCAGCTCCCCGAGCACTGAGCACCCAGCACCCCGAGCACTGAGCACTGAGCACCCTGAGCACTGAGCACCCAGCACCCCGAGTACTGAGCACTGAGCACCCTGAGTACTGAGCACCAAGCACTCCGAGTACTGAGCACTGAGCACCCTGAGTACTGAGCACCCAGCACCCTGAGCACTGAACACCCAGCACCCTGAGTACTGAGCACTGAGATCCCTGAGTACTGAGCACCGAACACCCTGAGTACTGAGCACACAGCACCCTGATCACTGAGCACGGAGCACCCCGAGGACTGAGCACCCAGCACCCTGACCACTGAGCACCCAGCACCTTGAGTACTGAGCACCGAGCACCCCGAGCACTGAGCACCCAGCACCCGGAGCACTGAGCACCCAGCACCCTGAGCACTGAGCACGCAGCACCCCGAGCACTGAGCACCCAGCACCCTGAGTACTGAGCACAGAGCACCCTGAGCACTGAGCACCCAACACTCTGAGCACTGAGCACAAAGCACGCTGAGTACTGAGCAATGAGCACACAGCACCCTGAGTACTGAGCAACCAGCACCTCGAGCACTGAGCACCCAGCGCCCCGAGCACTGAGCACCCAGCACCCCGAGCACTGAGCACTGAGCACACTGAGCACTGAGCACACAGCACCCCGAGTACTGAGCACTGAGCACACTAAGTACTGAGCACCCGGCACCCCGAGTACTGAGCACTGAGCACGCTGAGTACTGAGCACCCAGCACCCTGAGCACTGAGAACCCTGAGTACTGAGCAACGAGCACCCTGAGTACTGAGCACCCAGCACCCTGAGCACTGAGCACGGAGCACCCCGAGGACTGAGCACCCAGCACCCTGAGCACTGAGCACCCAGCACCTTGAGTACTGAACACCGAGCACCCCGAGCACTGAGCACCCAGCACCCTGAATACTGAGCACCCTGCACCCTGAGCACTGAGCACCCAGCACCCCGAGCACTGAGCACCCAGCACCCCGAGCACTGAGCACCCAGCACCCTGAGTACTGAGCACCCAACACCCAGAGTCCTGAGCACCCAGCACCCTGAGCACTGAGCACCCAGCACCCTGAGTACTGAGCACCCAGCACCCTGAGTACTGAGCACCCAGCACCCTGAGTACTGAGCACTGAGCACCCAAAACCCTGAGCACTGAGCACTGAGCACCCAGCACCCCGAGCACTGAGCACCCAGCACCCCGAGCACTGAGCACCCAGCACCCTGAGCACTGAGCACCCAGCACCCTGAGCACTGAGCACCCAGCCCCCTGAGTACTGAGCACCCAGCACCATGAGAACTGAGCACCCAGCGCCCTGAGTACTGAGCACTCAGCACCCTGAGTACTGAGCACCGAGCACCCCGAGCACTGAGCACCCAGCACCCTGAGCACTGAGCACCCTGAGGACTGAGTACCCAGCACCCTGAGCACTGAGCACCCAGCACCCTGAGTACTGAGCACCGATCACCCTGAGCACTGAGCACCCAGGACCCCGAGCACTGAGCACCCAGCACCCTGAGTACAGAGCACCCAGCTCCCCGAGTACTGAGCACCCAGCACCCCGAGCACTGAGCAGCCAGCACCCTGAGTACTGAGCACCCTGAGTACTGACCACCGAAAACCCTGAGCACTGAGCACCCAGCACCCTGAGTACTGAGCACCCAGCACCCTGAGCACTGAGCACCAAGCACCCTGAGCACTGAGCACCCAGCACCCTGAGTGCTGAGCACCCAGCCCCCTGAGTACTGAGCACCCAGTACCCTGAGTACTGAGCACCCATCACCCCGAGCACTGAGCACCCAGCAACCTGAGTACTGAGAATAGATCACCCTGAGTACTGAGCACCGAGCACCCTGAGTACTGAGCCCCCAGCACCCTGAGTACTGAGCACCCAGCACCCCGAGTACTGAGCACCCAGCACCCCGAGAATGAGAACCCAGCACCCTGAATACTGAGAACCGAGCACCCTGAGTACTGAGCACCCAGCACCCTGAGTACTGAGCCCCTAGCACCCTGAGTACTGAGCACCCAGCACCCCGAGCACTGAGCACCCAGCACCCCGAGAATGAGTACACAGCAACCTGAGTACTGAGCACCCAGCACCCTGAGTACTGAGCACTAAGCACCCAGAGCACTGAGTACCCAGCACCCCGAGCACGGAGCACCCAGGACCCCGAGCACTGAGTACTGAGCACCCAGCACCCTGAGTACTGAGCTCAGAGCTCCCCGAGCACTGAGCACCCTGAGTACTGAGCCCCTAGCACCCCGATCACTGAGCACCCAGCACCCTGAGTACTGAGCACCCAGCACCCTGAGTACTGAGCACCCAGCACCCTGAGCACTGAGCACCCAGCACCCTGAGCAATGAGCACCCAGCACCCCGAGCACGGAGCACCCAGCACTCTGTGTACTGAGCACCCAACACCCAGAGTACTGAGCACCCAGCACCCTGAGCACTGAGCACCCAGCACCCTGAGTACTGAGCACCCAGCACCCTGAGTACTGAACAACCAGCACCCCGAGCACTGAGCACCCAGCACCCCGAGCACTGAGCACCCAGCGGCCCGAACACTGAGCACCCAGCACCCCAAGCACTGAGCACTGAGCACCCTGAGCACTGAGCACCCAGCACCCTGAGTACTGAGCACTGAGAACCCTGAGTACTGAGCACCGAGCACCCTGAGTACTGAGCACCCAGCACCCTGATCACTGAGCACGGAGCACCCCGAGGACTGAGCACCCAGCACCCTGAGCACTGAGCACCCAGCACCTTGAGTACTGAGCACCGAGCACCCCGAGCACTGAGCACCCAGCACCCTGAGTACTGAGCACCCAGCACCCTGGGCACTGAGCACCCAGCACCCTGAGCACTGAGCACGCAGCACCCCGAGCACTGAGCACCCAGCACTCTGAGTACTGAGCACAGAGCACCCTGAGCACTGAGCACCCAGCACCCTGAGTACTGAGCACCCAGCACCCTGAGTACTGAGCAACCAGCACCCTGAGCACTGAGCACCCAGCACCCTGAGCACTGAGCACTGAGCACTGAGCACCCAGCACCACAGCCCTGAGCACCCAGCACCCCGAGCACTGAGCACCCAGCACCCTGAGCACTGAGCACCCAGCACCATGAGCATTGAGCACGCAGCACCCTGAGTACTGAGCACCCAGCACCCTGAGTACTGAGCACCCAGCACCCTGAGTACTGAGCACCCAGCACCCTGAGCACTGAGCACCCGGAGGACTGAGCACCCAGCACCCTGGGCACTGAGCACCGATCACCCTGAGCACTGAGCACCCAGCACCCCGAGCACTGAGCACCCAGCACCCTGAGTCATGAGCACCCAGCACCCCGAGTACTGAGCACCCAGCACCCTGAGTACTGAGCACCCAGCACCCCGAGCACTGAGCACCCAGCACCCTGAGTACTGAGCACCCTGAGTACTGAGCACTGAGCACCGAGCACCCTGAGTACTGAGCACCCTGAGGACTGAGCACCCAGCACCCTGAGCACTGAGCACCCAGCACCCTGAGTACTGAGCACTGATCACCCTGAGCACTGAGCACCCAGCACCCCGAGCACTGAGCACCCAGAACCCTGAGTACTGAGCACCCAGCACCCTGAGCACTGAGCACCCAGCACCCTGAGTACTGAACACCCAGCAACCTGAGCACTGAGCACTGAGGACCCAGCACCCTGAGCACTGAGCACTGAGCACCCAGCACCCCGAGCACTGAGCACCCAGCACCCTGAGCAGCCAGCACCCCGAGCACTGAGCACCCAGCACCCCGAGCACTGAGCACCCAGCACCCCGAGCACTGAGCACCCAGCACACTGAGCACCCAGCACACTGAGCACTGAGCACCCTGAGCACTGAGCACCCTGAGCACTGAGCACCCAGCACCCTGAGTACTGAGCACCCAACACTCTGAGCACTGAGCACCCAGCACGCTGAGTACTGAGCACTGAGCACACAGCACCCTGAGTACTGAGCAAATAGCACCTCGAGCACTGAGCACCCAGCGCCCCGAGCACTGAGCACCCAGCACCCCGAGCACTGAGCACTGAGCAGACTGAGCACTGAGTACCCAGCACCCCGAGTACTGAGCACTGAGCACCCTGAGTACTGAGCACCCAGCACCCCGAGTACTGAGCACTGAGCACCCTGAGTACTGAGCACCCAGCACTCTGAGCACTGAGAACCCTGAGTACTGAGCACCGAGCACCCTGAGTACTGAGCACCCAGCACCCTGAGCACTGAGCACGGAGCACCCCGAGGACTGAGCACCCAGCACCCTGAGCACTGAGCACCCAGCACCTTGAGTACTGAGCACCGAGCACCCCGAGCACTGAGCACCCAGCACCCTGAATACTGAGCACCCAGCACCCTGAGCACTGAGCACCCAGCACCCCGAGCACTGAGCACCCAGCACCCTGAGCACTGAGCACCCAGCACCCTGAGTACTGAGCACCCAACACCCAGAGTCCTGAGCACCCAGTACCCTGAGCACTGAGCACCCAGCACCCTGAGTACTGAGCACCCAGCACCCTGAGTACTGAGCACCCAGCACCCTGAGCACTGAGCACTGAGCACCCAACACCCTGAGCACTGAGCACTGAGCACCCAGCACCCCGAGCACTGAGCACCCAGCACCCCGACCACTGAGCACCCAGCACCCTGAGCACTGAGCACCCAGCACCCTGAGCACTGAGCACCCAGCCCCCTGAGTACTGAGCACCCAGCACCTTGAGTACTGACCACCCAGCACCCTGAGTAATGAGCACTCAGCACCCTGAGTACTGAGCACCGAACACCCCGAGCACTGAGCACCCAGCACCCTGAGCACTGAGCACCCTGAGGACTGAGTACCCAGCACCCTGAGCACTGAGCACCCAGCACCCTGAGTACTGAGCACTGATCACCCTGAGCACTGAGCACCCAGGACCCCGAGAACTGAGCAACCAGCACCCTGAGTACAGAGCACCCAGCACCCCGAGTACTGAGCACCCAGCACCCCGAGCACTGAGCAGCCAGCACCCTGAGTACTGAGCACCCTGAGTACTGAGCACCGATCACCCTGAGCACTGAGCACCCAGCACCCTGAGTACTGAGCACCCAGCACCAGGAGCACTGAGCACCAAGCACCCTGAGCACTGAGCACCCAGCACCCTGAGTACTGAGCACCCAGCACCCTGAGTACTGAGTACCCAGCACCCTGAGCACTGAGCACCCAGCACCCTGATTACTGAGCACCGAGCACCCTGAGTACTGAGCACCCAGCACCCTTAGTACTGAGCACCCAGCACCCTGAGCACTGAGCACCCAGCACCCTGAGTACTGAGCACCCAGCACCACCCTCAGTCCTGAGCACCCAGCACCCCGAGCACTGAGCACCCAGCACCCTGAGCACTGAGCACCCAGCACCCCGAGTACTGAGCACCCAGCACCCTGAGCACTGAGCACCCAGCACCCTGAGTACTGAGCACCCAGCACCACCCTCAGTACTGAGCACCCAGCACCCCGAGGACTGAGCACCCAGCACCCTGAGCACTGAGGACCCAGCACCTTGAGTACTGAGCACCGAGCACCCCGAGCACTCAGCACCCAGCACCCTGAGTACTGAGCACCCAGCACCCTGAGCACTGAGCACCCAGCACCCTGAGCACTGAGCACGCAGCACCCCGAGCACTGAGCACCCAGCACTCTGAGTACTGAGCACAGAGCACCCTGAGCACTGAGCACCCAGCACCCTGAGTACTGAGCACCCAGCACCCTGAGTACTGAGCAACCAGCACCCTGAGCACTGAGCACTGAGCCCCCAGCACCCTGAGCACTGAGCACTGAGCACTGAGCACCCAGCACCACAGCCCTGAGCACCCAGCACCCCGAGCACTGAGCACCCAGCACCCTGAGCACTGAGCACCCAGCACCATGAGCATTGAGCACGCAGCACCCTGAGTACTGAGCACCCAGCACCCTGAGTACTGAGCACCCAGCACCCTGAATCATGAGCACCCAGCACCCCGAGTACTGAGCACCCAGCACCCTGAGTCCTGAGCACCCAGCACCCCGAGCACTGAGCATCCAGCACCCTGAGTACTGAGCACCCTGAGTACTGAGCACTGAGCACCGAGCACCCTGAGTACTGAGCACCCTGAGGACTGAGCACCCAGCACCCTGAGCACTGAGCACCCAGCACCCTGAGTACTGAGCACTGATCACCCTGAGCACTGAGCACCCAGCACCCCGAGCACTGAGCACCCTGAACCCTGAGTACTGAGCACCCAGCACCCTGAGCACTGAGCACCCAGCACCCTGAGTACTGAACACCCAGCAACCTGAGCACTGAGCACTGAGCACCCAGCACCCTGAGCACTGAGCACTGAGCACCCAGCAACCCGAGCACTGAGCACCCAGCACCCTGAGCACCCAGCACCCCGAGCACTGAGCACCCAGCACCCCGAGCACTGAGCACCCAGCACCCCGAGCACTGAGCACCCAGCACACTGAGCACCCAGCACCCTGAGCACTGAGCACCCTGAGCACTGAGCACCCTGAGCACTGAGCACTGAGCACCCAGCACCCTGAGTACTGAGCACCCAACACTCTGAGCACTGAGCACCCAGCACGCTGAGTACTGAGCACTGAGCACACAGCACCCTGAGTACTGAGCAACCAGCACCTCGAGCACTGAGCACCCAGCGCCCCGAGCACTGAGCACCCAGCACCCCGAGCACTGAGCACTGAGCAGACTGAGCACTGAGTACCCAGCACCCCGAGTACTGAGCACTGAGCACCCTGAGTACTGAGCTCCCAGCACCCCGAGTACTGAGCACTGAGCACCCTGAGTACTGAGCACCCAGCACTCTGAGCACTGAGAACCCTGAGTACTGAGCACCGAGCACCCTGAGTACTGAGCACACAGCACCCTGAGCACTGAGCACGGAGCACCCCGAGGACTGAGCACCCAGCACCCTGAGCACTGAGCACCCAGCACCTTGAGTACTGAGCACCGAGCATCCTGAGCACTGAGCACCCAGCACCCTGAATACTGAGCACCCAGCACCCTGAGAACTGAGCACCCAGCACCCCGAGCACTGAGCACCCAGCACCCCGAGCACTGAGCACCCAGCACCCTGAGTACTGAGCACCCAACACCCAGAGTCCTGAGCACCCAGTACCCTGAGCACTGAGCACCCAGCACCCTGAGTACTGAGCACCCAGCACCCTGAGTACTGAGCACCCAGCACCCTGAGCACTGAGCACTGAGCACCCAACACCCTGAGCACCGAACACTGAGCACACAGCACCCCGAGCACTGAGCACCCAGCACCCCGAGCACTGAGCACCCAGCACCCTGAGCACTGAGCACCCAGCACCCTGAGCACTGAGCACCCAGCCCCCTGAGTACTGAGCACCCAGCACCATGAGTACTGACCACCCAGCACCCTGAATACTGAGCACTCAGCACCCTGAGTACTGAGCACCGAGCACCCCGAGCACTGAGCACCCAGCACCCTGAGCACTGAGCACCCTGAGGACTGAGTACCCAGCACCCTGAGCACTGAGCACCCAGCACCCTGAGTACTGAGCACCGATCACCCTGAGCACTGAGCACCCAGGACCCCGAGAACTGAGCAACCAGCACCCTGAGTACAGAGCACCCAGCACCCCGAGTACTGAGCACCCAGCACCCCGAGCACTGAGCAGCCAGCACCCTGAGTACTGAGCACCCTGAGTACTGAGCACCGATCACCCTGAGCACTGAGCACCCAGCACCCTGAGTACTGAGCACCCAGCACCAGGAGCACTGAGCACCAAGCACCCTGAGCACTGAGCACCCAGCACCCTGAGTACTGAGCACCCAGCACCCTGAGTACTGAGTACCCAGCACCCTGAGCACTGAGCACCCAGCACCCTGAGTACTGAGCACCCAGCACCCTTAGTACTGAGCACCCAGCACCCGGAGCACTGAGCACCCAGCACCCTGTGTACTGAGCACCCAGCACCACCCTCAGTACTGAGCACCCAGCACCCCGAGCACTGAGCACCCAGCACCCTGAGCACTGAGCACCCAGCACCCCGAGTACTGAGCACCCAGCACCCCGAGCACTGAGCACCGAGCACCCCGAGCACTGAGCACCCAGCACACTGAGTACTGAGCACCCAGCACCCTGAGTACTGAGCACTGAGCACCCCGAGTACTGAGCACCCATCACCCCGAGCACTGACCACCCAGCAACCTGAGTACTGAGAACAGATCACCCTGAGTACTTAGCACCCAGCACCCTGAGTACTGAGCCCCCAGCACCAAGAGTACTGAGCACCCAGCACCCTGAGCACTGAGCACCCAGCAACCTGAGCCCTGAGCACCCAGCACCCTGAGTACTGAGCCCTGAGAACCCTGAGTACTGAGCACCGAGCACCCTGAGTACTGAGCACCCAGCACCCTGATCACTGAGCACGGAGCACCCCGAGGACTGAGCACCCAGCACCCTGAGCACTGAGCACCCAGCACCTTGAGTACTGAGCACCGAGCACCCCGAGCACTGAGCACCCAGCACCCTGAGTACTGAGCACCCAGCACCCTGAGCACTGAGCACCCAGCACCCTGAGCACTGAGCACGCAGCACCCCGAGCACTGAGCACCCAGCACCCTGAGTACTGAGCACAGAGCACCCTGAGCACTGAGCACCCAGCACCCTGAGTACTGAGCACCCAGCACCCTGAGTACTGAGCAACCAGCACCCTGAGCACTGAGCACTGAGCACCCAGCACCCTGAGCACTGAGCACTGAGCACCCAGCACCACAGCCCTGAGCACCCAGCACCCCGAGCACTGAGCACCCAGCGCCCTGAGCACTGAGCACCCAGCACCATGAGCATTGAGCACCCAGCACCCTGAGTACTGAGCACCCAACACCCAGAGTCCTGAGCACCCAGCACCCTGAGCACTGAGCACCCAGCACTCTGAGTACTGAGCACCCAGCACCCTGAGTACTGAGCACCCAGCACCCTGAGCACTGAGCACTGAGCACCGAACACAATGAGCACTGAGCACTGAGCACCCAGCACCCCGAGCACTGAGCACCCAGCACCATGAGTACCGACCACCCAGCACCCTGAGTACTGAGCACTCAGCACCCTGAGTACTGAGCACCGAGCACCCCGAGCACTGAGCACCCAGCACCCTGAGCACTGAGCACCCTGAGGACTGAGTACCCAGCATCGTGAGCACTGAGCACCCAGCACCCTGAGTACTGAGCACCGATCACCCTGAGCACTGAGCACCCAGGACCCCGAGAACTGAGCACCCAGCACCCTGAGTACAGAGCACCCAGCACCCCGAGTACTGAGCACCCAGCACCCCGAGCACTGAGCAGCCAGCACCCTGAGTAGTGAGCACCCTGAGTACTGAGCACCGATCACCCTGAGCACTGAGCACCCAGCACACTGAGTACTGAGCACCCAGCACCAGGAGCACTGAGCACCAAGCACCCTGAGCACTGAGCACCCAGCACCCTGAGTACTGAGCACCCAGCACCCTGAGTACTGAGTACCCAGCACCCTGAGCACTGAGCACCCAGCACCCTGAGTACTGAGCACCGAGCACCCTGATTACTGAGCACCCAGCACCCTTAGTACTGAGCACCCAGCACTCTGAGCACTGAGCACCCAGCACCCTGAGTACTGAGCACCCAGCACCACCCTCAGTACTGAGCACCCAGCACCCCGAGCACTGAGCACCCAGCACCCTGAGCACTGAGCACCCAGCACCCCGAGTACTGAGCACCCTGCACCCCGAGCACTGAGCACCGAGCACCCCGAGCACTGAGCACCCAGCACCCTGAGTACTGAGCACCCAGCACCCTGAGTACTGAGCCCCCAGCACCAAGAGTACTGAGCACCCAGCACCCTGAGCACTGCGCACCCAGCACACCGAGAATGAGCACCCAGCACCCTGAATACTGAGAAATGAGCACCCTGATTACTGAGCACCCAGCACCCTGAGTACTGAGCCCCCAGCACCCTGAGTACTGAGCTCACAGCTCCCCGAGCACTGAGCACCCTGAGTACTGAGCACCCAGCACCCCGATCACTGAGCACCCAGCACCATGAGTACTGAGCACCCAGCACCCTGAGTACTGAGCACCCAGCACCCTGAGCACTGAGCACCCAGCACCCTGAGCAATGAGCACCCAGCACCCCGAGCACGGAGCACCCAGCACTCTGTGTACTGAGCACCCAACACCCAGAGTACTGAGCACCCAGCACCCTGAGCACTGAGCCCCCAGCACCCTGAGTACTGAGCACCCAGCACCCTGAGTACTGAACACCCAGCACCCTGAGCACTGAGCACTGAGCACCCTGAGCACTGAGTACTGAGCACTGAGCACCCTGAGCACTGAGCACCCAGCACCCCGAGTACTGAGCACCCAGCACCCCGAGCACTGAGCACCCAGCGCCCCGAGCACTGAGCACCCAGCACCCCGAGCACTGAGCACCCAGCACCCCGAGCACTGAGCACAAAGCGCCCCGAGCACTGAGCACCCAGCACCCCAAGCACTGAGCACTGAGCACCCTGAGCACTGAGCACCCAGCACCCTGAGTACTGAGCACTGAGAACCCTGAGTACTGAGCACCGAGTACCCTGAGTACTGAGCACCCAGCACCCTGATCACTGAGCACGGAGCACCCCGAGGACTGAGCACCCAGCACCCTGAGCACTGAGCACCCAGCACCTTGAGTACTGAGCACCGAGCACCCCGAGCACTGAGCACCCAGCACCCTGAGTACTGAGCACCCAGCACCCTGAGCACTGAGCACCCAGCACACTGAGCACTGAGCACCCAGCATTCTGAGTACTGAGCACAGAGCACCCTGAGCACTGAGCACCCAGCACCCTGAGTACTGAGCACCCAGCACCCTGAGCACTGAGCACCCAGCACCCTGAGTACTGAGCACCCAGCACCCTGAGTACTGAGCAACCAGCACCCTGAGCACTGAGCACTGAGAACCCAGCACCCTGAGCACTGAGCACTGAGCACTGAGCACCCAGCACCACAGCCCTGAGCACCCAGCACCCCGAGCACTGAGCACCCAGCACCCTGAGCACTGAGCACCCAGCACCATGCGCATTGAGCACCCAGCACCCTCAGTACTGAGCACCCAGCACCCTGAGTACTGATCACCCAGCACCCTGAGTACTGAGCACTCAGCACCCTGAGTACTGAGCACCGAGCACCCCGAGCACTGAGCACCCAGCACCCTGAGCACTGAGCACCCGGAGGACTGAGCACCCAGCACCCTGGGCACTGAGCACCGATCACCCTGAGCACTGAGCACCCAGCACCCCGAGCACTGAGCACCCAGCACCCTGAGTCATGAGCACCCAGCACCCCGAGTACTGAGCACCCAGCACCCTGAGTACTGAGCACCCAGCACCCCGAGCACTGAGCACCCAGCACCCTGAGTACTGAGCACCCTGAGTACTGAGCACTGAGCACCCAGCACCCTGAGCACGGAGCACCCCGAGGACTGAGCACCCAGCACCCTGAGCACTGAGCACCCAGCACCTTGGGTACTGAGCACCGAGCACCTCCAGCACTGAGCACCCAGCACCCTGAGCACTGAGCACCCAGCACCCCGAGAATGAGCACCCAGCACCCTGAATACTGAGAACCGAGCACCCTGATTACTGAGCACGCAGCACCCTGAGTACTGAGCCCCCAGCACCCTGAGTACTGAGCACCCAGCACCCCGAGCACTGAGCACCCAGCACCCCGAGAATGAGCACCCAGCACCCTGAGTACTGAGCACCCAGCACCCTGAGTACTGAGCACTGAGCACCCAGCACCCCGAGCACGGAGTACCCAGGACCCCGAGCACAGAGTACTGAGCACCCAGCACCCTGAGTACTGAGCACCGAGCTCCCCGAGCACTGAGCACCCTGAGTACTGAGCACCCAGCACCCCGATCACTGAGCACCCAGCACCCTGAGCACTGATCACCCAGCACCCTGAGTACTGAGCAGCCAGCACCCTGAGTACTGAGCACCCTGAGTACTGAGCACCGATCACCCTGAGCACTGAGCACCCAGCACCCTGAGTACTGAGCACCCAGCACCAGGAGCACTGAGCACCAAGCACCCTGAGCACTGAGCACCCAGCACCCTGAGTACTGAGCACCCAGCACCCTGAGTACTGAGTACCCAGCACCCTGAGCACTGAGCACCCAGCACCCTGAGTACTGAGCACCCAGCACCCTTAGTACTGAGCACCCAGCACCCGGAGCACTGAGCACCCAGCACCCTGT
The DNA here is from genome assembly GCF_018167655.1 of Microtus oregoni. Lineage (NCBI taxonomy): Eukaryota > Metazoa > Chordata > Mammalia > Rodentia > Cricetidae > Microtus > Microtus oregoni. The sequence goes on along the minus strand of NW_024543274.1, from coordinate 486,188 downwards.
GTACTGAGCACCCAGCACCACCCTCAGTACTGAGCACCCAGCACCCCGAGCACTGAGCACCCAGCACCCTGAGCACTGAGCACCCAGCACCCCGAGTACTGAGCACCCAGCACCCCGAGCACTGAGCACCGAGCACCCCGAGCACTGAGCACCCAGCACACTGAGTACTGAGCACCCAGCACCCTGAGTACTGAGCACTGAGCACCCCGAGTACTGAGCACCCATCACCCCGAGCACTGACCACCCAGCAACCTGAGTACTGAGAACAGATCACCCTGAGTACTTAGCACCCAGCACCCTGAGTACTGAGCCCCCAGCACCAAGAGTACTGAGCACCCAGCACCCTGAGCACTGAGCACCCAGCAACCTGAGCCCTGAGCACCCAGCACCCTGAGTACTGAGCCCTGAGAACCCTGAGTACTGAGCACCGAGCACCCTGAGTACTGAGCACCCAGCACCCTGATCACTGAGCACGGAGCACCCCGAGGACTGAGCACCCAGCACCCTGAGCACTGAGCACCCAGCACCTTGAGTACTGAGCACCGAGCACCCCGAGCACTGAGCACCCAGCACCCTGAGTACTGAGCACCCAGCACCCTGAGCACTGAGCACCCAGCACCCTGAGCACTGAGCACGCAGCACCCCGAGCACTGAGCACCCAGCACCCTGAGTACTGAGCACAGAGCACCCTGAGCACTGAGCACCCAGCACCCTGAGTACTGAGCACCCAGCACCCTGAGTACTGAGCAACCAGCACCCTGAGCACTGAGCACTGAGCACCCAGCACCCTGAGCACTGAGCACTGAGCACCCAGCACCACAGCCCTGAGCACCCAGCACCCCGAGCACTGAGCACCCAGCGCCCTGAGCACTGAGCACCCAGCACCATGAGCATTGAGCACCCAGCACCCTGAGTACTGAGCACCCAACACCCAGAGTCCTGAGCACCCAGCACCCTGAGCACTGAGCACCCAGCACTCTGAGTACTGAGCACCCAGCACCCTGAGTACTGAGCACCCAGCACCCTGAGCACTGAGCACTGAGCACCGAACACAATGAGCACTGAGCACTGAGCACCCAGCACCCCGAGCACTGAGCACCCAGCACCATGAGTACCGACCACCCAGCACCCTGAGTACTGAGCACTCAGCACCCTGAGTACTGAGCACCGAGCACCCCGAGCACTGAGCACCCAGCACCCTGAGCACTGAGCACCCTGAGGACTGAGTACCCAGCATCGTGAGCACTGAGCACCCAGCACCCTGAGTACTGAGCACCGATCACCCTGAGCACTGAGCACCCAGGACCCCGAGAACTGAGCACCCAGCACCCTGAGTACAGAGCACCCAGCACCCCGAGTACTGAGCACCCAGCACCCCGAGCACTGAGCAGCCAGCACCCTGAGTAGTGAGCACCCTGAGTACTGAGCACCGATCACCCTGAGCACTGAGCACCCAGCACACTGAGTACTGAGCACCCAGCACCAGGAGCACTGAGCACCAAGCACCCTGAGCACTGAGCACCCAGCACCCTGAGTACTGAGCACCCAGCACCCTGAGTACTGAGTACCCAGCACCCTGAGCACTGAGCACCCAGCACCCTGAGTACTGAGCACCGAGCACCCTGATTACTGAGCACCCAGCACCCTTAGTACTGAGCACCCAGCACTCTGAGCACTGAGCACCCAGCACCCTGAGTACTGAGCACCCAGCACCACCCTCAGTACTGAGCACCCAGCACCCCGAGCACTGAGCACCCAGCACCCTGAGCACTGAGCACCCAGCACCCCGAGTACTGAGCACCCTGCACCCCGAGCACTGAGCACCGAGCACCCCGAGCACTGAGCACCCAGCACCCTGAGTACTGAGCACCCAGCACCCTGAGTACTGAGCCCCCAGCACCAAGAGTACTGAGCACCCAGCACCCTGAGCACTGCGCACCCAGCACACCGAGAATGAGCACCCAGCACCCTGAATACTGAGAAATGAGCACCCTGATTACTGAGCACCCAGCACCCTGAGTACTGAGCCCCCAGCACCCTGAGTACTGAGCTCACAGCTCCCCGAGCACTGAGCACCCTGAGTACTGAGCACCCAGCACCCCGATCACTGAGCACCCAGCACCATGAGTACTGAGCACCCAGCACCCTGAGTACTGAGCACCCAGCACCCTGAGCACTGAGCACCCAGCACCCTGAGCAATGAGCACCCAGCACCCCGAGCACGGAGCACCCAGCACTCTGTGTACTGAGCACCCAACACCCAGAGTACTGAGCACCCAGCACCCTGAGCACTGAGCCCCCAGCACCCTGAGTACTGAGCACCCAGCACCCTGAGTACTGAACACCCAGCACCCTGAGCACTGAGCACTGAGCACCCTGAGCACTGAGTACTGAGCACTGAGCACCCTGAGCACTGAGCACCCAGCACCCCGAGTACTGAGCACCCAGCACCCCGAGCACTGAGCACCCAGCGCCCCGAGCACTGAGCACCCAGCACCCCGAGCACTGAGCACCCAGCACCCCGAGCACTGAGCACAAAGCGCCCCGAGCACTGAGCACCCAGCACCCCAAGCACTGAGCACTGAGCACCCTGAGCACTGAGCACCCAGCACCCTGAGTACTGAGCACTGAGAACCCTGAGTACTGAGCACCGAGTACCCTGAGTACTGAGCACCCAGCACCCTGATCACTGAGCACGGAGCACCCCGAGGACTGAGCACCCAGCACCCTGAGCACTGAGCACCCAGCACCTTGAGTACTGAGCACCGAGCACCCCGAGCACTGAGCACCCAGCACCCTGAGTACTGAGCACCCAGCACCCTGAGCACTGAGCACCCAGCACACTGAGCACTGAGCACCCAGCATTCTGAGTACTGAGCACAGAGCACCCTGAGCACTGAGCACCCAGCACCCTGAGTACTGAGCACCCAGCACCCTGAGCACTGAGCACCCAGCACCCTGAGTACTGAGCACCCAGCACCCTGAGTACTGAGCAACCAGCACCCTGAGCACTGAGCACTGAGAACCCAGCACCCTGAGCACTGAGCACTGAGCACTGAGCACCCAGCACCACAGCCCTGAGCACCCAGCACCCCGAGCACTGAGCACCCAGCACCCTGAGCACTGAGCACCCAGCACCATGCGCATTGAGCACCCAGCACCCTCAGTACTGAGCACCCAGCACCCTGAGTACTGATCACCCAGCACCCTGAGTACTGAGCACTCAGCACCCTGAGTACTGAGCACCGAGCACCCCGAGCACTGAGCACCCAGCACCCTGAGCACTGAGCACCCGGAGGACTGAGCACCCAGCACCCTGGGCACTGAGCACCGATCACCCTGAGCACTGAGCACCCAGCACCCCGAGCACTGAGCACCCAGCACCCTGAGTCATGAGCACCCAGCACCCCGAGTACTGAGCACCCAGCACCCTGAGTACTGAGCACCCAGCACCCCGAGCACTGAGCACCCAGCACCCTGAGTACTGAGCACCCTGAGTACTGAGCACTGAGCACCCAGCACCCTGAGCACGGAGCACCCCGAGGACTGAGCACCCAGCACCCTGAGCACTGAGCACCCAGCACCTTGGGTACTGAGCACCGAGCACCTCCAGCACTGAGCACCCAGCACCCTGAGCACTGAGCACCCAGCACCCCGAGAATGAGCACCCAGCACCCTGAATACTGAGAACCGAGCACCCTGATTACTGAGCACGCAGCACCCTGAGTACTGAGCCCCCAGCACCCTGAGTACTGAGCACCCAGCACCCCGAGCACTGAGCACCCAGCACCCCGAGAATGAGCACCCAGCACCCTGAGTACTGAGCACCCAGCACCCTGAGTACTGAGCACTGAGCACCCAGCACCCCGAGCACGGAGTACCCAGGACCCCGAGCACAGAGTACTGAGCACCCAGCACCCTGAGTACTGAGCACCGAGCTCCCCGAGCACTGAGCACCCTGAGTACTGAGCACCCAGCACCCCGATCACTGAGCACCCAGCACCCTGAGCACTGATCACCCAGCACCCTGAGTACTGAGCACCCAGCACCCTGAGCACTGAGCACTGAGCACCCAACACCCTGAGCACTGAACACTGAGCACACAGCACCCCGAGCACTGAGCACCCAGCACCCCGAGCACTGAGCACCCAGCACCCTGAGCACTGAGCACCCAGCACCCTGAGCACTGAGCACCCAGCCCCCTGAGTACTGAGCACCCAGCACCATGAGTACTGACCACCCAGCACCCTGAGTACTGAGCACTCAGCACCCTGAGTACTGAGCACCGAGCACCCCGAGCACTGAGCACCCAGCACCCTGAGCACTGAGCACCCTGAGGACTGAGTACCCAGCACCCTGAGCACTGAGCACCCAGCACCCTGAGTACTGAGCACCGATCACCCTGAGCACTGAGCACCCAGGACCCCGAGAACTGAGCAACCAGCACCCTGAGTACAGAGCACCCAGCACCCCGAGTACTGAGCACCCAGCACCCCGAGCACTGAGCAGCCAGCACCCTGAGTACTGAGCACCCTGAGTACTGAGCACCGAGCACCCCGAGCACTGAGCACCCAGCACCCTGAGCACTGAGCACCCTGAGGACTGAGTACCCAGCATCGTGAGCACTGAGCACCCAGCACCCTGAGTACTGAGCACCGATCACCCTGAGCACTGAGCACCCAGGACCCCGATAACTGAGCACCCAGCACCCTGAGTACAGAGCACCCAGCACCCCGAGTACTGAGCACCCAGCACCCCGAGCACTGAGCAGCCAGCACCCTGAGTAGTGAGCACCCTGAGTACTGAGCACCCATCACCCTGAGCACTGAGCACCCAGCACCCTGAGTACTGAGCACCCAGCACCAGGAGCACTGAGCACCAAGCACCCTGATTACTGAGCACACAGCACCCTGAGTACTGAGCCCCCAGCACCCTGAGTACTGAGCTCACAGCTCCCCGAGCACTGAGCACCCTGAGTACTGAGCACCCATCACCACGATCACTGAGCACCCAGCACCCTGAGTACTGAGCACCCAGCACCCTGAGTACTGAGCACCCAGCACCCTGAGCACTGAGCACCCAGCACCCTGAGCAATGAGCACCCAGCACCCCGAGCACGGAGCACCCAGCACTCTGTGTACTGAGCACCCAACACCCAGAGTACTGAGCACCCAGCACCCTGAGCACTGAGCCCCCAGCACCCTGAGTACTGAGCACCCAGCACCCTGAGTACTGAACACCCAGCACCCTGAGCACTGAGCACTGAGCACCCTGAGCACTGAGTACTGAGCACTGAGCACCCTGAGCACTGAGCACCCAGCACCCCGAGTACTGAGCACCCAGCACCCCGAGCACTGAGCACCCAGCGCCCCGAGCACTGAGCACCCAGCACCCCGAGCACTGAGCACCCAGCACCCCGAGCACTGAGCACAAAGCGCCCCGAGCACTGAGCACCCAGCACCCCAAGCACTGAGCACTGAGCACCCTGAGCACTGAGCACCCAGCACCCTGAGTACTGAGCACTGAGAACCCTGAGTACTGAGCACCGAGTACCCTGAGTACTGAGCACCCAGCACCCTGATCACTGAGCACGGAGCACCCCGAGGACTGAGCACCCAGCACCCTGAGCACTGAGCACCCAGCACCTTGAGTACTGAGCACCGAGCACCCCGAGCACTGAGCACCCAGCACCCTGAGTACTGAGCACCCAGCACCCTGAGCACTGAGCACCCAGCACCCTGAGCACTGAGCACCCAGCATTCTGAGTACTGAGCACAGAGCACCCTGAGCACTGAGCACCCAGCACCCTGAGTACTGAGCACCCAGCACCCTGAGCACTGAGCACCCAGCACCCTGAGTACTGAGCACCCAGCACCCTGAGTACTGAGCAACCAGCACCCTGAGCACTGAGCACTGAGAACCCAGCACCCTGAGCACTGAGCACTGAGCACCCAGCACCACAGCCCTGAGCACCCAGCACCCCGAGCACTGAGCACCCAGCACCCTGAGCACTGAGCACCCAGCACCATGCGCATTGAGCACCCAGCACCCTCAGTACTGAGCACCCAGCACCCTGAGTACTGATCACCCAGCACCCTGAGTACTGAGCACTCAGCACCCTGAGTACTGAGCACCGAGCACCCCGAGCACTGAGCACCCAGCACCCTGAGCACTGAGCACCCGGAGGACTGAGCACCCAGCACCCTGGGCACTGAGCACCGATCACCCTGAGCACTGAGCACCCAGCACCCCGAGCACTGAGCACCCAGCACCCTGAGTCATGAGCACCCAGCACCCCGAGTACTGAGCACCCAGCACCCTGAGTACTGAGCACCCAGCACCCCGAGCACTGAGCACCCAGCACCCTGAGTACTGAGCACCCTGAGTACTGAGCACTGAGCACCCAGCACCCTGAGCACGGAGCACCCCGAGGACTGAGCACCCAGCACCCTGAGCACTGAGCACCCAGCACCTTGGGTACTGAGCACCGAGCACCTCCAGCACTGAGCACCCAGCACCCTGAGCACTGAGCACCCAGCACCCCGAGAATGAGCACCCAGCACCCTGAATACTGAGAACCGAGCACCCTGATTACTGAGCACGCAGCACCCTGAGTACTGAGCCCCCAGCACCCTGAGTACTGAGCACCCAGCACCCCGAGCACTGAGCACCCAGCACCCCGAGAATGAGCACCCAGCACCCTGAGTACTGAGCACCCAGCACCCTGAGTACTGAGCACTGAGCACCCAGCACCCCGAGCACGGAGCACCCAGGACCCCGAGCACTGAGTACTGAGCACCCAGCACCCTGAGTACTGAGCACCGAGCTCCCCGAGCACTGAGCACCCTGAGTACTGAGCACCCAGCACCCCGATCACTGAGCACCCAGCACCCTGAGCACTGATCACCCAGCACCCTGAGTACTGAGCACCCAGCACCCTGAGCACTGAGCACTGAGCACCCAACACCCTGAGCACTGAACACTGAGCACACAGCACCCCGAGCACTGAGCACCCAGCACCCTGAGCACTGAGCACCCAGCACCCTGAGCACTGAGCACCCAGCCCCCTGAGTACTGAGCACCCAGCACCATGAGTACTGACCACCCAGCACCCAGAGTACTGAGCACTCAGCACCCTGAGTACTGAGCACCGAGCACCCCGAGCACTGAGCACCCAGCACCCTGAGCACTGAGCACCCTGAGGACTGAGTACCCAGCACCCTGAGCACTGAGCACCCAGCACCCTGAGTACTGAGCACCGATCACCCTGAGCACTGAGCACCCAGGACCCCGAGAACTGAGCAACCAGCACCCTGAGTACAGAGCACCCAGCACCCCGAGTACTGAGCACCCAGCACCCCGAGCACTGAGCAGCCAGCACCCTGAGTACTGAGCACCCTGAGTACTGAGCACCGATCACCCTGAGCACTGAGCACCCAGCACCCTGAGTACTGAGCACCCAGCACCAGGAGCACTGAGCACCAAGCACCCTGAGCACTGAGCACCCAGCACCCTGAGTACTGAGCACCCAGCACCCTGAGTACTGAGTACCCAGCACCCTGAGCACTGAGCACCCAGCACCCTGAGTACTGAGCACCGAGCACCCTGAGTACTTAGCACCCAGCACCCTTAGTACTGAGAACCCAGCACCCTGAGCACTGAGCACCCAGCACCCTGTGTACTGAGCACCCAGCACCACCCTCAGTACTGAGCACCCAGCACCCCGAGCACTGAGCACCCAGCACCCTGAGCACTGAGCACCCAGCACCCCGAGTACTGAGCACCCAGCACCCCGAGCACTGAGCACCGAGCACCCCGAGCACTGAGCACCCAGCACACTGAGTACTGAGCACCCAGCACCCTGAGTACTGAGCACTGAGCACCCCGAGTACTGAGCACCCATCACCCCGAGCACTGACCACCCAGCAACCTGAGTACTGAGAACAGATCACCCTGAGTACTTAGCACCCAGCACCCTGAGTACTGAGCCCCCAGCACCAAGAGTACTGAGCACCCAGCACCCTGAGCACTGAGCACCCAGCACCCCGAGAATGAGCACCCAGCACCCTGAATACTGAGAACCGAGCACCCTGATTACTGAGCACGCAGCACCCTGAGTACTGAGCCACCAGCACCCTGAGTACTGAGCACCCAACACCCCGAGCACTGAGCACCCAGCACCCCGAGAATGAGCACCCAGCACCCTGAGTACTGAGCACCCAGCACCCTGAGTACTGAGCACTGAGCACCCAGCACCCCGAGCACGGAGCACCCAGGACCCCGAGCACTGAGTACTGAGCACCCAGCACCCTGAGTAATGAGCACCGAGCTCCCCGAGCACTGAGCACCCTGAGTACTGAGCACCCAGCACCCCGATCACTGAGCACCCAGCACCCTGAGCACTGATCACCCAGCACCCTGAGCACTGAGCACCCAGCACCCCGAGCACTGAGTACCCAGCACCCTGAGTACTGAGCACTGAGCACCCAGCACCCTGTGTACTTAGCACTGAGCACCCTGAGTACTAAGCACCCAGCACCCTGAGTACTGAGTACCCAGGACCCTGAGCACTGAGCACCGAGCACCCCGAGCATTGAGCACCCAGCACCCTGAGTACTGAGCACCCAGCACCCTGAGCACTGAGCAACCTTAGTACTGAGCACTGAGCACCCTGAGTACTGAGCACTGAGCACCCTGAGTACTGAGCACCCAGCACCCTGAGTACTGAGCACCCAGCACCCTGAGCAATGATCACCCTGAGTACTGAGCACCCAGCACCCTGAGCACTGAGCACCGAGCACCCTGAGCACTGAGCAACCAGCACCCGGAGTACTGAGCACCCAGCACCCTGAATACTAAGCACCAAGCACCCTGAGTACTGAGCACTGAGCACCCCGAGCACTGAGCACCCAGAACCCCGAGCACCGAGCACCCTGAGTACTGAGCACCCAATACCCTGAGCACTGAACACACAGCACCCTGAGTACAGTAAACCCCGAGCACTGAGCACCCAGCACTCTGAGTACTGAGCACCGAGCACACTGAGCACTGAGCACCCAGCACCCCGAGCACTGAGCACCCAGCACCCTGAGTACTGAGCACCCAGCACCCTGAGTACTGAGCAACCAGCACCCCGAGCACTGAGTAACCAGCACCCTGAGCACTGAGCACCCAGCACCCTGAGCACTGAGCACCCAGCACCCTGAGCACTGAGCACCCAGCACCCTGAGTACTGAGCACTGAGCACCCAGCACCCCGAGCACTGAGCACACAGCACCCTGAGTACTGAGCACTGAGCACCCAGCACCCCGAGCACTGAGCACCCAGCACCCTGAGCACTGAGCACCCAGCACCTGAGTCCTGAGCACCCAGCACCCTGAGTACTGAGCACCCAGCTCCCTGAGTACTGAGCATCCAGCACCCCGAGTACTGAGCACCCAGCATCCTGAGTACTGAGCACCCAGCTCACCGAGCACTAAGCACACAGCACCCAGAGCACTGAGGACCCAGCATCCTGAGCACTGAGCACCCAGCACCCTGAGTACTGAGCACCGAGCACCCTGAGTACTGAGCACCCAGCACCCTGAGCACTGATCACCCAGCACCCTGAGTACTGAGCACCAAGTACCCTGAGTACTGAGCACCCAGCACCCCGAGCACTGAGCACCCAGCACCCTGAGTACTGAGCACTGAGCACACAGCACCCCGAGCACTGAGCACCCAGCACCCTGTGTACTGAGCACTGAGTACCCAGTACCCCGAGCACTGCGACCCAGCACCCTGAGCACTGAGCACCCAGCACCCCGAGTACTGAGCACAAAGCACCCCGAGCACTGAGCACCCAGCACCCTGAGCACTGAGCACCCAGCACCCTGAGCAATGAGCACCCAGCACCCTGAGTACTGAGCACCCAGCACCCCGAGTACTGAGCACCCAGCAACCTGAGCACTGAGCACCCAGCACCCCCAGCAATGAGCACCCAGCACCCTGAGTACTGAGCACCCAGCACCCCGAGTACTGAGCACCCAGCAACCTGAGAACCGAGCAGCCAGCACCCCCAGCAATGAGCACCCAGCATCCTGAGTACTGAGCACCCAGCACCCCCAGCAATGAGCACCCAGCACCCTGAGTACTGAGCACCCAGCACCCCGAGTACTGAGAACCCAGCAACCTGAGAACCTAGCAGCCAGCACCCCGAGCGCTGAGCACCCAGCACCCTGAGCACTGAGCACCCTGCACCCTGAGTACTGAGCACTGAGCACCCCGAGTACTGAGCACCCAGCACCCCGAGCAATGAGCACCCAGAACCCTGAGCACTGAGCACCCAGCACCCTGAGTACTGAGCACCGAGCACCCTGAGTACTGAGCACCCAGCACCCCGAGCACTGAGCACCCAGCACCCTGAGCACTGAGCACCCAGCATACTGCGTACTGAGCACCCAGCACCCTGAGTACTGAGCACCCAGCACCCTGAGCACTGAGCACCCAGCACCCTGAGTACTGAGCATCCAGCACCCCGAGCACTGAGCACCCAGCACCCTGAGTACTGAGCACTGAGCACCCAGCACCCCGAGCACTGAGCACCCAGCACCCTGTGTACTGAGCACTGAGTACCCAGCACCCCGAGCACTGAGCACCCAGCACCCTGAGCACTGAGCACCCTGAGTACTGAGCACCCAGCACCCTGAGCACTGAGCACCCAGCACCCCGAGCACTGAGCACCCAGCACCCAGAGCACTGAGCACTGAGCACCCTGAGTACTGAGCACTGAGCACCCTGAGCACTGAGCACCGAGCACCCTGAGTACCGAGCACTGAGCACCCAACACCCCAAGCACTGAGCACCCTGAGCACTGAGCACCCAGCACCCCAAGCACTGAGCACCCTGAGTACTGAGCACCCAGCACCCTGAGTAATGAGCACCCAGCACCCTGAGTACTGAGCACCCAGCTCCCTGAGTACTGAGCACCCAGCACCCCGAGCACTGAGCACCCAGCACCCTGAGTACTGAGCACTGAGCACACAGCACCCCGAGCACTGAGCACCCAGCACCCTGTGTACTGAGCACTGAGTACCCAGTACCCCGAGCACTGCGACCCAGCACCCTGAGCACTGAGCACCCAGCACCCCGAGTACTGAGCACCCAGCACCCCGAGAATGGGGCACCCAGCACCCTGAGCACTGAGCACCCAGCACCCCGAGCAATGAGCACCCAGCACAATGAGTACTGAGCACCGAGCACCCCGAGTACTGAGCACCCAGCACCCCCAGCAATGAGCACCCAGCACCCTGAGTACTGAGCACCCAGCACCCCGAGTACTGAGCACCCAGCAACCTGAGAACCGAGCAGCCAGCACCCCCAGCAATGAGCACCCAGCACCCTGAGTACTGAGCACCCAGCACCCCCAGCAATGAGCACCCAGCACCCTGAGTACTGAGCACCCAGCATCCCGAGTACTGAGCACCCAGCAACCTGAGCACTGAGCACCCAGCACCCTGAGTACTGAGCACCCAGCACCCCCAGCAATGAGCACCCAGCACCCTGAGTACTGAGCACCCAGCACCCCTAGCGCTGAGCACCCAGCACCCTGAGCACTGAGCACCCAGCACCCTGAGTACTGAGCACTGAGCACCCCGAGTACTGAGCACCCAGCACCCCGAGCACTGAGCACCCAGCACCCTGAGTACTGAGCACCCAGCACCCTGAGTACTGAGCACCCAGCACCCTGAGCACTGAGCACCAAGCACCCTGAGTACTAAGCACCCAACACCCCAAGCACTGAGCACCCTGAGTACTGAGCACCCAGCACCACAAGCACTGAGCACCCCGAGCACTGAGCACCGAGCACCCTGAGTACTGTGCAGCCAGCACCCTGAGTACTGAGCACCCAGCATACTGAGCACCGAGCACCCAGCACCCTGAGTACTGAGCACACAGCACCCTGAGCACTGAGCACCCAGCACCCTGAGTACTGAGCACCGAGCACCCTGAGTACTGAGCACCCAGCACCCCGAGCACTGAGCACCCAGCACCCTGAGCACTGAGCACCCAGCATACTGCGTACTGAGCACCCAGCACCCTGAGTACTGAGCACCCAGCACCCTGAGCACTGAGCACCCAGCGCCCTGAGTACTGAGCATCCAGCACCCCGAGCAGTGAGCACCCAGCACCCTGAGTACTGAGCACTGAGCACCCAGCACCCCGAGCACTGAGCACCCAGCACCCTGTGTACTGAGCAGTGAGTACCCAGCACCCTGAGCACTGAGCACCCAGCACCCAGAGCACAGAGCACCCAGCACCCTGAGTACTGAGCACCCAGCACCCAGAGCACTGAGCACCCAGCACCCTGAGTACTGAGCACTGAGCACACAGCACCCCGAGCACTGAGCACCCAGCACCCTCTGTACTGAGCACTGAGTACCCAGTACCCCGAGCACTGCGACCCAGCACCCTGAGCATTGAGCACCCAGCACCCCGAGTACTGAGCACCCAGCACCCCGAGCATGGGGCACCCAGCACCCTGAGCACTGAGCACCCAGCACCCTGAGCAATGAGCACCCAGCACCCTGAGTACTGAGCACCGAGCACCCCGAGTACTGAGCACCCAGCAACCTGAGCACTGAGCACCCAGCACCCCCAGCAATGAGCACCCAGCACCCCGAGCACTGAGCACCCAGCACCCCGAGCACTGAGCACCCAGCACCCCGAGCACTGAGCACCCAGCACCCTGAGCACTGAGCACTGAGCACTGAGCACCCCGATTACTGAGCACCCAGCACCCTGAGCGCTGAGCACCCAGCACCCTGAGCACTGAGCACCCAGCACCATGAGTACTGAGCACCGAGCACCCTGAGCACCGAGGACCCAGCACCATGAGTACTGAGCACCCAGCACCCTGAGCACTGAGCACCCAGCACCCTGAGTACTGAGCACCGAGCACCCTGAGTACTGAGCACTGAGCACCCTGAGCACTGAGCACCGAGCACCCTGAGTACTGAGCACTGAGCACCCAACACCCCAAGCACTGAGCACCCTGAGCACTGAGCACCCAGCTCCCCAAGCACTGAGCACCCTGAGTACTGAGCACCCAGCACCCTGAGTAATGAGCACCCAGCACCCTGAGTACTGAGCACCCAGCTCCCTGAGTACTGAGCACCCAGCACCCCGAGCACTGAGCACCCAGCACCCTGAGTACTGAGCACTGAGCACACAGCACCCCGAGCACTGAGCACCCAGCACCCTCTGTACTGAGCACTGAGTACCCAGTACCCCGAGCACTGCGACCCAGCACCCCCAGGAATGAGCACCCAGCACCCTGAGTACTGAGCACCCAGCATCCCGTGTACTGAGCACCCAGCAACCTGAGAACCGAGCAGCCAGCACCCCGAGCGCTGAGCACCCAGCACCCTGAGCACTGAGCACACAGCACCCTGAGTACTGAGCACTGAGCACCCCGAGTACTGAGCACCCAGCACCCCGAGCACTGAGCACCCAGCACCCTGAGTACTGAGCACCCAGCACCCTGAGTACTGAGCACCCAGCACCCTGAGCACTGAGCACCCAGCACCCTGAGTACTAAGCACCCAACACCCCAAGCACTGAGCACCCTGAGTACTGAGCACCCAGCACCCCAAGCACTGAGCACCCCGAGCACTGAGCAGCCAGCACCCTGAGTACTGAGCACCGAGCACCCTGAGTACTGAGCAGCCAGCACCCTGAGTACTGAGCACCCAGCATACTGAGCACCGAGCACCCATCACCCTGAGCACTGAGCACTGAGCACCCTGAGCACTGAGCACCCAGAACCCTGAGCACTGAGCACCCAGCATCCTGAGGACTGAGTACTGAGCACCCAGCACGCTGAGCACTGAGCACCCAGCACGCTGAGTACTGAGCACTGAGCACCCCGATTACTGAGCACCCAGCACCCTGAGCGCTGAGCACCCAGCACCCTGAGCACTGAGCACCCAGCACCATGAGTACTGAGCACCGAGCACCCTGAGCACCGAGCCCCCAGCACCCTGAGTACTGAGCACCCAGCACCCTGAGCACTGAGCACCCAGCACCCTGAGTACTGAGCACCGAGCACCCTGAGTACTGAGCACTGAGCACCCTGAGCACTGAGCACCGAGCACCCTGAGTACTGAGCACTGAGCACCCAACACAACAAGCACTGAGCACCCTGAGCACTGAGCACCCAGCACCCCAAGCACTGAGCACCCAGCACCCTGAGTACTGAGCACCGAGCACCCTGAGTACTGAGCACCCAGCACCTCGAGCACTGAGCACCCAGCACCCTGAGCACTGAGCACCCAGCACCCTGAGTACTGAGCACCCAGCACCCTGAGCACTGAGCACCCAGCACCCTGAGTACTGAGCACCCAGCACCCTGAGCACTGAGCACCCAGCACCCTGAGTACTGAGCATCCAGCACCCCGAGCACTGAGCACCCAGCACCCTGAGTACTGAGCACTGAGCACCCAGCACCCCGAGCACTGAGCACCCTGAGCACTGAGCACCCTGAGTACTGAGCACCCAGCACCCTGAGCACTGAGCACCCAGCACCCCGAGCACTGAGCACCCAGCACCCAGAGCACTGAGAACTGAGCACCCTGAGTACTGAGCACTGAGCACCCTGAGCACTGAGCACCGAGCACCCTGAGTACTGAGCACTGAGCACCCTGAGCACTGAGCACCCTGTACCCTGAGTACTGAGCACCCAGCACCCTGAGCACTGAGGACCGAGCACCCTGAGTACTTAGCACCCAGCACCCTGAGTACTGAGCACCCAGCACCCTGAGTACTGAGCACCCAGCACCCTGAGTACTGAGCACCCAGCGTACTGAGCACCGAGCACCCAGCACCCTGAGTACTGAGCACCCAGCACCCTGAGCACTGAGCACCCAGCACCCTGAGTACTGAGCACTGAGCACCCCGAGTACTGAGCACCGAGCACACCGAGCACTGAGCACCCAGCACCCCGAGCACAGAGCACCCTGTGTACTGAGCACCCAGCACCCTGAGCACTGAGCACCCAGCACCCTGAGCACTGAGCACCCAGCACCCTGAGCACTGAGCACCCAGCACCCTGAGTACTGAGCACCCAGCACCCTGAGCACTGAGCAACCTTAGTACTGAGCACTGAGCACCCTGAGTACTGAGCACTGAGCACCCTGAGTACTGAGCACCCAGCACCCTGAGTACTGAGCACCCAGCACCCTGAGCAATGATCACCCTGAGTACTGAGCACCCAGCACCCTGAGCACTGAGCACCGAGCACCCTGAGCACTGAGCAACCAGCACCCGGAGTACTGAGCACCCAGCACCCTGAATACTAAGCACCGAGCACCCTGAGTACTGAGCACTGAGCACCCCGAGCACTGAGCACCCAGAACCCCGAGCACCGAGCACCCTGAGTACTGAGCACCCAATACCCTGAGCACTGAACACACAGCACCCTGAGTACAGTAAACCCCGAGAACTGAGCACCCAGCACTCTGAGTACTGAGCACCGAGCACACTGAGCACTGAGCACCCAGCACCCCGAGCACTGAGCACCCAGCACCCTGAGTACTGAGCACCCAGCACCCTGAGTACTGAGCAACCAGCACCCCGAGCACTGAGTAACCAGCACCCTGAGCACTGAGCACCCAGCACCCTGAGCACTGAGCACCCAGCACCCTGAGCACTGAGCACCCAGCACCCTGAGTACTGAGCACTGAGCACCCAGCACCCCGAGCACTGAGCACACAGCACCCTGAGTACTGAGCACTGAGCACCCAGCACCCCGAGCACTGAGCACCCAGCACCCTGAGCACTGAGCACCCAGCACCTGAGTCCTGAGCACCCAGCACCCTGAGTACTGAGCACCCAGCTCCCTGAGTACTGAGCATCCAGCACCCCGAGTACTGAGCACCCAGCATCCTGAGTACTGAGCACCCAGCTCACCGAGCACTAAGCACACAGCACCCAGAGCACTGAGGACCCAGCATCCTGAGCACTGAGCACCCAGCACCCTGAGTACTGAGCACCGAGCACCCTGAGTACTGAGCACCCAGCACCCTGAGCACTGATCACCCAGCACCCTGAGTACTGAGCACCAAGTACCCTGAGTACTGAGCACCCAGCACCCCGAGCACTGAGCACCCAGCACCCTGAGTACTGAGCACTGAGCACACAGCACCCCGAGCACTGAGCACCCAGCACCCTGTGTACTGAGCACTGAGTACCCAGTACCCCGAGCACTGCGACCCAGAACCCTGAGCACTGAGCACCAAGCACCCCGAGTACTGAGCACAAAGCACCCCGAGCACTGAGCACCCAGCACCCTGAGCACTGAGCACCCAGCACCCTGAGCAATGAGCACCCAGCACCCTGAGTACTGAGCACCGAGCACCCCGAGTACTGAGCACCCAGCAACCTGAGCACTGAGCACCCAGCACCCCCAGCAATGAGCACCCAGCACCCTGAGTACTGAGCACCCAGCACCCCGAGTACTGAGCACCCAGCAACCTGAGAACCGAGCAGCCAGCACCCCCAGCAATGAGCACCCAGCATCCTGAGTACTGAGCACCCAGCACCCCCAGCAATGAGCACCCAGCACCCTGAGTACTGAGCACCCAGCACCCCGAGTACTGAGAACCCAGCAACCTGAGAACCGAGCAGCCAGCACCCCGAGCGCTGAGCACCCAGCACCCTGAGCACTGAGCACCCTGCACCCTGAGTACTGAGCACTGAGCACCCCGAGTACTGAGCACCCAGCACCCCGAGAAATGAGCACCCAGAACCCTGAGTACTGAGCACCCAGCACCCTGAGTACTGAGCACCCAGCACCCTGAGCACTGAGCACCCAGCACCCTGAGTACTAAGCAACCAACACCCCAAGCACTGAGCACCCTGAGTAATGAGCACCCAGCACCCCAAGCACTGAGCACCCCGAGCACTGAACAGCCAGCACCCTGAGTACTGAGCACCGAGCACCCTGAGTACTGAGAAGCCAGCACCCTGAGTACTGAGCACCCAGCATACTGAGCACCGAGCACCCAGCACCCTGAGTACTGAGCACACAGCACCCTGAGCACTGAGCACCCAGCACCCTGAGTACTGAGCACCGAGCACCCTGAGTACTGAGCACCCAGCACCCCGAGCACTGAGCACCCAGCACCCTGAGCACTGAGAACCCAGCATACTGCGTATTGAGCACCCAGCACCCTGAGTACTGAGCACCCAGCACCCTGAGCACTGATCACCCAGCACCCTGAGTACTGAGCATCCAGCACCCCGAGCACTGAGCACCCAGCACCCTGAGTACTGAGCACTGAGCACCCAGCACCCCGAGCATTGAGCACCCAGCACCCTGTGTACTGAGCACTGAGTACCCAGCACCCCGAGCACTGAGCACCCAGCACCCTGAGCACTGAGCACCCTGAGTACTGAGCACCCAGCACCCTGAGCACTGAGCACCCAGCACCCCGAGCACTGAGCACCCAGCACCCAGAGCACTGAGCACTGAGCACCCTGAGTACTGAGCACTGAGCAGCCTGAGCACTGAGCACCGAGCACCCTGAGTACTGAGCACTGAGCACCCAACACCCCAAGCACTGAGCACCCTGAGCACTGAGCACCCAGCACCCCAAGCACTGAGCACCCTGAGTACTGAGCACCCAGCACCCTGAGTAATGAGCACCCAGCACCCTGAGTACTGAGCACCCAGCTCCCTGAGTACTGAGCACCCAGCACCCCGAACACTGAGCACCCAGCTCCCTGAGTACTGAGCACTGAGCACACAGCACCCCGAGCACTGAGCACCCAGCACCCTGTGTACTGAGCACAGAGTACCCAGTACCTTGAGCACTGCGACCCAGCACCCTGAGCACTGAGCACCCAGCACCCCGAGTACTGAGCACCCAGCACCCCGAGCATGGGGCACCCAGCACCCTGAGCACTGAGCACCCAGCACCCCGAGCAATGAGCACCCAGCACCCTGAGTACTGAGCACCGAGCACCCCGAGTACTGAGCATCCAGCAACCTGAGCACTGAGCACCCAGCACCCCCAGCAATGAGCACCCAGCACCCTGAGTACTGAGCACCCAGCACCCCGAGTACTGAGCACCCAGCAACCTGAGAACCGAGCAGCCAGCACCCCCAGCAATGAGCACCCAGCACCCTGAGTACTGAGCAACCAGCACCCCCAGCAATGAGCACCCAGCACCCTGAGTACTGAGCACCCAGCATCCCGAGTACTGAGCACCCAGCACCCTGAGAACCGAGCAGCCAGCACCCCGAGCGCTGAGCACCCAGCACCCTGAGAACTGAGCACCCAGCACCCTGAGTACTGAGCACTGAGCACCACGAGTACTGAGCACCCAGCACCCCGAGCACTGAGCACCCAGCACCCTGAGTACTGAGCACCCAGCACCCTGAGTACTGAGCACCCAGCACCCTGAGCACTGAGCACCCAGCACCCTGAGTACTAAGCACCCAACACCCCAAGCACTGAGCACCCTGAGTACTGAGCACCCAGCACCCCAAGCACTGAGCACCCCGAGCACTGAACAGCCAGCACCCTGAGTACTGAGCACCGAGCACCCTGAGTACTGAGCAGCCAGCACCCTGAGTACTGAGCACCCAGCATACTGAGCACCGAGCACCCAGCACCCTTAGTACTGAGCACACAGCACCCTGAGCACTGAGCACCCAGCACCCTGAGTACTGAGCACCGAGCACCCTGAGTATTGAGCACCCAGCACCCCGAGCACTGAGCACCCAGCACCCTGAGCACTGAGAACCCAGCATACTGCGTATTGAGCACCCAGCACCCTGAGTACTGAGCACCCAGCACCCTGAGAACTGAGCACCCAGCACCCTGAGTACTGAGCATCCAGCACCCCGAGCACTGAGCACCCAGCACCCTGAGTACTGAGCACTGAGCACCCAGCACCCCGAGCACTGAGCACCCAGCACCCTGTGTACTGAGCACTGAGTACCCAGCACCCCGAGCACTGAGCACCCAGCACCCTGAGCACTGAGCACCCTGAGTACTGAGCACCCAGCACCTTGAGCACGGAGCACACAGCACCCCGAGCACTGAGCACCCAGCACCCAGAGCACTGAGCACTGAGCACCCTGAGTACTGAGCACTGAGCACCCTGAGCACTGAGCACCGAGCACCCTGAGTACTGAGCACTGAGCACCCAACACCCCAAGCACTGAGCACCCTGAGCACTGAGCACCCAGCACCCCAAGCACTGAGCACCCTGAGTACTGAGCACCCAGCACCCTGAGTAATGAGCACCCAGCACAATGAGTACTGAGCACCCAGCTCCCTGAGTACTGAGCACCCAGCACCCCGAGCACTGAGCACCCAGCACCCTGAGTACTGAGCACTGAGCACACAGCACCCCGAGCACTGAGCACCCAGCACCCAGTGTACTGAGCACTGAGTACCCAGTACCCCGAGCACTGCGACCCAGCACCCTGAGCACTGAGCACCCAGCACCCCGAGTACTGAGCACCTAGCACCCCGAGCATGGGGCACCCAGCACCCTGAGCACTGAGCACCCAGCACCCCGAGCAATGAGCACCCAGCACCCTGACTACTGAGCACCGAGCACCCCGAGTACTGAGCATCCAGCAACCTGAGCACTGAGCACCCAGCACCCCCAGCAATGAGCACCCAGCACCCTGAGTACTGAGCACCCAGCACCCCGAGTACTGAGCACCCAGCAACCTGAGAACCGAGCAGCCAGCACCCCCAGCAATGAGCACCCAGCACCCTGAGTACTGAGCACCCAGCACCCCCAGCAATGAGCACCCAGCACCCTGAGTACTGAGCACCCAGCATCCCGAGTACTGAGCACCCAGCAACCTGAGAACCGAGCAGCCAGCACCCCGAGCGCTGAGCACCCAGCACCCTGAGCACTAAGCACCCAGCACCCTGAGTACTGAGCACTGAGCACCCCGAGCGCTGAGCACCCAGCACCCTGAGAACTGAGCACCCAGCACCCTGAGTACTGAGCACTGAGCACCCCGAGTACTGAGCACCCAGCACCCCGAGCACTGAGCACCCAGCACCCTGAGTACTGAGCACCCAGCACCCTGAGTACTGAGCACCCAGCACCCTGAGCACTGAGCACCCAGCACCCTGAGTACTAAGCACCCAACACCCCAAGCACTGAGCACCCTGAGTACTGAGCACCCAGCACCCCAAGCACTGAGCACCCCAAGCACTGAACAGCCAGCACCCTGAGTACTGAGCACCGAGCACCCTGAGTACTGAGCAGCCAGCACCCTGAGTACTGAGCACCCAGCATACTGAGCACCGAGAACCCAGCACCCTTAGTACTGAGCACACAGCACCCTGAGCACTGAGCACCCAGCACCCTGAGTACTGAGCACCGAGCACCCTGAGTATTGAGCACCCAGCACCCCGAGCACTGAGCACCCAGCACCCTGAGCACTGAGAACCCAGCATACTGCGTATTGAGCACCCAGCACCCTGAGTACTGAGCACCCAGCACCCTGAGCACTGAGCACCCAGCACCCTGAGTACTGAGCATCCAGCACCCCGAGCACTGAGCACCCAGCACCCTGAGTACTGAGCACTGAGCACCCAGCACCCCGAGCACTGAGCACCCAGCACCCTGTGTACTGAGCACTGAGTACCCAGCACCCCGAGCACTGAGCACCCAGCACCCTGAGCACTGAGCACCCTGAGTACTGAGCACCCAGCACCTTGAGCACGGAGCACACAGCACCCCGAGCACTGAGCACCCAGCACCCAGAGCACTGAGCACTGAGCACCCTGAGTACTGAGCACTGAGCACCCTGAGCACTGAGCACCGAGCACCCTGAGTACTGAGCACTGAGCACCCAACACCCCAAGCACTGAGCACCCTGAGCACTGAGCACCCAGCACCCCAAGCACTGAGCACCCTGAGTACTGAGCACCCAGCACCCTGAGTAATGAGCACCCAGCACAATGAGTACTGAGCACCCAGCTCCCTGAGTACTGAGCACCCAGCACCCCGAGCACTGAGCACCCAGCACCCTGAGTACTGAGCACTGAGCACACAGCACCCCGAGCACTGAGCACCCAGCACCCAGTGTACTGAGCACTGAGTACCCAGTACCCCGAGCACTGCGACCCAGCACCCTGAGCACTGAGCACCCAGCACCCCGAGTACTGAGCACCCAGCACCCTGAGCATGGGGCACCCAGCACCCTGAGCACTGAGCACCCAGCACCCCGAGCAATGAGCACCCAGCACCCTGACTACTGAGCACCGAGCACCCCGAGTACTGAGCATCCAGCAACCTGAGCACTGAGCACCCAGCACCCCCAGCAATGAGCACCCAGCACCCTGAGTACTGAGCACCCAGCACCCCGAGTACTGAGCACCCAGCAACCTGAGAACCGAGCAGCCAGCACCCCCAGCAATGAGCACCCAGCACCCTGAGTACTGAGCACCCAGCACCCCCAGCAATGAGCACCCAGCACCCTGAGTACTGAGCACCCAGCATCCCGAGTACTGAGCACCCAGCAACCTGAGAACCGAGCAGCCAGCACCCCGAGCGCTGAGCACCCAGCACCCTGAGCACTAAGCACCCAGCACCCTGAGTACTGAGCACTGAGCACCCCGAGTACAGAGCACCCAGCACCCCGAGCACTGAGCACCCAGCACCCTGAGTACTGAGCACCCAGCACCCTGAGTACTGAGCACCCAGCACCCTGAGCACTGAGCACCCAGCACCCTGAGTACTAAGCACCCAACACCCCAAGCACTGAGCACCCTGAGTACTGAGCACCGAGCACCCCAAGCACTGAGCACCCCGAGCACTGAGCAGCCAGCACCCTGAGTACTGAGCACCGAGCACCCTGAGTACTGAGCAGCCAGCACCCTGAGTACTGAGCACACAGCATACTGAGCACCGAGCACCCAGCACCCTGAGTACTGAGCACACAGCACCCTGAGCACTGAGCACCCAGCACCCTGAGTACTGAGCACCGAGCACCCTGAGTACTGAGCACCCAGCACCCCGTGCACTGAGCACCCAGCACCCTGAGCACTGAGCACCCAGCATACTGCGTACTGAGCACCCAGCACCCTGAGTACTGAGCACCCAGCACCCTGAGCACTGAGCACCCTGCACCCTGAGTACTGAGCATCCAGCACCCCGAGCACTGAGCACCCAGCACCCTGAGTACTGAGCACTGAGCACCCAGCACCCCGAGCACTGAGCACCCAGCACCCTGTGTACTGAGCACTGAGTACCCAGCACCCCGAGCACTGAGCACCCAGCACCCTGAGCACTGAGCACCCTGAGTACTGAGCACCCAGCACCCTGAGCACTGAGCACCCAGCAACCCAAGCACTGAGCACCCAGCACCCAGAGCACTGAGCACTGAGCACCCTGAGTACTGAGCACTGAGCACCCTGAGCACTGAGCACCGAGCACCCTGAGTACTGAGCACTGAGCACCCAACACCCCAAGCACTGAGCACCCTGAGCACTGAGCACCCAGCACCCCAAGCACTGAGCACCCTGAGTACTGAGCACCCAGCACCCTGAGTAATGAGCACCCAGCACCCTGAGTACTGAGCACCCAGCTCCCTGAGTACTGAGCACCCAGCACCCCGAGCACTGAGCACCCAGCACCCTGAGTACTGAGCACCCAGCACCCCGAGTACTGAGCACCCAGCACCCTGAGTACTGAGCACTGAGCACACAGCACCCCGAGCACTGAGCACCCAGCACCCTGTGTACTGAGCACTGAGTACCCAGTACCCCGAGCACTGCGACCCAGCACCCTGAGCATTGGGCACCCAGCACCCCGAGTACTGAGCACCCAGCACCCTGAGCATGGGGCACCCAGCACCCTGAGTACTGAGCACCCAGCACCCCGAGCAATGAGCACCCAGCACCCTGAGTACTGAGCACCGAGCACCCCGAGTACTGAGCACCCAGCAACCTGAGCACTGAGCACCCAGCACCCCCAGCAATGAGCACCCAGCACCCTGAGTACTGAGCACCCAGCACCCCGAGTACTGAGCACCCAGCAACCTGAGAACCGAGCAGCCAGCACCCCCAGCAATGAGCACCCAGCACCCTGAGTACTGAGCACCCAGCACCCCCAGCAATGAGCACCCAGCACCCTGAGTACTGAGAACCCAGCACCCCGAGTACTGAGCACCCAACAACCTGAGAACCGAGCAGCCAGCACCCCGAGCGCTGAGCACCCAGCACCCTGAGCACTGAGCACCCAGCACCCTGAGTACTGAGCACTGAGCACCCCGAGTACTGAGCACCCAGCATCCCGAGCACTGAGCACCCAGCACCCTGAGTACTGAGCACCCAGCACCCTGAGTACTGAGCACCCAGCACCCTGAGCACTGAGCACCCAGCACCCTGAGTACTAAGCACCCAACACCCCAAGCACTGAGCACCCTGAGAACTGAGCACCCAGCACCCCAAGCACTGAGCACTCCGAGCACTGAGCAGCCAGTACCCTGAGTACTGAGCACCGAGCACCCTGAGTACTGAGCAGCCAGCACCCTGAGAACTGAGCACCCAGCATACTGAGCACCGAGCACCCAGCACCCTGAGTACTGAGTACACAGCACCCTGAGCACTGAGCACCCAGCACCCTGAGTACTGAGCACCGAGCACCCTGATTACTGAGCACCCAGCACCCCGAGCACTGAGCACCCAGCACCCTGAGCACTGAGCACCCAGCATACTGAGTACTGAGCACCCAGCACCCTGCGCACTGAGCACCCAGCACCCTGAGCACTGAGCACCCAGCACCCTGAGTACTGAGCATCCAGCACCCCGAGCACTGAGTACCCAGCACCCTGAGTACTGAGCACTGAGCACCCAGCACCCCGAGCACTGAG
The DNA here is from genome assembly GCF_018167655.1 of Microtus oregoni. Classification (NCBI taxonomy): domain Eukaryota; kingdom Metazoa; phylum Chordata; class Mammalia; order Rodentia; family Cricetidae; genus Microtus; species Microtus oregoni. The sequence goes on along the minus strand of NW_024543274.1, from coordinate 462,292 downwards.
CACCCAGCACCGTGTGTACTGAGCACTGAGTACCCAGCACCCCGAGCACTGAGCACCCAGCACCCTGAGCACTGAGCACCCTGAGTACTGAGCACCCAGCACCCTGAGCACTGAACACCCAGCACCCCGAGCACTGAGCACCCAGCACCCAGAGCACTGAGCACTGAGCACCCTGAGTACTGAGCACTGAGCACCCAGAGCACTGAGCACCGAGCACCCTGAGTACTGAGCACTGAGCACCCAACACCCAAAGCACTGAGCACCCTGAGCACTGAGCACCCAGCACCCCAAGCACTGAGCACCCTGAGTACTGAGCACCCAGCACCCTGAGTAATGAGCACCCAGCACCCTGAGTACTGAGCACCCAGCTCCCTGAGTACTGAGCACCCAGCACCCCGAGCACTGAGCACCCAGCACCCTGAGTAGTGATCACTGAGCACACAGCACCCCGAGCACTGAGCACCCAGCACCCAGTGTACTGAGCACTGAGTACCCAGTACCCCAAGCACTGCGACCCAGCACCCTGAGCACTGAGCACCCAGCACCCCGAGTACTGAGCACCCAGCACCCCGAGCATGGGGCACCCAGCACCCTGAGCACTGAGCACCCAGCACCCCGAGCAATGAGCACCCAGCACCCTGAGTACTGAGCACCGAGCACCCCGAGTACTGAGCACCCAGCAACCTGAACACTGAGCACCCAGCACCCCCAGCAATGAGGACCCAGCACCCTGAGTACTGAGCACCCAGCACCCTGAGCACTGAGCACCCTGAGTACTGAGCACCCAGCACCTTGAGCACGGAGCACACAGCACCCCGAGCACTGAGCACCCAGCACCCAGAGCACTGAGCACTGAGCACCCTGAGTACTGAGCACTGAGCACCCTGAGCACTGAGCACCGAGCACCCTGAGTACTGAGCACTGAGCACCCAACACCCCAAGCACTGAGCACCCTGAGCACTGAGCACCCAGCACCCCAAGCACTGAGCACCCTGAGTACTGAGCACCCAGCACCCTGAGTAATGAGCACCCAGCACAATGAGTACTGAGCACCCAGCTCCCTGAGTACTGAGCACCCAGCACCCCGAGCACTGAGCACCCAGCACCCTGAGTACTGAGCACTGAGCACACAGCACCGCGAGCACTGAGCAGCCAGCACCCAGTGTACTGAGCACTGAGTACCCAGTACCCCGAGCACTGCGACCCAGCACCCTGAGCACTGAGCACCCAGCACCCCGAGTACTGAGCACCCAGCACCCCGAGCATGGGGCACCCAGCACCCTGAGCACTGAGCACCCAGCACCCCGAGCAATGAGCACCCAGCACCCTGACTACTGAGCACCGAGCACCCCGAGTACTGAGCATCCAGCAACCTGAGCACTGAGCACCCAGCACCCCCAGCAATGAGCACCCAGCACACTGAGTACTGAGCACCCAGCACCCCGAGTACTGAGCACCCAGCAACCTGAGAACCGAGCAGCCAGCACCCCCAGCAATGAGCACCCAGCACCCTGAGTACTGAGCACCCAGCACCCCCAGCAATGAGCACCCAGCACCCTGAGTACTGAGCACCCAGCATCCCGAGTACTGAGCACCCAGCAACCTGAGAACCGAGCAGCCAGCACCCCGAGCGCTGAGCACCCAGCACCCTGAGCACTAAGCACCCAGCACCCTGAGTACTGAGCACTGAGCACCCCGAGTACAGAGCACCCAGCACCCCGAGCACTGAGCACCCAGCACCCTGAGTACTGAGCACCCAGCACCCTGAGTACTGAGCACCCAGCACCCTGAGCACTGAGCACCCAGCACCCTGAGTACTAAGCACCCAACACCCCAAGCACTGAGCACCCTGAGTACTGAGCACCGAGCACCCCAAGCACTGAGCACCCCGAGCACTGAGCAGCCAGCACCCTGAGTACTGAGCACCGAGCACCCTGAGTACTGAGCAGCCAGCACCCTGAGTACTGAGCACACAGCATACTGAGCACCGAGCACCCAGCACCCTGAGTACTGAGCACACAGCACCCTGAGCACTGAGCACCCAGCACCCTGTGTACTGAGCACCGAGCACCCTGAGTACTGAGCACCCAGCACCCCGTGCACTGAGCACCCAGCACCCTGAGCACTGAGCACCCAGCATACTGCGTACTGAGCACCCAGCACCCTGAGTACTGAGCACCCAGCACCCTGAGCACTGAGCACCCTGCACCCTGAGTACTGAGCATCCAGCACCCCGAGCACTGAGCACCCAGCACCCTGAGTACTGAGCACTGAGCACCCAGCACCCCGAGCACTGAGCACCCAGCACCCTGTGTACTGAGCACTGAGTACCCAGCACCCCGAGCACTGAGCACCCAGCACCCTGAGCACTGAGCACCCTGAGTACTGAGCACCCAGCACCCTGAGCACTGAGCACCCAGCAACCCAAGCACTGAGCACCCAGCACCCAGAGCACTGAGCACTGAGCACCCTGAGTACTGAGCACTGAGCACCCTGAGCACTGAGCACCGAGCACCCTGAGTACTGAGCACTGAGCACCCAACACCCCAAGCACTGAGCACCCTGAGCACTGAGCACCCAGCACCCCAAGCACTGAGCACCCTGAGTACTGAGCACCCAGCACCCTGAGTAATGAGCACCCAGCACCCTGAGTACTGAGCACCCAGCTCCCTGAGTACTGAGCACCCAGCACCCCGAGCACTGAGCACCCAGCACCCTGAGTACTGAGCACCCAGCACCCCGAGTACTGAGCACCCAGCACCCTGAGTACTGAGCACTGAGCACACAGCACCCCGAGCACTGAGCACCCAGCACCCTGTGTACTGAGCACTGAGTACCCAGTACCCCGAGCACTGCGACCCAGCACCCTGAGCATTGGGCACCCAGCACCCCGAGTACTGAGCAACCAGCACCCTGAGCATGGGGCACCCAGCACCCTGAGTACTGAGCACACAGCACCCCGAGCAATGAGCACCCAGCACCCTGAGTACTGAGCACCGAGCACCCCGAGTACTGAGCACCCAGCAACCTGAGCACTGAGCACCCAGCACCCCCAGCAATGAGCACCCAGCACCCTGAGTACTGAGCACCCAGCACCCCGAGTACTGAGCACCCAGCAACCTGAGAACCGAGCAGCCAGCACCCCCAGCAATGAGCACCCAGCACCCTGAGTACTGAGCACCCAGCACCCCCAGCAATGAGCACCCAGCACCCTGAGTACTGAGAACCCAGCACCCCGAGTACTGAGCACCCAACAACCTGAGAACCGAGCAGCCAGCACCCCGAGCGCTGAGCACCCAGCACCCTGAGCACTGAGCACCCAGCACCCTGAGTACTGAGCACTGAGCACCCCGAGTACTGAGCACCCAGCATCCCGAGCACTGAGCACCCAGCACCCTGAGTACTGAGCACCCAGCACCCTGAGTACTGAGCACCCAGCACCCTGAGCACTGAGCACCCAGCACCCTGAGTACTAAGCACCCAACACCCCAAGCACTGAGCACCCTGAGAACTGAGCACTCAGCACCCCAAGCACTGAGCACCCCGAGCACTGAGCAGCCAGTACCCTGAGTACTGAGCACCGAGCACCCTGAGTACTGAGCAGCCAGCACCCTGAGAACTGAGCACCCAGCATACTGAGCACCGAGCACCCAGCACCCTGAGTACTGAGTACACAGCACCCTGAGCACTGAGCACCCAGCACCCTGAGTACTGAGCACCGAGCACCCTGATTACTGAGCACCCAGCACCCCGAGCACTGAGCACCCAGCACCCTGAGCACTGAGCACCCAGCATACTGAGTACTGAGCACCCAGCACCCTGCGCACTGAGCACCCAGCACCCTGAGCACTGAGCACCCAGCACCCTGAGTACTGAGCATCCAGCACCCCGAGCACTGAGTACCCAGCACCCTGAGTACTGAGCACTGAGCACCCAGCACCCCGAGCACTGAGCACCCAGCACCGTGTGTACTGAGCACTGAGTACCCAGCACCCCGAGCACTGAGCACCCAGCACCCTGAGCACTGAGCACCCTGAGTACTGAGCACCCAGCACCCTGAGCACTGAACACCCAGCACCCCGAGCACTGAGCACCCAGCACCCAGAGCACTGAGCACTGAGCACCCTGAGTACTGAGCACTGAGCACCCAGAGCACTGAGCACCGAGCACCCTGAGTACTGAGCACTGAGCACCCAACACCCAAAGCACTGAGCACCCTGAGCACTGAGCACCCAGCACCCCAAGCACTGAGCACCCTGAGTACTGAGCACCCAGCACCCTGAGTAATGAGCACCCAGCACCCTGAGTACTGAGCACCCAGCTCCCTGAGTACTGAGCACCCAGCACCCCGAGCACTGAGCACCCAGCACCCTGAGTACTGATCACTGAGCACACAGCACCCCGAGCACTGAGCACCCAGCACCCAGTGTACTGAGCACTGAGTACCCAGTACCCCAAGCACTGCGACCCAGCACCCTGAGCACTGAGCACCCAGCACCCCGAGTACTGAGCACCCAGCACCCCGAGCATGGGGCACCCAGCACCCTGAGCACTGAGCACCCAGCACCCCGAGCAATGAGCACCCAGCACCCTGAGTACTGAGCACCGAGCACCCCGAGTACTGAGCACCCAGCAACCTGAACACTGAGCACCCAGCACCCCCAGCAATGAGGACCCAGCACCCTGAGTACTGAGCACCCAGCACCCCGAGTACTGAGCACCCAGCAACCTGAGAACCGAGCAGCCAGCACCCCCAGCAATGAGCACCCAGCACCCTGAGTACTGAGCACCCAGCACCCCCAGCAATGAGCACCCAGCACCCTGAGTACTGAGCACCCAGCACCCCGAGTACTGAGCACCCAGCAACCTGAGAACCGAGCAGCCAGCACCCAGAGAGCTGAGCACCCAGCACCCTGAGCACTGAGCACCCAGCACCCTGAGTACTGAGCACTGAGCACCCCGAGTACTGAGCACCCAGCACCCCGAGCACTGAGCACCCAGCACCCTGAGTACTGAGCACCCAGCACCCTGAGTACTGAGCACCCAGCACCCTGAGCACTGAGCACCCAGCACCCTGAGTACTAAGCACCCAACACCCCAAGCACTGAGCACCCCGAGCACTGAGCAGCCAGTACCCTGAGTACTGCGCACCGAGCACCCTGAGTACTGAGCAGCCAGCACCCTGAGAACTGAGCACCCAGCGTACTGAGCACCGAGCACCCAGCACCCTGAGTACTGAGCACACAGCACCCTGAGCACTGAGCACCCAGCACCCTGAGTACTGAGCACCGAGCACCCTGAGTACTGAGCACCCAGCACCCTGAGCACTGAGCACCCAGCTCCCTGAGCACTGAGCACCCAGCATACTGAGTACTGAGCACCCAGCACCCTGAGCACTGAGCACCCAGCACCCTGAGCACTGAGCACCCAGCACCCTGAGTACTGAGCATCCAGCACCCCGAGCACTGAGCACCCAGCACCCTGAGTACTGAGCACTGAGCACAGAGCACCCCGAGCACTGAGCACCCAGCACCCTGTGTACTGAGCACTGAGTACCCAGCACCCCGAGCACTGAGCACCCAGCACCCTGAGCACTGAGCACCCTGAGTACTGAGCACCCAGCACCCTGAGCACTGAGCACCCAGCACCCCGAGCACTGAGCACCCAGCACACAGAGGACTGAGCACTGAGCACCCTGAGTACTGAGCACTGAGCACCCTGAGCACTGAGCACCGAGCACCCTGAGTACTGAGCACTGAGCACCCAACACCCCAAGCACTGAGTACCCTGAGCACTGAGCACCCAGCACCCCAAGCACTGAGCACCCTGAGTACTGAGCACCCAGCACCCTGAGTAATGAGCACCCAGCACCCCGAGCTCTGAGCACCCAGCACCCTGAGTACTAAGCACCGAGCAACCTGAGTACTGAGCAGCCAGCACCCTGAGTACTGAGCACCCAGCGTACTGAGAACCGAGCACCCAGCACCCTGAGTACTGAGCACCCAGCACCCTGAGCACTGAGCACGCAGCACCCTGAGTACTGAGCACCGAGCACCCCGAGTACTGAGCACCCAGCACCCCGAGCACTGAGCACTCAGCACCCCGAGCACTGAGCACCCAGCACCCCGAGCACTGAGCACCCAGCACCCCGAGCACTGCGCACACAGCACCCCGAGCACCGAGCACCCTGAGTACTAAGCACCGAGCACCCTGAGCACTGAGCACCCAGCACCCTTAGCACTGAGCACCCAGCACCCTGAGTACTGAGCACCCAGCACCCCGAGCACTGAGCACACAGCACCCTGAGCACTGAGCACCCAGCTCCCCGAGCAGTGAGAACCCAGCACCCTGAGCCCTGAGCAACCTGAGTCCTGAGCACTGAGCACCCTGAGAACTGAGCACTGAGCACCCTGAGTACTGAGCACCCAGCACCCTGAGCAATGAGCACCCAGAGTACTGAGCACCAAGCACCCTGAGCCCTGAGCACTGAGCACAGAGCACCTAGAGCACTGAGCACCCAGCACCCGGAGTACTGAGCACCCAGCACCCTGAGTACTAAGCAGCAAGCACCCTGAGTACTGAGCACCCAATACCCTGAGCACTGAACACACAGCACCCTGAGTACTGAGCACCCCGAGCACTGAGCACCCAGCACACTGAGCACCCAGCACCCTGAGTACTGAGCTCCCAGCACCCAGAGCACTGAGCACTGAGCTCCCTGAGTACTGAGCACTGAGCACCCTGAGCACTGAGCACCATGCACCCTGAGTACTGAGCACCCAGCACCCTGAGCACTGAGGACCGAGCACCCTGAGTACTAAGCACCCAGCACCCTGAGTACTGAGAAAACAGCACCCTGAGCACTGAGCACCCAGAACGCTGAGTACTGAGCACTGAGCACCCTGAGTACTGAGCACCGAGCACCCTGAGCACTGAGCACCCAGCACGCTGAGAACTGAGCACTGAGCACCCTGAGCGCTGAGCACCCAGCACCCTGAGTACTGAGCACCGAGCACCCTGAGTACTGAGCACCCAGCACTCTGAGCACTGAGCACCCAGCACCCTGAGCACTGAGACACCCAGCACCCCGAGCACTGAGCACCCAGCACCCCGAGTACTGAGCACCCAGCAACCTGAGTACTGAGCACTGAGCACCCCGAGTACTGAGCACCCAGCACCCCGAGCACTGAGCACCCAGCACCCTGAGTACTGAGCACCCAGCACCCTGAGTACTGAGCACCCAGCACCCTGAGCACTGAGCACCCAGCACCCTGAGTACTAAGCACCCAACACCCCAAGCACTGAGCACCCTGAGTACTGAGCACCCAGCACCCCAAGCACTGAGCACCCCGAGCACTGAGCAGCCAGCACCCTGAGTACTGAGCACCGAGCACCCTGAGTACTGAGCTGCCAGCACCCTGAGTACTGAGCACCCAGCATACTGAGCACCGAGCACCCAGCACCCTGAGTACTGAGCACACAGCACCCTGAGCACTGAGCACCCAGCACCCTGAGTACTGAGCACCGAGCACCCTGAGTACTGAGCACCCAGCACCCCGAGCACTGAGCACCCAGCACCCTGAGCACTGAGCACCCAGCATACTGCGTACTGAGCACCCAGCACCCTGAGTACTGAGCACCCAGCACCCTGAGCACTGAGCACCCAGCACCCTGAGTACTGAGCAACCAGCACCCCGAGCACTGAGCACCCAGCACCCTGAGTACTGAGCACTGAGCACCCAGCACCCCGAGCACTGAGCACCCAGCACCCTGTGTACTGAGCACTGAGTACCCAGCACCCCGAGCACTGAGCACCCAGCACCCTGAGCACCGAGCACCCTGAGAACTGAGCACCCAGCACCCTGAGCACTGAGCACCCAGCACCCCGAGCACTGAGCACCCAGCACCCAGAGCACTGAGCACTGAGCACCCTGAGTACTGAGCACTGAGCACCCTGAGCACTGAGCACCGAGCACCCTGAGTACTGAGCACTGAGCACCCAACACCCCAAGCACTGAGCACCCTGAGCACTGAGCACCCAGCACCCCAAGCACTGAGCACCCTGAGTACTGAGCACCCAGCACCCTGAGTAATGAGCACCCAGCACCCTGAGTACTGAGCACCCAGCTCCCTGAGTACTGAGCACCCTGCACCCCGAGCACTGAGCACCCAGCACCCTGAGTACTGAGCACTGAGCACACAGCACCCCGAGCACTGAGCACCCAGCACCCTGTGTACTGAGCACTGAGTAACCAGTACCCCGAGCACTGCGACCCAGCACCCTGAGCACGGAGCACCGAGCACCCTGAGTACTGAGCACTGAGCACCCTGAGCACTGAGCACCCTGCACCCTGAGTACTGAGCACCGAGCACCATGAGTACTGAGCACCCAGCACTCTGAGCACTGAGCACCCAGCACCCTGAGCACTGAGACACCCAGCACCCCGAGCACTGAGCACCCAGCACCCCGAGCACTGAGCACCCTGCACCCTGAGCACTGAGCCTGAGCACCCTGAATACTGAGCACTGAGCACCCTGAGTACTGAGCACTGAGCACCCTGAGTACTGAGCACCCAGCACCCCGAGCACTGAGCACCGAGCACCCTGAGCACTGAGCACCCAGCACCCTGAGTACTAAGCACCCAGCACCCTGAGTACTGAGCACCCAGCACCCTGAGTACTGAGCACCCAGCGTACTGAGCACCCAGCACCCTGAGCACTGAGCACCCAGCACCCTGAGTACTGAGCACCCAGCACCCTGAGCACTGAGCACCCAGCACCCTGAGTACTTAGCACCGAGCACCCTGAGTACTGAGCACCCAGCACCCTGAGTACTGAGCACCCAGCACCCTGAGTACTGAGCACCCAGCGTACTGAGCACCGAGCACCCAGCACCCTGAGTACTGAGCACCCAGCACCCTGAGCACTGAGCACCCAGCACCCTGAGTACTGAGCACTGAGCACCCCGAGTACTGAGCACCGAGCACACCGAGCACTGAGCACCCAGCACCCAGAGCACCGAGCACCCTGTGTACTGAGCACCCAGCACCCTGAGCACTGAGCACCCAGCACCCTGAGCACTGAGCACCCAGCACCCTGAATACTGAGCACCGAGCACCCCGAGCACTGAGCACCCAGCACCCTGAGCACTGAGCAACCTTAGTACTGAGCACTGAGCACCCTGAGTACTGAGCACTGAGCACCCTGAGTACTGAGCACCCAGCACCCTGAGTACTGAGGACCCAGCTCCCTGAGCAATGATCACACTGAGTACTGAGCACCCAGCACCTTGAGCACTGAGCACCGAGCACACTGAGCACTGAGCAACCAGCACCCGGAGTACTGAGCACCCAGCACCCTGAGAACTAAGCACCAAGCACCCTGAGTACTGAGCACTGAGCACCCCGAGTACTGAGCACCGAGCACCCCGAGCACTGAGCACCCAGAACCCCGAGCACCGAGCACCCTGAGTACTGAGCACCCAGCACCCTGAGCACTGAACACACAGCACCCTGAGTACAGAAAACCCCTAGCACTGAGAATCCAGCACCCTGAGTACTGAGCACCGAGCACACTGAGCACTGAGCACCCAGCACCCCGAGCACTGAGCACCCAGCACCCTGAGTACTGAGCACCCAGCACCCTGAGTACTGAGCACCCAGCACCCCGAGCACTGAGTACCCAGCACCCTGAGCACTGAGCACCCAGCACACTGAGCACTGAGCACCAAGCACCCTGAGCACTGAGCACCCAGCACCCTGAGTTCTGAGCACTGAGCACCCAGCACCCCGAGCACTGAGCACCCAGCACACTGAGTACTGAGCACTGAGCACCCAGCACCCCGAGCACTGAGCACCCAGCACCCTGAGCACTGAGCACCCAACACCCGATTACTGAGCACCCAGCACCGTGAGTACTGAGCACCCAGCTCCCTGAGTACTGAGCACCCAGCACCCCGAGTACTTAGCACCCAGCACCCTGAGTACTGAGCACCCAGCACCCCGAGCACTAAGCACACAGCACCCAGAGCACTGAGGACCCAGCACCCTGAGCACTGAGCACCCAGCACCCTGAGTACTGAGCACCGAGCACCCTGAGTACTGAGCACCCAGCACCCTGAGCACTGATCACCCAGCACCCTGAGTACTGAGCACCAAGTACCCTGAGTACTGAGCACCCAGCACCCCGAGCACTGAGCACCCAGCACCCTGAGTACTGAGCACTGAGAACACAGCACCCCGAGCAATGAGCACCCAGCACCCTGTGTACTGAGCACTGAGTACCCAGTACCCCGAGCACTGAGACCCAGCACCCTGAGCACTGAGCACCCAGCACCCCGAGAACTGAGCACCCAGCACCCCGAGCACTGAGCACCCAGCACCCCGAGCACTGAGCACCCAGCACCCCGAGCAATGAGCACCCAGCACCCTGAGTACTGAGCACCCAGCACCCCGAGTACTGACCACCCAGCAACCTGAGAACCGAGCAGCCAGCACCCCGAGCACTGAGCACCCAGCACACTGAGCACTGAGCACCCAGCACCCTGAGTACTGAGCACTGAGCACCCTGAGTACTGAGCACCCAGCACCCTGAGCACTGAGCACCGAGCACCATGAGCACTGAGCACCCAGCGCCCCGAGCACTGAGCACCCAGCACCCCGAGCACTGATCACCCAGCACCCTGAGCACTGAGCACCCAGCGCCCTGAGCACTGAGCACCCAGCACCCCGAGCACTGAGCACCCAGCACCCCGAGCACTGAGCACCCAGCACCCTGAGTACTGAGCACCCAGCACCCTGAGTACTGAGCACCCAGCACCCTGAGCACTGAGCACCCAGCACCCTGAGTACTAAGCACCCAACACCCCAAGCACTGAGCACCCTGAGTACTGAGCACCCAGCACCACAAGCACTGAGCACCCTGAATACTGAGCACCCAGCACCCTGAGTAATGAGCACCCAGCACCTCGAGCACTGAGCACCCAGCACCCTGAGCACTGAGCACCGAGCACCCTGAGCACTGAGCACCCAGCACCCTGAGGACAGAGCACCCAGCACCCCGAGCACTGAGCACACAGCACCCTGAGCACTGAGCACCCTGAGTACTGAGCACTGAGCACCCTGAGTACTGAGCACCCAGCACCCTGAGTACTGAGCACACAGCACCCCGAGCACTGAGTACCCAGCACCCTGAGCACTGAGTACCCAGCACCCTGAGCACTGAGCACCCAGCACATTGAGCAATGAGCACCCAGCACCCTGAGCACTGAGCACCCAGCACCCTGAGTACTGAGCACCGAGCACCCTGAGTACTGAGCACCCAGCACCCTGAGTACTGAGCACCCAGCACCCTGAGTACTGAGCACCCAGCGTACTGAGCACCGAGCACCCAGCACCCTGAGTACTGAGCACCCAGCACCCTGAGCACTGAGCACCCAGCACCCTGAGTACTGAGCACTGAGCTCCCCGAGTACTGAGCACCGAGCACACCGAGCACTGAGCACCCAGCACCCCGAGCACCGAGCACCCTGTGTACTGAGCACCCAGCACCCTGAGCACTGAGCACCCTGCACCCTGAGCACTGAGCACCCAGCACCCTGAGTACTGAGCACCGAGCACCCCGAGCACTGAGCACCCAGCACCCTGAGCACTGAGCAACCTTAGTACTGAGCACTGAGCACCCTGAGTACTGAGCACTGAGCACCCTGAGTACTGAGCACCCAGCACCCTGATTACTGAGCACCCAGCTCCCTGAGCAATGATCACCCTGAGTACTGAGCACCCAGCACCTTGAGCACTGAGCACCGAGCACACTGAGCACTGAGCAACCAGCACCCGGAGTACTGAGCACCCAGCACCCTGAGTACTAAGCACCGAGCACCCTGAGTACTGAGCACTGAGCACCCCGAGTACTGAGCTCCGAGCACCCTGAGCACTGAGCACCCACAACCCCGAGCACCGAGCACCCTGAGTACTGAGCACCCAGCACCCTGAGCACTGAACACACAGCACCCTGAGTACAGAAAACCCCTAGCACTGAGAACCCAGCACCCTGAGTACTGAGCACCGAGCACACTGAGCACTGAGCACCCAGCACCCCGAGCACTGAGCACCCAGCACCCTGAGTACTGAGCACCCAGCACCCTGAGTACTGAGCACCCAGCACCCCGAGCACTGAGTACCCAGCACCCTGAGCACTGAGCACCCAGCACACTGAGCACTGAGCACCAAGCACCCTGAGCACTGAGCACCCAGCACCCCGAGCACTGAGCACCCAGCACCCTGAGTACTGAGCACTGAGCACCCAGCACCCCGAGCACTGAGCACCCAGCACCCCGAGCACTAAGCACACAGCACCCAGAGCACTGAGGACCCAGCAACCTGAGCACTGAGCACCCAGCACCCTGAGTACTGAGCACCGAGCACCCTGAGTACTGAGCACCCAGCACCCTGAGCACTGATCACCCAGCACCCTGAGTACTGAGCACCAAGTACCCTGAGTACTGAGCACCCAGCACCCCGAGCACTGAGCACCCAGCACCCTGAGTACTGAGCACTGAGAACACAGCACCCCGAGCAATGAGCACCCAGCACCCTGTGTACTGAGCACTGAGTACCCAGTACCCCGAGCACTGAGACCCAGCACCCTGAGCACTGAGCACCCAGCACCCCGAGTACTGAGCACCCAGCACCCCGAGCACTGAGCACCCAGCACCCCGAGCACTGAGCACCCAGCACCCCGAGCAATGAGCACCCAGCACCCTGAGTACTGAGCACCCAGCACCCCGAGTACTGAGCACCCAGCAACCTGAGAACCGAGCAGCCAGCACCCCGAGCACTGAGCACCCAGCACACTGAGCACTGAGCACCCAGCACCCTGAGTACTGAGCACTGAGCACCCTGAGTACTGAGCACCCAGCACCCCGAGCACTGAGCACCGAGCACCCCGAGCACTGAGCACCCAGCGCCCCGAGCACTGAGCACCCAGCACCCCGAGCACTGATCACCCAGCACCCTGAGCACTGAGCACCCAGCACCCTGAGCACTGAGCACCCAGCACCCCGAGCACTGAGCACCCAGCACCCCGAGCACTGAGCACCCAGCACCCTGAGTACTGAGCACCCAGCACCCTCAGTACTGAGCACCCAGCACCCTGAGCACTGAGCACCCAGCACCCTGAGTACTAAGCACCCAACACCCCAAGCACTGAGCACCCTGAGTACTGAGCACCCAGCACCACAAGCACTGAGCACCCTGAATACTGAGCACCCAGCACCCTGAGTAATGAGCACCCAGCACCTCGAGCACTGAGCACCCAGCACCCTGAGCACTGAGCACCGAGCACCCTGAGCACTGAGCACCCAGCACCCTGAGGACAGAGCACCCAGCACCCCGAGCACTGAGCACACAGCACCCTGAGCACTGAGCACCCTGAGTACTGAGCACTGAGCACCCTGAGTACTGAGCACCCAGCACCCTGAGTACTGAGCACACAGCACCCCGAGCACTGAGTACCCAGCACCCTGAGCACTGAGTACCCAGCACCCTGAGCACTGAGCACCCAGCACATTGAGGAATGAGCACCCAGCACCCTGAGCACTGAGCACCCTGCACCCTGAGTACTGAGCACTGAGCACCCAGCACCCCGAGCACTGAGCACACAGCACCCTGAGTACTGAGCAATGAGCACCCAGCACCCCGAGCACTGAGCAACGAGCACCCCAAGCACTGAGCACCCAGCACCCCGAGCACTGTGCACCCAGCACCCTGAGCACTGAGCACCCAGCACCCTGAGCACTGAGCACCCAGCACCCCGAGCCTGAGCACCCAGCACCCCGAGCACTGAGCACTCAGCACCCCGAGCACTGAGCACCCAGCACCCCGAGCACTGAGCACCCAGCACCCCGAGCACTGAGCACCCAGCACCCTGAGTACTGAGCACTGAGCGCCCAGCACCCCGAGCACTGAGCACCGAGCACCCCGAGCACTGAGCACCCAGCACCCCGAGCACTGAGCACCCATCACCCCGAGCACTGAGCACCCAGCACCCCGAGCACTGAGCACACAGCACCCTGTGTACTGAGCACTGAGTACACAGCACCCCGAGCACTGAGCACCCAGCACCCTGAGCACTGAGCACCCTGAGTACTGAGCACCCAGCACCCTGAGCACTGAGCACCCAGCACCCCGAGCACTGAGCACCCAGCACCCAGAGCACTGAGCACTGAGCACCCTGAGTACTGAGCACTGAGCACCCTGAGCACTGAGCACCGAGCACCCTGAGTACTGAGCACTGAGCACCCTGAGCACTGAGCACCCTGCACCCTGAGTACTGAGCACTGAGCACCATGAGTACTGAGCACCCAGCACTCTGAGCACTGAGCACCCAGCACCCTGAGCACTGAGACACCCAGCACCCCGAGCACTGAGCACCCAGCACCCCGAGCACTGAGCACCCTGCACCCTGAGCACTGAGCCTGAGCACCCTGAGTACTGAGCACTGAGCACCCTGAGTACTGAGCACTGAGCACCCTGAGTACTGAGCACCCAGCACCCCGAGCACTGAGCACCGAGCACCCTGAGCACTGAGCACCCAGCACCCTGAGTACTAAGCAGCCAGCACCCTGAGTACTGAGCACCCAGCACCCTGAGTACTGAGCACCCAGCGTACTGAGCACCGAGCACCCCGAGCACTGAGCACCCAGCACCCTGAGTACTGAGCACCCAGCACCCTGAGCACTGAGCACCCAGCACCCTGAGTACTGAGCACCGAGCACCCTGAGTACTGAGCACCCAGCACCCTGAGTACTGAGCACCAAGCACCCTGAGTACTGAGCACCCAGCGTACTGAGCACCGAGCACCCAGCACCCTGAGTACTGAGCACCCAGCACCCTGAGCACTGAGCACCCAGCACCCTGAGTACTGAGCACTGAGCACCCCGAGTACTGAGCACCGAGCACACCGAGCACTGAGCACCCAGCACCCCGAGCACCGAGCACCCTGTGTACTGAGCACCCAGCACCCTGAGCACTGATCACCCAGCACCCTGAGCACTGAGCACCCAGCACCCTGAGCACTGAGCACCCAGCACCCCGAGCACTGAGCACCCAGCACCCCGAGCACTGAGCACCCAGCACCCTGAGTACTGAGCACCCAGCACCCTGAGTACTGAGCACCCAGCACCCTGAGCACTGAGCACCCAGCACCCTGAGTACTAAGCACCCAACACCCCAAGCACTGAGCACCCTGAGTACTGAGCACCCAGCACCACAAGCACTGAGCACCCTGAATACTGAGCACCCAGCACCCTGAGTAATGAGCACCCAGCACCTCGAGCACTGAGCACCCAGCACCCTGAGCACTGAGCACCGAGCACCCTGAGCACTGAGCACCCAGCACCCTGAGGACAGAGCACCCAGCACCCCGAGCACTGAGCACACAGCACCCTGAGCACTGAGCACCCTGAGTACTGAGCACTGAGCACCCTGAGTACTGAGCACCCAGCACCCTGAGTACTGAGCACACAGCACCCCGAGCACTGAGTACCCAGCACCCTGAGCACTGAGTACCCAGCACCCTGAGCACTGAGCACCCAGCACACTGAGCACTGAGCACCCAGCACCCTGAGCACTGAGCACCCAGCACCCTGAGTACTGAGCACTGAGCACCCAGCACCCCGAGCACTGAGCACCCAGCACCCTGAGTACTGAGCACTGAGCACCCAGCACCCCGAGCACTGAGCAACGAGCACCCCAAGCACTGAGCACCCAGCACCCCGAGCACTGAGCACCCAGCACCCTGAGCACTGAGCACCCAGCACCCTGAGCACTGAGCACCCAGCACCCCGAGCCTGAGCACCCAGCACCAGGAGCACTGAGCACTCAGCACCCCGAGCACTGAGCACCCAGCACCTCGAGCACTGAGCACCCAGCACCTCGAGCACTGAGCACCCAGCACCCTGAGTACTGAGCACTGAGCGCCCAGCACCCCGAGCACTGAGCACCGAGCACCCCGAGCACTGAGCACCCAGCACCCCGAGCACAGAGCACCCATCACCCCGAGCACTGAGCACCCAGCACCCCGAGCACTGAGCACCGAGCACCCTGTGTACTGAGCACTGAGTACACAGCACCCCGAGCACTGAGCACCCAGCACCCTGAGCACTGAGCACCCTGAGTACTGAGCACCCAGCACCCTGAGCACTGAGCACCCAGCACCCCGAGCACTGAGCACCCAGCACCCAGAGCACTGAGCACTGAGCACCCTGAGTACTGAGCACTGAGCACCCTGAGCACTGAGCACCGAGCACCCTGAGTACTGAGCACTGAGCACCCTGAGCACTGAGCACCCTGCACCCTGAGTACTGAGCACTGAGCACCATGAGTACTGAGCACCCAGCACTCTGAGCACTGAGCACCCAGCACCCTGAGCACTGAGACACCCAGCACCCCGAGCACTGAGCACCCAGCACCCCGAGCACTGAGCACCCTGCACCCTGAGCACTGAGCCTGAGCACCCTGAGTACTGAGCACTGAGCACCCCGAGTACTGAGCACTGAGCACCCTGAGTACTGAGCACCCAGCACCCCGAGCACTGAGCACCGAGCACCCTGAGCACTGAGCACCCAGCACCCTGAGTACTAAGCACCCAGCACCCTGAGTACTGAGCACCCAGCACCCTGAGTACTGAGCACCCAGCGTACTGAGCACCGAGCACCCCGAGCACTGAGCACCCAGCACCCTGAGTACTGAGCACCCAGCACCCTGAGCACTGAGCACCCAGCACCCTGAGTACTGAGCACCGAGCACCCTGAGTACTGAGCACCCAGCACCCTGAGTACTGAGCACCCAGCACCCTGAGTACTGAGCACCCAGCGTACTGAGCACCGAGCACCCAGCACCCTGAGTACTGAGCACCCAGCACCCTGAGCACTGAGCACCCAGCACCCTGAGTACTGAGCACTGAGCACCCCGAGTACTGAGCACCGAGCACACCGAGCACTGAGCACCCAGCACCCCGAGCACCGAGCACCCTGTGTACTGAGCACCCAGCACCCTGAGCACTGAGCACCCTGCACCCTGAGCACTGAGCACCCAGCACCCTGAGTACTGAGCACCGAGCACCCCGAGCACTGAGCACCCAGCACCCTGAGCACTGAGCAACCTTAGTACTGAGCACTGAGCACCCTGAGTACTGAGCACTGAGCACCCTGAGTACTGAGCACCCAGCACCCTGTGTACTGAGCACCCAGCTCCCTGAGCAATGATCACCCTGAGTACTGAGCACCCAGCACCTTGAGCACTGAGCACCGAGCACACTGAGCACTGAGCAACCAGCACCCGGAGTACTGAGCACCCAGCACCCTGAGTACTAAGCACCGAGCACCCTGAGTACTGAGCACTGAGCACCCCGAGTACTGAGCACCGAGCACCCCGAGCACTGAGCACCCACAACCCCGAGCACCGAGCACCCTGAGTACTGAGCACCCAGCACCCTGAGCACTGAACACACAGCACCCTGAATACAGAAAACCCCTAGCACTGAGAACCCAGCACCCTGAGTACTGAGCACCGAGCACACTGAGCACTGAGCACCCAGCACCCCGAGCACTGAGCACCCAGCACCCTGAGTACTGAGCACGAGCACCCTGAGTACTGAGCACCCAGCACCCCGAGCACTGAGTACCCAGCACCCTGAGCACTGAGCACCCAGCACACTGAGCACTGAGCACCAAGCACCCTGAGCACTGAGCACCCAGCACCCCGAGCACTGAGCACCCAGCACCCTGAGTACTGAGCACTGAGCACCCAGCACCCCGAGCACTGAGCACCCAGCACCCCGAGCACTAAGCACACAGCACCCAGAGCACTGAGGACCCAGCACCCTGAGCACTGAGCACCCAGCACCCTGAGTACTGAGCACCGAGCACCCTGAGTACTGAGCACCCAGCACCCTGAGCACTGATCAACCAGCACCCTGAGTACTGAGCACCAAGTACCCTGAGTACTGAGCACCCAGCACCCCGAGCACTGAGCAAACAGCACCCTGAGTACTGAGCACTGAGAACACAGCACCCCGAGCAATGAGCACCCAGCACCCTGTGTACTGAGCACTGAGTACCCAGTACCCTGAGCACTGAGACCCAGCACCCTGAAAACTGAGCACCCAGCACCCCGAGTACTGAGCACCCAGCACCCCGAGCACTGAGCACCCAGCACCCCGAGCACTGAGCACCCAGCACCCCGAGCAATGAGCACCCAGCACCCTGAGTACTGAGCACCCAGCACCCCGAGTACTGAGCACCCAGCAACCTGAGAACTGAGCAGCCAGCACCCCGAGCACTGAGCACCCAGCACACTGAGCACTGAGCACCCAGCACCCTGAGTACTGAGCACTGAGCACCCTGAGTACTGAGCACCCAGCACCCCGAGCACTGAGCACCGAGCACCCCGAGCACTGAGCACCCAGCGCCCCGAGCACTGAGCACCCAGCACCCCGAGCACTGATCACCCAGCACCCTGAGCACTGAGCACCCAGCACCCTGAGCACTGAGCACCCAGCACCCCAAGCACTGAGCACCCAGCACCCCGAGCACTGAGCACCCAGCACCCTGAGTACTGAGCACCCAGCACCCTGAGTACTGAGCACCCAGCACCCTGAGCACTGAGCACCCAGCACCCTGAGTACTAAGCACCCAACACCCCAAGCACTGAGCACCCTGAGTACTGAGCACCCAGCACCACAAGCACTGAGCACCCTGAATACTGAGCACCCAGCACCCTGAGTAATGAGCACCCAGCACCCCGAGCACTGAGCACCCAGCACCCTGAGCACTGAGCACCGAGCACCCTGAGCACTGAGCACCCAGCACCCTGAGGACTGAGCACCCAGCACCCTGAGCACTGAGCACACAGCACCCTGAGCACTGAGCACCCTGAGTACTGAGCACTGAGCACCCTGAGTACTGAGCACCCAGCACCCCGAGTACTGAGCACCCAGCACCCCGAGCACTGAGTACCCAGCACCCTGAGCACTGAGTACCCAGCACCCTGAGCAATGAGCACCCAGCACATTGAGCAATGAGCACCCAGCACCCTGAGCACTGAGCACCCAGCACCCTGAGTACTGAGCACTGAGCACCCAGCACCCCGAGCACTGAGCACCCAGCACCCTGAGTACTGAGCACTGAGCACCCAGCACCCCGAGCACTGAGCAACGAGCACCCCAAGCACTGAGCACCCAGCACCCCGAGCACTGTGCACCCAGCACCCTGAGCACTGAGCACCCAGCACCCTGAGCACTGAGCACCCAGCACCCCGAGCACTGAGCACCCAGCACCCCGAGCACTGAGCACTCAGCACCCCGAGCACTGAGCACCCAGCACCCCGAGCACTGAGCACCCAGCACCCTGAGTACTGTGCACCCAGCACCCCGAGTACTGAGCACCCAGCACCCTGAGTACTGAGCACCCAGCACCGGGAGCACTAAGCACCCAGCACCCCGAGCACTGAGGACCCAGCACCCTGAGCACTGAGCACCCAGCACCCTGAGTACTGAGCACCGACCACTCTGAGTACTGAGCACCCAGCACCCTGAGTACTGAGCACCCAGCACACTGAGTACTGAGCACCCAGCACCCTGAGCACTGATCACCCAGCACCCTGAGTACTGAGCACCAAGTACCCTGAGTACTGAGCACCCAGCACCCCGAGCACTGAGCACCCAGCACCCTGAGTACTGAGCACTGAGCACCCAGCACCCCGAGCACTGAGCACCCAGCACCCTGTGTACTGAGCACTGAGTACCCAGTACCCCGAGCACTGAGACCCAGCACCCTGAGAACTGAGCACCCAGCACGCCGAGTACTGAGCACCGAGCACCCCAAGCACTGAGCACCCAGCACCCCGAGCACTGAGCACCCAGCACCCCGAGCAATGAGCACCCAGAACCCTGAGTACTGAGCACCCAGCACCCCGAGTACTGAGCACCCAGCAACCTGAGAACCGAGCAGCCAGCACCCCGAGCACTGAGCACCCAGCACACTGAGCACTGAGCACCCAGCACCCTGAGTATTGAGCACTGAGCACCCTGAGTACTGAGCACCCAGCACCCCGAGCACTGAGCACCGAGCACCCCGAGCACTGAGCACCCAGCGCCCCGAGCACTGAGCACCCAGCACCCCGAGCACTGATCACACAGCACGTGAGCACTGAGCACCCAGCACCCTGAGCACTGAGCACCCAGCACCCCGAGCACTGAGCACCCAGCACCCTGAGCACTGAGCACCCAGCACCCTGAGTACTGAGCACCCAGCAACCTGAGTACTGAGCACCCAGCACCCTGAGCACTGAGCACCCAGCACCCTGAGTACTAAGTACCCAACACCCCAAGCACTGAGCACCCTGAGTACTGAGCACCCAGCACCACATGCACTGAGCACCCTGAATACTGAGCACCCAGCACCCTGAGTAATGAGCACCCAGCACCCCGAGCACTGAGCACCCAGCACCCTGAGCACTGAGCACCGAGCACTCTGAGCACTGAGCACCCAGCACCCTGAGGACTGAGCACCCAGCACCCCGAGCACTGAGCACACAGCACCCTGAGCACTGAGCACCCTGAGTACTGAGCACTGAGCACCCTGAGTACCGAGCACCCAGCACCCTGAGTACTGAGCACCCAGCACCCCGAGCACTGAGTACCCAGCACCCCGAGCACTGAGTACCCAGCACCCTGAGCACTGAGCACCCAGCACCCTGAGCTCTGAGCACCCAGCACCCCGAGCACTGAGCACCCAGCACCTCGAGCACTGAGCACCCAGCACCCCGAGCACTGAGCACCCAGCACCCCGAGCACTGAGCACCCAGCACCCCGAGCACTGAGCACCCAGCACCCTGAGTACTGAGCACTGAGCGCCCAGCACCCTGAGCACTGAGCACCGAACACCCCGAGCACTGAGCACCCAGCACCCCGAGCACTGAGCACCCAGCACCCCGAGCACTGAGCACCCAGCACCCCGAGCACTGAGCACCCAGCACCCCGAGCACTGAGCACCCAGCACCCCGAGTACTGAGCACCCAGCACCCTGAGTACTGAGCACCCAGCACCCTGAGCACTGAGCACCCAGCACCCTGAGTACTGAGCACCCAACACCCCAAGCACTGAGCACCCTGAATACTGAGCACCCAGCACCCCAAGCACTGAGCACCCTGAGTACTGAGCACCCAGCCCCCTGAGTAATGAGCACCCAGCACCCCGAGCACTGAACACCCAGCACCCTGAGTACTGAGCACCGAGCACCCTGAGTACTGAGCAGCCAGCACCCTGAGTACTGAGCACCCAGCGTACTGAGCACCGAGCACCCAGCACCCTGTGTACTGAGCACCCAGCACCCTGAGCACTGAGCACCCAGCACCCTGAGTACTGAGCACCGAGCACCCCGAGTACTGAGCACCCAGCACCCTGAGTACTGAGCTCCCAGCACCCTGAGCACTGAGCACCCAGCACCCTGAGGACTGAGCACCCAGCACCCCGAGCACTGAGCACACAGCACCCTGAGCACTGAGCACCCTGAGTACTGAGCACTGAGCACCCTGAGTACCGAGCACCCAGCACCCTGAGTACTGAGCACCCAGCACCCCGAGCACTGAGTACCCAGCACCCCGAGCACTGAGTACCCAGCACCCTGAGCACTGAGCACCCAGCACCCTGAGCTCTGAGCACCCAGCACCCCGAGCACTGAGCACCCAGCACCTCGAGCACTGAGCACCCAGCACCCCGAGCACTGAGCACCCAGCACCCCGAGCACTGAGCACCCAGCACCCCGAGCACTGAGCACCCAGCACCCTGAGTACTGAGCACTGAGCGCCCAGCACCCTGAGCACTGAGCACCGAACACCCCGAGCACTGAGCACCCAGCACCCCGAGCACTGAGCACCCAGCACCCCGAGCACTGAGCACCCAGCACCCCGAGCACTGAGCACCCAGCACCCCGAGCACTGAGCACCCAGCACCCCGAGTACTGAGCACCCAGCACCCTGAGTACTGAGCACCCAGCACCCTGAGCACTGAGCACCCAGCACCCTGAGTACTGAGCACCCAACACCCCAAGCACTGAGCACCCTGAATACTGAGCACCCAGCACCCCAAGCACTGAGCACCCTGAGTACTGAGCACCCAGCCCCCTGAGTAATGAGCACCCAGCACCCCGAGCACTGAACACCCAGCACCCTGAGTACTGAGCACCGAGCACCCTGAGTACTGAGCAGCCAGCACCCTGAGTACTGAGCACCCAGCGTACTGAGCACCGAGCACCCAGCACCCTGTGTACTGAGCACCCAGCACCCTGAGCACTGAGCACCCAGCACCCTGAGTACTGAGCACCGAGCACCCCGAGTACTGAGCACCCAGCACCCTGAGTACTGAGCTCCCAGCACCCTGAGCACTGAGCACCCAGCACCCTGAGTACTGAGCACCGAGCACCCCTAGCACTGAGCACCCTGAGTACTGAGCACCCAGCCCCCTGAGTAATGAGCACCCAGCACCCCGAGCACTGAGCACCCAGCACCCTGAGTACTGAGCACCGAGCACCCTGAGTACTGAGCACCCAGCACCCTGAGTACTGAGCACCGAGCACCCTGATTACTGAGCAGCCAGCACCCTGAGTACTGAGCACCCAGCGTACTGAGCACCGAGCACCCAGCACCCTGAGTACTGAGCACCCAGCACCCTGAGCACTGAGCACCCAGCACCCTGAGTACTGAGCACCGAGCACCCCGAGTACTGAGCACCCAGCACCCTGAGTACTGAGCACCCAGCACCCTGAGCACTGAGCACCCAGCACCCTGAGTACTGAGCACCGAGCACCCCAAGCACTGAGCACCCTGAGTACTGAGCACCCAGCCCCCTGAGTAATGAGCACCCAGCACCCCGAGCACTGAGCACCCAGCACCCTGAGTACTGAGCACCGAGCACCCTGAGTACTGAGCACCGAGCACCCTGAGTACTGAGCAGCCAGCACCCTGAGTACTGAGCACCCAGCGTACTGAGCACCGAGCACCCAGCACCCTAAGTACTGAGCACCCAGCACCCTGAGCACTGAGCACCCAGCACCCTGAGTACTGAGCACCGAGCACCCCGAGTACTGAGCACCCAGCACCCCGAGCACTGAGCA
The DNA here is from genome assembly GCF_018167655.1 of Microtus oregoni. Taxonomy (NCBI): domain Eukaryota; kingdom Metazoa; phylum Chordata; class Mammalia; order Rodentia; family Cricetidae; genus Microtus; species Microtus oregoni. Next base: position 439,119 of record NW_024543274.1, on the reverse strand, counting down.
CCCAGCACCCTGAGCACTGAGCACCCAGCACCCCGAGCACTGAGCACCCAGCACCCCGAGCACTGAGCACTAAGCACCCTGAGCACTGAGCACCCAGCACCTCGAGCACCGAGCACCCTGAGTACTAAGCACCGAGCACCCTGAGCACTGAGCACCCAGCACCCTGAGCACTGAGCACCCAGCACCCTGAGTACTGAGCACCCAGGACCCCGAGCACTGAGCACCCAGCACCCTGAGTACTGAGCACCCAGCACCCTGAGCACTGAGCACCGAGCACCCTGAGCACTGAGCACACAGCACCCTGAGGACTGAGCACCCAGCGCCCCGAGCACTGAGCACAGAGCACCCTGAGCACTGAGCACCCTGAGTACTGATCACTGAGCACCCTGAGTACTGAGCACTGAGCACCCTGAGTCCTGAGCACCCAGCACCCTGAGTACTGAGCACCCAGCACCCCGAGCACTGAGTACCCAGCACCCTGAGCACTGAGTACCCAGCACCCTGAGCACTGAGCACCCAGCACATTGAGCAATGAGCACCCAGCACCCTGAGCACTGAGCACCCAGCACCCTGAGTACTGAGCACTGAGCACCCAGCACCCCGAGCACTGAGCACACAGCACCCTGAGTACTGAGCAATGAGCACCCAGCACCCCGAGCACTGAGCAACGAGCACCCCAAGCACTGAGCACCCAGCACCCCGAGCACTGTGCACCCAGCACCCTGAGCACTGAGCACCCAGCACCCTGAGCACTGAGCACCCAGCACCCCGAGCCTGAGCACCCAGCACCCCGAGCACTGAGCACTCAGCACCCCGAGCACTGAGCACCCAGCACCCCGAGCACTGAGCACCCAGCACCCCGAGCACTGAGCACCCAGCACCCTGAGTACTGAGCACTGAGCGCCCAGCACCCCGAGCACTGAGCACCGAGCACCCCGAGCACTGAGCACCCAGCACCCCGAGCACTGAGCACCCATCACCCCTTGCACTGAGCACCCAGCACCCCGAGCACTGAGCACCCAGCACCCTGTGTACTGAGCACTGAGTACACAGCACCCCGAGCACTGAGCACCCAGCACCCTGAGCACTGAGCACCCTGAGTACTGAGCACCCAGCACCCTGAGCACTGAGCACCCAGCACCCCGAGCACTGAGCACCCAGCACCCAGAGCACTGAGCACTGAGCACCCTGAGTACTGAGCACTGAGCACCCTGAGCACTGAGCACCGAGCACCCTGAGTACTGAGCACTGAGCACCCTGAGCACTGAGCACCCTGCACCCTGAGTACTGAGCACTGAGCACCATGAGTACTGAGCACCCAGCACTCTGAGCACTGAGCACCCAGCACCCTGAGCACTGAGACACCCAGCACCCCGAGCACTGAGCACCCAGCACCCCGAGCACTGAGCACCCTGCACCCTGAGCACTGAGCCTGAGCACCCTGAGTACTGAGCACTGAGCACCCTGAGTACTGAGCACTGAGCACCCTGAGTACTGAGCACCCAGCACCCCGAGCACTGAGCACCGAGCACCCTGAGCACTGAGCACCCAGCACCCTGAGTACTAAGCAGCCAGCACCATGAGTACTGAGCACCCAGCACCCTGAGTACTGAGCACCCAGCGTACTGAGCACCGAGCACCCCGAGCACTGAGCACCCAGCACCCTGAGTACTGAGCACCCAGCACCCTGAGCACTGAGCACGCAGCACCCTGAGTACTGAGCACCGAGCACCCTGAGTACTGAGCACCCAGCACCCTGAGTACTGAGCACCCAGCACCCTGAGTACTGAGCACCCAGCGTACTGAGCACCGAGCACCCAGCACCCTGAGTACTGAGCACCCAGCACCCTGAGCACTGAGCACCCAGCACCCTGAGTACTGAGCACTGAGCACCCCGAGTACTGAGCACCGAGCACACCGAGCACTGAGCACCCAGCACCCCGAGCACCGAGCACCCTGTGTACTGAGCACCCTGAGGACTGAGCACCCAGCACCCAGAGCACTGAGAACCCAGCACCCTGAGTACTGAGCACTGATCACCCTGAGCACTGAGCACCCAGCACCCCGAGCACTGAGCACCCAGCACCCCGAGCACTGAGCACCCAGCACCCTGAGTACTGAGCACCCAGCACCCTGAGTACTGAGCACCCAGCACCCTGAGCACTGAGCACCCAGCACCCTGAGTACTAAGCACCCAACACCCCAAGCACTGAGCACCCTGAGTACTGAGCACCCAGCAAAACAAGCACTGAGCACCCTGAATACTGAGCACCCAGCACCCTGAGTAATGAGCACCCAGCACCTCGAGCACTGAGCACCCAGCACCCTGAGCACTGAGCACCGAGCACCCTGAGCACTGAGCACCCAGCACCCTGAGGACAGAGCACCCAGCACCCCGAGCACTGAGCACACAGCACCCTGAGCACTGAGCACCCTGAGTACTGAGCACTGAGCACCCTGAGTACTGAGCACCCAGCACCCTGAGTACTGAGCACACAGCACCCCGAGCACTGAGTACCCAGCACCCTGAGCACTGAGTACCCAGCACCCTGAGCACTGAGCACCCAGCACATTGAGCAATGAGCACCCAGCACCCTGAGCACTGAGCACCCAGCACCCTGAGTACTGAGCACTGAGCACCCAGCACCCCGAGCACTGAGCACACAGCACCCTGAGTACTGAGCAATGAGCACCCAGCACCCCGAGCACTGAGCAACGAGCACCCCAAGCACTGAGCACCCAGCACCCCGAGCACTGTGCACCCAGCACCCTGAGCACTGAGCACCCAGCACCCTGAGGACTGAGCACCCAGCACCCCGAGCCTGAGCACCCAGCACCCCGAGCACTGAGCACTCAGCACCCCGAGCACTGAGCACCCAGCACCCCGAGCACTGAGCACCCAGCACCCCGAGCACTGAGCACCCAGCACCCTGAGTACTGAGCACTGAGCGCCCAGCACCCCGAGCACTGAGCACCGAGCACCCCGAGCACTGAGCACCCAGCACCCCGAGCACTGAGCACCCATCACCCCGAGCACTGAGCACCCAGCACCCCGAGCACTGAGCACCCAGCACCCTGTGTACTGAGCACTGAGTACACAGCACCCCGAGCACTGAGCACCCAGCACCCTGAGCACTGAGCACCCTGAGTACTGAGCACCCAGCACCCTGAGCACTGAGCACCCAGCACCCCGAGCACTGAGCACCCAGCACCCAGAGCACTGAGCACTGAGCACCCTGAGTACTGAGCACTGAGCACCCTGAGCACTGAGCACCGAGCACCCTGAGTACTGAGCACTGAGCACCCTGAGCACTGAGCACCCTGCACCCTGAGTACTGAGTACTGAGCACCATGAGTACTGAGCACCCAGCACTCTGAGCACTGAGCACCCAGCACCCTGAGCACTGAGACACCCAGCACCCTGAGCACTGAGCACCCAGCACCCCGAGCACTGAGCACCCTGCACCCTGAGCACTGAGCCTGAGCACCCTGAGTACTGAGCACTGAGCACCCTGAGTACTGAGCACTGAGCACCCTGAGTACTGAGCACCCAGCACCCCGAGCACTGAGCACCGAGCACCCTGAGCACTGAGCACCCAGCACCCTGAGTACTAAGCACCCAGCACCCTGAGTACTGAGCACCCAGCACCCTGAGTACTGAGCACCCAGCGTACTGAGCACCGAGCACCCCGAGCACTGAGCACCCAGCACCCTGAGTACTGAGCACCCAGCACCCTGAGCACTGAGCACCCAGCACCCTGAGTACTGAGCACCGAGCACCCTGAGTACTGAGCACCCAGCACCCTGAGTACTGAGCACCCAGCACCCTGAGTACTGAGCACCCAGCGTACTGAGCACCGAGCACCCAGCACCCTGAGTACTGAGCACCCAGCACCCTGAGCACTGAGCACCCAGCACCCTGAGTACTGAGCACTGAGCACCCCGAGTACTGAGCACCGAGCACACCGAGCACTGAGCACCCAGCACCCTGAGCACCGAGCACCCTGTGTACTGAGCACCCAGCACCCTGAGCACTGAGCACCCTGCACCCTGAGCACTGAGCACCCAGCACCCTGAGTACTGAGCACCGAGCACCCCGAGCACTGAGCACCCAGCACCCTGAGCACTGAGCAACCTTAGTACTGAGCACTGAGCACCCTGAGTACTGAGCACTGAGCACCCTGAGTACTGAGCACCCAGCACCCTGTGTACTGAGCACCCAGCTCCCTGAGCAATGATCACCCTGAGTACTGAGCACCCAGCACCTTGAGCACTGAGCACCGAGCACACTGAGCACTGAGCAACCAGCACCCCAAGCACTGAGCACCCAGCACCCTGAGTACTAAGCACCGAGCACCCTGAGTACTGAGCACTGAGCACCCCGAGTACTGAGCAGCGAGCACCCCGAGCACTGAGCACCCACAACCCCGAGCACCGAGCACCCTGAGTACTGAGCACCCAGCACCCTGAGCACTGAACACACAGCACCCTGAGTACAGAAAACCCCTAGCACTGAGAACCCAGCACCCTGAGTACTGAGCACCGAGCACACTGAGCACTGAGCACCCAGCACCCCGAGCACTGAGCACCCAGCACCCTGAGTACTGAGCACGAGCACCCTGAGTACTGAGCACCCAGCACCCCGAGCACTGAGTACCCAGCACCCTGAGCACTGAGCACCCAGCACACTGAGCACTGAGCACCAAGCACCCTGAGCACTGAGCACCCAGCACCCCGAGCACTGAGCACCCAGCACCCTGAGTACTGAGCACTGAGCACCCAGCACCCCGAGCACTGAGCACCCAGCACCCCGAGCACTAAGCACACAGCACCCAGAGCACTGAGGACCCAGCACCCTGAGCACTGAGCACCCAGCACCCTGAGTACTGAGCACCGAGCACCCTGAGTACTGAGCACCCAGCACCCTGAGCACTGATCACCCAGCACCCTGAGTACTGAGCACCAAGTACCCTGAGTACTGAGCACCCAGCACCCCGAGCACTGAGCAAACAGCACCCTGAGTACTGAGCACTGAGAACACAGCACCCCGAGCAATGAGCACCCAGCACCTTGTGTACTGAGCACTGAGTACCCAGTACCCCGAGCACTGAGACCCAGCACCCTAAGCACTGAGCACCCAGCACCCCGAGTACTGAGCACCCAGCACCCCGAGCACTGAGCACCCAGCACCCCGAGCACTGAGCACCCAGCACCCCGAGCAATGAGCACCCAGCACCCTGAGTACTGAGCACCCAGCACCCGAGTACTGAGCACCCAGCAACCTGAGAACTGAGCAGCCAGCACCCCGAGCACTGAGCACCCAGCACACTGAGCACTGAGCACCCAGCACCCTGAGTACTGAGCACTGAGCACCCTGAGTACTGAGCACCCAGCACCCCGAGCACTGAGCACCGAGCACCCCGAGCACTGAGCACATAGCGCCCCGAGCACTGAGCACCCAGCACCCCGAGCACTGATCACCCAGCACCCTGAGCACTGAGCACCCAGCACCCTGAGCACTGAGCACCCAGCACCCCAAGCACTGAGCACCCAACACCTCGAGCACTGAGCACCCAGCACCCTGAGTACTGAGCACCCAGCACCCTGAGAACTGAGCACCCAGCACCCTGAGCACTGAGCACCCAGCACCCTGAGTACTAAGCACCCAACACCCCAAGCACTGAGCACCCTGAGTACTGAGCACCCAGCACCACAAGCACTGAGCACCCTGAATACTGAGCACCCAGCACCCTGAGTAATGAGCGCCCAGCACCCCGAGCACTGAGCACCCAGCACCCTGAGCACTGAGCACCGAGCACCCTGAGCACTGAGCACCCAGCACCCTGAGGACTGAGCACCCAGCACCCTGAGCACTGAGCACACAGCACCCTGAGCACTGAGCACCCTGAGTACTGAGCACTGAGCACCCTGAGTACTGAGCACCCAGCACCCCGAGTACTGAGCACCCAGCACCCCGAGCACTGAGTACCCAGCACCCTGAGCACTGAGTACCCAGCACCCTGAGCACTGAGTACCCAGCACCCTGAGCAATGAGCACCCAGCACATTGAGCAATGAGCACCCAGCACCCTGAGCACTGAGCACCCAGCACCCTGAGTACTGAGCACTGAGCACCCAGCACCCCGAGCACTGAGCACCCAGCACCCTGAGTACTGAGCACTGAGCACCCAGCACCCCGAGCACTGAGCAACGAGCACGCCAAGCACTGAGCACCCAGCACCCCGAGCACTGTGCACCCAGCACCCTGAGCACTGAGCACCCAGCACCCTGAGCACTGAGCACCCAGCACCCCGAGCACTGAGCACCCAGCACCCCGAGCACTGAGCACTCAGCACCCCGAGCACTGAGCACCCAGCACCCCGAGCACTGAGCACCCAGCACCCTGAGTACTGTGCACCCAGCACCCCGAGTACTGAGCACCCAGCACCCTGAGTACTGAGCACCCAGCACCCGGAGCACTAAGCACCCAGCACCCCGAGCACTGAGGACCCAGCACCCTGAGCACTGAGCACCCAGCACCCTGAGTACTGAGCACCGACCACTCTGAGTACTGAGCACCCAGCACCCTGAGTACTGAGCACCCAGCACACTGAGTACTGAGCACCCAGCACCCTGAGCACTGATCACCCAGCACCCTGAGTACTGAGCACCAAGTACCCTGAGTACTGAGCACCCAGCACCCCGAGCACTGAGCACCCAGCACCCTGAGTACTGAGCACTGAGCACCCAGCACCCCGAGCACTGAGCACCCAGCACCCTGTGTACTGAGCACTGAGTACCCAGTACCCCGAGCACTGAGACCCAGCACCCTGAGAACTGAGCACCCAGCACGCCGAGTACTGAGCACCGAGCACCCCAAGCACTGAGCACCCAGCACCCCGAGCACTGAGCACCCAGCACCCCGAGCAATGAGCACCCAGAACCCTGAGTACTGAGCACCCAGCACCCCGAGTACTGAGCACCCAGCAACCTGAGAACCGAGCAGCCAGCACCCCGAGCACTGAGCACCCAGCACACTGAGCACTGAGCACCCAGCACCCTGAGTATTGAGCACTGAGCACCCTGAGTACTGAGCACCCAGCACCCCGAGCACTGAGCACCGAGCACCCCGAGCACTGAGCACCCAGCGCCCCGAGCACTGAGCACCCAGCACCCCGAGCACTGATCACACAGCACGTGAGCACTGAGCACCCAGCACCCTGAGCACTGAGCACCCAGCACCCCGAGCACTGAGCACCCAGCACCCTGAGCACTGAGCACCCAGCACCCTGAGTACTGAGCACCCAGCAACCTGAGTACTGAGCACCCAGCACCCTGAGCACTGAGCACCCAGCACCCTGAGTACTAAGTACCCAACACCCCAAGCACTGAGCACCCTGAGTACTGAGCACCCAGCACCACATGCACTGAGCACCCTGAATACTGAGCACCCAGCACCCTGAGTAATGAGCACCCAGCACCCCGAGCACTGAGCACCCAGCACCCTGAGCACTGAGCACCGAGCACCCTGAGCACTGAGCACCCAGCACCCTGAGGACTGAGCACCCAGCACCCCGAGCACTGAGCACACAGCACCCTGAGCACTGAGCACCCTGAGTACTGAGCACTGAGCACCCTGAGTACCGAGCACCCAGCACCCTGAGTACTTTGCACCCAGCACCCCGAGCACTGAGTACCCATGACCCCGAGCACTGAGTACCCAGCACCCTGAGCACTGAGCACCCAGCACCCTGAGCTCTGAGCACCCAGCACCCCGAGCACTGAGCACCCAGCACCTCGAGCACTGAGCACCCAGCACCCCGAGCACTGAGCACCCAGCACCCCGAGCACTGAGCACCCAGCACCCCGAGCACTGAGCACCCAGCACCCTGAGTACTGAGCACTGAGCGCCCAGCACCCCGAGCACTGAGCACCGAACACCCCGAGCACTGAGCACCCAGCACCCCGAGCACTGAGCACCCAGCACCCCGAGCACTGAGCACCCAGCACCCCGAGCACTGAGCACCCAGCACCCCGAGCACTGAGCACCCAGCACCCCGAGTACTGAGCACCCAGCACCCTGAGTACTGAGCACCCAGCACCCTGAGCACTGAGCACCCAGCACCCTGAGTACTGAGCACCCAACACCCCAAGCACTGAGCACCCTGAATACTGAGCACCCAGCACCCCAAGCACTGAGCACCCTGAGTACTGAGCACCCAGCCCCCTGAGTAATGAGCACCCAGCACCCCGAGCACTGAACACCCAGCACCCTGAGTACTGAGCACCGAGCACCCTGAGTACTGAGCAGCCAGCACCCTGAGTACTGAGCACCCAGCGTACTGAGCACCGAGCACCCAGCACCCTGTGTACTGAGCACCCAGCACCCTGAGCACTGAGCACCCAGCTCCCTGAGTACTGAGCACCGAGCACCCCGAGTACTGAGCACCCAGCACCCTGAGTACTGAGCTCCCAGCACCCTGAGCACTGAGCACCCAGCACCCTGAGTACTGAGCACCGAGCACCCCTAGCACTGAGCACCCTGAGTACTGAGCACCCAGCCCCCTGAGTAATGAGCACCCAGCACCCCGAGCACTGAGCACCCAGCACCCTGAGTACTGAGCACCGAGCACCCTGAGTACTGAGCACCCAGCACCCTGAGTACTGAGCACCGAGCACCCTGATTACTGAGCAGCCAGCACCCTGAGTACTGAGCACCCAGCGTACTGAGCACCGAGCACCCAGCACCCTGAGTACTGAGCACCCAGCACCCTGAGCACTGAGCACCCAGCACCCTGAGTACTGAGCACCGAGCACCCCGAGTACTGAGCACCCAGCACCCTGAGTACTGAGCACCCAGCACCCTGAGCACTGAGCACCCAGCACCCTGAGTACTGAGCACCGAGCACCCCAAGCACTGAGCACCCTGAGTACTGAGCACCCAGCCCCCTGAGTAATGAGCACCCAGCACCCCGAGCACTGAGCACCCAGCACCCTGAGTACTGAGCACCGAGCACCCTGAGTACTGAGCACCGAGCACCCTGAGTACTGAGCAGCCAGCACCCTGAGTACTGAGCACCCAGCGTACTGAGCACCGAGCACCCAGCACCCTAAGTACTGAGCACCCAGCACCCTGAGCACTGAGCACCCAGCACCCTGAGTACTGAGCACCGAGCACCCCGAGTACTGAGCACCCAGCACCCCGAGCACTGAGCACCCAGCACCCTGAGCACTGAGCACCCAGCACCCCGAGCACTGAGCACCCAGCACCCCGAGCACTGAGCACTAAGCACCCTGAGCACTGAGCACCCAGCACCTCGAGCACCGAGCACCCTGAGTACTAAGCACCGAGCACCCTGAGCACTGAGCACCCAGCACCCTGAGCACTGAGCACCCAGCACCCTGAGTACTGAGCACCCAGGACCCCGAGCACTGAGCACCCAGCACCCTGAGTACTGAGCACCCAGCACCCTGAGCACTGAGCACCGAGCACCCTGAGCACTGAGCACACAGCACCCTGAGGACTGAGCACCCAGCGCCCCGAGCACTGAGCACAGAGCACACTGAGCACTGAGCACCCTGAGTACTGATCACTGAGCACCCTGAGTACTGAGCACCCTGAGTCCTGAGCACCCAGCAACCTGAGTACTGAGCACCCAGCACCCCGAGCACTGAGTACCCAGCACCCTGAGCACTGAGTACCCAGCACCCTGAGCACTGAGCACCCAGCACATTGAGCAATGAGCACCCAGCACCCTGAGCACTGAGCACCCAGCACCCTGAGTACTGAGCACTGAGCACCCAGCACCCCGAGCACTGAGCACACAGCACCCTGAGTACTGAGCAATGAGCACCCAGCACCCCGAGCACTGAGCAACGAGCACCCCAAGCACTGAGCACCCAGCACCCCGAGCACTGTGCACCCAGCACCCTGAGCACTGAGCACCCAGCACCCTGAGCACTGAGCACCCAGCACCCCGAGCCTGAGCACCCAGCACCCCGAGCACTGAGCACTCAGCACCCCGAGCACTGAGCACCCAGCACCCCGAGCACTGAGCACCCAGCACCCCGAGCACTGAGCACCCAGCACCCTGAGTACTGAGCACTGAGCGCCCAGCACCCCGAGCACTGAGCACCGAGCACCCCGAGCACTGAGCACCCAGCACCCCGAGCACTGAGCACCCATCACCCCGAGCACTGAGCACCCAGCACCCCGAGCACTGAGCACCCAGCACCCTGTGTACTGAGCACTGAGTACACAGCACCCCGAGCACTGAGCACCCAGCACCCTGAGCACTGAGCACCCTGAGTACTGAGCACCCAGCACCCTGAGCACTGAGCACCCAGCACCCCGAGCACTGAGCACCCAGCACCCAGAGCACTGAGCACTGAGCACCCTGAGTACTGAGCACTGAGCACCCTGAGCACTGAGCACCGAGCACCCTGAGTACTGAGCACTGAGCACCCTGAGCACTGAGCACCCTGCACCCTGAGTACTGAGCACTGAGCACCATGAGTACTGAGCACCCAGCACTCTGAGCACTGAGCACCCAGCACCCTGAGCACTGAGACACCCAGCACCCCGAGCACTGAGCACCCAGCACCCCGAGCACTGAGCACCCTGCACCCTGAGCACTGAGCCTGAGCACCCTGAGTACTGAGCACTGAGCACCCTGAGTACTGAGCACTGAGCACCCTGAGTACTGAGCACCCAGCACCCCGAGCACTGAGCACCGAGCACCCTGAGCACTGAGCACCCAGCACCCTGAGTACTAAGCAGCCAGCACCCTGAGTACTGAGCACCCAGCACCCTGAGTACTGAGCACCCAGCGTACTGAGCACCGAGCACCCCGAGCACTGAGCACCCAGCACCCTGAGTACTGAGCACCCAGCACCCTGAGCACTGAGCACGCAGCACCCTGAGTACTGAGCACCGAGCACCCTGAGTACTGAGCACCCAGCACCCTGAGTACTGAGCACCCAGCACCCTGAGTACTGAGCACCCAGCGTACTGAGCACCGAGCACCCAGCACCCTGAGTACTGAGCACCCAGCACCCTGAGCACTGAGCACCCAGCACCCTGAGTACTGAGCACTGAGCACCCCGAGTACTGAGCACCGAGCACACCGAGCACTGAGCACCCAGCACCCCGAGCACCGAGCACCCTGTGTACTGAGCACCCAGCACCCTGAGCACTGATCACCCAGCACCCTGAGCACTGAGCACCCAGCACCCTGAGCACTGAGCACCCAGCACCCCGAGCACTGAGCACCCAGCACCCCGAGCACTGAGCACCCAGCACCCTGAGTACTGAGCACCCAGCACCCTGAGTACTGAGCACCCAGCACCCTGAGCACTGAGCACCCAGCACCCTGAGTACTAAGCACCCAACACCCCAAGCACTGAGCACCCTGAGTACTGAGCACCCAGCACCACAAGCACTGAGCACCCTGAATACTGAGCACCCAGCACCCTGAGTAATGAGCACCCAGCACCTCGAGCACTGAGCACCCAGCACCCTGAGCACTGAGCACCGAGCACCCTGAGCACTGAGCACCCAGCACCCTGAGGACAGAGCACCCAGCACCCCGAGCACTGAGCACACAGCACCCTGAGCACTGAGCACCCTGAGTACTGAGCACTGAGCACCCTGAGTACTGAGCACCCAGCACCCTGAGTACTGAGCACACAGCACCCCGAGCACTGAGTACCCAGCACCCTGAGCACTGAGTACCCAGCACCCTGAGCACTGAGCACCCAGCACATTGAGCAATGAGCACCCAGCACCCTGAGCACTGAGCACCCAGCACCCTGAGTACTGAGCACTGAGCACCCAGCACCCCGAGCACTGAGCACACAGCACCCTGAGTACTGAGCAATGAGCACCCAGCACCCCGAGCACTGAGCAACGAGCACCCCAAGCACTGCGCACCCAGCACCCCGAGCACTGTGCACCCAGCACCCTGAGCACTGAGCACCCAGCACCCTGAGCACTGAGCACCCAGCACCCCGAGCCTGAGCACCCAGCACCCCGAGCACTGAGCACTCAGCACCCCGAGCACTGAGCACCCAGCACCCCGAGCACTGAGCACCCAGCACCCCGAGCACTGAGCACCCAGCACCCTGAGTACTGAGCACTGAGCGCCCAGCACCCCGAGCACTGAGCACCGAGCACCCCGAGCACTGAGCACCCAGCACCCCGAGCACTGAGCACCCATCACCCCGAGCACTGAGCACCCAGCACCCCGAGCACTGAGCACCCAGCACCCTGTGTACTGAGCACTGAGTACACAGCACCCCGAGCACTGAGCACCCAGCACCCTGAGCACTGAGCACCCTGAGTACTGAGCACCCAGCACCCTGAGCACTGAGCACCCAGCACCCCGAGCACTGAGCACCCAGCACCCAGAGCACTGAGCACTGAGCACCCTGAGTACTGAGCACTGAGCACCCTGAGCACTGAGCACCGAGCACCCTGAGTACTGAGCACTGAGCACCCTGAGCACTGAGCACCCTGCACCCTGAGTACTGAGCACTGAGCACCATGAGTACTGAGCACCCAGCACTCTGAGCACTGAGCACCCAGCACCCTGAGCACTGAGACACCCAGCACCCCGAGCACTGAGCACCCAGCACCCCGAGCACTGAGCACCCTGCACCCTGAGCACTGAGCCTGAGCACCCTGAGTACTGAGCACTGAGCACCCTGAGTACTGAGCACTGAGCACCCTGAGTACTGAGCACCCAGCACCCCGAGCACTGAGCACCGAGCACCCTGAGCACTGAGCACCCAGCACCCTGAGTACTAAGCACCCAGCACCCTGAGTACTGAGCACCCAGCACCCTGAGTACTGAGCACCCAGCGTACTGAGCACCGAGCACCCCGAGCACTGAGCACCCAGCACCCTGAGTACTGAGCACCCAGCACCCTGAGCACTGAGCACCCAGCACCCTGAGTACTGAGCACCGAGCACCCTGAGTACTGAGCACCCAGCACCCTGAGTACTGAGCACCCAGCACCCTGAGTACTGAGCACCCAGCGTACTGAGCACCGAGCACCCAGCACCCTGAGTACTGAGCACCCAGCACCCTGAGCACTGAGCACCCAGCACCCTGAGTACTGAGCACTGAGCACCCCGAGTACTGAGCACCGAGCACACCGAGCACTGAGCACCCAGCACCCTGAGCACCGAGCACCCTGTGTACTGAGCACCCAGCACCCTGAGCACTGAGCACCCTGCACCCTGAGCACTGAGCACCCAGCACCCTGAGTACTGAGCACCGAGCACCCCGAGCACTGAGCACCCAGCACCCTGAGCACTGAGCAACCTTAGTACTGAGCACTGAGCACCCTGAGTACTGAGCACTGAGCACCCTGAGTACTGAGCACCCAGCACCCTGTGTACTGAGCACCCAGCTCCCTGAGCAATGATCACCCTGAGTACTGAGCACCCAGCACCTTGAGCACTGAGCACCGAGCACACTGAGCACTGAGCAACCAGCACCCCAAGCACTGAGCACCCAGCACCCTGAGTACTAAGCACCGAGCACCCTGAGTACTGAGCACTGAGCACCCCGAGAACTGAGCACCGAGCACCCCGAGCACTGAGCACCCACAACCCCGAGCACCGAGCACCCTGAGAACTGAGCACCCAGCACCCTGAGCACTGAACACACAGCACCCTGAGTACAGAAAACCCCTAGCACTGAGAACCCAGCACCCTGAGTACTGAGCACCGAGCACACTGAGCACTGAGCACCCAGCACCCCGAGCACTGAGCACCCAGCACCCTGAGTACTGAGCACGAGCACCCTGAGTACTGAGCACCCAGCACCCCGAGCACTGAGTACCCAGCACCCTGAGCACTGAGCACCCAGCACACTGAGCACTGAGCACCAAGCACCCTGAGCACTGAGCACCCAGCACCCCGAGCACTGAGCACCCAGCACCCTGAGTACTGAGCACTGAGCACCCAGCACCCCGAGCACTGAGCACCCAGCACCCCGAGCACTAAGCACACAGCACCCAGAGCACTGAGGACCCAGCACCCTGAGCACTGAGCACCCAGCACCCTGAGTACTGAGCACCGAGCACCCTGAGTACTGAGCACCCAGCACCCTGAGCACTGATCACCCAGCACCCTGAGTACTGAGCACCAAGTACCCTGAGTACTGAGCACCCAGCACCCCGAGCACTGAGCAAACAGCACCCTGAGTACTGAGCACTGAGAACACAGCACCCCGAGCAATGAGCACCCAGCACCCTGTGTACTGAGCACTGAGTACCCAGTACCCCGAGCACTGAGACCCAGCACCCTAAGCACTGAGCACCCAGCACCCCGAGTACTGAGCACCCAGCACCCCGAGCACTGAGCACCCAGCACCCCGAGCACTGAGCACCCAGCACCCCGAGTACTGAGCACCCAGCAACCTGAGAACTGAGCAGCCAGCACCCCGAGCACTGAGCACCCAGCACACTGAGCACTGAGCACCCAGCACCCTGAGTACTGAGCACTGAGCACCCTGAGTACTGAGCACCCAGCACCCCGAGCACTGAGCACCGAGCACCCCGAGCACTGAGCACCCAGCGCCCCGAGCACTGAGCACCCAGCACCCCGAGCACTGATCACCCAGCACCCTGAGCACTGAGCACCCAGCACCCTGAGCACTGAGCACCCAGCACCCCAAGCACTGAGCACCCAACACCTCGAGCACTGAGCACCCAGCACCCTGAGTACTGAGCACCCAGCACCCTGAGAACTGAGCACCCAGCACCCTGAGCACTGAGCACCCAGCACCCTGAGTACTAAGCACCCAACACCCCAAGCACTGAGCACCCTGAGTACTGAGCACCCAGCACCACAAGCACTGAGCACCCTGAATACTGAGCACCCAGCACCCTGAGTAATGAGCGCCCAGCACCCCGAGCACTGAGCACCCAGCACCCTGAGCACTGAGCACCGAGCACCCTGAGCACTGAGCACCCAGCACCCTGAGGACTGAGCACCCAGCACCCTGAGCACTGAGCACACAGCACCCTGAGCACTGAGCACCCTGAGTACTGAGCACTGAGCACCCTGAGTACTGAGCACCCAGCACCCCGAGTACTGAGCACCCAGCACCCCGAGCACTGAGTACCCAGCACCCTGAGCACTGAGTACCCAGCACCCTGAGCACTGAGCACCCAGCACATTGAGCAATGAGCACCCAGCACCCTGAGCACTGAGCACCCAGCACCCTGAGTACTGAGCACTGAGCACCCAGCACCCCGAGCACTGAGCACCCAGCACCCTGAGTACTGAGCACTGAGCACCCAGCACCCCGAGCACTGAGCAACGAGCACCCCAAGCACTGAGCACCCAGCACCCCGAGCACTGTGCACCCAGCACCCTGAGCACTGAGCACCCAGCACCCTGAGCACTGAGCACCCAGCACCCCGAGCACTGAGCACCCAGCACCCCGAGCACTGAGCACTCAGCACCCCGAGCACTGAGCACCCAGCACCCCGAGCACTGAGCACCCAGCACCCTGAGTACTGTGCACGCAGCACCCCGAGTACTGAGCACCCAGCACCCTGAGTACTGAGCACCCAGCACCCGGAGCACTAAGCACACAGCACCCCGAGCACTGAGGACCCAGCACCCTGAGCACTGAGCACCCAGCACCCTGAGTACTGAGCACCGACCACTCTGAGTACTGAGCACCCAGCACCCTGAGTACTGAGCACCCAGCACCCTGAGCACTGATCACCCAGCACCCTGAGTACTGAGCACCAAGTACCCTGAGTACTGAGCACCCAGCACCCCGAGCACTGAGCACCCAGCACCCTGAGTACTGAGCACTGAGCACCCAGCACCCCGAGCACTGAGCACCCAGCACCCTGTGTACTGAGCACTGAGTACCCAGTACCCCGAGCACTGAGACCCAGCACCCTGAGAACTGAGCACCCAGCACCCCGAGTACTGAGCACCGAGCACCCCAAGCACTGAGCACCCAGCACCCCGAGCACTGAGCACCCAGCACCCCGAGCAATGAGCACCCAGAACCCTGAGTACTGAGCACCCAGCACCCCGAGTACTGAGCACCCAGCAACCTGAGAACCGAGCAGCCAGCACCCCGAGCACTGATCACCCAGCACACTGAGCACTGAGCACCCAGCACCCTGAGTATTGAGCACTGAGCACCCTGAGTACTGAGCACCCAGCACCCCGAGCACTGAGCACCGAGCACCCCGAGCACTGAGCACCCAGCGCCCCGAGCACTGAGCACCCAGCACCCCGAGCACTGATCACACAGCACGTGAGCACTGAGCACCCAGCACCCTGAGCACTGAGCACCCAGCACCCCGAGCACTGAGCACCCAGCACCCTGAGCACTGAGCACCCAGCACCCTGAGTACTGAGCACCCAGCACCCTGAGTACTGAGCACCCAGCACCCTGAGCACTGAGCACCCAGCACCCTGAGTACTAAGTACCCAACACCCCAAGCATTGAGCACCCTGAGTACTGAGCATCCAGCACCACATGCACTGAGCACCCTGAATACTGAGCACCCAGCACCCTGAGTAATGAGCACCCAGCACCCCGAGCACTGAGCACCCAGCACCCTGAGCACTGAGCACCGAGCACCCTGAGCACTGAGCACCCAGCACCCTGAGGACTGAGCACCCAGCACCCCGAGCACTGAGCACACAGCACCCTGAGCACTGAGCACCCTGAGTACTGAGCACTGAGCACCCTGAGTACTGAGCACCCAGCACCCTGAGTACTGAGCACCCAGCACCCCGAGCACTGAGTACCCAGCACCCCGAGCACTGAGTACCCAGCACCCTGAGCACTGAGCACCCAGCACCCTGAGCTCTGAGCACCCAGCACCCCGAGCACTGAGCACCCAGCACCCCGAGCACTGAGCACCCAGCACCCCGAGCACTGAGCACGAAGCACCCCGAGCACTGAGCACCCAGCACCCTGAGTACTGAGCACCCAACACCCCAAGCACTGAGCACCCTGAATACTGAGCACCCAGCACCCCAAGCACTGAGCACCCTGAGTACTGAGCACCCAGCCCCCTGAGTAATGAGCACCCAGCACCCCGAGCACTGAACACCCAGCACCCTGAGTACTGAGCACCGAGCACCCTGAGTACTGAGCAGCCAGCACCCTGAGTGCTGAGCACCCAGCGTACTGAGCAACGAGCACCCAGCACCCTGTGTACTGAGCACCCAGCACCCTGAGCACTGAGCACCCAGCACCCTGAGTACTGAGCACCGAGCACCCCGAGTACTGAGCACCCAGCACCCTGAGTACTGAGCACCCAGCACCCTGAGCACTGAGCACCCAGCACCCTGAGTACTGAGCACCGAGCACCCCAAGCACTGAGCACCCTGAGTACTGAGCACCCAGCCCCCTGAGTAATGAGCACCCAGCACCCCGAGCACTGAGCACCCAGCACCCTGAGTACTGAGCACCGAGCACCCTGAGTACTGAGCACCCAGCACCCTGAGTACTGAGCACCGAGCACCCTGATTACTGAGCAGCCAGCACCCTGAGTACTGAGCACCCAGCGTACTGAGCACCGAGCACCCAGCACCCTGAGTACTGAGCACCCAGCACCCTGAGCACTGAGCACCCAGCACCCTGAGTACTGAGCACCGAGCACCCCGAGTACTGAGCACCCAGCACCCTGAGTACTGAGCACCCAGCACCCTGAGCACTGAGCACCCAGCACCCTGAGTACTGAGCACCGAGCACCCCAAGCACTGAGCACCCTGAGTACTGAGCACCCAGCCCCCTGAGTAATGAGCACCCAGCACCCCGAGCACTGAGCACCCAGCACCCTGAGTACTGAGCACCGAGCACCCTGAGTACTGAGCACCGAGCACCCTGAGTACTGAGCAGCCAGCACCCTGAGTACTGAGCACCCAGCGTACTGAGCACCGAGCACCCAGCACCCTAAGTACTGAGCACCCAGCACCCTGAGCACTGAGCACCCAGCACCCTGAGTACTGAGCACCGAGCACCCCGAGTACTGAGCACCCAGCACCCCGAGCACTGAGCACCCAGCACCCTGAGCACTGAGCACCCAGCACCCCGAGCACTGAGCACCCAGCACCCCGAGCACTGAGCACTAAGCACCCTGAGCACTGAGCACCCAGCACCTCGAGCACCGAGCACCCTGAGTACTAAGCACCGAGCACCCTGAGCACTGAGCACCCAGCACCCTGAGCACTGAGCACCCAGCACCCTGAGTACTGAGCACCCAGGACCCCGAGCACTGAGCACCCAGCACCCTGAGTACTGAGCACCCAGCACCCTGAGCACTGAGCACCGAGCACCCTGAGCACTGAGCACACAGCACCCTGAGGACTGAGCACCCAGCGCCCCGAGCACTGAGCACAGAGCACCCTGAGCACTGAGCACCCTGAGTACTGATCACTGAGCACCCTGAGTACTGAGCAATGAGCACCCTGAGTCCTGAGCACACAGCACCCTGAGTACTGAGCACCCAGCACCCCGAGCACTGAGTACCCAGCACCCTGAGCACTGAGCACCCAGCACCCTGAGCACTGAGCACCCAGCACCCTGAGTACTGAGCACTGAGCACCCAGCACCCCGAGCACTGAGCACCCAGCACCCTGAGTACTGAGCACTGAGCACCCAGCACCCCGAGCACTGAGCACCCAGCACCCTGAGTACTGAGCACCCAGCACCCGAGTACTGAGCACCCAGCACCCTGAGTACTGAGCACCCAGCTCCCTGAGTACTGAGCACCCAGCACCCCGAGTACTGAGCACCCAGCACCCTGAGTACTGAGCACCCAGCACCCCGAGCACTAAGCACCCAGCACCCTGAGCACTGAGGACCCAGCACCCTGAGAACTGAGCACCCAGCAACCTGAGTACTGAGCACCGAGCACCCTGAGTACTGAGCACACAGCACCCTGAGTACTGAGCACCCAGCACACTGAGTACTGAGCACAAAGCTCCCTGAGCACTGATCACCCAGCACCCTGAGTACTGAGCACCGAGTACCCTGAGTACTGAGCACCCAGCACCCTGAGCACTGAGCACCCAGCACCCTGAGTACTGAGCACTGAGCACCCAGCACCCCGAGCACTGAGCACCCAGCACCCTGTGTACTGAGCACTGAGTACCCAGTACCCCAAGCACTGAGACCCAGCACCCTGAGCACTGAGGACCCAGCACCCCGAGTACTGAGCACCCAGCACCCCGAGCACTGAGCACCCAGCACCCCGAGCACTGAGCACCCAGCACCCCGAGCAATGAGCACCCAGCACCCTGAGTACTGAGCACCCAGCACCCCGAGTACTGAGCACGCAGCAACCTGAGCACCGAGCAGCCAGCACACCGAGCACTGAGCACCCAGCACCGTGAGCACTGAGCACCCAGCACCCTGAGTACTGAGCACTGAGCACCCCGAGTACTGAGCACCCAGCACCCCGAGCACTGAGCACCGAGCACCCCGAGCACTGAGCACCCAGCACCCCGAGCACTGAGCACCCAGCACCCTGAGCACTGAGCACCCAGCACCTCGAGCACCGAGCACCCTGAGTACTAAGCACCGAGCACCCTGAGCGCTGAGCACCCAGCACCCTGAGCACTGAGCACCCAGCACCCTGAGTACTGAGCACCCAGCACCCTGAGCACTGAGCACCCAGCACCCTGAGTACTGAGCACCCAGTACCCCGAGCTCTGAGACCCAGCACCCTGAGAACTGAGCACCCAGCACCCCGAGTACTGAGCACCGAGCACCCCAAGCACTGAGCACCCAGCACCCCGAGCACTGAGCACCCAGCACACCGAGCAATGAGCACCCAGAACCCTGAGTACTGAGCACCCAGCACCCCGAGTACTGAGCACCCAGCAACCTGAGAACCGAGCAGCCAGCACCCCGAGCACTGATCACCCAGCACACTGAGCACTGAGCACCCAGCACCCTGAGTATTGAGCACTGAGCACCCTGAGTACTGAGCACCCAGCACCCCGAGCACTGAGCACCGAGCACCCCGAGCACTGAGCACCCAGCGCCCCGAGCACTGAGCACCCAGCACCCCGAGCACTGATCACACAGCACGTGAGCACTGAGCACCCAGCACCCTGAGCACTGAGCACCCAGCACCCCGAGCACTGAGCACCCAGCACCCTGAGCACTGAGCACCCAGCACCCTGAGTACTGAGCACCCAGCACCCTGAGTACTGAGCACCCAGCACCCTGAGCACTGAGCACCCAGCACCCTGAGTACTAAGTACCCAACACCCCAAGCATTGAGCACCCTGAGTACTGAGCATCCAGCACCACATGCACTGAGCACCCTGAATACTGAGCACCCAGCACCCTGAGTAATGAGCACCCAGCACCCCGAGCACTGAGCACCCAGCACCCTGAGCACTGAGCACCGAGCACCCTGAGCACTGAGCACCCAGCACCCTGAGGACTGAGCACCCAGCACCCCGAGCACTGAGCACACAGCACCCTGAGCACTGAGCACCCTGAGTACTGAGCACTGAGCACCCTGAGTACTGAGCACCCAGCACCCTGAGTACTGAGCACCCAGCACCCCGAGCACTGAGTACCCAGCACCCCGAGCACTGAGTACCCAGCACCCTGAGCACTGAGCACCCAGCACCCTGAGCTCTGAGCACCCAGCACCCCGAGCACTGAGCACCCAGCAACCCGAGCACTGAGCACCCAGCACCCCGAGCACTGAGCACGAAGCACCCCGAGCACTGAGCACCCAGCACCCTGAGTACTGAGCACCCAACACCCCAAGCACTGAGCACCCTGAATACTGAGCACCCAGCACCCCAAGCACTGAGCACCCTGAGTACTGAGCACCCAGCCCCCTGAGTAATGAGCACCCAGCACCCCGAGCACTGAACACCCAGCACCCTGAGTACTGAGCACCGAGCACCCTGAGTACTGAGCAGCCAGCACCCTGAGTACTGAGCACCCAGCGTACTGAGCAACGAGCACCCAGCACCCTGTGTACTGAGCACCCAGCACCCTGAGCACTGAGCACCCAGCACCCTGAGTACTGAGCACCGAGCACCCCGAGTACTGAGCACCCAGCACCCTGAGTACTGAGCACCCAGCACCCTGAGCACTGAGCACCCAGCACCCTGAGTACTGAGCACCGAGCACCCCAAGCACTGAGCACCCTGAGTACTGAGCACCCAGCCCCCTGAGTAATGAGCACCCAGCACCCCGAGCACTGAGCACCCAGCACCCTGAGTACTGAGCACCGAGCACCCTTAGTACTGAGCACCCAGCACCCTGAGTACTGAGCACCGAGCACCCTGATTACTGAGCAGCCAGCACCCTGAGTACTGAGCACCCAGCGTACTGAGCACCGAGCACCCAGCACCCTGAGTACTGAGCACCCAGCACCCTGAGCACTGAGCACCCAGCACCCTGAGTACTGAGCACCGAGCACCCCGAGTACTGAGCACCCAGCACCCTGAGTACTGAGCACCCAGCACCCTGAGCACTGAGCACCCAGCACCCTGAGTACTGAGCACCGAGCACCCCAAGCACTGAGCACCCTGAGTACTGAGCACCCAGCCCCCTGAGTAATGAGCACCCAGCACCCCGAGCACTGAGCACCCAGCACCCTGAGTACTGAGCACCGAGCACCCTGAGTACTGAGCACCGAGCACCCTGAGTACTGAGCAGCCAGCACCCTGAGTACTGAGCACCCAGCGTACTGAGCACCGAGCACCCAGCACCCTAAGTACTGAGCACCCAGCACCCTGAGCACTGAGCACCCAGCACCCTGAGTACTGAGCACCGAGCACCCCGAGTACTGAGCACCCAGCACCCCGAGCACTGAGCACCCAGCACCCTGAGCACTGAGCACCCAGCACCCCGAGCACTGAGCACCCAGCACCCCGAGCACTGAGCACTAAGCACCCTGAGCACTGAGCACCCAGCACCTCGAGCACCGAGCACCCTGAGTACTAAGCACCGAGCACCCTGAGCACTGAGCACCCAGCACCCTGAGCACTGAGCACCCAGCACCCTGAGTACTGAGCACCCAGGACCCCGAGCACTGAGCACCCAGCACCCTGAGTACTGAGCACCCAGCACCCTGAGCACTGAGCACCGAGCACCCTGAGCACTGAGCACACAGCACCCTGAGGACTGAGCACCCAGCGCCCCGAGCACTGAGCACAGAGCACCCTGAGCACTGAGCACCCTGAGTACTGATCACTGAGCACCCTGAGTACTGAGCACTGAGCACCCTGAGTCCTGAGCACCCAGCACCCTGAGTACTGAGCACCCAGCACCCCGAGCACTGAGTACCCAGCACCCTGAGCACTGAGCACCCAGCACCCTGAGCACTGAGCACCCAGCACCCTGAGTACTGAGCACTGAGCACCCAGCACCCCGAGCACTGAGCACCCAGCACCCTGAGTACTGAGCACTGAGCACCCAGCACCCCGAGCACTGAGCACCCAGCACCCTGAGTACTGAGCACCCAGCACCCGAGTACTGAGCACCCAGCACCCTGAGTACTGAGCACCCAGCTCCCTGAGTACTGAGCACCCAGCACCCCGAGTACTGAGCACCCAGCACCCTGAGTACTGAGCACCCAGCACCCCGAGCACTAAGCACCCAGCACCCTGAGCACTGAGGACCCAGCACCCTGAGAACTGAGCACCCAGCAACCTGAGTACTGAGCACCGAGCACCCTGAGTACTGAGCACACAGCACCCTGAGTACTGAGCACCCAGCACACTGAGTACTGAGCACAAAGCTCCCTGAGCACTGATCACCCAGCACCCTGAGTACTGAGCACCGAGTACCCTGAGTACTGAGCACCCAGCACCCTGAGCACTGAGCACCCAGCACCCTGAGTACTGAGCACTGAGCACCCAGCACCCCGAGCACTGAGCACCCAGCACCCTGTGTACTGAGCACTGAGTACCCAGTACCCCAAGCACTGAGACCCAGCACCCTGAGCACTGAGCACCCAGCACCCCGAGTACTGAGCACCCAGCACCCCGAGCACTGAGCACCCAGCACCCCGAGCACTGAGCACCCAGCACCCCGAGCAATGAGCACCCAGCACCCTGAGTACTGAGCACCCAGCACCCCGAGTACTGAGCACGCAGCAACCTGAGCACCGAGCAGCCAGCACCCCGAGCACTGAGCACCCAGCACCGTGAGCACTGAGCACCCAGCACCCTGAGTACTGAGCACTGAGCACCCCGAGTACTGAGCACCCAGCACCCCGAGCACTGAGCACCGAGCACCCCGAGCACTGAGCACCCAGCACCCCGAGCACTGAGCACCCAGCACCCTGAGCACTGAGCACCCAGCACCTCGAGCACCGAGCACCCTGAGTACTAAGCACCGAGCAATCTGAGCGCTGAGCACCCAGCACCCTGAGCACTGAGCACCCAGCACCCTGAGTACTGAGCACCCAGCACCCCGAGCACTGAGCACCCAGCACCCTGAGTACTGAGCACCCAGCACCCTGAGCACTGAGCACCGAGCACCCTGAGCACTGAGCACACAGCACCCTGAGGACTGAGCACCCAGCGCCCCGAGCACTGAGCACAGAGCACCCTGAGCACTGAGCACCCTGAGTACTCATCACTGAGCACCCTGAGTACTGAGCACTGAGCACCCTGAGTCCTGAGCACCCAGTCCCCTGAGTACTGAGCACCCAGCACCCCGAGCACTGAGTACCCAGCACCCTGAGCACTGAGCACCCAGCACCCTGAGCACTGAGCACCCAGCACCCTGAGTACTGAGCACTGAGCACCCAGCACCCCGAGCACTGAGCACCCAGCACCCTGAGTACTGAGCACTGAGCACCCAGCACCCCGAGCACTGAGCACCCAGCACCCTGAGTACTGAGCACCCAGCACCCGAGTACTGAGCACCCAGCACCCTGAGTACTGAGCACCCAGCTCCCTGAGTACTGAGCACCCAGCACCCCGAGTACTGAGCACCCAGCACCCTGAGTACTGAGCACCCAGCACCCCGAGCACTAAGCACCCAGCACCCTGAGCACTGAGGACCCAGCACCCTGAGCACTGAGCACCCAGCACCCTGAGTACTGAGCACCGAGCACCCTGAGTACTGAGCACCCAGCACCCTGAGTACTGAGCACCCAGCACACTGAGTACTGAGCACAAAGCTCCCTGAGCACTGATCACCCAGCACCCTGAGTACTGAGCACCGAGTACCCTGAGTACTGAGCACTGAGCACCCAGCACCCCGAGCACTGAGCACCCAGCACCCTGTGTACTGAGCACTGTGTACCCAGTACCCCAAGCACTGAGACCCAGCACCCTGAGCACTGAGCACCCAGCACCCCGAGTACTGAGCACCCAGCACCCCGAGCACTGAGCACCCAGCACCCTGAGCACTGAGCACCCAGCACCCCGAGCAATGAGCACCCAGCACCCTGAGTACTGAGCACCCAGCACCCCGAGTACTGAGCACCCAGCAACCTGAGCACCGAGCAGCCAGCACCCCGAGCACTGAGCACCCAGCACCGTGAGCACTGAGCACCCAGCACCCTGAGTACTGAGCACTGAGCACCCCGAGTACTGAGCACCCAGCACCCCGAGCACTGAGCACCGAGCACCCCGAGCACTGAGCACCCAGCACCCTGAGTACTGAGCACCGAGTACCCTGAGTACTGAGCACCCAGCACCCTGAGCACTGAGCACCCAGCACCCCGAGCACTGATCACCCAGCACCCTGAGTACTGAGCACCGAGTACCCTGAGTACTGAGCACCCAGCACCCTGAGCACTGAGCACCCAGCACCCTGAGTACTGAGCACTGAGCACCCAGCACCCCGAGCACTGAGCACCCAGCAACCTGAGCACTGAGCATCCAGCACCCCGAGCACTGAGCACCCAACACCCTGAGTACTGAGCACTGAGCACCCAGCACCCCGAGCACTGAGCACCGAGCACCCCGAGCACTGAGCACCCAGCGCCCCGAGCACTGAGCACCCAGCACCCCGAGCACTGATCACCCAGCACCCTGAGCACTGAGCACCCAGCACCCTGAGCACTGAGCACCCAGCACCCCAAGCACTGAGCACCCAACACCTCGAGCACTGAGCACCCAGCACCCTGAGTACTGAGCACCCAGCACCCTGAGAACTGAGCACCCAGCACCCTGAGCACTGAGCACCCAGCACCCTGAGTACTAAGCACCCAACACCCCAAGCACTGAGCACCCTGAGTACTGAGCACCCAGCACCACAAGCACTGAGCACCCTGAATACTGAGCACCCAGCACCCTGAGTAATGAGCGCCCAGCACCCCGAGCACTGAGCACCCAGCACCCTGAGCACTGAGCACCGAGCACCCTGAGCACTGAGCACCCAGCACCCTGAGGACTGAGCACCCAGCACCCTGAGCACTGAGCACACAGCACCCTGAGCACTGAGCACCCTGAGTACTGAGCACTGAGCACCCTGAGTACTGAGCACCCAGCACCCCGAGTACTGAGCACCCAGCACCCCGAGCACTGAGTACCCAGCACCCTGAGCACTGAGTACCCAGCACCCTGAGCACTGAGCACCCAGCACATTGAGCAATGAGCACCCAGCACCCTGAGCACTGAGCACCCAGCACCCTGAGTACTGAGCACTGAGCACCCAGCACCCCGAGCACTGAGCACCCAGCACCCTGAGTACTGAGCACTGAGCACCCAGCACCCCGAGCACTGAGCAACGAGCACCCCAAGCACTGAGCACCCAGCACCCCGAGCACTGTGCACCCAGCACCCTGAGCACTGAGCACCCAGCACCCTGAGCACTGAGCACCCAGCACCCCGAGCACTGAGCACCCAGCACCCCGAGCACTGAGCACTCAGCACCCCGAGCACTGAGCACCCAGCACCCCGAGCACTGAGCACCCAGCACCCTGAGTACTGTGCACCCAGCACCCCGAGTACTGAGCACCCAGCACCCTGAGTACTGAGCACCCAGCACCCGGAGCACTAAGCACCCAGCACCCCGAGCACTGAGGACCCAGCACCCTGAGCACTGAGCACCCAGCACCCTGAGTACTGAGCACCGACCACTCTGAGTACTGAGCACCCAGCACCCTGAGTACTGAGCACCCAGCACACTGAGTACTGAGCACCCAGCACCCTGAGCACTGATCACCCAGCACCCTGAGTACTGAGCACCAAGTACCCTGAGTACTGAGCACCCAGCACCCCGAGCACTGAGCACCCAGCACCCTGAGTACTGAGCACTGAGCACCCAGCACCCCGAGCACTGAGCACCCAGCACCCTGTGTACTGAGCACTGAGTACCCAGTACCCCGAGCACTGAGACCCAGCACCCTGAGAACTGAGCACCCAGCACCCCGAGTACTGAGCACCGAGCACCCCAAGCACTGAGCACCCAGCACCCCGAGCACTGAGCACCCAGCACCCCGAGCAATGAGCACCCAGAACCCTGAGTACTGAGCACCCAGCACCCCGAGTACTGAGCACCCAGCAACCTGAGAACCGAGCAGCGAGCACCCCGAGCACTGATCACCCAGCACACTGAGCACTGAGCACCCAGCACCCTGAGTATTGAGCACTGAGCACCCTGAGTACTGAGCACCCAGCACCCCGAGCACTGAGCACCGAGCACCCCGAGCACTGAGCACCCAGCGCCCCGAGCACTGAGCACCCAGCACCCTGAGCACTGATCACACAGCACGTGAGCACTGAGCACCCAGCACCCTGAGCACTGAGCACCCAGCACCCCGAGCACTGAGCACCCAGCACCCTGAGCACTGAGCACCCAGCACCCTGAGTACTGAGCACCCAGCACCCTGAGTACTGAGCACCCAGCACCCTGAGCACTGAGCACCCAGCACCCTGAGTACTAAGTACCCAACACCCCAAGCATTGAGCACCCTGAGTACTGAGCATCCAGCACCACATGCACTGAGCACCCTGAATACTGAGCACCCAGCACCCTGAGTAATGAGCACCCAGCACCCCGAGCACTGAGCACCCAGCACCCTGAGCACTGAGCACCGAGCACCCTGAGCACTGAGCACCCAGCACCCTGAGGACTGAGCACCCAGCACCCCGAGCACTGAGCACACAGCACCCTGAGCACTGAGCACCCTGAGTACTGAGCACTGAGCACCCTGAGTACTGAGCACCCAGCACCCTGAGTACTGAGCACCCAGCACCCCGAGCACTGAGTACCCAGCACCCCGAGCACTGAGTACCCAGCACCCTGAGCACTGAGCACCCAGCACCCTGAGCTCTGAGCACCCAGCACCCCGAGCACTGAGCACCCAGCACCCCGAGCACTGAGCACCCAGCACCCCGAGCACTGAGCACGAAGCACCCCGAGCACTGAGCACCCAGCACCCTGAGTACTGAGCACCCAACACCCCAAGCACTGAGCACCCTGAATACTGAGCACCCAGCACCCCAAGCACTGAGCACCCTGAGTACTGAGCACCCAGCCCCCTGAGTAATGAGCACCCAGCACCCCGAGCACTGAACACCCAGCACCCTGAGTACTGAGCACCGAGCACCCTGAGTACTGAGCAGCCAGCACCCTGAGTACTGAGCACCCAGCGTACTGAGCAACGAGCACCCAGCACCCTGTGTACTGAGCACCCAGCACCCTGAGCACTGAGCACCCAGCACCCTGAGTACTGAGCACCGAGCACCCCGAGTACTGAGCACCCAGCACCCTGAGTACTGAGCACCCAGCACCCTGAGCACTGAGCACCCAGCACCCTGAGTACTGAGCACCGAGCACCCCAAGCACTGAGCACCCTGAGTACTGAGCACCCAGCCCCCTGAGTAATGAGCACCCAGCACCCCGAGCACTGAGCACCCAGCACCCTGAGTACTGAGCACCGAGCACCCTGAGTACTGAGCACCCAGCACCCTGAGTACTGAGCACCGAGCACCCTGATTACTGAGCAGCCAGCACCCTGAGTACTGAGCACCCAGCGTACTGAGCACCGAGCACCCAGCACCCTGAGTACTGAGCACCCAGCACCCTGAGCACTGAGCACCCAGCACCCTGAGTACTGAGCACCGAGCACCCCGAGTACTGAGCACCCAGCACCCTGAGTACTGAGCACCCAGCACCCTGAGCACTGAGCACCCAGCACCCTGAGTACTGAGCACCGAGCACCCCAAGCACTGAGCACCCTGAGTACTGAGCACCCAGCCCCCTGAGTAATGAGCACCCAGCACCCCGAGCACTGAGCACCCAGCACCCTGAGTACTGAGCACCGAGCACCGTGAGTACTAAGCACCGAGCACCCTGAGTACTGAGCAGCCAGCACCCTGAGTACTGAGCACCCAGCGTACTGAGCACCGAGCACCCAGCACCCTAAGTACTGAGCACCCAGCACCCTGAGCACTGAGCACCCAGCACCCTGAGTACTGAGCACCGAGCACCCCGAGTACTGAGCACCCAGCACCCCGAGCACTGAGCACCCAGCACCCTGAGCACTGAGCACCCAGCACCCCGAGCACTGAGCACCCAGCACCCCGAGCACTGAGCACTAAGCACCCTGAGCACTGAGCACCCAGCACCTCGAGCACCGAGCACCCTGAGTACTAAGCACCGAGCACCCTGAGCACTGAGCACCCAGCACCCTGAGCACTGAGCACCCAGCACCCTGAGTACTGAGCACCCAGGACCCCGAGCACTGAGCACCCAGCACCCTGAGTACTGAGCACCCAGCACCCTGAGCACTGAGCACCGAGCACCCTGAGCACTGAGCACACAGCACCCTGAGGACTGAGCACCCAGCGCCCCGAGCACTGAGCACAGAGCACCCTGAGCACTGAGCACCCTGAGTACTGATCACTGAGCACCCTGAGTACTGAGCACTGAGCACCCTGAGTCCTGAGCACCCAGCACCCTGAGTACTGAGCACCCAGCACCCCGAGCACTGAGTACCCAGCACCCTGAGCACTGAGCACCCAGCACCCTGAGCACTGAGCACCCAGCACCCTGAGTACTGAGCACTGAGCACCCAGCACCCCGAGCACTGAGCACCCAGCACCCTGAGTACTGAGCACTGAGCACCCAGCACCCCGAGCACTGAGCACCCAGCACCCTGAGTACTGAGCACCCAGCACCCGAGTACTGAGCACCCAGCACCCTGAGTACTGAGCACCCAGCTCCCTGAGTACTGAGCACCCAGCACCCCGAGTACTGAGCACCCAGCACCCTGAGTACTGAGCACCCAGCACCCCGAGCACTAAGCACCCAGCACCCTGAGCACTGAGGACCCAGCACCCTGAGAACTGAGCACCCAGCAACCTGAGTACTGAGCACCGAGCACCCTGAGTACTGAGCACACAGCACCCTGAGTACTGAGCACCCAGCACACTGAGTACTGAGCACAAAGCTCCCTGAGCACTGATCACCCAGCACCCTGAGTACTGAGCACCGAGTACCCTGAGTACTGAGCACCCAGCACCCTGAGCACTGAGCACCCAGCACCCTGAGTACTGAGCACTGAGCACCCAGCACACCGAGCACTGAGCACCCAGCACCCTGTGTACTGAGCACTGAGTACCCAGTACCCCAAGCACTGAGACCCAGCACCCTGAGCACTGAGCACCCAGCACCCCGAGTACTGAGCACCCAGCACCCCGAGCACTGAGCACCCAGCACCCCGAGCACTGAGCACCCAGCACCCCGAGCAATGAGCACCCAGCACCCTGAGTACTGAGCACCCAGCACCCCGAGTACTGAGCACGCAGCAACCTGAGCACCGAGCAGCCAGCACCCCGAGCACTGAGCACCCAGCACCGTGAGCACTGAGCACCCAGCACCCTGAGTACTGAGCACTGAGCACCCCGAGTACTGAGCACCCAGCACCCCGAGCACTGAGCTCCCAGCACCCTGAGTACTGAGCACCCAGCACCCTGAGCACTGAGCACCGAGCACCCTGAGCACTGAGCACACAGCACCCTGAGGACTGAGCACCCAGCGCCCCGAGCACTGAGCACAGAGCACCCTGAGCACTGAGCACCCTGAGTACTGATCACTGAGCACCCTGAGTACTGAGCACTGAGCACGCTGAGTCCTGAGCACCCAGCCCCCTGAGTACTGAGCACCCAGCACCCCGAGCACTGAGTACCCAGCACCCTGAGCACTGAGCACCCAGCACCCTGAGCACTGAGCACCCAGCACCCTGAGTACTGAGCACTGAGCACCCAGCACCCCGAGCACTGAGCACCCAGCACCCTGAGTACTGAGCACTGAGCACCCAGCACCCCGAGCACTGAGCACCCAGCACCCTGAGTACTGAGCACCCAGCACCCGAGTACTGAGCACCCAGCACCCTGAGTACTGAGCACCCAGCTCCCTGAGTACTGAGCACCCAGCACCCCGAGTACTGAGCACCCAGCACCCTGAGTACTGAGCACCCAGCACCCCGAGCACTAAGCACCCAGCACCCTGAGCACTGAGGACCCAGCACCCTGAGCACTGAGCACCCAGCACCCTGTGTACTGAGCACCGAGCACCCTGAGTACTGAGCACCCAGCACCCTGAGTACTGAGCACCCAGCACACTGAGTACTGAGCACAAAGCTCCCTGAGCACTGATCACCCAGCACCCTGAGTACTGAGCACCGAGTACACTGAGTACTGAGCACCCAGCACCCTGAGCACTGAGCACCCAGCACCCTGAGTACTGAGCACTGAGCACCCAGCACCCCGAGCACTGAGCACCCAGCACCCTGTGTACTGAGCACTGTGTACCCAGTACCCCAAGCACTGAGACCCAGCACCCTGTGTACTGAGCACTGTGTACCCAGTACCCCAAGCACTGAGCACCCAGCAACCTGAGTACTGAGCACCGAGCACCCCGAGCACTGAGCACCCAGCACCCTGAGCACTGAGCTCCCTGAGGACTGAGCACCCAGCACCCTGAGTACTGAGCACCCAGCACCCCGAGCACTGAGCACCCAGCACCCTGAGTACTGAGCACCCTGAGTGCTTAGCACCAAGCACCCTGAGTACGGAGCACCCAGCACCCTGAGCACTGAGCACCCAGCACCCTGAGTACTGAGCACCCAGCACCCTGAGTACTTAGCACCCAGCACCTGAGCACTGAGCACCCAGCACCCTGAGTTCTGAGCACCGAGCACCCTGAGTACTGAGCACCCAGCACCCTGAGCACTGAGCACCCAGCACCCCGAGCACTGAGCACCCAGCACTCTGAGTACTGAGCACCGAGCACCCCGAGCACTGAGCACCCAGCACCCTGAGCACTGAGCACCGAGCACCCTGAGTACTGAGGACCCAGCACCCTGAGCACTGAGCAACCAGCACCCTGAGTACTGAGCACCCAGCACCCTGAGCACTGTGAACCCAGCACCCTGAGTACTGAGCACCGAGCACCCCGAGCACTGAGCACCCAGCACCCTGAGTACTGAGCACCCAGCACCAAAAGTACTGAGCACCGAGCATCCTGAGCACTGAGCACCGAGCACCCCGAGCACTGAGCACCCAGCACCCTGAGTACTGAGCACCCAGCACCAAGAGTACTGAGCAGCGAGCACCCCGAGCACTGAGCACCCAGCACCCTGTGTAATGAGCACCCAGCTCCCCGAGTACTGAGCACCCAGCACCCTGAGTACTGAGCACCCAGCACCCTGAGTACTGAGCACCCTGAGTGCTGAGCACCCAGCACCCTGAGTACTGAGCACCCAGCACCCTGAGCACTGAGCACCCAGCACCCTGAGTACTGAGCACCCAGCACCCTGAGTACTTAGCACCCAGCACCAGAGCACTGAGCACCCAGCACCCTGAGTTCTGAGCACCGAGCACCCTGAGTACTGAGCACCCAGCACCCTGAGTACTGAGCACCCAGCACCCTGAGTACAGAGCACCAAGCACCCCGAGTACTGAGCACCCAGCAAGCTGAGCACTGTGCACCCAGCACCCCGAGCACTGAGCACCCATCACCCTGAGTACTGAGCACCGAGCACCCCGAGCACTGAGCACCCAGCACCCTGAGCACTGAGCACCCAGCACCCTGAGTACTGAGCACACAGCACCCTGAGCACTGAGCACAAAGCACGCTGAGTACTGAGCACCCTGAGTACTGAGCACCGAGGACCCTGAGCACTGAGCACCCAGCACCCTGAGCACTGAGCACCCAGCACCCTGAGAATGAGCACCGAGCACCCCGAGCACTGAGCACCGAGCACCCCGAGCACTGAGCACCCAGCACCCGAGCACTGAGCACCCAGCACCCCGAGCACTGAGCACCCAGCACCCCGAGCACTGAGCACCCAGCACCCCGAGCACTGAGCACCCAGCACCCCGAGTACTCAGCACCCAGCACCCTGAGCACTGAGCACCCAGCACCCTGAGCACTGAGCTCAAAGCACGCTGAGTAATGAGCACTGAACACCCTGAGCACTGAGCACAAAGCACTCTGAGTACTGAGCACTGAGCAACCTGAGTACTGAGCACTGAGCACCGAGCAGCCTGAGTACTGAGCACCCTGAGGACTGAGCACCCAGCACCCTGAGTACTGAGCACCCAGCACCCAGAGCACTGAGCACCGAGCACCCTGTGTACTGAACACCCAGCACCCTGAGCACTGAGCACTGAGCACCCAGCACCCTGAGCACTGAGCACTGAGCACCCAGCACCCCGAGCACTGAGCACCCAGCACCCTGAGCACCCAGCACCGTGAACACTGAGCACCCTGAGCACTGAGCACCCTGAGCACTGAGCACTGAGCACCCAGCACCCTGAGTACTGAGCACTGAGCAATCAGCACCCTGAGTACTGAGCACCCAGCACCCTGAGTACTGAGCACCCAGCACCCCGAGCACTGAGCACTGAGCAACCTGAGTACTGAGCACTGAGCACCCTTAGTACTGAGCACCGAGCACCCTGAGTACTGAGCACCCAGCACCCTGAGCACTGAGCACGGAGCACCCCGAGGACTGAGCACCCAGCACCGTGAGCACTGAGCACCCAGCACCTTGAGTACTGAGCACCGAGCACCACGAGCACTGAGCACCCAGCACCCTGAGTAATGAGCACCCACCAACCCGAGCACTGAGCACCCAGCACCCTGAGTACTGAGCACCCAGCACCCTGAGCACTGAGCACCCAGCACCCTGAGTACTGAGCACCCAGCACCCTGAGCACTGAGCACAAAGCACGCTGAGTACTGAGCACCCTGAGTACTGAGCAGCGAGGACCCTGAGCACTGAGCACCCAGCACCCTGAGCACTGAGCACCCAGCACCCCGAGAATGAGCACCCAGCACCCTGAGTACTGAGAACCGAGCACCCTGAGTACTGAGCACCCAGCACGCTGAGCACTGAGCAACCAGCACCCCGAGTACTGAGCACCCAGCACCCCGAGCACTGAGCACCCAGCACTCCGAGAATGAGCACCCAGCACCCTGAGTACTGAGCACCCAGCACCCTGAGTACTGAGCACCCAGCACCCCGAGCACTGAGCACCCTGAATACTGAGCACCCAGCACCCTGAGTACTGTGCACTAAGCACCCAGAGGGCTGAGAACCCAGGACCCCGAGCACTGAGTACTGAGCACCCAGCACCCCGAGCACTGAGCACCCAGCACCCTGAGTACTGAGCACCCAGCACCCTGAGTACTGAGCAACCAGAGCACTGAGCACCCAGCACCCTGAGTACTGAGCACCCTGAGGACTGAGCACCGATCACCCTGAGTACTGAGCACCGAGCACCCTGAGTACTGAGCACCCAGCACCCTGAGCACTGAGCACCCAGCACCCTGAGTACTGAGCAGCGAGCACCCTGAGTACTGAGCACCCAGCACCCTGAGTACTGAGCACTGAGCACCCCGAGTACTGAGCACCCAGCACCCTGAGCACTCAGCACCCAGCACCCCGAGCACTGAGCACCCAGCACCCTGAGTACTGAGCTCCCAGCACCCCGAGCCCTGAGCACCCAGCACCCTGAGTACTGAGCACCCTGAGTACTGAGCACCGATCACCCCGAGCACTGAGCACCCAGCACCCCGAGCACTATGCACCCAGCACCCCGAGTACTCAGCACCCAGCACGCTGAGCACTGAGCACCCAGCACCCTGAGCACTGAGCACAAAGCACGCTGAGTACTGAGCACTGAACACCCTGAGCACTGAGCACAAAGCACTCTGAGTACTGAGCACTGAGCACCCTGAGTACTGAGCACTGAGCACCGAGCACCCTGAGTACTGAGCACCCTGAGGACTGAGCACCCAGCACCCTGAGTACTGAGCACCCAGCACCCAGAGCACTGAGCACCGAGCACCCTGAGTACTGAACACCCAGCACCCTGAGCACTGAGCACTGAGCACCCAGCACCCTGAGCACTGAGCACTGAGCACCCAGCACCCCGAGCACTGAGCACCCAGCACCCTGAGCACCCAGCACCGTGAACACTGAGCACCCTGAGCACTGAGCACCCTGAGCACTGATCACTGAGCACCCAGCACCCTGAGTACTGAGCACCCAACAATCTAAGCACTGAGCACCCAGCACGCTGAGTACTGAGCACTGAGCACCCAGCACCCTGAGTACTGAGCACCCAGCATCCTGAGTACTGAGCACCCAGCACCCCGAGCACTGAGCACTGAGCAACCTGAGTACTGAGCACCCAGCACCCTGAGCACTGAGCACGGAGCACCCCGAGGACTGAGCACCCAGCACCGTGAGCACTGAGCACCAGGCACCTTGAGTACTGAGCACCGAGCACCCCGAGCACTGAGCACCCAGCACCCTGAGTAATGAGCACCCACCAACCCGAGCACTGAGCACCCAGCACCTTGAGTACTGAGAACCCAGCACCCTGAGTACTGAGCACTGAGCACCCTGAGCACTGAGCACCCAGCACCCTGAGTACTGAGCACCCAGCAACCTGAGTACTGAGCACCGAGCACCCCGAGCACTGAGCACCCAGCACCCTGAGCACTGAGCACCCTGAGGACTGAGCACCCAGCACCCTGAGTACTGAGCACCCAGCACCCTGAGTACTGAACACCCAGCATCCTGAGTACTGAGCACCGATCACCCTGAGCACTGAGCATCCAGCACCCCGAGCACTGAGCACCCAGCACCCTGAGTACTGAGCACCCTGAGTACTGAGTACCCAGCACCCCGAGCACTGAGCACCCAGCACCCTGAGTACTGAGCACCCTGAGTGCTGAGCACCCAGCACCCTGAGTTCTGAGCACCGAGCACACTGAGTACTGAGCACCCAGCACCCTGAGTACTGAGCACCCAGCACCCTGAGTACTGAGCACCGAGCACCCCGAGTACTGAGCACCCAGCACCCTGAGCACTGAGCACCCAGCACCCCGAGCACTGAGCACCCAGCACCCTGAGTACTGAGCACTGAGCACCCCGAGCACTGAGCACCCAGCACCCTGAGCACTGAGCACCCAGCACCCTGAGTACTGAGCACCCAGCACCATGAGTACTGAGCACACAGCACCCTGAGCACTGAGCACCCAGCAACCTGAGTACTGAGCACCCAGCACCCTGAGCACTGAGCACCCAGCACCCTGAGTACTGAGCACCGAGCACCCCGAGCACTGAGCACCCAGCACCCTGAGTACTGAGCACCCAGCACCAAAAGTACTGAGCACCGAGCATCCTGAGCACTGAGCACCGAACACCCCGAGCACTGAGCACCCAGCACCCTGAGTACTGAGCACCCAGCACCAAGAGTACTGAGCAATGAGCACCCCGATCACTGAGCACCCAGCACCCTGTGTAATGAGCACCCAGCACCCCGAGTACTGAGCACTGAGCACCGTGAGTACTGAGCACCCAGCACCCTGAGTACTGAGCACCCAGCACCCTGAGCACTGAGCACAAAGCACGCTGAGTACTGAGCACACTGAGTACTGAGCACCGAGGACCCTGAGCACTGAGCACCCAGCACCCTGAGCACTGAGCACCCAGCACCCCGAGAATGAGCACCCAGCACCCTGAGTACTAAGAACCGAGCACCCTGAGTACTGAGCACCCAGCACGCTGAGCACTGAGCAACCAGCACCCCGAGTACTGAGCACCCAGCACCCAGAGCACTGAGCACCCAGCACCCCGAGAATGAGAACCCAGCACCCTGAGTACTGAGCACCCAGCACCCTGAGTACTGAGCACCCAGCACCCCGAGCACTGAGCACCCTGAATACTGAGCACCCAGCACCCTGAGTACTGTGCACTAAGCACCCAGAGGGCTGAGAACCCAGGACCCCGAGCACTGAGTACTGAGCACCCAGCACCCTGAGTACTGAGCACCGAGCTCCACGAGCACTGAGCACCCTGAGTACTGAGCACCCAGCACCCTGAGTACTGAGCACCCAGCACCCTGAGCACTGAGCACCCAGCACCCTGAGTACTGAGCACCCAGCACCCCGAGCCCTGAGCACCCAGCACCCTGAGTACTGAGCACCCAGCACCCTGAGTACTGAGCAACCAGAGCACTGAGCACCCAACACCCTGAGTACTGAGCACCCTGAGGACTGAGCACCGATCACCCTGAGCACTGAGCACCGAGCACCCTGAGTACTGAGCACCCAGCACGCTGAGCACTGAGCACCCAGCACCCTGAGTACTGAGCAGCGAGCACCCTGAGTACTGAGCACCCAGCACCCTGAGTACTGAGCACCCAGCACCCTGAGTACTGAGCACCGAGCACCCCGAGTACTGAGCACCCAGCACCCTGAGCACTCAGCACCCAGAACCCCGAGCACTGAGCACCCAGCACCCTGAGTACTGAGCTCCCAGCACCCCGAGCCCTGAGCACCCAGCACCCTGAGTACTGAGCACCCTGAGTACTGAGCACCGATCACCCTGAGCACTGAGCACCCAGCACCCTGAGTACTGAGCACCCAATGTACTGAGCACCGAGCACACCGAGCACTGAGCACCCAGCACCCTGAGAACTGAGCACCGAGCACCCTGAGCACTGAGCACCCAGCACCCTGAGTACTGAGCACCGAGCACCCCGAGCACTGAGCACCCAGCGCCCCGAGCACTGAGCACCCAGCACCCCGAGCACTGAGCACCCAGCACCCGTAGCACTGAGCACCCAGCACCCCGAGCAATGAGCACCCAGCACCCTGAGTACTGAGCAACCAGCACCCCGAGTACTGAGCACCCAGCAACCTGAGCACCGAGCACCCAGCACCCCGAGCATTGAGCACCCAGCACCCTGAGCACTGAACACCCAGCACCCTGAGTACTGAGCACCGAGCACAACGAGGACTGAGCACCCTGAGGACTGAGCACCCAGCACCCTGAGTACTGAGCACCCAGCACCCAGAGCACTGAGCACCGAGCACCCTGAGTACTGAACACCCAGCACCCTGAGCACTGAGCACTGAGCACCCAGCACCCTGAGCACTGAGCACTGAGCACCCAGCACCCCGAGCACTGAGCACCCAGCACCCTGAGCACCCAGCACCGTGAACACTGAGCACACTGAGCACTGAGCACCCTGAGCACTGAGCACTGAGCACCCAGCACCCTGAGTACTGAGCACCCAGCACCCTGAGTACTGAGCACCCAGCACCCCGAGCACTGAGCACTGAGCAACCTGAGTACTGAGCACTGAGCACCCTTAGTACTGAGCACCGAGCACCCTGAGTACTGAGCACCCAGCACCCTGAACACTGAGCACGGAGCACCCCGAGGACTGAGCACCCAGCACCGTGAGCACTGAGCACCAGGCACCTTGAGTACTGAGCACCGAGCACCCCGAGCACTGAGCACCCAGCACCCTGAGTAATGAGCACCCACCAACCCGAGCACTGAGCACCCAGCACCCTGAGTACTGAGCACCCAGCACCCTGAGTACTGAGCACTGAGCACCCTGAGCACTGAGCACCCAGCACCCTGAGTACTGAGCACCCAGCAACCTGAGTACTGAGCACTCAGCAACCTGAGTACTGAGCACCCAGCACCCTGAGCACTGAGCACCCAGCACCCTGAGTACTGAGCACCGAGCACCCCGAGCACTGTGCACCCAGCACCCTGAGTACTGAGCACCCAGCACCAAAAGTACTGAGCACCGAGCATCCTGAGCACTGAGCACCGAGCACCCCGAGCACTGAGCACCCAGCACCCTGAGTACTGAGCACCCAGCACCAAGAGTACTGAGCAGCGAGCACCCCGAGCACTGAGCACCCAGCACCCTGTGTAATGAGCACCCAGCACCCCGAGTACTGAGCACCCAGCACCGTGAGTACTGAGCACCCAGCACCCTGAGTACTGAGCACCCAGCACCCTGAGCACTGAGCACAAAGCACGCTGAGTACTGAGCACACTGAGTACTGAGCACCGAGGACCCTGAGCACTGAGCACCCAGCACCCTGAGCACTGAGCACCCAGCACCCCGAGAATGAGCACCCAGCACCCTGAGTACTGAGAAGCGAGCACCCTGAGTATTGAGCACCCAGCACGCTGAGCACTGAGCAACCAGCACCCCGAGTACTGCGCACCCAGCACCCAGAGCACTGAGCACCCAGCACCCCGAGAATGAGCACCCAGCACCCTGAGTACTCAGCACCCAGCACCCTGAGTACTGAGCACCCAGCACCCCGAGCACTGAGCACCCTGAATACTGAGCACCCAGCACCCTGAGTACTGTGCACTAAGCACCCAGAGGGCTGAGAACCCAGGACCCCGAGCACTGAGTACTGAGTACCCAGCACCCTGAGTACTGAGCACCGAGCTCCACGAGCACTGAGCACAATGAGTACTGAGCACCCAGCACCCTGAGTACTGAGCACCCAGCACCCCGAGCCCTGAGCACCCAGCACCCTGATTACTGAGCAACCAGCACCCTGAGTACTGAGCAACCAGAGCACTGAGCACCCAGCACCCTGAGTACTGAGCACCCAATGTACTGAGCACCAAGCACACCGAGCACTGAGCACCGAGCACCCTGAGTACTGAGCACCCAGCACCCTGAGCACTGAGCACCCAGCACCCTGAGTACTGAGCACCGAGCACCCCGAGCACTGCGCACCCAGCGCCCTGAGCACTGAGCACCCAGCACCCTGAGTACTGAGCACCGAGCACCCTGAGCACTGAGCACCCAGCACCCTGAGTACTGAGCACCGAGCACCCCGAGCACTGAGCACCCAGCGCCCCGAGCACTGAGCACCCAGCACCCGTAGCACTGAGCACCCAGCACCCCGAGCAATGAGCACCCAGCACCCTGAGTACTGAGCACCCAGCACCCCGAGTACTGAGCACCCAGCAACCTGAGCACCGAGCACCCAGCACCCCGAGCATTGAGCACCGAGCACCCTGAGCACTGAACACCCAGCACCCTGAATACTGAGCACCGAGCACCCCGAGGACTGAGCACCCTGAGGACTGAGCACCCAGCACCCTGAGTACTGAGCACCCAGCACCCAGAGCACTGAGCACCGAGCACCCTGAGTACTGAACACCCAGCACCCTGAGCACTGAGCACTGAGCACCCAGCACCCTGAGCACTGAGCACTGAGCACCCAGCACCCCGAGCACTGAGCACCCAGCACCCTGAGCACCCAGCACCGTGAACACTGAGCACCCTGAGCACTGAGCACCCTGAGTACTGAGCACTGAGCACCCAGCACCCTGAGTACTGAGCACCCAGCACCCTGAGTACTGAGCACCCAGCACCCCGAGCACTGAGCACTGAGCAACCTGAGTACTGAGCACTGAGCACCCTTAGTACTGAGCACCGAGCACCCTGAGTACTGAGCACCCAGCACCCTGAGCACTGAGCACGGTGCACCCCGAGGACTGAGCACCCAGCACCGTGAGCACTGAGCACCAGGCACCTTGAGTACTGAGCACCGAGCACCCCGAGCACTGAGCACCCAGCACCCTGAGTAATGAGCACCCTCCAACCCGAGCACTGAGCACCCAGCACCCTGAGTACTGAGCACTGAGCACCCTGAGCACTGAGCACCCAGCACCCTGAGTACTGAGCACCCAGCAACCTGAGTACTGAGCACTCAGCAACCTGAGTACTGAGCACCGAGCACCCCGAGAACTGAGCACCCAGCACCCTGAGCACTGAGCACCCTGAGGACTGAGCACCCAGCACCCTGAGTACTGAGCACCCAGCACCCTGAGTACTGAGCACCCAGCATCCTGAGTACTGAGCAGCGATCACCCTGAGCACTGAGCATCCAGCACCCCGAGCAGTGAGCACCCAGCACCCTGAGTACTGAGCACCCTGAGTACTGAGCACCCAGCACCCCGAGCACTGAGCACCCAGCACCCTGAGTACTGAGCACCCTGAGTGCTGAGCACCCAGCACCCTGAGCACTGAGCACCCAGCACCCTGAGTACTGAGCACCCAGCACCCTGAGTACTGAGCACCCAGCACCCCGAGCACTGAGCACTGAGCAACCTGAGTACTGAGAACTGAGCACCCTTAGTACTGAGCACCGAGCACCCTGAGTACTGAGCACCCAGCACCCTGAGCACTGAGCACGGAGCACCCCGAGGACTGAGCACCCAGCACCGTGAGCACTGAGCACCAGGCACCTTGAGTACTGAGCACCGAGCACCCCGAGCACTGAGCACCCAGCACCCTGAGTAATGAGCACCCACCAACCCGAGCACTGAGCACCCAGCACCCTGAGTACTGAGCACCCAGCACCCTGAGTACTGAGCACCCAGCACCCCGAGCAATGAGCACCCAGCACCCTGAGTACTGAGCACCCAGCACCCCGAGTACTGAGCACCCAGCACCCAGAGCACTGAGCACCGAGCACCCAGCACCCTGAGCACTGAGCACTTAGCACCCAGCACCCCGAGCACTGAGCACCCAGCACCCTGAGCACCCAGCACCGTGAACACTGAGCACCCTGAGCACTGAGCACCCTGAGTACTGAGCACTGAGCACCCAGCACCCTGAGTACTGAGCACCCAGCACCCTGAGTACTGAGCACCCAGCACCCCGAGCACTGAGCACTGAGCAACCTGAGTACTGAGCACTGAGCACCCTTAGTACTGAGCACCGAGCACCCTGAGTACTGAGCACCCAGCACCCTGAGCACTGAGCACGGAGCACCCCGAGGACTGAGCACCCAGCACCGTGAGCACTGAGCACCAGGCACCTTGAGTACTGAGCACCGAGCACCCCGAGCACTGAGCACCCAGCACCCTGAGTAATGAGCACCCACCAACCCGAGCACTGAGCACCCAGCACCCTGAGTACTGAGCACCCAGCACCCTGAGTACTGAGCACTGAGCACCCTGAGCACTGAGCACCCAGCACCCTGAGTACTGAGCACCCAGCAACCTGAGTACTGAGCACTCAGCAACCTGAGTACTGAGCACCGAGCACGCCGAGAACTGAGCACCCAGCACCCTGAGCACTGAGCACCCTGAGGACTGAGCACCCAGCACCCTGAGTACTGAGCACCCAGCACCCTGAGTACTGAGCACCCAGCATCCTGAGTACTGAGCACCGATCACCCTGAGCACTGAGCATCCAGCACCCCGAGCACTGAGCACCCAGCACCCTGAGTACTGAGCACCCTGAGTACTGAGCACCCAGCACCCCGAGCACTGAGCACCCAGCACCCTGAGTACTGAGCACCCTGAGTGCTGAGCACCCAGCACCCTGAGCACTGAGCACCCAGCACCCTGAGTACTGAGCACCCAGCAACCTGAGTACTGAGCAACCAGCACCCCGAGCACTGAGCACTGAGCAACCTGAGTACTGAGCACTGAGCACCCTTAGTACTGAGCACCGAGCACCCTGAGTACTGAGCACCCAGCACCCTGAGCACTGAGCACGGAGAACCCCGAGGACTGAGCACCCAGCACCGTGAGTAATGAGCACCCACCAACCCGAGCACTGAGCACCCAGCACCCTGAGTACTGAGCACCCAGCACCCTGAGTACTGAGCACTGAGCACCCTGAGCACTGAGAACCCAGCACCCTGAGTACTGAGCACCCAGCAACCTGAGTACTGAGCACTCAGCAACCTGAGTACTGAGCACCCAGCACCCTGAGCACTGAGCACCCAGCACCCTGAGTACTGAGCACCGAGCACCCCGAGCACTGAGCACCCAGCACCCTGAGTACTGAGCACCCAGCACCAAAAGTACTGAGCACCGAGCATCCTGAGCACTGAGCACCGAGCACCCCGAGCACTGAGCACCCAGCACCCTGAGTACTGAGCACCCAGCACCAAGAGTACTGAGCAGCGAGCACCACGAGCACTGAGCACCCAGCACCCTGTGTAATGAGCACCCAGCACCCCGAGTACTGAGCACCCAGCACCGTGAGTACTGAGCACCCAGCACCCTGAGTACTGAGCACCCAGCACCCTGAGCACTGAGCACAAAGCACGCTGAGTACTGAGCACACTGAGTACTGAGCACCGAGGACCCTGAGCACTGAGCACCCAGCACCCTGAGCACTGAGCACCCAGCACCCCGAGAATGAGCACCCAGCACCCTGAGTACTGAGAACCGAGCACCCTGAGTATTGAGCACCCAGCACGCTGAGCACTGAGCAACCAGCACCCCGAGTACTGCGCACCCAGCACCCAGAGCACTGAGCACCCAGCACCCCGAGAATGAGCACCCAGCACCCTGAGTACTGAGCACCCAGCACCCTGAGTACTGAGCACCCAGCACCCTGAGCACTGAGCACCCTGAATACTGAGCACCCAGCACCCTGAGTACTGTGCACTAAGCACCCAGAGGGCTGAGAACCCAGGACCCCGAGCACTGAGTACTGAGTACCCAGCACCCTGAGTACTGAGCACCGAGCTCCACGAGCACTGAGCACCCTGAGTACTGAGCACCCAGCACCCTGAGTACTGAGCACCCAGCACCCCGAGCCCTGAGCACCCAGCACCCTGATTACTGAGCAACCAGCACCCTGAGTACTGAGCAACCAGAGCACTGAGCACCCAGCACCCTGAGTACTGAGCACCCAATGTACTGAGCACCGAGCACACCGAGCACTGAGCACCGAGCACCCTGAGTACTGAGCACCCAGCACCCTGAGCACTGAGCACCCAGCACCCTGAGTACTGAGCACCGAGCACCCCGAGCACTGAGCACCCAGCGCCCCGAGCACTGAGCACCCAGCACCCTGAGTACTGAGCACCGAGCACCCTGAGCACTGAGCACCCAGCACCCTGAGTACTGAGCACCGAGCACCCCGAGCACTGAGCACCCAGCGCCCCGAGCACTGAGCACCCAGCACCCGTAGCACTGAGCACCCAGCACCCCGAGCAATGAGCACCCAGCACCCTGAGTACTGAGCACCCAGCACCCCGAGTACTGAGCACCCAGCAACCTGAGCACCGAGCACCCAGCACCCCGAGCATTGAGCACCCAGCACCCTGAGCACTGAACACCCAGCACCCTGAATACTGAGCACCGAGCACCCCGAGGACTGAGCACCCTGAGGACTGAGCACCCAGCACCCTGAGTACTGAGCACCCAGCACCCAGAGCACTGAGCACCGAGCACCCTGAGTACTGAACACCCAGCACCCTGAGCACTGAGCACTGAGCACCCAGCACCCTGAGCACTGAGCACTGAGCACCCAGCACCCAGAGCACTGAGCACCCAGCACCCTGAGCACCCAGCACCGTGAACACTGAGCACCCTGAGCACTGAGCACCCTGAGTACTGAGCACTGAGCACCCAGCACCCTGAGTACTGAGCACCCAGCACCCTGAGTACTGAGCACCCAGCACCCCGAGCACTGAGCACTGAGCAACCTGAGTACTGAGCACTGAGCACCCTTAGTACTGAGCACCGAGCACCCTGAGTACTGAGCACCCAGCACCCTGAGCACTGAGCACGGAGCACCCCGAGGACTGAGCACCCAGCACCGTGAGCACTGAGCACCAGGCACCTTGAGTACTGAGCACCGAGCACCCCGAGCACTGAGCACCCAGCACCCTGAGTAATGAGCACCCACCAACCCGAGCACTGAGCACCCAGCACCCTGAGTACTGAGCACCCAGCACCCTGAGTACTGAGCACTGAGCACCCTGAGCACTGAGCACCCAGCACCCTGAGTACTGAGCACCCAGCAACCTGAGTACTGAGCACTCAGCAACCTGAGTACTGAGCACCGAGCACCCCGAGCACTGAGCACCCAGCACCCTGAGCACTGAGCACCCTGAGGACTGAGCACCCAGCACCCTGAGTACTGAGCACCCAGCACCCTGAGTACTGAGCACCCAGCATCCTGAGTACTGAGCACCGATCACCCTGAGCACTGAGCATCCAGCACCCCGAGCACTGAGCACCCAGCACCCTGAGTACTGAGCACCCTGAGTACTGAGCACCCAGCACCCCGAGCACTGAGCACCCAGCACCCTGAGTACTGAGCACCCTGAGTGCTGAGCACCCAGCACCCTGAGTACTGAGCACCCAGCACCCTGCGCACTGAGCACCCAGCACCCTGAGTACTGAGCACCCAGCACCCTGAGTACTAAGCACCCAGCACCTGAGCACTGAGCACCCAGCACCCTGAGTTCTAAGCACCGAGCACCCTGAGTACTGAGCACCCAGCACCCTGAGTACTGAGCACCCAGCACCCTGAGTACTGAGCACCGAGCACCCCGAGTACTGAGCACCCAGCACCCTGAGCACTGAGCACCCAGCACCCCGAGCACTGAGCACCCAGCACCCTGAGTACTGAGCACCGAGCACCCCGAGCACTGAGCACCCAGCACCCTGAGCACTGAGCACCCAGCACCCTGAGTACTGATCACCCAGCACCCTGAGTACTGAGCACCGAGCACCCCGAGCACTGAGCACCCAGCACCCTGAGT
This sequence comes from Microtus oregoni, assembly GCF_018167655.1. Taxonomy (NCBI): domain Eukaryota; kingdom Metazoa; phylum Chordata; class Mammalia; order Rodentia; family Cricetidae; genus Microtus; species Microtus oregoni. Next base: position 394,295 of record NW_024543274.1, on the reverse strand, counting down.
ACTGAGCACCCCACACCAAAAGTACTGAGCACCGAGCATCCTGAGCACTGAGCACCGAGCACCCCGAGCACTGAGCACCCAGCACCCTGAGTACTTAGCACCCAGCACCAAGAGTACTGAGCACCGAGCACCCCGAGCACTGAGCACCCAGCACCCTGTGTAATGAGCACCCAGCACCCCGAGTACTGAGCACCCAGCACCGTGAGTACTGAGCACCCAGCACCCTGAGCACTGAGCACAAAGCACGCTGAGTACTGAGCACACTGAGTACTGAGCACCAAGGACCCTGAGCACTGATCACCCAGCACCCTGAGCACTGAGCACCCAGCACCCCGAGAATGAGCACAGAGCACCCTGAGTACTGAGAACCGAGCACCCTGAGTACTGAGCACCCAGCACGCTGAGCACTGAGCAACCAGCACCCCGAGTACTGAGCACCCAGCACCCAGAGCACTGAGCACCCAGCACCCCGAGAATGAGCACCCAGCACCCTGAGTACTGAGCACCCAGCACCCTGAGTACTGAGCACCCAGCACCCCGAGCACTGAGCACCCTGAATACTGAGCACCCAGCACCCTGAGTACTGTGCACTAAGCACCCAGAGGGCTGAGAACCCAGGACCCCGAGCACTGAGTACTGAGCACCCAGCACCCTGAGTACTGAGCACCGAGCTCCCCGAGCACTGAGCACCCTGAGTACTGAGAACCGAGCACCCTGAGTACTGAGCACCCAGCACGCTGAGCACTGAGCAACCAGCACCCCGAGTACTGAGCACCCAGCACCCAGAGCACTGAGCACCCAGCACCCCGAGAATGAGCACCCAGCAACCTGAGTACTGTGCACCGAGCACCCCGAGCACTGAGCACCCAGCACCGTGAGCACTGAGCACCCTGAGGACTGAGCACCCAGCACCCTGAGTACTGAGCACCCAGCACCCTGAGTACTGAGCACCCAGCATCCTGAGTACTGAGCACCGATCACCCTGAGCACTGAGCATCCAGCACCCCGAGCACTGAGCACCCAGCACCCTGAGTACTGAGCACCCAGCACCCCGAGCACTGAGCACTGAGCAACCTGAGTACTGAGCACTGAGCACCCTTAGTACTGAGCACCGAGCACCCTGAGTACTGAGCACCCAGCACCCTGAGCACTGAGCACGGAGCACCCCGAGGACTGAGCACCCAGCACCGTGAGCACTGAGCACCAGGCACCTTGAGTACTGAGCACCGAGCACCCCGAGCACTGAGCACCCAGCACCCTGAGTAATGAGCACCCACCAACCCGAGCACTGAGCACCCAGCACCCTGAGTACTGAGCACCCAGCACCCTGAGTACTGAGCACTGAGCACCCTGAGCACTGAGCACCCAGCACCCTGAGTACTGAGCACCCAGCAACCTGAGTACTGAGCACTCAGCAATCTGAGTACTGAGCACCGAGCACCCCGAGCACTGAGCACCCAGCACCCTGAGCACTGAGCACCCTGAGGACTGAGCACCCAGCACCCTGAGTACTGAGCACCCAGCACCCTGAGTACTGAGCACCCAGCATCCTGAGTACTGAGCACCGATCACCCTGAGCACTGAGCATCCAGCACCCCGAGCACTGAGCACCCAGCACCCTGAGTACTGAGCACCCTGAGTACTGAGCACCCAGCACCCCGAGCACTGAGCACCCAGCACCCTGAGTACTGAGCACCCTGAGTGCTGAGCACCCAGCACCCTGAGTACTGAGCACCCAGCACCCTGCGCACTGAGCACCCAGCACCCTGAGTACTGAGCACCCAGCACCCTGAGTACTTAGCACCCAGCACCTGAGCACTGAGCACCCAGCACCCTGAGTTCTGAGCACCGAGCACCCTGAGTACTGAGCACCCAGCACCCTGAGTACTGAGCACCCAGCACCCTGAGTACTGAGCACCGAGCACCCCGAGTACTGAGCACCCAGCACCCTGAGCACTGAGCACCCAGCACCCCGAGCACTGAGCACCCAGCACCCTGAGTACTGAGCACCGAGCACCCCGAGCACTGAGCACCCAGCACCCTGAGCACTGAGCACCCAGCACCCTGAGTACTGAGCACCCAGCACCCTGAGTACTGAGCACCGAGCACCCCGAGCACTGAGCACCCAGCACCCTGAGTACTGAGCACCCCGCACCAAAAGTACTGAGCACCGAGCATCCTGAGCACTGAGCACCGAGCACCCCGAGCACTGAGCACCCAGCACCCTGAGTACTGAGCACCCAGCACCAAGAGTACTGAGCACCGAGCACCCCGAGCACTGAGCACCCAGCACCCTGTGTAATGAGCACCCAGCTCCCCGAGTACTGAGCACCCAGCACCGTGAGTACTGAGCACCCAGCACCCTGAGCACTGAGCACAAAGCACGCTGAGTACTGAGCACACTGAGTACTGAGCACCAAGGACCCTGAGCACTGAGCACCCAGCACCCTGAGCACTGAGCACCCAGCACCCCGAGAATGAGCACAGAGCACCCTGAGTACTGAGAACCGAGCACCCTGAGTACTGAGCACCCAGCACGCTGAGCACTGAGCAACCAGCACCCCGAGTACTGAGCACCCAGCACCCAGAGCACTGAGCACCCAGCACCCCGAGAATGAGCACCCAGCACCCTGAGTACTGAGCACCCAGCACCCTGAGTACTGAGCACCCAGCACCCCGAGCACTGAGCACCCTGAATACTGAGCACCCAGCACCCTGAGCACTGAGCACCCAGCACCCTGAGTACTGAGCACCCAGCACCCCGAGCACTGAGCACCCAGCACCCTGAGTACTGAGCACCCAGCACCCTGAGTACTGAGCAACCAGAGCACTGAGCACCCAGCACCGTGAGCACTGAGCACCAGGCACCTTGAGTACTGAGCACCGAGCACCCCGAGCACTGAGCACCCAGCACCCTGAGTAATGAGCACCCACCAACCCGAGCACTGAGCACCCAGCACCCTGAGTACTGAGCACCCAGCACCCTGAGTACTGAGCACTGAGCACCCTGAGCACTGAGCACCCAGCACCCTGAGTACTGAGCACCCAGCAACCTGAGTACTGAGCACTCAGCAACCTGAGTACTGTGCACCGAGCACCCCGAGCACTGAGCACCCAGCACCGTGAGCACTGAGCACCCTGAGGACTGAGCACCCAGCACCCTGAGTACTGAGCACCCAGCACCCTGAGTACTGAGCACCCAGCATCCTGAGTACTGAGCACCGATCACCCTGAGCACTGAGCATCCAGCACCCCGAGCACTGAGCACCCAGCACCCTGAGTACTGAGCACCCAGCACCAAGAGTACTGAGCAGCGAGCACCCCGAGCACTGAGCACCCAGCACCCTGTGTAATGAGCACCCAGCACCCCGAGTACTGAGCACCCAGCACCGTGAGTACTGAGCACCCAGCACCCTGAGTACTGAGCACCCAGCACCCTGAGCACTGAGCACAAAGCACGCTGAGTACTGAGCACACTGAGTACTGAGCACCGAGGACCCTGAGCACTGAGCACCCAGCACCCTGAGCACTGAGCACCCAGCACCCCGAGAATGAGCACCAAGCACCCTGAGTACTGAGAACCGAGCACCCTGAGTATTGAGCACCCAGCACGCTGAGCACTGAGCAACCAGCACCCCGAGTACTGCGCACCCAGCACCCAGAGCACTGAGCACCCAGCACCCCGAGAATGAGCACCCAGCACCCTGAGTACTGAGCACCCAGCACCCTGAGTACTGAGCACCCAGCACCCCGAGCACTGAGCACCCTGAATACTGAGCACCCAGCACCCTGAGTACTGTGCACTAAGCACCCAGAGGGCTGAGAACCCAGGACCCTGAGCACTGAGTACTGAGTACCCAGCACCCTGAGTACTGAGCACCGAGCTCCACGAACACTGAGCACCCTGAGTACTGAGCACCCAGCACCCTGAGTACTGAGCACCCAGCACCCCGAGCCCTGAGCACCCAGCACCCTGATTACTGAGCAACCAGCACCCTGAGTACTGAGCAACCAGAGCACTGAGCACCCAGCACCCTGAGTACTGAGCACCCAATGTACTGAGCACCGAGCACACCGAGCACTGAGCACCGAGCACCCTGAGTACTGAGCACCCAGCACCCTGAGCACTGAGCACGGAGCACCCCGAGGACTGAGCACCCAGCACCGTGAGCACTGAGCACCAGGCACCTTGAGTACTGAGCACCGAGCACCCCGAGCACTGAGCACCCAGCACCCTGAGTAATGAGCACCCACCAACCCGAGCACTGAGCACCCAGCACCCTGAGTACTGAGCACCCAGCACCCTGAGTACTGAGCACTGAGCACCCTGAGCACTGAGCACCCAGCACCCTGAGTACTGAGCACCCAGCAACCTGAGTACTGAGCACTCAGCAATCTGAGTACTGAGCACCGAGCACCCCGAGCACTGAGCACCCAGCACCCTGAGCACTGAGCACCCTGAGGACTGAGCACCCAGCACCCTGAGTACTGAGCACCCAGCACCCTGAGTACTGAGCACCCAGCATCCTGAGTACTGAGCACCGATCACCCTGAGCACTGAGCATCCAGCACCCCGAGCACTGAGCACCCAGCACCCTGAGTACTGAGCACCCTGAGTACTGAGCACCCAGCACCCCGAGCACTGAGCACCCAGCACCCTGAGTACTGAGCACCCTGAGTGCTGAGCACCCAGCACCCTGAGTACTGAGCACCCAGCACCCTGCGCACTGAGCACCCAGCACCCTGAGTACTGAGCACCCAGCACCCTGAGTACTTAGCACCCAGCACCTGAGCACTGAGCACCCAGCACCCTGAGTTCTGAGCACCGAGCACCCTGAGTACTGAGCACCCAGCACCCTGAGTACTGAGCACCCAGCACCCTGAGTACTGAGCACCGAGCACCCCGAGTACTGAGCACCCAGCACCCTGAGCACTGAGCACCCAGCACCCCGAGCACTGAGCACCCAGCACCCTGAGTACTGAGCACCGAGCACCCCGAGCACTGAGCACCCAGCACCCTGAGCACTGAGCACCCAGCACCCTGAGTACTGAGCACCCAGCACCCTGAGTACTGAGCACCGAGCACCCCGAGCACTGAGCACCCAGCACCCTGAGTACTGAGCACCCCGCACCAAAAGTACTGAGCACCGAGCATCCTGAGCACTGAGCACCGAGCACCCCGAGCACTGAGCACCCAGCACCCTGAGTACTGAGCACCCAGCACCAAGAGTACTGAGCACCGAGCACCCCGAGCACTGAGCACCCAGCACCCTGTGTAATGAGCACCCAGCTCCCCGAGTACTGAGCACCCAGCACCGTGAGTACTGAGCACCCAGCACCCTGAGCACTGAGCACAAAGCACGCTGAGTACTGAGCACACTGAGTACTGAGCACCAAGGACCCTGAGCACTGAGCACCCAGCACCCTGAGCACTGAGCACCCAGCACCCCGAGAATGAGCACAGAGCACCCTGAGTACTGAGAACCGAGCACCCTGAGTACTGAGCACCCAGCACGCTGAGCACTGAGCAACCAGCACCCCGAGTACTGAGCACCCAGCACCCAGAGCACTGAGCACCCAGCACCCCGAGAATGAGCACCCAGCACCCTGAGTACTGAGCACCCAGCACCCTGAGTACTGAGCACCCAGCACCCCGAGCACTGAGCACCCTGAATACTGAGCACCCAGCACCCTGAGCACTGAGCACCCAGCACCCTGAGTACTGAGCACCCAGCACCCCGAGCACTGAGCACCCAGCACCCTGAGTACTGAGCACCCAGCACCCTGAGTACTGAGCAACCAGAGCACTGAGCACCCAGCACCGTGAGCACTGAGCACCAGGCACCTTGAGTACTGAGCACCGAGCACCCCGAGCACTGAGCACCCAGCACCCTGAGTAATGAGCACCCACCAACCCGAGCACTGAGCACCCAGCACCCTGAGTACTGAGCACCCAGCACCCTGAGTACTGAGCACTGAGCACCCTGAGCACTGAGCACCCAGCACCCTGAGTACTGAGCACCCAGCAACCTGAGTACTGAGCACTCAGCAACCTGAGTACTGTGCACCGAGCACCCCGAGCACTGAGCACCCAGCACCGTGAGCACTGAGCACCCTGAGGACTGAGCACCCAGCACCCTGAGTACTGAGCACCCAGCACCCTGAGTACTGAGCACCCAGCATCCTGAGTACTGAGCACCGATCACCCTGAGCACTGAGCATCCAGCACCCCGAGCACTGAGCACCCAGCACCCTGAGTACTGAGCACCCAGCACCAAGAGTACTGAGCAGCGAGCACCCCGAGCACTGAGCACCCAGCACCCTGTGTAATGAGCACCCAGCACCCCGAGTACTGAGCACCCAGCACCGTGAGTACTGAGCACCCAGCACCCTGAGTACTGAGCACCCAGCACCCTGAGCACTGAGCACAAAGCACGCTGAGTACTGAGCACACTGAGTACTGAGCACCGAGGACCCTGAGCACTGAGCACCCAGCACCCTGAGCACTGAGCACCCAGCACCCCGAGAATGAGCACCAAGCACCCTGAGTACTGAGAACCGAGCACCCTGAGTATTGAGCACCCAGCACGCTGAGCACTGAGCAACCAGCACCCCGAGTACTGCGCACCCAGCACCCAGAGCACTGAGCACCCAGCACCCCGAGAATGAGCACCCAGCACCCTGAGTACTGAGCACCCAGCACCCTGAGTACTGAGCACCCAGCACCCCGAGCACTGAGCACCCTGAATACTGAGCACCCAGCACCCTGAGTACTGTGCACTAAGCACCCAGAGGGCTGAGAACCCAGGACCCTGAGCACTGAGTACTGAGTACCCAGCACCCTGAGTACTGAGCACCGAGCTCCACGAACACTGAGCACCCTGAGTACTGAGCACCCAGCACCCTGAGTACTGAGCACCCAGCACCCCGAGCCCTGAGCACCCAGCACCCTGATTACTGAGCAACCAGCACCCTGAGTACTGAGCAACCAGAGCACTGAGCACCCAGCACCCTGAGTACTGAGCACCCAATGTACTGAGCACCGAGCACACCGAGCACTGAGCACCGAGCACCCTGAGTACTGAGCACCCAGCACCCTGAGCACTGAGCACCCAGCACCCTGAGTACTGAGCACCGAGCACCCCGAGCACTGAGCACCCAGCGCCCCGAGCACTGAGCACCCAGCACCCTGAGTACTGAGCACCGAGCACCCTGAGCACTGAGCACCCAGCACCCTGAGTACTGAGCACCGAGCACCCCGAGCACTGAGCACCCAGCGCCCCGAGCACTGAGCACCCAGCACCCGTAGCACTGAGCACCCAGCACCCCGAGCAATGAGCACCCAGCACCCTGAGTACTGAGCACCCAGCACCCCGAGTACTGAGCACCCAGCAACCTGAGCACCGAGCACCCAGCACCCCGAGCATTGAGCACCCAGCACCCTGAGCACTGAACACCCAGCACCCTGAATACTGAGCACCGAGCACCCCGAGGACTGAGCACCCTGAGGACTGAGCACCCAGCACCCTGAGTACTGAGCACCCAGCACCCAGAGCACTGAGCACCGAGCACCCTGAGTACTGAACACCCAGCACCCTGAGCACTGAGCACTGAGCACCCAGCACCCTGAGCACTGAGCACTGAGCACCCAGCACCCCGAGCACTGAGCACCCAGCACCCTGAGCACCCAGCACCGTGAACACTGAGCACCCTGAGCACTGAGCACCCTGAGTACTGAGCACTGAGCACCCAGCACCCTGAGTACTGAGCACCCAGCACCCTGAGTACTGAGCACCCAGCACCCCGAGCACTGAGCACTGAGCAACCTGAGTACTGAGCACTGAGCACCCTTAGTACTGAGCACCGAGCACCCTGAGTACTGAGCACCCAGCACCCTGAGCACTGAGCACGGAGCACCCCGAGGACTGAGCACCCAGCACCGTGAGCACTGAGCACCAGGCACCTTGAGTACTGAGCACCGAGCACCACGAGCACTGAGCACCCAGCACCCTGAGTAATGAGATACCCACCAACCCGAGAACTGAGCACCCAGCACCCTATGTACTGAGCACCCAGCACCCTGAGTACTGAGCACTGAGCACCCTGAGCACTGAGCACCCAGCACCCTGAGTACTGAGCACCCAGCAACCTGAGTACTGAGCACTCAGCAACCTGAGTACTGAGCACCGAGCACCCCGAGCACTGAGCACCCAGCACCCTGAGCACTGAGCACCCTGAGTTCTGAGCACCGAGCACCCTGAGTACTGAGCACCCAGCACCCTGAGTACTGAGCACCCAGCACCCTGAGTACTGAGCACCGAGCACCCCGAGTACTGAGCACCCAGCACCCTGAGCACTGAGCACCCAGCACCCCGAGCACTGAGCACCCAGCACCCTGAGTACTGAGCACCGAGCACCCCGAGCACTGAGCACCCAGCACCCTGAGCACTGAGCACCCAGCACCCTGAGTACTGAGCACCCAGCACCCTGAGTACTGAGCACCGAGCACCCCGAGCACTGAGCACCCAGCACCCTGAGTACTGAGCACCCCGCACCAAAAGTACTGAGCACCGAGCATCCTGAGCACTGAGCACCGAGCACCCCGAGCACTGAGCACCCAGCACCCTGAGTACTGAGCACCCAGCACCAAGAGTACTGAGCACCGAGCACCCCGAGCACTGAGCACCCAGCACCCTGTGTAATGAGCACCCAGCACCCCGAGTACTGAGCACCCAGCACCGTGAGTACTGAGCACCCAGCACCCTGAGCACTGAGCACAAAGCACGCTGAGTACTGAGCACACTGAGTACTGAGCACCAAGGACCCTGAGCACTGAGCACCCAGCACCCTGAGCACTGAGCACCCAGCACCCCGAGAATGAGCACAGAGCACCCTGAGTACTGAGAACCGAGCACCCTGAGTACTGAGCACCCAGCACGCTGAGCACTGAGCAACCAGCACCCCGAGTACTGAGCACCCAGCACCCAGAACACTGAGCACCCAGCACCCCGAGAATGAGCACCCAGCACCCTGAGTACTGAGCACCCAGCACCCTGAGTACTGAGCACCCAGCACCCCGAGCACTGAGCACCCTGAATACTGAGCACCCAGCACCCTGAGCACTGAGCACCCAGCACCCTGAGTACTGAGCACCCAGCACCCCGAGCACTGAGCACCCAGCACCCTGAGTACTGAGCACCCAGCACCCTGAGTACTGAGCAACCAGAGCACTGAGCACCCAGCACCGTGAGCACTGAGCACCAGGCACCTTGAGTACTGAGCACCGAGCACCCCGAGCACTGAGCACCCAGCACCCTGAGTAATGAGCACCCACCAACCCGAGCACTGAGCACCCAGCACCCTGAGTACTGAGCACCCAGCACCCTGAGTACTGAGCACTGAGCACCCTGAGCACTGAGCACCCAGCACCCTGAGTACTGAGCACCCAGCAACCTGAGTACTGAGCACTCAGCAACCTGAGTACTGTGCACCGAGCACCCCGAGCACTGAGCACCCAGCACCGTGAGCACTGAGCACCCTGAGGACTGAGCACCCAGCACCCTGAGTACTGAGCACCCAGCACCCTGAGTACTGAGCACCCAGCATCCTGAGTACTGAGCACCGATCACCCTGAGCACTGAGCATCCAGCACCCCGAGCACTGAGCACCCAGCACCCTGAGTACTGAGCACCCAGCACCAAGAGTACTGAGCAGCGAGCACCCCGAGCACTGAGCACCCAGCACCCTGTGTAATGAGCACCCAGCACCCCGAGTACTGAGCACCCAGCACCGTGAGTACTGAGCACCCAGCACCCTGAGTACTGAGCACCCAGCACCCTGAGCACTGAGCACAAAGCACGCTGAGTACTGAGCACACTGAGTACTGAGCACCGAGGACCCTGAGCACTGAGCACCCAGCACCCTGAGCACTGAGCACCCAGCACCCCGAGAATGAGCACCAAGCACCCTGAGTACTGAGAACCGAGCACCCTGAGTATTGAGCACCCAGCACGCTGAGCACTGAGCAACCAGCACCCCGAGTACTGCGCACCCAGCACCCAGAGCACTGAGCACCCAGCACCCCGAGAATGAGCACCCAGCACCCTGAGTACTGAGCACCCAGCACCCTGAGTACTGAGCACCCAGCACCCCGAGCACTGAGCACCCTGAATACTGAGCACCCAGCACCCTGAGTACTGTTCACTAAGCACCCAGAGGGCTGAGAACCCAGGACCCCGAGCACTGAGTACTGAGTACCCAGCACCCTGAGTACTGAGCACCGAGCTCCACGAACACTGAGCACCCTGAGTACTGAGCACCCAGCACCCTGAGTACTGAGCACCCAGCACCCCGAGCCCTGAGCACCCAGCACCCTGATTACTGAGCAACCAGCACCCTGAGTACTGAGCAACCAGAGCACTGAGCACCCAGCACCCTGAGTACTGAGCACCCAATGTACTGAGCACCGAGCACACCGAGCACTGAGCACCGAGCACCCTGAGTACTGAGCACCCAGCACCCTGAGCACTGAGCACCCAGCACCCTGAGTACTGAGCACCGAGCACCCCGAGCACTGAGCACCCAGCGCCCCGAGCACTGAGCACCCAGCACCCTGAGTACTGAGCACCGAGCACCCTGAGCACTGAGCACCCAGCACCCTGAGTACTGAGCACCGAGCACCCCGAGCACTGAGCACCCAGCGCCCCGAGCACTGAGCACCCAGCACCCGTAGCACTGAGCACCCAGCACCCCGAGCAATGAGCACCCAGCACCCTGAGTACTGAGCACCCAGCACCCCGAGTACTGAGCACCCAGCAACCTGAGCACCGAGCACCCAGCACCCCGAGCATTGAGCACCCAGCACCCTGAGCACTGAACACCCAGCACCCTGAATACTGAGCACCGAGCACCCCGAGGACTGAGCACCCTGAGGACTGAGCACCCAGCACCCTGAGTACTGAGCACCCAGCACCCAGAGCACTGAGCACCGAGCACCCTGAGTACTGAACACCCAGCACCCTGAGCACTGAGCACTGAGCACCCAGCACCCTGAGCACTGAGCACTGAGCACCCAGCACCCCGAGCACTGAGCACCCAGCACCCTGAGCACCCAGCACCGTGAACACTGAGCACCCTGAGCACTGAGCACCCTGAGTACTGAGCACTGAGCACCCAGCACCCTTAGTACTGAGCACCCAGCACCCTGAGTACTGAGCACCCAGCACCCCGAGCACTGAGCACTGAGCAACCTGAGTACTGAGCACTGAGCACCCTTAGTACTGAGCACCGAGCACCCTGAGTACTGAGCACCCAGCACCCTGAGCACTGAGCACGGAGCACCCCGAGGACTGAGCACCCAGCACCGTGAGCACTGAGCACCAGGCACCTTGAGTACTGAGCACCGAGCACCACGAGCACTGAGCACCCAGCACCCTGAGTAATGAGATACCCACCAACCCGAGAACTGAGCACCCAGCACCCTGAGTACTGAGCACCCAGCACCCTGAGTACTGAGCACTGAGCACCCTGAGCACTGAGCACCCAGCACCCTGAGTACTGAGCACCCAGCAACCTGAGTACTGAGCACTCAGCAACCTGAGTACTGAGCACCGAGCACCCCGAGCACTGAGCACCCAGCACCCTGAGCACTGAGCACCCTGAGTTCTGAGCACCGAGCACCCTGAGTACTGAGCACCCAGCACCCTGAGTACTGAGCACCCAGCACCCTGAGTACTGAGCACCGAGCACCCCGAGTACTGAGCACCCAGCACCCTGAGCACTGAGCACCCAGCACCCCGAGCACTGAGCACCCAGCACCCTGAGTACTGAGCACCGAGCACCCCGAGCACTGAGCACCCAGCACCCTGAGCACTGAGCACCCAGCACCCTGAGTACTGAGCACCCAGCACCCTGAGTACTGAGCACCGAGCACCCCGAGCACTGAGCACCCAGCACCCTGAGTACTGAGCACCCCGCACCAAAAGTACTGAGCACCGAGCATCCTGAGCACTGAGCACCGAGCACCCCGAGCACTGAGCACCCAGCACCCTGAGTACTGAGCACCCAGCACCAAGAGTACTGAGCACCGAGCACCCCGAGCACTGAGCACCCAGCACCCTGTGTAATGAGCACCCAGCACCCCGAGTACTGAGCACCCAGCACCGTGAGTACTGAGCACCCAGCACCCTGAGCACTGAGCACAAAGCACGCTGAGTACTGAGCACACTGAGTACTGAGCACCAAGGACCCTGAGCACTGAGCACCCAGCACCCTGAGCACTGAGCACCCAGCACCCCGAGAATGAGCACAGAGCACCCTGAGTACTGAGAACCGAGCACCCTGAGTACTGAGCACCCAGCACGCTGAGAACTGAGCAACCAGCACCCCGAGTACTGAGCACCCAGCACCCAGAGCACTGAGCACCCAGCACCCCGAGAATGAGCACCCAGCACCCTGAGTACTGAGCACCCAGCACCCTGAGTACTGAGCACCCAGCACCCCGAGCACTGAGCACCCTGAATACTGAGCACCCAGCACCCTGAGCACTGAGCACCCAGCACCCTGAGTACTGAGCACCCAGCACCCCGAGCACTGAGCACCCAGCACCCTGAGTACTGAGCACCCAGCACCCTGAGTACTGAGCAACCAGAGCACTGAGCACCCAGCACCGTGAGCACTGAGCACCAGGCACCTTGAGTACTGAGCACCGAGCACCCCGAGCACTGAGCACCCAGCACCCTGAGTAATGAGCACCCACCAACCCGAGCACTGAGCACCCAGCACCCTGAGTACTGAGCACCCAGCACCCTGAGTACTGAGCACTGAGCACCCTGAGCACTGAGCACCCAGCACCCTGAGTACTGAGCACCCAGCAACCTGAGTACTGAGCACTCAGCAACCTGAGTACTGTGCACCGAGCACCCCGAGCACTGAGCACCCAGCACCGTGAGCACTGAGCACCCTGAGGACTGAGCACCCAGCACCCTGAGTACTGAGCACCCAGCACCCTGAGTACTGAGCACCCAGCATCCTGAGTACTGAGCACCGATCACCCTGAGCACTGAGCATCCAGCACCCCGAGCACTGAGCACCCAGCACCCTGAGTACTGAGCACCCAGCACCAAGAGTACTGAGCAGCGAGCACCCCGAGCACTGAGCACCCAGCACCCTGTGTAATGAGCACCCAGCACCCCGAGTACTGAGCACCCAGCACCGTGAGTACTGAGCACCCAGCACCCTGAGTACTGAGCACCCAGCACCCTGAGCACTGAGCACAAAGCACGCTGAGTACTGAGCACACTGAGTACTGAGCACCGAGGACCCTGAGCACTGAGCACCCAGCACCCTGAGCACTGAGCACCCAGCACCCCGAGAATGAGCACCAAGCACCCTGAGTACTGAGAACCGAGCACCCTGAGTATTGAGCACCCAGCACGCTGAGCACTGAGCAACCAGCACCCCGAGTACTGCGCACCCAGCACCCAGAGCACTGAGCACCCAGCACCCCGAGAATGAGCACCCAGCACCCTGAGTACTGAGCACCCAGCACCCTGAGTACTGAGCACCCAGCACCCCGAGCACTGAGCACCCTGAATACTGAGCACCCAGCACCCTGAGTACTGTGCACTAAGCACCCAGAGGGCTGAGAACCCAGGACCCCGAGCACTGAGTACTGAGTACCCAGCACCCTGAGTACTGAGCACCGAGCTCCACGAACACTGAGCACCCTGAGTACTGAGCACCCAGCACCCTGAGTACTGAGCACCCAGCACCCCGAGCCCTGAGCACCCAGCACCCTGATTACTGAGCAACCAGCACCCTGAGTACTGAGCAACCAGAGCACTGAGCACCCAGCACCCTGAGTACTGAGCACCCAATGTACTGAGCACCGAGCACACCGAGCACTGAGCACCGAGCACCCTGAGTACTGAGCACCCAGCACCCTGAGCACTGAGCACCCAGCACCCTGAGTACTGAGCACCGAGCACCCCGAGCACTGAGCACCCAGCGCCCCGAGCACTGAGCACCCAGCACCCTGAGTACTGAGCACCGAGCACCCTGAGCACTGAGCACCCAGCACCCTGAGTACTGAGCACCGAGCACCCCGAGCACTGAGCACCCAGCGCCCCGAGCACTGAGCACCCAGCACCCGTAGCACTGAGCACCCAGCACCCCGAGCAATGAGCACCCAGCACCCTGAGTACTGAGCACCCAGCACCCCGAGTACTGAGCACCCAGCAACCTGAGCACCGAGCACCCAGCACCCCGAGCATTGAGCACCCAGCACCCTGAGCACTGAACACCCAGCACCCTGAATACTGAGCACCGAGCACCCCGAGGACTGAGCACCCTGAGGACTGAGCACCCAGCACCCTGAGTACTGAGCACCCAGCACCCAGAGCACTGAGCACCGAGCACCCTGAGTACTGAACACCCAGCACCCTGAGCACTGAGCACTGAGCACCCAGCACCCTGAGCACTGAGCACTGAGCACCCAGCACCCCGAGCACTGAGCACCCAGCACCCTGAGCACCCAGCACCGTGAACACTGAGCACCCTGAGCACTGAGCACCCTGAGTACTGAGCACTGAGCACCCAGCACCCTGAGTACTGAGCACCCAGCACCCTGAGTACTGAGCACCCAGCACCCCGAGCACTGAGCACTGAGCAACCTGAGTACTGAGCACTGAGCACCCTTAGTACTGAGCACCGAGCACCCTGAGTACTGAGCACCCAGCACCCTGAGCACTGAGCACGGAGCACCCCGAGGACTGAGCACCCAGCACCGTGAGCACTGAGCACCAGGCACCTTGAGTACTGAGCACCGAGCACCACGAGCACTGAGCACCCAGCACCCTGAGTAATGAGATACCCACCAACCCGAGAACTGAGCACCCAGCACCCTGAGTACTGAGCACCCAGCACCCTGAGTACTGAGCACTGAGCACCCTGAGCACTGAGCACCCAGCACCCTGAGTACTGAGCACCCAGCAACCTGAGTACTGAGCACTCAGCAACCTGAGTACTGAGCACCGAGCACCCCGAGCACTGAGCACCCAGCACCCTGAGCACTGAGCACCCTGAGTTCTGAGCACCGAGCACCCTGAGTACTGAGCACCCAGCACCCTGAGTACTGAGCACCCAGCACCCTGAGTACTGAGCACCGAGCACCCCGAGTACTGAGCACCCAGCACCCTGAGCACTGAGCACCCAGCACCCCGAGCACTGAGCACCCAGCACCCTGAGTACTGAGCACCGAGCACCCCGAGCACTGAGCACCCAGCACCCTGAGCACTGAGCACCCAGCACCCTGAGTACTGAGCACCCAGCACCCTGAGTACTGAGCACCGAGCACCCCGAGCACTGAGCACCCAGCACCCTGAGTACTGAGCACCCCGCACCAAAAGTACTGAGCACCGAGCATCCTGAGCACTGAGCACCGAGCACCCCGAGCACTGAGCACCCAGCACCCTGAGTACTGAGCACCCAGCACCAAGAGTACTGAGCACCGAGCACCCCGAGCACTGAGCACCCAGCACCCTGTGTAATGAGCACCCAGCACCCCGAGTACTGAGCACCCAGCACCGTGAGTACTGAGCACCCAGCACCCTGAGCACTGAGCACAAAGCACGCTGAGTACTGAGCACACTGAGTACTGAGCACCAAGGACCCTGAGCACTGAGCACCCAGCACCCTGAGCACTGAGCACCCAGCACCCCGAGAATGAGCACAGAGCACCCTGAGTACTGAGAACCGAGCACCCTGAGTACTGAGCACCCAGCACGCTGAGCACTGAGCAACCAGCACCCCGAGTACTGAGCACCCAGCACCCAGAGCACTGAGCACCCAGCACCCCGAGAATGAGCACCCAGCACCCTGAGTACTGAGCACCCAGCACCCTGAGTACTGAGCACCCAGCACCCCGAGCACTGAGCACCCTGAATACTGAGCACCCAGCACCCTGAGTACTGTGCACTAAGCACACAGAGGGCTGAGAACCCAGGACCCCGAGCACTGAGTACTGAGCACCCAGCACCCTGAGTACTGAGCACCGAGCTCACCGAGCACTGAGCACCCTGAGTACTGAGCACCCAGCACCCTGAGTACTGAGCACCCATCACCCTGAGCACTGAGCACCCAGCACCCTGAGTACTGAGCACCCAGCACCCCGAGCACTGAGCACCCAGCACCCTGAGTACTGAGCACCCAGCACCCTGAGTACTGAGCAACCAGAGCACGGAGCACCCAGCACCCTGAGCACTGAGCACCAGGCACCTTGAGTACTGAGCACCGAGCACCCCGAGCACTGAGCACCCAGCACCCTGAGTAATGAGCACCCACCAACCCGAGCACTGAGCACCCAGCACCCTGAGTACTGAGCACCCAGCACCCTGAGTACTGAGCACTGAGCACCCTGAGCACTGAGCACCCAGCACCCTGAGTACTGAGCACCCAGCAACCTGAGTACTGAGCACTCAGCAACCTGAGTACTGTGCACCGAGCACCCCGAGCACTGAGCACCCAGCACCGTGAGCACTGAGCACCCTGAGGACTGAGCACCCAGCACCCTGAGTACTGAGCACCCAGCACCCTGAGTACTGAGCACCCAGCATCCTGAGTACTGAGCACCGATCACCCTGAGCACTGAGCATCCAGCACCCCGAGCACTGAGCACCCAGCACCCTGAGTACTGAGCACCCAGCACCAAGAGTACTGAGCAGCGAGCACCCCGAGCACTGAGCACCCAGCACCCTGTGTAATGAGCACCCAGCACCCCGAGTACTGAGCACCCAGCACCGTGAGTACTGAGCACCCAGCACCCTGAGTACTGAGCACCCAGCACCCTGAGCACTGAGCACAAAGCACGCTGAGTACTGAGCACACTGAGTACTGAGCACCGAGGACCCTGAGCACTGAGCACCCAGCACCCTGAGCACTGAGCACCCAGCACCCCGAGAATGAGCACCAAGCACCCTGAGTACTGAGAACCGAGCACCCTGAGTATTGAGCACCCAGCACGCTGAGCACTGAGCAACCAGCACCCCGAGTACTGCGCACCCAGCACCCAGAGCACTGAGCACCCAGCACCCCGAGAATGAGCACCCAGCACCCTGAGTACTGAGCACCCAGCACCCTGAGTACTGAGCACCCAGCACCCCGAGCACTGAGCACCCTGAATACTGAGCACCCAGCACCCTGAGTACTGTGCACTAAGCACCCAGAGGGCTGAGAACCCAGGACCCCGAGCACTGAGTACTGAGTACCCAGCACCCTGAGTACTGAGCACCGAGCTCCACGAACACTGAGCACCCTGAGTACTGAGCACCCAGCACCCTGAGTACTGAGCACCCAGCACCCCGAGCCCTGAGCACCCAGCACCCTGATTACTGAGCAACCAGCACCCTGAGTACTGAGCAACCAGAGCACTGAGCACCCAGCACCCTGAGTACTGAGCACCCAATGTACTGAGCACCGAGCACACCGAGCACTGAGCACCGAGCACCCTGAGTACTGAGCACCCAGCACCCTGAGCACTGAGCACCCAGCACCCTGAGTACTGAGCACCGAGCACCCCGAGCACTGAGCACCCAGCGCCCCGAGCACTGAGCACCCAGCACCCTGAGTACTGAGCACCGAGCACCCTGAGCACTGAGCACCCAGCACCCTGAGTACTGAGCACCGAGCACCCCGAGCACTGAGCACCCAGCGCCCCGAGCACTGAGCACCCAGCACCCGTAGCACTGAGCACCCAGCACCCCGAGCAATGAGCACCCAGCACCCTGAGTACTGAGCACCCAGCACCCCGAGTACTGAGCACCCAGCAACCTGAGCACCGAGCACCCAGCACCCGGAGCATTGAGCACCCAGCACCCTGAGCACTGAACACCCAGCACCCTGAATACTGAGCACCGAGCACCCCGAGGACTGAGCACCCTGAGGACTGAGCACCCAGCACCCTGAGTACTGAGCACCCAGCACCCAGAGCACTGAGCACCGAGCACCCTGAGTACTGAACACCCAGCACCCTGAGCACTGAGCACTGAGCACCCAGCACCCTGAGCACTGAGCACTGAGCACCCAGCACCCCGAGCACTGAGCACCCAGCACCCTGAGCACCCAGCACCGTGAACACTGAGCACCCTGAGCACTGAGCACCCTGAGTACTGAGCACTGAGCACCCAGCACCCTGAGTACTGAGCACCCAGCACCCTGAGTACTGAGCACCCAGCACCCCGAGCACTGAGCACTGAGCAACCTGAGTACTGAGCACTGAGCACCCTTAGTACTGAGCACCGAGCACCCTGAGTACTGAGCACCCAGCACCCTGAGCACTGAGCACGGAGCACCCCGAGGACTGAGCACCCAGCACCGTGAGCACTGAGCACCAGGCACCTTGAGTACTGAGCACCGAGCACCACGAGCACTGAGCACCCAGCACCCTGAGTAATGAGATACCCACCAACCCGAGAACTGAGCACCCAGCACCCTGAGTACTGAGCACCCAGCACCCTGAGTACTGAGCACTGAGCACCCTGAGCACTGAGAACCCAGCACCCTGAGTACTGAGCACCCAGCAACCTGAGTACTGAGCACTCAGCAACCTGAGTACTGAGCACCGAGCAACCCGAGCACTGAGCACCCAGCACCCTGAGCACTGAGCACCCTGAGGACTGAGCACCCAGCACCCTGAGTACTGAGCACCCAGCACCCTGAGTACTGAGCACCCAGCATCCTGAGTACTGAGTACTGAGCACCCTGAGTACTGAGCACCCAGCACCCCGAGCACTGAGCACCCAGCACCCTGAGTACTGAGCACCCTGAGTGCTGAGCACCCAGCACCCTGAGTACTGAGCACCCAGCACCCTGAGCACTGAGCACCCAGCACCCTGAGTACTGAGCACCCAGCACCCTGAGTACTTAGCACCCAGCACCTGAGCACTGAGCACCCAGCACCCTGAGTTCTGAGCACCGAGCACCCTGAGTACTGAGCACCCAGCACCCTGAGTACTGAGCACCCAGCACCCTGAGTACTGAGCACCGAGCACCCCGAGTACTGAGCACCCAGCACCCTGAGCACTGAGCACCCAGCACCCCGAGCACTGAGCACCCAGCACCCTGAGTACTGAGCACCGAGCACCCCGAGCACTGAGCACCCAGCACCCTGAGCACTGAGCACCCAGCACCCTGAGTACTGAGCACCCAGCACCCTGAGTACTGAGCACCGAGCACCCCGAGCACTGAGCACCCAGCACCCTGAGTACTGAGCACCCCGCACCAAAAGTACTGAGCACCGAGCATCCTGAGCACTGAGCACCGAGCACCCCGAGCACTGAGCACCCAGCACCCTGAGTACTGAGCACCCAGCACCAAGAGTACTGAGCACCGAGCACCCCGAGCACTGAGCACCCAGCACCCTGTGTAATGAGCACCCAGCACCCCGAGTACTGAGCACCCAGCACCGTGAGTACTGAGCACCCAGCACCCTGAGCACTGAGCACAAAGCACGCTGAGTACTGAGCACACTGAGTACTGAGCACCAAGGACCCTGAGCACTGAGCACCCAGCACCCTGAGCACTGAGCACCCAGCACCCCGAGAATGAGCACAGAGCACCCTGAGTACTGAGAACCGAGCAATCTGAGTACTGAGCACCCAGCACGCTGAGCACTGATCAACCAGCACCCCGAGTACTGAGCACCCAGCACCCAGAGCACTGAGCACCCAGCACCCCGAGAATGAGCACCCAGCACCCTGAGTACTGAGCACCCAGCACCCTGAGTACTGAGCACCCAGCACCCCGAGCACTGAGCACCCTGAATACTGAGCACCCAGCACCCTGAGTACTGTGCACTAAGCACCCAGAGGGCTGAGAACCCAGGACCCCGAGCACTGAGTACTGAGCACCCAGCACCCTGAGTACTGAGCACCGAGCTCCCCGAGCACTGAGCACCCTGAGTACTGAGCACCCAGCACCCTGAGTACTGAGCACCCAGCACCCTGAGCACTGAGCACCCAGCACCCTGAGTACTGAGCACCCAGCACCCCGAGCACTGAGCACCCAGCACCCTGAGTACTGAGCACCCAGCACCCTGAGTACTGAGCAACCAGAGCACTGAGCACCCAGCACCGTGAGCACTGAGCACCAGGCACCTTGAGTACTGAGCACCGAGCACCCCGAGCACTGAGCACACAGCACCCTGAGTAATGAGCACCCACCAACCCGAGCACTGAGCACCCAGCACCCTGAGTACTGAGCACCCAGCACCCTGAGTACTGAGCACTGAGCACCCTGAGCACTGAGCACCCAGCACCCTGAGTACTGAGCACCCAGCAACCTGAGTACTGAGCACTCAGCAACCTGAGTACTGAGCACCGAGCACCCCGAGCACTGAGCACCCAGCACCCTGAGCACTGAGCACCCTGAGGACTGAGCACCCAGCACCCTGAGTACTGAGCACCCAGCACCCTGGGTACTGAGCACCCAGCATCCTGAGTACTGAGCACCGATCACCCTGAGCACTGAGCATCCAGGACCCCGAGCACTGAGCACCCAGCACCCTGAGTACTGAGCACCCTGAGTACTGAGCACCCAGCACCCCGAGCACTGAGCACCCAGCACCCTGAGTACTGAGCACCCTGAGTGCTGAGCACCCAGCACCCTGAGTACTGAGCACCCAGCACCCTGAGAACTGAGCACCCAGCACCCTGAGTACTGAGCACCCAGCACCCTGAGTACTTAGCACCCAGCACCTGAGCACTGAGCACCGAGCACCCTGAGTTCTGAGCACCGAGCACCCTGAGTACTGAGCACCCAGCACCCTGAGTACTGAGCACCCAGCACCCTGAGTACTGAGCACCGAGCAACCAGAGCACTGAGCACCCAGCACCCTGAGTACTGAGCACCCTGAGGACTGAGCACCGATCACCCTGAGCACTGAGCACCGAGCACCCTGAGTACTGAGCACCCAGCACCCTGAGCACTGAGCACCCAGCACCCTGAGTACTGAGCAGCGAGCACCCTGAGTACTGAGCACCCAGCACCCTGAGTACTGAGCACCCAGCACCCTGAGTACTGAGCACCGAGCACCCCGAGTACTGAGCACCCAGCACCCTGAGCACTCAGCACCCAGCACACCGAGCACTGAGCACCCAGCACCCTGAGTACTGAGCTCCCAGCACCCCGAGCCCTGAGCACCCAGCACCCTGAGTACTGAGCACCCAATGTACTGAGCACCGAGCACACCGAGCACTGAGCACCCAGCACCCGTAGCACTGAGCACCCAGC
Source organism: Microtus oregoni (assembly GCF_018167655.1). Classification (NCBI taxonomy): domain Eukaryota; kingdom Metazoa; phylum Chordata; class Mammalia; order Rodentia; family Cricetidae; genus Microtus; species Microtus oregoni. The sequence goes on along the minus strand of NW_024543274.1, from coordinate 373,010 downwards.
ACCCCGAGCAATGAGCACCAAGCACCCTGAGTACTGAGCACCCAGCACCCCGAGTACTCAGCACCCAGCAACCTGAGCACCGAGCACCCAGCACCCCGAGCATTGAGCACCCAGCACCCTGAGCACTGAACACCCAGCACCCTGAGTACTGAGCACCGAGCACCCCGAGGACTGAGCACCCAGCACCCCGAGCACTGAGCACCGAGCACCCCGAGCACTGAGCACCCAGCACCCCGAGCACTGAGCACCCAGCACCCCCAGCACTGAGCACCCAGCACCCTGAGTACTGAGCACCCAGCACCCTGAGTACTGAGCAACCAGAGCACTGAGCACCCAGCACCCTGAGTACTGAGCACCCTGAGGACTGAGCACCGATCACCCTGAGTACTGAGCACCGAGCACCCTGAGTACTGAGCACCCAGCACCCTGAGCACTGAGCACCCAGCACCCTGAGTACTGAGCACTGAGCACCCAGCACCCTGAGCACTGAGCACCCAGCAACCTGAGTACTGAGCACTGAGCACCCAGCACGCCGAGCACTGATCACCCAGCACCCTGAGCACTGAGCACCCAGCACCCTGAGCACTGAGCACGGAGCACCCCGAGGACTGAGCACCCAGCACCGTGAGCACTGAGCACCAGGCACCTTGAGTACTGAGCACCGAGCACCCCGAGCACTGAGCACCCAGCACCCTGAGTAATGAGCACCCACCAACCCGAGCACTGAGCACCCAGCACCCTGAGTACTGAGCACCCAGCACCCTGAGTACTGAGCACTGAGCACCCTGAGCACTGAGCACCCAGCACCCTGAGTACTGAGCACCCAGCAACCTGAGTACTGAGCACTCAGCAACCTGAGTACTGAGCACCGAGCACCCCGAGCACTGAGCACCCAGCACCCTGAGCACTGAGCACCCTGAGGACTGAGCACCCAGCACCCTGAGTACTGAGCACCCAGCACCCTGAGTACTGAGCACCCAGCATCCTGAGTACTGAGCACCGATCACCCTGAGCACTGAGCATCCAGCACCCCGAGCACTGAGCACCCAGCACCCTGAGTACTGAGCACCCTGAGTACTGAGCACCCAGCACCCCGAGCACTGAGCACCCAGCACCCTGAGTACTGAGCACCCTGAGTGCTGAGCACCCAGCACCCTGAGTACTGAGCACCCAGCACCCTGAGCACTGAGCACCCAGCACCCTGAGTACTGAGCACCCAGCACCCTGAGTACTTAGCACCCAGCACCTGAGCACTGAGCACCCAGCACCCTGAGTTCTGAGCACCGAGCACCCTGAGTACTGAGCACCCAGCACCCTGAGTACTGAGCACCCAGCACCCTGAGTACTGAGCACCGAGCACCCCGAGTACTGAGCACCCAGCACCCTGAGCACTGAGCACCCAGCACCCCGAGCACTGAGCACCCAGCACCCTGAGTACTGAGCACCGAGCACCCCGAGCACTGAGCACCCAGCACCCTGAGCACTGAGCACCCAGCACCCTGAGTACTGAGCACCCAGCACCCTGAGTACTGAGCACCGAGCACCCCGAGCACTGAGCACCCAGCACCCTGAGTACTGAGCACCCCGCACCAAAAGTACTGAGCACCGAGCATCCTGAGCACTGAGCACCGAGCACCCCGAGCACTGAGCACCCAGCACCCTGAGTACTGAGCACCCAGCACCAAGAGTACTGAGCACCGAGCACCCCGAGCACTGAGCACCCAGCACCCTGTGTAATGAGCACCCAGCACCCCGAGTACTGAGCACCCAGCACCGTGAGTACTGAGCACCCAGCACCCTGAGCACTGAGCACAAAGCACGCTGAGTACTGAGCACACTGAGTACTGAGCACCAAGGACCCTGAGCACTGAGCACCCAGCACCCTGAGCACTGAGCACCCAGCACCCCGAGAATGAGCACAGAGCACCCTGAGTACTGAGAACCGAGCAATCTGAGTACTGAGCACCCAGCACGCTGAGCACTGATCAACCAGCACCCCGAGTACTGAGCACCCAGCACCCAGAGCACTGAGCACCCAGCACCCCGAGAATGAGCACCCAGCACCCTGAGTACTGAGCACCCAGCACCCTGAGTACTGAGCACCCAGCACCCCGAGCACTGAGCACCCTGAATACTGAGCACCCAGCACCCTGAGTACTGTGCACTAAGCACCCAGAGGGCTGAGAACCCAGGACCCCGAGCACTGAGTACTGAGCACCCAGCACCCTGAGTACTGAGCACCGAGCTCCCCGAGCACTGAGCACCCTGAGTACTGAGCACCCAGCACCCTGAGTACTGAGCACCCAGCACCCTGAGCACTGAGCACCCAGCACCCTGAGTACTGAGCACCCAGCACCCCGAGCACTGAGCACCCAGCACCCTGAGTACTGAGCACCCAGCACCCTGAGTACTGAGCAACCAGAGCACTGAGCACCCAGCACCGTGAGCACTGAGCACCAGGCACCTTGAGTACTGAGCACCGAGCACCCCGAGCACTGAGCACACAGCACCCTGAGTAATGAGCACCCACCAACCCGAGCACTGAGCACCCAGCACCCTGAGTACTGAGCACCCAGCACCCTGAGTACTGAGCACTGAGCACCCTGAGCACTGAGCACCCAGCACCCTGAGTACTGAGCACCCAGCAACCTGAGTACTGAGCACTCAGCAACCTGAGTACTGAGCACCGAGCACCCCGAGCACTGAGCACCCAGCACCCTGAGCACTGAGCACCCTGAGGACTGAGCACCCAGCACCCTGAGTACTGAGCACCCAGCACCCTGGGTACTGAGCACCCAGCATCCTGAGTACTGAGCACCGATCACCCTGAGCACTGAGCATCCAGGACCCCGAGCACTGAGCACCCAGCACCCTGAGTACTGAGCACCCTGAGTACTGAGCACCCAGCACCCCGAGCACTGAGCACCCAGCACCCTGAGTACTGAGCACCCTGAGTGCTGAGCACCCAGCACCCTGAGTACTGAGCACCCAGCACCCTGAGAACTGAGCACCCAGCACCCTGAGTACTGAGCACCCAGCACCCTGAGTACTTAGCACCCAGCACCTGAGCACTGAGCACCGAGCACCCTGAGTTCTGAGCACCGAGCACCCTGAGTACTGAGCACCCAGCACCCTGAGTACTGAGCACCCAGCACCCTGAGTACTGAGCACCGAGCAACCAGAGCACTGAGCACCCAGCACCCTGAGTACTGAGCACCCTGAGGACTGAGCACCGATCACCCTGAGCACTGAGCACCGAGCACCCTGAGTACTGAGCACCCAGCACCCTGAGCACTGAGCACCCAGCACCCTGAGTACTGAGCAGCGAGCACCCTGAGTACTGAGCACCCAGCACCCTGAGTACTGAGCACCCAGCACCCTGAGTACTGAGCACCGAGCACCCCGAGTACTGAGCACCCAGCACCCTGAGCACTCAGCACCCAGCACACCGAGCACTGAGCACCCAGCACCCTGAGTACTGAGCTCCCAGCACCCCGAGCCCTGAGCACCCAGCACCCTGAGTACTGAGCACCCAATGTACTGAGCACCGAGCACACCGAGCACTGAGCACCCAGCACCCGTAGCACTGAGCACCCAGCACCCCGAGCAATGAGCACCAAGCACCCTGAGTACTGAGCACCCAGCACCCCGAGTACTCAGCACCCAGCAACCTGAGCACCGAGCACCCAGCACCCCGAGCATTGAGCACCCAGCACCCTGAGCACTGAACACCCAGCACCCTGAGTACTGAGCACCGAGCACCCCGAGGACTGAGCACCCAGCACCCCGAGCACTGAGCACCGAGCACCCCGAGCACTGAGCACCCAGCACCCCGAGCACTGAGCACCCAGCACCCCCAGCACTGAGCACCCAGCACCCTGAGTACTGAGCACCCAGCACCCTGAGTACTGAGCAACCAGAGCACTGAGCACCCAGCACCCTGAGTACTGAGCACCCTGAGGACTGAGCACCGATCACCCTGAGTACTGAGCACCGAGCACCCTGAGTACTGAGCACCCAGCACCCTGAGCACTGAGCACCCAGCACCCTGAGTACTGAGCACTGAGCACCCAGCACCCTGAGCACTGAGCACCCAGCAACCTGAGTACTGAGCACTGAGCACCCAGCACGCCGAGCACTGATCACCCAGCACCCTGAGCACTGAGCACCCAGCACCCTGAGCACTGAGCACGGAGCACCCCGAGGACTGAGCACCCAGCACCGTGAGCACTGAGCACCAGGCACCTTGAGTACTGAGCACCGAGCACCCCGAGCACTGAGCACCCAGCACCCTGAGTAATGAGCACCCACCAACCCGAGCACTGAGCACCCAGCACCCTGAGTACTGAGCACCCAGCACCCTGAGTACTGAGCACTGAGCACCCTGAGCACTGAGCACCCAGCACCCTGAGTACTGAGCACCCAGCAACCTGAGTACTGAGCACTCAGCAACCTGAGTACTGAGCACCGAGCACCCCGAGCACTGAGCACCCAGCACCCTGAGCACTGAGCACCCTGAGGACTGAGCACCCAGCACCCTGAGTACTGAGCACCCAGCACCCTGAGTACTGAGCACCCAGCATCCTGAGTACTGAGCACCGATCACCCTGAGCACTGAGCATCCAGCACCCCGAGCACTGAGCACCCAGCACCCTGAGTACTGAGCACCCTGAGTACTGAGCACCCAGCACCCCGAGCACTGAGCACCCAGCACCCTGAGTACTGAGCACCCTGAGTGCTGAGCACCCAGCACCCTGAGTACTGAGCACCCAGCACCCTGAGCACTGAGCACCCAGCACCCTGAGTACTGAGCACCCAGCACCCTGAGTACTTAGCACCCAGCACCTGAGCACTGAGCACCCAGCACCCTGAGTTCTGAGCACCGAGCACCCTGAGTACTGAGCACCCAGCACCCTGAGTACTGAGCACCCAGCACCCTGAGTACTGAGCACCGAGCACCCCGAGTACTGAGCACCCAGCACCCTGAGCACTGAGCACCCAGCACCCCGAGCACTGAGCACCCAGCACCCTGAGTACTGAGCACCGAGCACCCCGAGCACTGAGCACCCAGCACCCTGAGCACTGAGCACCCAGCACCCTGAGTACTGAGCACCCAGCACCATGATTACTGAGCACACAGCACCCTGAGCACTGAGCACCCAGCAACCTGAGTACTGAGCACCCAGCACCCTGAGCACTCAGCACCCAGCACCCTGAGTACTGAGCACCGAGCACCCCGAGCACTGAGCACCCAGCACCCTGAGTACTGAGCACCCAGCACCAAAAGTACTGAGCACCGAGCATCCTGAGCACTGAGCACCGAGCACCCCGAGCACTGAGCACCCAGCACCCTGAGTACTGAGCACCCAGCACCAAGAGTACTGAGCAGCGAGCACCCCGAGCACTGAGCACCCAGCACCCTGTGTAATGAGCACCCAGCACCCCGAGTACTGAGCACCCAGCACCGTGAGTACTGAGCACCCAGCACCCTGAGTACTGAGCACCCAGCACCCTGAGCACTGAGCACAAAGCACGCTGAGTACTGAGCACACTGAGTACTGAGCACCGAGGACCCTGAGCACTGAGCACCCAGCACCCTGAGCACTGAGCACCCAGCACCCCGAGAATGAGAACCCAGCACCCTGAGTACTGAGAACCGAGCACCCTGAGTACTGATCACCCAGCACGCTGAGCACTGAGCAACCAGCACCCCGACTACTGAGCACCCAGCACCCAGAGCACTGAGCACCCAGCACCCCGAGAATGAGCACCCAGCACCCTGAGTACTGAGCACCCAGCACCCTGAGTACTGAGCACCCAGCACCCCGAGCACTGAGCACCCTGAATACTGAGCACCCAGCACCCTGAGTACTGTGCACTAAGCACATTGAGGGCTGAGAACCCAGGACCCCGAGCACTGAGTACTGAGCACCCAGCACCCTGAGTACTGAGCACCGAGCTCCACGAGCACTGAGCACCCTGAGTACTGAGCACCCAGCACCCTGAGTACTGAGCACCCAGCACCCTGAGCACTGAGCACCCAGCACCCTGAGTACTGAGCACCCAGCACCCCGAGCACTGAGCACCCAGCACCCTGAGTACTGAGCACCCAGCACCCTGAGTACTGAGCAACCAGAGCACTGAGCACCCAGCACCCTGAGTACTGAGCACCCTGAGGACTGAGCACCGATCACCCTGAGCACTGAGCACCGAGCACCCTGAGTACTGAGCACCCAGCACCCTGAGCACTGAGCACCCAGCACCCTGAGTACTGAGCAGCGAGCACCGTGAGTACTGAGCACCCAGCACCCTGAGTACTGAGCACCCAGCACCCTGAGTACTGAGCACCGAGCACCCCGAGTACTGAGCACCCAGCACCCTGAGCACTCAGCACCCAGCACCCTGAGCACTGAGCACCCAGCACCCTGAGTACTGAGCTCCGAGCACCCCGAGCCCTGAGCACCCAGCACCCGGAGTACTGAGCACCCTGAGTACTGAGCACCGATCACCCTGAGCACTGAGCACCCAGCACCCTGTGTACAGAGCACCCAATGTACTGAGCACCGAGCACACCGAGCACTGAGCACCCAGCACCCTGAGTACTGAGCACCGAGCACCCTGAGCACTGAGCACCCAGCACCCTGAGTACTGAGCACCGAGCACCCCGAGCACTGAGAACCCAGCGCCCCGAGCACTGAGCACCCAGCACCCCGAGCACTGAGCACCCAGCACCTGTAGCACTGAGCACCCTGCACCCCAAGCAATGAGCACCCAGCACCCTGAGTACTGAGCACCCAGTACCCCGAGTACTGAGCACCCAGCAACCTGAGCACCGAGCACCCAGCACCCCGAGCATTGAGCACCCAGCACCCTGAGCGCTGAACACCCAGCACCCTGAGTACTGAGCACCGAGCACCCCGAGGACTGAGCACCCAGCACCCCGAGCACTGAGCACCGAGCACCCCGAGCACTGAGCACCCAGCACCCCGAGCACTGAGCACCCAGCACCCCGAGCACTGAGCACCCAGCACCCTGAGTACTGAGCACCCAGCATCCTGAGTACTGAGCAACCAGAGCACTGAGCACCCAGCACCCTGAGTACTGAGCACCCTGAGGACTGAGCACCGATCACCCTGAGTACTAAGCACCGAGCACCCTGAGTACTGAGCACCCAGCACCCTGAGCACTGAGCACCCAGCACCCTGAGTACTGAGCAGCGAGCACCCTGAGTACTGAGCACCCAGCACCCTGAGTACTGAGCACCCAGCACCCTGAGTACTGAGCACCGAGCACCCCGAGTACTGAGCACCCAGCACCCTGAGCACTCAGCACCCAGCACCCCGAGCACTGAGCAGCCAGCACCCTGAGTACTGAGCTCCCAGCACCCCGAGCCCTGAGCACCCAGCACCCTGAGTACTGAGCACCCTGAGTACTGAGCACCGATCACCCTGAACACTGAGCACAAAGCACCCTGAGTACTGAGCACCCAACGTACTGAGCACCGAGCACACCGAGCACTGAGCACCCAGCACCCTGAGTACTGAGCACCGAGCACCCTGAGCACTGAGCACCCAGCACCCTGAGTACTGAGCACCGAGAACCCCGAGCACTGAGCACCCAGCGCCCCGAGCACTGAGCACCCAGCACCCCGAGCACTGAGCACCCAGCACCCGTAGCACTGAGCACCCAGCACCCCGAGCAATGAGCACCCAGCACCCTGAGTACTGAGCACCCAGCACCCCGAGTACTGAGCACCCAGCAACCTGAGCACCGAGCACCCAGCACCCCGAGCACTGAGCACCCAGCACCCTGAGCACTGAACACCCAGCACCCTGAGTACTGAGCACCGAGCACCCCGAGTACTGAGCACCCAGCACCCCGAGCACTGAGCACCGAGCACCCCGAGCACTGAGCACATAGCACCCTGAGCAATGAGCACCCAGCACCCCGAGCACTGAGCACCCAGCACCCCGAGCACTGAGCACCCAGCACCCCGAGCACTGAGCACCCAGCACCCCGAGCACTATGCACCCAGCACCCCGAGTACTCAGCACCCAGCACCCTGAGCACTGAGCACCCAGCACACTGAGCACTGAGCACAAAGCACGCTGAGTACTGAGCACTGAACACCCTGAGCACTGAGCACAAAGCACTCTGAGTACTGAGCACTGAGCACCCTGAGTACTGAGCACTGAGCACCGAGCACCCTGAGTACTGAGCACCCTGAGGACTGAGCACCCAGCACCCTGAGTACTGAGCACCCAGCACCCAGAGCACTGAGCACCGAGCACCCTGAGTACTGAACACCCAGCACCCTGAGCACTGAGCACTGAGCACCCAGCACACTGAGCACTGAGCACTGAGCACCCAGCACCCCGAGCACTGAGCACCCAGCACCCTGAGCACTGAGCACTGAGCACCCAGCACCCTGAGTACTGAGCACCCAACACTCTAAGCACTGAGCACCCAGCACGCTGAGTACTGAGCACTGAGCACCCAGCACCCTGAGTACTGAGCACCCAGCACCCTGAGTACTGAGCACCCAGCACCCCGAGCACTGAGCACTGAGCAACCTGAGTACTGAGCACTGAGCACACTTAGTACTGAGCACCGAGCACCCTGAGTACTGAGCAAACAGCACACTGAGCACTGAGCACGGAGCACCCCGAGGACTGAGCACCCAGCACCGTGAGCACTGAGCACCAGGCACCTTGAGTACTGAGCAGCGAGCACCCCGAGCACTGAGCACCCAGCACCCTGAGTAATGAGCACCCACCAACCCGAGCACTGAGCACCCAGCACCCTGAGTACTGAGCACCCAGCACCCTGAGTACTGAGCACTGAGCACCCTGAGCACTGAGCACCCAGCACCCTGAGTACTGAGCACCCAGCAACCTGAGTACTGAGCACTCAGCAACCTGAGTACTGAGCACCGAGCACCCCGAGCACTGAGCACCCAGCACCCTGAGCACTGAGCACCCTGAGGACTGAGCACCCAGCACCCTGAGTACTGAGCACCCAGCACCCTGAGTACTGAGCACCCAGCATCCTGAGTACTGAGCACCGATCACCCTGAGCACTGAGCATCCAGCACCCCGAGCACTGAGCACCCAGCACACTGAGTACTGAGCACCCTGAGTGCTGAGCACCCAGCACCCTGAGTACTGAGCACCCAGCACCCTGAGCACTGAGCACCCAGCACCCTGAGTACTGAGCACCCAGCACCCTGAGTACTTAGCACCCAGCACCTGAGCACTGAGCACCCAGCACCCTGAGTTCTGAGCACCGAGCACCCTGAGTACTGAGCACCCAGCACCCTGAGTACTGAGCACGCAGCACCCTGAGTACTGAGCACCGAGCACCCCGAGTACTGAGCACCCAGCACCCTGAGCACTGAGCACCCAGCACCCCGAGCACTGAGCACCCAGCACCCTGAGTACTGAGCATCGAGCACCCCGAGCACTGAGCACCCAGCACCCTGAGCACTGAGCACCCAGCACCCTGAGTACTGAGCACCCAGCACCATGAGTACTGAGCACACAGCACCCTGAGCACTGAGCACCCAGCAACCTGAGTACTGAGCACCCAGCACCCTGAGCACTGAGCACCCAGCACCCTGAGTACTGAGCACCGAGCACCCTGAGCACTGAGCACCCAGCACCCTGAGTACTGAGCACCCAGCACCAAAAGTACTGAGCACCGAGCATCCTGAGCACTGAGCACCGAGCACCCCGAGCACTGAGCACCCAGCACCCTGAGTACTGAGCACCCAGCACCAAGAGTACTGAGCAGCGAGCACCCCGAGCACTGAGCACCCAGCACCCTGTGTAATGAGCACCCAGCACCCTGAGTACTGAGCACCGAGCACCCCGAGTACTGAGCACCCAGCACCCTGAGCACTCAGCACCCAGCACAACGAGCACTGAGCACCCAGCACCCTGAGCACTGAGCACCCTGAGGACTGAGCACCCAGCACCCTGAGTACTGAGCACCCAGCACCCTGAGTACTGAGCACTGAGCACCCTGAGCACTGAGCACCCAGCACCCTGAGTACTGGGCACCCAGCAACCTGAGTACTGAGCACTCAGCAACCTGAGTACTGAGCACCGAGCACCCCGAGCACTGAGCACCCAGCACCCTGAGCACTGAGCACCCTGAGGACTGAGCACCCAGCACCCTGAGTACTGAGCACCCAGCACCCTGATTACTGAGCACCCAGCATCCTGAGTACTGAGCACCGATCACCCTGAGCACTGAGCATCCAGCACCCCGAGCACTGAGCACCCAGCACCCTGAGTACTGAGCACCCTGAGTACTGAGCACCCAGCACCCCGAGCACTGAGCACCCAGCACCCTGAGTACTGAGCACCCTGAGTGCTGAGCACCCAGCACCCTGAGTACTGAGCACCCAGCACCCTGAGCACTGAGCACCCAGCACCCTGAGTACTGAGCACCCAGCACCCTGAGTACTTAGCACCCAGCACCTGAGCACTGAGCACCCAGCACACTGAGTTCTGAGCACCGAGCACCCTGAGTACTGAGCACCCAGCACCCTGAGTACTGAGCACCCAGCACCCTGAGTACTGAGCACCGAGCACCCCGAGTACTGAGCACCCAGCACCCTGAGCACTGAGCACCTGGGACCCCGAGCACTGAGCACCCAGCACCCTGAGTACTGAGCACCCAGCACCCTGAGTACTGAGCACTGAGCACCCTGAGCACTGAGCACCCAGCACCCTGAGTACTGAGCACCCAGCAACCTGAGTACTGAGCACTCAGAAACCTGAATACTGAGCACCGAGCACCCCGAACACTGAGCACCCAGCACCCTGAGCACTGAGCACCCTGAGGACTGAGCACCCAGCACCCTGAGTACTGAGCACCCAGCACCCTGAGTACTGAGCACCCAGCATTATGAGTACTGAGCACCGATCACCCTGAGCACTGAGCATCCAGCACCCCGAGCACTGAGCACCCAGCACCCTGAGTACTGAGCACCCTGAGTACTGAGCACCCAGCACCCCGAGCACTGAGCACCCAACACCCTGAGTACTGAGCACCCTGAGTGCTGAGAACCCAGCACCCTGAGTACTGAGCACCCAGCACCCTGAGCACTGAGCACCCAGCACCCGAGTACTGAGCACCCAGCACCCTGAGTACTTAGCACCCAGCACCTGAGCACTGAGCACCCAGCACCCTGAGTTCTGAGCACCGAGCACCCTGAGTACTGAGCACCCAGCACCCTGAGTACTGAGCACCCAGCACCCTGAGTACTGAGCACCGAGCACCCCGAGTACTGAGTATCCAGCACCCTGAGCACTGAGCACCCAGCACCCCGAGCACTGAGCACCCAGCACCCTGAGTACTGAGCACCGAGCACCCCGAGCACTGAGCACCCAGCACCCTGAGCACTGAGCACCCAGCACCCTGAGTACTGAGCACCCAGCACCATGAGTACTGAGCACACAGCACACTGAGCACTGAGCATCCAGCAACCTGAGTACTGAGCACCCAGCACCCTGAGCACTGAGCACCCAGCACCCTGAGTACTGAGCACCGAGCACCCCGAGCACTGAGCACCCAGCACCCTGAGTACTGAGCACCCAGCACCAAAAGTACTGAGCACCGAGCATCCTGAGCACTGTGCACCGAGCACCCCGAGCACTGAGCACCCAGCACCCTGAGTACTGAGCACCCAGCACCAAGAGTACTGAGCAGCGAGCACCCCGAGCACTGAGCACCCAGCACCCTGTGTAATGAGCACCCAGCACCCTGAGTACTGAGCACCGAGCACCCCGAGTACTGAGCACCCAGCACCCTGAGCACTCAGCACCCAGCACACCGAGCACTGAGCACCCAGCACCCTGAGTACTGAGCTCCCAGCACCCCGAGCCCTGAGCACCCAGCACCCCGAGCACTGAGCACCCAGCACCCCGAGCACTGAGCACCCAGCACCCGTAGCACTGAGCACCCAGCACCCCGAGCAATGAGCACCCAGCACCCTGAGTACTGAGCTCCCAGCACCCCGAGCCCTGAGCACCCAGCGCCCCGAGCACTGAGCACCCAGCACCCCGAGCACTGAGCACCCAGCACCCGTAGCACTGAGCACCCAGCACCCCGAGCAATGAGCACCCAGCACCCTGAGTACTGAGCACCCAGCACCCCGAGTACTGAGCACCCAGCAACCTGAGCACCGAGCACCCAGCACCCCGAGCACTGAGCACCCAGCACCCTGAGCACTGAACACCCAGCATCCTGAGTACTGAGCACCGAGCACCCAGAGTACTGAGCACCCAGCACCCTGAGCACTGAGCACCGAGCACCCCGAGCACTGAGCACCCAGCACCCTGAGCAATGAGCACCCAGCACCCCGAGCACTGAGCACCCAGCACCCCGATCACTGAGCACCCAGCACCCCGAGCACTATGCACCCAGCACCCCGAGTACTCAGCACCCAGCACCCTGAGCACTGAGCACCCAGCACCCTGAGCACTGAGCACAAAGCACGCTGAGTACTGAGCACTGAACACCCTGAGCACTGAGCACAAAGCACTCTGAGTACTGAGCACTGAGCACCCTGAGTATTGAGCACTGAGCACCGAGCACCCTGAGTACTGAGCACCCTGAGGACTGAGCACCCAGCACCCTGAGTACTGAGCACCCAGCACCCAGAGCACTGAGCACCGAGCACCCTGAGTACTGAACACCCAGCACCCTGAACACTGAGCACTGAGCACTCAGCACCCTGAGCACTGAGCACTGAGCACCCAGCACCCCGAGCACTGAGCACCCAGCACCCTGAGCACCCAGCACCGTGAACACTGAGCACCCTGAGCACTGAGCACCCTGAGCACTGAGCACCCAGCACCCTGAGTACTGAGCTCCCAACACTCTAAGCACTGAGCACCCAGCACCCTGAGTACTGAGCACCCAGCACCCTGAGTACTGAGCACCCAGCACCCCGAGCACTGAGCACTGAGTAACCTGAGTACTGAGCACTGAGCACCCTTAGTACTGAGCACCGAGCAACCTGAGTACTGAGCACCCAGCACCCTGAGCACTGAGCACGGAGCACCCCGAGGACTGAGCACCCAGCACCGTGAGCACTGAGAACAAAGCACCTTGAGTACTGAGCACCGAGCACCCCGAGCACTGAGCACCCAGCACCCTGAGTAATGAGCACCCACCAACCCGAGCACAGAGCACCCAGCACCCTGAGTACTGAGCACCCAGCACCCTGAGTACTGAGCACTGAGCACCCTGAGCACTGAGCACCCAGCACCCTGAGTACTGAGCACCCAGCAACCTGAGTACTGAGCACTCAGCAACCTGAGTACTGAGCACCCAGCACCCTGAGCACTGAGCACCCTGAGGACTGAGCACCCAGCACCCTGAGTACTGAGCACTGAGCACCCTGAGCACTGAGCACCCAGCACCCTGAGTACTGAGCACCCAGCACCCTGAGTACTGAGCACTGAGCACCCTGAGCACTGAGCACCCAGCACCCTGAGTACTGAGCACCCAGCAACCTGAGTACTGAGCACTCAGCAACCTGAGTACTGAGCACCGAGCAACCCGAGCACTGAGCACCCAGCACACTGAGCACTGATCACCCTGAGGACTGAGCACCCAGCACCCTGAGTACTGAGCACCCAGCACCCTGAGTACTGAGCACCCAGCATCCTGAGTACTGAGCACCGATCACCCTGAGCACTGAGCATCCAGCACCCCGAGCACTGAGCACCCAGCACCCTGAGTACTGAGCACCCTGAGTACTGAGCACCCAGCACCCCGAGCACTGAGCACCCAGCACCCTGAGCACTGAGCACCCTGAGTGCTGAGCACCCAGCACCCTGAGTACTGAGCACCCAGCACCCTGAGCACTGAGCACCCAGCACCCTGAGTACTGAGCACCCAGCACCCTGAGTACTTAGCACCCAGCACCTGAGCACTGAGCACCCAGCACCCTGAGTTCTGAGCACCGAGCACCCTGAGTACTGAGCACCCAGCACCCTGAGTACTGAGCACCCATCACCCTGAGTACTGAGCACCGAGCACCCCGAGTACTGAGCACCCAGCACCCTGAGCACTGAGCACCCGGCACCCCGAGCACTGAGCACCCAGCACCCTGAGTACTGAGCACCCAGCACTCTGAGTACTGAGCACTGAGCACCCTGAGCACTGAGCACCCAGCACCCTGAGTACTGAGCACCCAGCAACCTGAGTACTGAGCACTCAGCAACCTGAGTACTGAGCACCGAGCACCCCGAGCACTGAGCACCCAGCACCCTGAGCACTGAGCACCCTGAGGACTGAGCACCCAGCACCCTGAGTACTGAGCACCCAGCACCCTGAGTACTGAGCACCCAGCATCCTGAGTACTGAGCACCGATCACCCTGAGCACTGAGCATCCAGCACCCCGAGCACTGAGCACCCAGCACCCTGAGTACTGAGCACCCTGAGTACTGAGCACCCAGCACCCCGAGCACTGAGCACCCAACACCCTGAGTACTGAGCACCCTGAGTGCTGAGCACCCAGCACCCTGAGTACTGAGCACCCAGCACCCTGAGCACTGAGCACCCAGCACCCTGAGTACTGAGCACCCAGCACCCCGAGCACTGAGCACCCAGCACCCTGAGCACCCAGCACCGTGAACACTGAGCACCCTGAGCACTGAGCACCCTGAGCACTGAGCACCCAGCACCCTGAGTACTGAGCTCCCAACACTCTAAGCACTGAGCACCCAGCACCCTGAGTACTGAGCACCCAGCACCCTGAGTACTGAGCACCCAGCACCCCGAGCACTGAGCACTGAGTAACCTGAGTACTGAGCACTGAGCACCCTTAGTACTGAGCACCGAGCAACCTGAGTACTGAGCACCCAGCACCCTGAGCACTGAGCACGGAACACCCCGAGGACTGAGCACCCAGCACCGTGAGCACTGAGAACAAAGCACCTTGAGTACTGAGCACCGAGCACCCCGAGCACTGAGCACCCAGCACCCTGAGTAATGAGCACCCACCAACCCGAGCACAGAGCACCCAGCACCCTGAGTACTGAGCACCCAGCACCCTGAGTACTGAGCACTGAGCACCCTGAGCACTGAGCACCCAGCACCCTGAGTACTGAGCACCCAGCAACCTGAGTACTGAGCACTCAGCAACCTGAGTACTGAGCACCCAGCACCCTGAGTACTTAGCACCCAGCACCTGAGCACTGAGCACCGAGCACCCTGAGTTCTGAGCACCGAGCACCCTGAGTACTGAGCACCCAGCACCCTGAGTACTGAGCACCCAGCACCCTGAGTACTGAGCACCGAGCAACCAGAGCACTGAGCACCCAGCACCCTGAGTACTGAGCACCCTGAGGACTGAGCACCGATCACCCTGAGCACTGAGCACCGAGCACCCTGAGTACTGAGCACCCAGCACCCTGAGCACTGAGCACCCAGCACCCTGAGTACTGAGCAGCGAGCACCCTGAGTACTGAGCACCCAGCACCCTGAGTACTGAGCACCCAGCACCCTGAGTACTGAGCACCGAGCACCCCGAGTACTGAGCACCCAGCACCCTGAGCACTCAGCACCCAGCACACCGAGCACTGAGCACCCAGCACCCTGAGTACTGAGCTCCCAGCACCCCGAGCCCTGAGCACCCAGCACCCTGAGTACTGAGCACCCAATGTACTGAGCACCGAGCACACCGAGCACTGAGCACCCAGCACCCGTAGCACTGAGCACCCAGCACCCCGAGCAATGAGCACCAAGCACCCTGAGTACTGAGCACCCAGCACCCCGAGTACTCAGCACCCAGCAACCTGAGCACCGAGCACCCAGCACCCCGAGCATTGAGCACCCAGCACCCTGAGCACTGAACACCCAGCACCCTGAGTACTGAGCACCGAGCACCCCGAGGACTGAGCACCCAGCACCCCGAGCACTGAGCACCGAGCACCCCGAGCACTGAGCACCCAGCACCCCGAGCACTGAGCACCCAGCACCCCCAGCACTGAGCACACAGCACCCTGAGTACTGAGCACCCAGCACCCTGAGTACTGAGCAACCAGAGCACTGAGCACCCAGCACCCTGAGTACTGAGCACCCTGAGGACTGAGCACCGATCACCCTGAGTACTGAGCACCGAGCACCCTGAGTACTGAGCACCCAGCACCCTGAGCACTGAGCACCCAGCACCCTGAGTACTGAGCACTGAGCACCCAGCACCCTGAGCACTGAGCACCCAGCAACCTGAGTACTGAGCACTGAGCACCCAGCACGCCGAGCACTGATCACCCAGCACCCTGAGCACTGAGCACCCAGCACCCTGAGCACTGAGCACGGAGCACCCCGAGGACTGAGCACCCAGCACCGTGAGCACTGAGCACCAGGCACCTTGAGTACTGAGCACCGAGCACCCCGAGCACTGAGCACCCAGCACCCTGAGTAATGAGCACCCACCAACCCGAGCACTGAGCACCCAGCACCCTGAGTACTGAGCACCCAGCACCCTGAGTACTGAGCACTGAGCACCCTGAGCACTGAGCACCCAGCACCCTGAGTACTGAGCACCCAGCAACCTGAGTACTGAGCACTCAGCAACCTGAGTACTGAGCACCGAGCACCCCGAGCACTGAGCACCCAGCACCCTGAGCACTGAGCACCCTGAGGACTGAGCACCCAGCACCCTGAGTACTGAGCACCCAGCACCCTGAGTACTGAGCACCCAGCATCCTGAGTACTGAGCACCGATCACCCTGAGCACTGAGCATCCAGCACCCCGAGCACTGAGCACCCAGCACCCTGAGTACTGAGCACCCTGAGTACTGAGCACCCAGCACCCCGAGCACTGAGCACCCAGCACCCTGAGTACTGAGCACCCTGAGTGCTGAGCACCCAGCACCCTGAGTACTGAGCACCCAGCACCCTGAGCACTGAGCACCCAGCACCCTGAGTACTGAGCACCCAGCACCCTGAGTACTTAGCACCCAGCACCTGAGCACTGAGCACCCAGCACCCTGAGTTCTGAGCACCGAGCACCCTGAGTACTGAGCACCCAGCACCCTGAGTACTGAGCACCCAGCACCCTGAGTACTGAGCACCGAGCACCCCGAGTACTGAGCACCCAGCACCCTGAGCACTGAGCACCCAGCACCCCGAGCACTGAGCACCCAGCACCCTGAGTACTGAGCACCGAGCACCCCGAGCACTGAGCACCCAGCACCCTGAGCACTGAGCACCCAGCACCCTGAGTACTGAGCACCCAGCACCATGATTACTGAGCACACAGCACCCTGAGCACTGAGCACCCAGCAACCTGAGTACTGAGCACCCAGCACCCTGAGCACTCAGCACCCAGCACCCTGAGTACTGAGCACCGAGCACCCCGAGCACTGAGCACCCAGCACCCTGAGTACTGAGCACCCAGCACCAAAAGTACTGAGCACCGAGCATCCTGAGCACTGAGCACCGAGCACCCCGAGCACTGAGCACCCAGCACCCTGAGTACTGAGCACCCAGCACCAAGAGTACTGAGCAGCGAGCACCCCGAGCACTGAGCACCCAGCACCCTGTGTAATGAGCACCCAGCACCCCGAGTACTGAGCACCCAGCACCGTGAGTACTGAGCACCCAGCACCCTGAGTACTGAGCACCCAGCACCCTGAGCACTGAGCACAAAGCACGCTGAGTACTGAGCACACTGAGTACTGAGCACCGAGGACCCTGAGCACTGAGCACCCAGCACCCTGAGCACTGAGCACCCAGCACCCCGAGAATGAGAACCCAGCACCCTGAGTACTGAGAACCGAGCACCCTGAGTACTGATCACCCAGCACGCTGAGCACTGAGCAACCAGCACCCCGACTACTGAGCACCCAGCACCCAGAGCACTGAGCACCCAGCACCCCGAGAATGAGCACCCAGCACCCTGAGTACTGAGCACCCAGCACCCTGAGTACTGAGCACCCAGCACCCCGAGCACTGAGCACCCTGAATACTGAGCACCCAGCACCCTGAGTACTGTGCACTAAGCACATTGAGGGCTGAGAACCCAGGACCCCGAGCACTGAGTACTGAGCACCCAGCACCCTGAGTACTGAGCACCGAGCTCCACGAGCACTGAGCACCCTGAGTACTGAGCACCCAGCACCCTGAGTACTGAGCACCCAGCACCCTGAGCACTGAGCACCCAGCACCCTGAGTACTGAGCACCCAGCACCCCGAGCACTGAGCACCCAGCACCCTGAGTACTGAGCACCCAGCACCCTGAGTACTGAGCAACCAGAGCACTGAGCACCCAGCACCCTGAGTACTGAGCACCCTGAGGACTGAGCACCGATCACCCTGAGCACTGAGCACCGAGCACCCTGAGTACTGAGCACCCAGCACCCTGAGCACTGAGCACCCAGCACCCTGAGTACTGAGCAGCGAGCACCGTGAGTACTGAGCACCCAGCACCCTGAGTACTGAGCACCCAGCACCCTGAGTACTGAGCACCGAGCACCCCGAGTACTGAGCACCCAGCACCCTGAGCACTCAGCACCCAGCACACCGAGCACTGAGCACCCAGCACCCTGAGTACTGAGCTCCGAGCACCCCGAGCCCTGAGCACCCAGCACCCGGAGTACTGAGCACCCTGAGTACTGAGCACCGATCACCCTGAGCACTGAGCACCCAGCACCCTGTGTACAGAGCACCCAATGTACTGAGCACCGAGCACACCGAGCACTGAGCACCCAGCACCCTGAGTACTGAGCACCGAGCACCCTGAGCACTGAGCACCCAGCACCCTGAGTACTGAGCACCGAGCACCCCGAGCACTGAGAACCCAGCGCCCCGAGCACTGAGCACCCAGCACCCCGAGCACTGAGCACCCAGCACCTGTAGCACTGAGCACCCTGCACCCCAAGCAATGAGCACCCAGCACCCTGAGTACTGAGCACCCAGCACCCCGAGTACTGAGCACCCAGCAACCTGAGCACCGAGCACCCAGCACCCCGAGCATTGAGCACCCAGCACCCTGAGCGCTGAACACCCAGCACCCTGAGTACTGAGCACCGAGCACCCCGAGGACTGAGCACCCAGCACCCCGAGCACTGAGCACCGAGCACCCCGAGCACTGAGCACCCAGCACCCCGAGCACTGAGCACCCAGCACCCCGAGCACTGAGCACCCAGCACCCTGAGTACTGAGCACCCAGCATCCTGAGTACTGAGCAACCAGAGCACTGAGCACCCAGCACCCTGAGTACTGAGCACCCTGAGGACTGAGCACCGATCACCCTGAGTACTAAGCACCGAGCACCCTGAGTACTGAGCACCCAGCACCCTGAGCACTGAGCACCCAGCACCCTGAGTACTGAGCAGCGAGCACCCTGAGTACTGAGCACCCAGCACCCTGAGTACTGAGCACCCAGCACCCTGAGTACTGAGCACCGAGCACCCCGAGTACTGAGCACCCAGCACCCTGAGCACTCAGCACCCAGCACCCCGAGCACTGAGCAGCCAGCACCCTGAGTACTGAGCTCCCAGCACCCCGAGCCCTGAGCACCCAGCACCCTGAGTACTGAGCACCCTGAGTACTGAGCACCGATCACCCTGAACACTGAGCACAAAGCACCCTGAGTACTGAGCACCCAACGTACTGAGCACCGAGCACACCGAGCACTGAGCACCCAGCACCCTGAGTACTGAGCACCGAGCACCCTGAGCACTGAGCACCCAGCACCCTGAGTACTGAGCACCGAGAACCCCGAGCACTGAGCACCCAGCGCCCCGAGCACTGAGCACCCAGCACCCCGAGCACTGAGCACCCAGCACCCGTAGCACTGAGCACCCAGCACCCCGAGCAATGAGCACCCAGCACCCTGAGTACTGAGCACCCAGCACCCCGAGTACTGAGCACCCAGCAACCTGAGCACCGAGCACCCAGCACCCCGAGCACTGAGCACCCAGCACCCTGAGCACTGAACACCCAGCACCCTGAGTACTGAGCACCGAGCACCCCGAGTACTGAGCACCCAGCACCCCGAGCACTGAGCACCGAGCACCCCGAGCACTGAGCACATAGCACCCTGAGCAATGAGCACCCAGCACCCCGAGCACTGAGCACCCAGCACCCCGAGCACTGAGCACCCAGCACCCCGAGCACTGAGCACCCAGCACCCCGAGCACTATGCACCCAGCACCCCGAGTACTCAGCACCCAGCACCCTGAGCACTGAGCACCCAGCACACTGAGCACTGAGCACAAAGCACGCTGAGTACTGAGCACTGAACACCCTGAGCACTGAGCACAAAGCACTCTGAGTACTGAGCACTGAGCACCCTGAGTACTGAGCACTGAGCACCGAGCACCCTGAGTACTGAGCACCCTGAGGACTGAGCACCCAGCACCCTGAGTACTGAGCACCCAGCACCCAGAGCACTGAGCACCGAGCACCCTGAGTACTGAACACCCAGCACCCTGAGCACTGAGCACTGAGCACCCAGCACCCTGAGCACTGAGCACTGAGCACCCAGCACCCCGAGCACTGAGCACCCAGCACCCTGAGCACTGAGCACTGAGCACCCAGCACCCTGAGTACTGAGCACCCAACACTCTAAGCACTGAGCACCCAGCACGCTGAGTACTGAGCACTGAGCACCCAGCACCCTGAGTACTGAGCACCCAGCACCCTGAGTACTGAGCACCCAGCACCCCGAGCACTGAGCACTGAGCAACCTGAGTACTGAGCACTGAGCACACTTAGTACTGAGCACCGAGCACCCTGAGTACTGAGCAAACAGCACCCTGAGCACTGAGCACGGAGCACCCCGAGGACTGAGCACCCAGCACCGTGAGCACTGAGCACCAGGCACCTTGAGTACTGAGCACCGAGCACCCCGAGCACTGAGCACCCAGCACCCTGAGTAATGAGCACCCACCAACCCGAGCACTGAGCACCCAGCACCCTGAGTACTGAGCACCCAGCACCCTGAGTACTGAGCACTGAGCACCCTGAGCACTGAGCACCCAGCACCCTGAGTACTGAGCACCCAGCAACCTGAGTACTGAGCACTCAGCAACCTGAGTACTGAGCACCGAGCACCCCGAGCACTGAGCACCCAGCACCCTGAGCACTGAGCACCCTGAGGACTGAGCACCCAGCACCCTGAGTACTGAGCACCCAGCACCCTGAGTACTGAGCACCCAGCATCCTGAGTACTGAGCACCGATCACCCTGAGCACTGAGCATCCAGCACCCCGAGCACTGAGCACCCAGCACACTGAGTACTGAGCACCCTGAGTGCTGAGCACCCAGCACCCTGAGTACTGAGCACCCAGCACCCTGAGCACTGAGCACCCAGCACCCTGAGTACTGAGCACCCAGCACCCTGAGTACTTAGCACCCAGCACCTGAGCACTGAGCACCCAGCACCCTGAGTTCTGAGCACCGAGCACCCTGAGTACTGAGCACCCAGCACCCTGAGTACTGAGCACGCAGCACCCTGAGTACTGAGCACCGAGCACCCCGAGTACTGAGCACCCAGCACCCTGAGCACTGAGCACCCAGCACCCCGAGCACTGAGCACCCAGCACCCTGAGTACTGAGCATCGAGCACCCCGAGCACTGAGCACCCAGCACCCTGAGCACTGAGCACCCAGCACCCTGAGTACTGAGCACCCAGCACCATGAGTACTGAGCACACAGCACCCTGAGCACTGAGCACCCAGCAACCTGAGTACTGAGCACCCAGCACCCTGAGCACTGAGCACCCAGCACCCTGAGTACTGAGCACCGAGCACCCTGAGCACTGAGCACCCAGCACCCTGAGTACTGAGCACCCAGCACCAAAAGTACTGAGCACCGAGCATCCTGAGCACTGAGCACCGAGCACCCCGAGCACTGAGCACCCAGCACCCTGAGTACTGAGCACCCAGCACCAAGAGTACTGAGCAGCGAGCACCCCGAGCACTGAGCACCCAGCACCCTGTGTAATGAGCACCCAGCACCCTGAGTACTGAGCACCGAGCACCCCGAGTACTGAGCACCCAGCACCCTGAGCACTCAGCACCCAGCACAACGAGCACTGAGCACCCAGCACCCTGAGCACTGAGCACCCTGAGGACTGAGCACCCAGCACCCTGAGTACTGAGCACCCAGCACCCTGAGTACTGAGCACTGAGCACCCTGAGCACTGAGCACCCAGCACCCTGAGTACTGGGCACCCAGCAACCTGAGTACTGAGCACTCAGCAACCTGAGTACTGAGCACCGAGCACCCCGAGCACTGAGCACCCAGCACCCTGAGCACTGAGCACCCTGAGGACTGAGCACCCAGCACCCTGAGTACTGAGCACCCAGCACCCTGATTACTGAGCACCCAGCATCCTGAGTACTGAGCACCGATCACCCTGAGCACTGAGCATCCAGCACCCCGAGCACTGAGCACCCAGCACCCTGAGTACTGAGCACCCTGAGTACTGAGCACCCAGCACCCCGAGCACTGAGCACCCAGCACCCTGAGTACTGAGCACCCTGAGTGCTGAGCACCCAGCACCCTGAGTACTGAGCACCCAGCACCCTGAGCACTGAGCACCCAGCACCCTGAGTACTGAGCACCCAGCACCCTGAGTACTTAGCACCCAGCACCTGAGCACTGAGCACCCAGCACCCTGAGTTCTGAGCACCGAGCACCCTGAGTACTGAGCACCCAGCACCCTGAGTACTGAGCACCCAGCACCCTGAGTACTGAGCACCGAGCACCCCGAGTACTGAGCACCCAGCACCCTGAGCACTGAGCACCTGGGACCCCGAGCACTGAGCACCCAGCACCCTGAGTACTGAGCACCCAGCACCCTGAGTACTGAGCACTGAGCACCCTGAGCACTGAGCACCCAGCACCCTGAGTACTGAGCACCCAGCAACCTGAGTACTGAGCACTCAGAAACCTGAATACTGAGCACCGAGCACCCCGAACACTGAGCACCCAGCACCCTGAGCACTGAGCACCCTGAGGACTGAGCACCCAGCACCCTGAGTACTGAGCACCCAGCACCCTGAGTACTGAGCACCCAGCATTATGAGTACTGAGCACCGATCACCCTGAGCACTGAGCATCCAGCACCCCGAGCACTGAGCACCCAGCACCCTTAGTACTGAGCACCCTGAGTACTGAGCACCCAGCACCCCGAGCACTGAGCACCCAACACCCTGAGTACTGAGCACCCTGAGTGCTGAGAACCCAGCACCCTGAGTACTTAGCACCCAGCACCTGAGCACTGAGCACCCAGCACCCTGAGTTCTGAGCACCAAGCACCCTGAGTACTGAGCACCCAGCACCCTGAGTACTGAGCACCCAGCACCCTGAGTACTGAGCACCGAGCACCCCGAGTACTGAGTATCCAGCACCCTGAGCACTGAGCACCCAGCACCCCGAGCACTGAGCACCCAGCACCCTGAGTACTGAGCACCGAGCACCCCGAGCACTGAGCACCCAGCACCCTGAGCACTGAGCACCCAGCACCCTGAGTACTGAGCACCCAGCACCATGAGTACTGAGCACACAGCACACTGAGCACTGAGCATCCAGCAACCTGAGTACTGAGCACCCAGCACCCTGAGCACTGAGCACCCAGCACCCTGAGTACTGAGCACCGAGCACCCCGAGCACTGAGCACCCAGCACCCTGAGTACTGAGCACCCAGCACCAAAAGTACTGAGCACCGAGCATCCTGAGCACTGTGCACCGAGCACCCCGAGCACTGAGCACCCAGCACCCTGAGTACTGAGCACCCAGCACCAAGAGTACTGAGCAGCGAGCACCCCGAGCACTGAGCACCCAGCACCCTGTGTAATGAGCACCCAGCACCCTGAGTACTGAGCACCGAGCACCCCGAGTACTGAGCACCCAGCACCCTGAGCACTCAGCACCCAGCACACCGAGCACTGAGCACCCAGCACCCTGAGTACTGAGCTCCCAGCACCCCGAGCCCTGAGCACCCAGCACCCCGAGCACTGAGCACCCAGCACCCCGAGCACTGAGCACCCAGCACCCGTAGCACTGAGCACCCAGCACCCCGAGCAATGAGCACCCAGCACCCTGAGTACTGAGCTCCCAGCACCCCGAGCCCTGAGCACCCAGCGCCCCGAGCACTGAGCACCCAGCACCCCGAGCACTGAGCACCCAGCACCCGTAGCACTGAGCACCCAGCACCCCGAGCAATGAGCACCCAGCACCCTGAGTACTGAGCACCCAGCACCCCGAGTACTGAGCACCCAGCAACCTGAGCACCGAGCACCCAGCACCCCGAGCACTGAGCACCCAGCACCCTGAGCACTGAACACCCAGCATCCTGAGTACTGAGCACCGAGCACCCAGAGTACTGAGCACCCAGCACCCTGAGCACTGAGCACCGAGCACCCCGAGCACTGAGCACCCAGCACCCTGAGCAATGAGCACCCAGCACCCCGAGCACTGAGCACCCAGCACCCCGATCACTGAGCACCCAGCACCCCGAGCACTATGCACCCAGCACCCCGAGTACTCAGCACCCAGCACCCTGAGCACTGAGCACCCAGCACCCTGAGCACTGAGCACAAAGCACGCTGAGTACTGAGCACTGAACACCCTGAGCACTGAGCACAAAGCACTCTGAGTACTGAGCACTGAGCACCCTGAGTATTGAGCACTGAGCACCGAGCACCCTGAGTACTGAGCACCCTGAGGACTGAGCACCCAGCACCCTGAGTACTGAGCACCCAGCACCCAGAGCACTGAGCACCGAGCACCCTGAGTACTGAACACCCAGCACCCTGAACACTGAGCACTGAGCACTCAGCACCCTGAGCACTGAGCACTGAGCACCCAGCACCCCGAGCACTGAGCACCCAGCACCCTGAGCACCCAGCACCGTGAACACTGAGCACCCTGAGCACTGAGCACCCTGAGCACTGAGCACCCAGCACCCTGAGTACTGAGCTCCCAACACTCTAAGCACTGAGCACCCAGCACCCTGAGTACTGAGCACCCAGCACCCTGAGTACTGAGCACCCAGCACCCCGAGCACTGAGCACTGAGTAACCTGAGTACTGAGCACTGAGCACCCTTAGTACTGAGCACCGAGCAACCTGAGTACTGAGCACCCAGCACCCTGAGCACTGAGCACGGAGCACCCCGAGGACTGAGCACCCAGCACCGTGAGCACTGAGAACAAAGCACCTTGAGTACTGAGCACCGAGCACCCCGAGCACTGAGCACCCAGCACCCTGAGTAATGAGCACCCACCAACCCGAGCACAGAGCACCCAGCACCCTGAGTACTGAGCACCCAGCACCCTGAGTACTGAGCACTGAGCACCCTGAGCACTGAGCACCCAGCACCCTGAGTACTGAGCACCCAGCAACCTGAGTACTGAGCACTCAGCAACCTGAGTACTGAGCACCCAGCACCCTGAGCACTGAGCACCCTGAGGACTGAGCACCCAGCACCCTGAGTACTGAGCACTGAGCACCCTGAGCACTGAGCACCCAGCACCCTGAGTACTGAGCACCCAGCACCCTGAGTACTGAGCACTGAGCACCCTGAGCACTGAGCACCCAGCACCCTGAGTACTGAGCACCCAGCAACCTGAGTACTGAGCACTCAGCAACCTGAGTACTGAGCACCGAGCAACCCGAGCACTGAGCACCCAGCACACTGAGCACTGATCACCCTGAGGACTGAGCACCCAGCACCCTGAGTACTGAGCACCCAGCACCCTGAGTACTGAGCACCCAGCATCCTGAGTACTGAGCACCGATCACCCTGAGCACTGAGCATCCAGCACCCCGAGCACTGAGCACCCAGCACCCTGAGTACTGAGCACCCTGAGTACTGAGCACCCAGCACCCCGAGCACTGAGCACCCAGCACCCTGAGCACTGAGCACCCTGAGTGCTGAGCACCCAGCACCCTGAGTACTGAGCACCCAGCACCCTGAGCACTGAGCACCCAGCACCCTGAGTACTGAGCACCCAGCACCCTGAGTACTTAGCACCCAGCACCTGAGCACTGAGCACCCAGCACCCTGAGTTCTGAGCACCGAGCACCCTGAGTACTGAGCACCCAGCACCCTGAGTACTGAGCACCCATCACCCTGAGTACTGAGCACCGAGCACCCCGAGTACTGAGCACCCAGCACCCTGAGCACTGAGCACCCGGCACCCCGAGCACTGAGCACCCAGCACCCTGAGTACTGAGCACCCAGCACTCTGAGTACTGAGCACTGAGCACCCTGAGCACTGAGCACCCAGCACCCTGAGTACTGAGCACCCAGCAACCTGAGTACTGAGCACTCAGCAACCTGAGTACTGAGCACCGAGCACCCCGAGCACTGAGCACCCAGCACCCTGAGCACTGAGCACCCTGAGGACTGAGCACCCAGCACCCTGAGTACTGAGCACCCAGCACCCTGAGTACTGAGCACCCAGCATCCTGAGTACTGAGCACCGATCACCCTGAGCACTGAGCATCCAGCACCCCGAGCACTGAGCACCCAGCACCCTGAGTACTGAGCACCCTGAGTACTGAGCACCCAGCACCCCGAGCACTGAGCACCCAACACCCTGAGTACTGAGCACCCTGAGTGCTGAGCACCCAGCACCCTGAGTACTGAGCACCCAGCACCCTGAGCACTGAGCACCCAGCACCCTGAGTACTGAGCACCCAGCACCCCGAGCACTGCGCACCCAGCACCCTGAGCACCCAGCACCGTGAACACTGAGCACCCTGAGCACTGAGCACCCTGAGCACTGAGCACCCAGCACCCTGAGTACTGAGCTCCCAACACTCTAAGCACTGAGCACCCAGCACCCTGAGTACTGAGCACCCAGCACCCTGAGTACTGAGCACCCAGCACCCCGAGCACTGAGCACTGAGTAACCTGAGTACTGAGCACTGAGCACCCTTAGTACTGAGCACCGAGCAACCTGAGTACTGAGCACCCAGCACCCTGAGCACTGAGCACGGAACACCCCGAGGACTGAGCACCCAGCACCGTGAGCACTGAGAACAAAGCACCTTGAGTACTGAGCACCGAGCACCCCGAGCACTGAGCACCCAGCACCCTGAGTAATGAGCACCCACCAACCCGAGCACAGAGCACCCAGCACCCTGAGTACTGAGCACCCAGCACCCTGAGTACTGAGCACTGAGCACCCTGAGCACTGAGCACCCAGCACCCTGAGTACTGAGCACCCAGCAACCTGAGTACTGAGCACTCAGCAACCTGAGTACTGAGCACCCAGCACCCTGAGCACTGAGCACCCTGAGGACTGAGCACCCAGCACCCTGAGTACTGAGCACCCAGCACCCTGAGTACTGAGCACTGAGCACCCTGAGCACTGAGCACCCAGCACCCTGAGTACTGAGCACCCAGCAACCTGAGTACTGAGCACTCAGCAACCTGAGTACTGAGCACCGAGCACCCCGAGCACTGAGCACCCAGCACACTGAGCACTGAGCACCCTGAGGACTGAGCAGCCAGCACCCTGAGTACTGAGCACCCAGCACCCTGAGTACTGAGCACCCAGCATCCTGAGTACTGAGCACCGATCACCCTGAGCACTGAGCATCCAGCACCCCGAGCACTGAGCACCCAGCACCCTGAGTACTGAGCACCCTGAGTACTGAGCACCCAGCACCCCGAGCACTGAGCACCCAGCACCCTGAGCACTGAGCACCCTGAGTGCTGAGCACCCAGCACCCTGAGTACTGAGCACCCAGCACCCTGAGCACTGAGCACCCAGCACCCTGAGTACTGAGCACCCAGCACCCTGAGTACTTAGCACCCAGCACCTGAGCACTGAGCACCCAGCACCCTGAGTTCTGAGCACCGAGCACCCTGAGTACTGAGCACCCAGCACCCTGAGTACTGAGCACCCATCACCCTGAGTACTGAGCACCGAGCACCCCGAGTACTGAGCACCCAGCACCCTGAGCACTGAGCACCCGGCACCCCGAGCACTGAGCACCCAGCACCCTGAGTACTGAGCACCCAGCACCCTGAGTACTGAGCACTGAGCACCCTGAGCACTGAGCACCCAGCACCCTGAGTACTGAGCACCCAGCAACCTGAGTACTGAGCACTCAGCAACCTGAGTACTGAGCACCGAGCACCCCGAGCACTGAGCACCCAGCACCCTGAGCACTGAGCACCCTGAGGACTGAGCACCCAGCACCCTGAGTACTGAGCACCCAGCACCCTGAGTACTGAGCACCCAGCATCCTGAGTACTGAGCACCGATCACCCTGAGCACTGAGCATCCAGCACCCTGAGCACTGAGCACCCAGCACCCTGAGTACTGAGCACCCTGAGTACTGAGCACCCAGCACCCCGAGCACTGAGCACCCAACACCCTGAGTACTGAGCACCCTGAGTGCTGAGCACCCAGCACCCTGAGTACTGAGCACCCAGCACCCTGAGCACTGAGCACCCAGCACCCTGAGTACTGAGCACACAGCACCCTGAGTACTTAGCACCCAGCACCTGAGCACTGAGCACCCAGCACCCTGAGTTCTGAGCACCGAGCACCATGAGTACTGAGCACCCAGCACCCTGAGTACTGAGCACCCAGCACCCTGTGTACTGAGCACCGAGCACCCCGAGTACTGAGTACCCAGCACCCTGAGCACTGAGCACCCAGCACCCTGAGTACTGAGCACCGAGCACCCTGAGCACTGAGCACCCAGCACCCTGAGCACTGAGCACCCAGCACCCTGAGTACTGAGCACCCAGCACCATGAGTACTGAGCACACAGCACCCTGAGCACTGAGCACCCAGCAACCTGAGTACTGAGCACCCAGCACCCTGAGCACTGAGCACCCAGCACCCTGAGTACTGAGCACCGAGCACCCCGAGCACTGAGCACCCAGCACCCTGAGTACTGAGCACCCAGCACCAAAAGTACTGAGCACCGAGCATCCTGAGCACTGAGCACCGAGCACCCCGAGCACTGAGCACCCAGCACCCTGAGTACTGAGCACCCAGCACCAAGAGTACTGAGCAGCGAGCACCCCGAGCACTGAGCACCCAGAACCCTGTGTAATGAGCACCCAGCACCCTGAGTACTGAGCACCGAGCACCCCGAGTACTGAGCACCCAGCACCCTGAGCACTCAGCACCCAGCACACCGAGCACTGAGCACCCAGCACCCTGAGTACTGAGCTCCCAGCACCCCGAGCCCTGAGCACCCAGCGCCCCGAGCACTGAGCACCCAGCACCCCGAGCACTGAGCACCCAGCACCGGTAGCACTGAGCACCCAGCACCCCGAGCAATGAGCACCCAGCACCCTGAGTACTGAGCACCCAGCACCCCGAGTACTGAGCACCCAGCAACCTGAGCACCGAGCACCCAGCACCCCGAGCACTGAGCACCCAGCATCCTGAGCACTGAACACCCAGCACCCTGAGTACTGAGCACCGAGCACCCCGAGTACTGAGCACCCAGCACCCCGAGCACTGAGCACCGAGCACCCCGAGCACTGAGCACCCAGCACCCTGAGCAATGAGCACCCAGCACCCCGAGCACTGAGCACCCAGCACCCCGAGCACTGAGCACCCAGCACCCCGAGCACTGAGCACCCAGCACCCCGAGCACTATGCACCCAGCTCCCCGAGTACTCAGCACCCAGCACCCTGAGCACTGAGCACCCAGCACCCTGAGCACTGAGCACAAAGCACGCTGAGTACTGAGCACTGAACACCCTGAGCACTGAGCACAAAGCACTCTGAGTACTGAGCACTGAGCACCCTGAGTACTGAGCACTGAGCACCGAGCACCCTGAGTACTGAGCACCCTGAGGACTGAGCACCCAGCACCCTGAGTACTGAGCACCCAGCAACCAGAGCACTGAGCACCGAGCACCCTGAGTACTGAACACCCAGCACCCTGAGCACTGAGCACTCAGCACCCTGAGCACTGAGCACTGAGCACCCAGCACCCCGAGCACTGAGCACCCAGCACCCTGAGCACCCAGCACCGTGAACACTGAGCACCCTGAGCACTGAGCACCCTGAGCACTGAGCACTGAGCACCCAGCACCCTGAGTACTGAGCTCCCAACACTCTAAGCACTGAGCACCCAGGACGCTGAGTACTGAGCACTGAGCACCCAGCACCCTGAGTACTGAGCACCCAGCACCCTGAGTACTGAACACCCAGCACCCCGAGCACTGAGCACTGAGCAACCTGAGTACTGAGCACTGAGCACCCTTAGTACTGAGCACCGAGCACCCTGAGTACTGAGCACCCAGCACCCTGAGCACTGAGCACGGAGCACACCGAGGACTGAGCACCCAGCACCGTGAGCACTGAGAACCCAGCACCTTGAGTACTGAGCACCGAGCACCCCGAGCACTGAGCACCCAGCACCCTGAGTAATGAGCACCCACCAACCCGAGCACAGAGCACCCAGCACCCTGAGTACTGAGCACCCAGCACACTGAGTACTGAGCACTGAGCACCCTGAGCACTGAGCACCCAGCACCCTGAGTACTGAGCACCCAGCAACCTGAGTACTGAGCACTCAGCAACCTGAGTACTGAGCACCCAGCACCCTGAGCACTGAGCACCCTGAGGACTGAGCACCCAGCACCCTGAGTACTGAGCACCCAGCACCCTGAGTACTGAGCACTGAGCACCCTGAGCACTGAGCACCCAGCACCCTGAGTACTGAGCACCCAGCAACCTGAGTACTGAGCACTCAGCAACCTGAGTACTGAGCACCGAGCACCCCGAGCACTGAGCACCCAGCACCCTGAGCACTGAGCACCCTGAGGACTGAGCACCCAGCACCCTGAGTACTGAGCACCCAGCACCCTGAGTACTGAGCACCCAGCATCCTGAGTACTGAGCACCGATCACCCTGAGCACTGAGCATCCAGCACCCCGAGCACTGAGCACCCAGCACCCTGAGTACTGAGCACCCTGAGTACTGAGCACCCAGCACCCCGAGCACTGAGCACCCAGCACCCTGAGTACTGAGCACCCTGAGTGCTGAGCACCCAGCACCCTGAGTACTGAGCACCCAGCACCCTGAGCACTGAGCACCCAGCACCCTGAGTACTGAGCACCCAGCAACCTGAGTACTTAGCACCCAGCACCTGAGCACTGAGCACCCAGCACCCTGAGTTCTGAGCACCGAGCACCCTGAGTACTGAGCACCCAGCACCCTGAGTACTGAGCACCCAGCACCCTGAGTACTGAGCACCGAGCACCCCGAGTACTGAGCACCCAGCAGCCCGAGTACTGAGCACCCAGCACCCTGAGCACTCAGCACCCAGCACACCGAGCACTGAGCACCCAGCACCCTGAGTACTGAGCTCCCAGCACCCCGAGCCCTGAGCACCCAGCGCCCCGAGCACTGAGCACCCAGCACCCCGAGCACTGAGCACCCAGCACCGGTAGCACTGAGCACCCAGCACCCCGAGCAATGAGCACCCAGCACCCTGAGTACTGAGCACCCAGCACCCCGAGTACTGAGCACCCAGCAACCTGAGCACGGAGCACCCAGCACCCCGAGCACTGAGCACCCAGCATCCTGAGCACTGAACACCCAGCACCCTGAGTACTGAGCACCGAGCACCCCGAGTACTGAGCACCCAGCACCCCGAGCACTGAGCACCGAGCACCCCGAGCACTGAGCACCCAGCACCCTGAGCAATGAGCACCCAGCACCCCGAGCACTGAGCACCCAGCACCCCGAGCACTGAGCACCCAGCACCCCGAGCACTGAGCACCCAGCACCCCGAGCACTATGCACCCAGCTCCCCGAGTACTCAGCACCCAGCACCCTGAGCACTGAGCACCCAGCACCCTGAGCACTGAGCACAAAGCACGCTGAGTACTGAGCACTGAACACCCTGAGCACTGAGCACAAAGCACTCTGAGTACTGAGCACTGAGCACCCTGAGTACTGAGCACTGAGCACCGAGCACCCTGAGTACTGAGCACCCTGAGGACTGAGCACCCAGCACCCTGAGTACTGAGCACCCAGCACCCAGAGCACTGAGCACCGAGCACCCTGAGTACTGAACACCCAGCAACCTGAGCACTGAGCACTCAGCACCCTGAGCACTGAGCACTGAGCACCCAGCACCCCGAGCACTGAGCACCCAGCACCCTGAGTACTGAGCTCCCAACACTCTAAGCACTGAGCACCCAGGACGCTGAGTACTGAGCACTGAGCACCCAGCACCCTGAGTACTGAGCACCCAGCACCCTGAGTACTGAGCACCCAGCACCCCGAGCACTGAGCACTGAGCAACCTGAGTACTGAGCACTGAGCACCCTTAGTACTGAGCACCGAGCACCCTGAGTACTGAGCACCCAGCACGCTGAGCACTGAGCACGGAGCACCCCGAGGACTGAGCACCCAGCACCGTGAGCACTGAGAACCCAGCACCTTGGGTACTGAGCACCGAGCACCCCGAGCACTGAGCACCCAGCACCCTGAGTAATGAGCACCCACCAACCCGAGCACAGAGCACCCAGCACCCTGAGTACTGAACAACCAGCACCCTGAGTACTGAGCACTGAGCACCCTGAGCACTGAGCACCCAGCACCCTGAGTACTGAGCACCCAGCAACCTGAGTACTGAGCACTCAGCAACCTGAGTACTGAGCACCCAGCACCCTGAGCACTGAGTACCCTGAGGACTGAGCACCCAGCACCCTGAGTACTGAGCACCCAGCACCCTGAGTACTGAGCACTGAGCACCCTGAGCACTGAGCACCAAGCACCCTGAGTACTGAGCACCCAGCAACCTGAGTACTGAGCACTCAGCAACCTGAGTACTGAGCACCGAGCACCCCGAGCACTGAGCACCCAGCACCCTGAGCACTGAGCACCCTGAGGACTGAGCACCCAGCACCCTGAGTACTGAGCACCTAGCACCCTGAGTACTGAGCACCCAGCATCCTGAGTACTGAGCACCGATCACCCTGAGCACTGAGCATCCAGCACCCCGAGCACTGAGCACCCAGCACCCTGAGTACTGAGCACCCTGAGTACTGAGCACCCAGCACCCCGAGCACTGAGCACCCAGCACCCTGAGTACTGAGCACCCTGAGTGCTGAGCACCCAGCACCCTGAGTACTGAGCACCCAGCACCCTGAGCACTGAGCACCCAGCACCCTGAGTACTGAGCACCCAGCACCCTGAGTACTTAGCACCCAGCACCTGAGCACTGAGCACCCAGCACCCTGAGTTCTGAGCACCGAGCACCCTGAGTACTGAGCACCCAGCACCCTGAGTACTGAGCACCCAGCACCCTGAGAACTGAGCACCGAGCACCCCGAGTACTGAGCACCCAGCACCCTGAGCACTGAGCACCCGGCACCCCGAGCACTGAGCACCCAGCACCCTGAGTACTGAGCACCCAGCACCCTGAGTACTGAGCACTGAGCACCCTGAGCACTGAGCACCCAGCACCCTGAGTACTGAGCACCCAGCAACCTGAGTACTGAGCACTCAGCAACCTGAGTACTGAGCACCGAGCACCCCGAGCACTGAGCACCCAGCACCCTGAGCACTGAGCACCCTGAGGACTGAGCACCCAGCACCCTGAGTACTGAACACCCAGCACCCCGAGCACTGAGCACTGAGCAACCTGAGTACTGAGCACTGAGCACCCTTAGTACTGAGCACCGAGCACCCTGGGTACTGAGCACCCAGCACCCTGAGCACTGAGCACGGAGCACCCCGAGGACTGAGCACCCAGCACCGTGAGCACTGAGAACCCAGCACCTTGAGTACTGAGCACCGAGCACCCCGAGCACTGAGCACCCAGCACCCTGAGTAATGAGCACCCACCAACCCGAGCACAGAGCACCCAGCACCCTGAGTACTGAGCACCCAGCACCCTGAGTACTGAGCACTGAGCACCCTGAGCACTGAGCACCCAGCACCCTGAGTACTGAGCACCCAGCAACCTGAGTACTGAGCACTCAGCAACCTGAGCACTGAGCACCCAGCACCCTGAGCACTGAGCACCCTGAGGACTGAGCACCCAGCACCCTGAGTACTGAGCACCCAGCACCCTGAGTACTGAGCACTGAGCACCCTGAGCACTGAGCACCCAGCACCCTGAGTACTGAGCACCCAGCAACCTGAGTACTGAGCACTCAGCAACCTGAGTACTGAGCACCGAGCACCCCGAGCACTGAGCACCCAGCACCCTGAGCACTGAGCACCCTGAGGACTGAGCACCCAGCACCCTGAGTACTGAGCACCCAGCACCCTGAGTACTGAGCACCCAGCATCCTGAGTACTGAGCACCGATCACCCTGAGCACTGAGCATCCAGCACCCCGAGCACTGAGCACCCAGCACCCTGAGTACTGAGCACCCTGAGTACTGAGCACCCAGCACCCCGAGCACTGAGCACCCAGCACCCTGAGTACTGAGCACCCTGAGTGCTGAGCACCCAGCACCCTGAGTACTGAGCACCCAGCACACTGAGCACTGAGCACCCAGCACCCTGAGTACTGAGCACCCAGCACCCTGAGTACTTAGCACCCAGCACCTGAGCACTGAGCACCCAGCACCCTGAGTTCTGAGCACCGAGCACCCTGAGTACTGAGCACCCAGCACCCTGAGTACTGAGCACCCAGCACCCTGAGTACTGAGCACCGAGCACCCCGAGTACTGAGCACCCAGCACCCCGAGTACTGAGCACCCAGCACCCTGAGCACTCAGCACCCAGCACACCGAGCACTGAGCACCCAGCACCCTGAGTACTGAGCTCCCAGCACCCCGAGCCCTGAGCACCCAGCACCCCGAGCACTGAGCACCCAGCACCCCGAGCACTGAGCACCCAGCACCGGTAGCACTGAGCACCCAGCACCCCGAGCAATGAGCACCCAGCACCCTGAGTACTGAGCACCCAGCACCCCGAGTACTGAGCACCCAGCAACCTGAGCACCGAGCACCCAGCACCCCGAGCACTGAGCACCCAGCATCCTGAGCACTGAACACCCAGCACCCTGAGTACTGAGCACCGAGCACCCCGAGTACTGAGCACCCACCACCCCGAGCACTGAGCACCGAGCACCCCGAGCACTGAGCACCCAGCACCCTGAGCAATGAGCACCCAGCACCCCGAGCACTGAGCACCCAGCACCCCGAATACTGAGCACCCAGCACCCCGAGCACTGAGCACCCAGCACCCCGAGCACTATGCACCCAGCACCCCGAGCACTATGCACCCAGCACCCTGACCACTGAGCACCCAGCACCCTGAGCACTGAGTACAAAGCACGCTGAGTACTGAGCACTGAACACCCTGAGCACTGAGCACAAAGCACTCTGAGTACTGAGCACTGAGCACCCTGAGTACTGAGCACTGAGCACCGAGCACCCTGAGTACTGAGCACCCTGAGGACTGAGCACCCAGCACCCTGAGTACTGAGCACCCAGCACCCAGAGCACTGAGCACCGAGCACCCTGAGTACTGAACACCCAGCAACCTGAGCACTGAGCACTCAGCACCCTGAGCACTGAGCACTGAGCACCCAGCACCCCGAGCACTGAGCACCCAGCACCCTGAGTACTGAGCTCCCAACACTCTAAGCACTGAGCACCCAGGACGCTGAGTACTGAGCACTGAGCACCCAGCACCCTGAGTACTGAGCACCCAGCACCCTGAGTACTGAGCACCCAGCACCCCGAGCACTGAGCACTGAGCAACCTGAGTACTGAGCACTGAGCACCCTTAGTACTGAGCACCGAGCACCCTGAGTACTGAGCACCCAGCACCCTGAGCACTGAGCACGGAGCACCCCGAGGACTGAGCACCCAGCACCGTGAGCACTGAGAACCCAGCACCTTGAGTACTGAGCACCGAGCACCCCGAGCACTGAGCACCCAGCACCCTGAGTAATGAGCACCCACCAACCCGAGCACAGAGCACCCAGCACCCTGAGTACTGAACAACCAGCACCCTGAGTACTGAGCACTGAGCACCCTGAGCACTGAGCACCCAGCACCCTGAGTACTGAGCACCCAGCAACCTGAGTACTGAGCACTCAGCAACCTGAGTACTGAGCACCCAGCACCCTGAGCACTGAGTACCCTGAGGACTGAGCACCCAGCACCCTGAGTACTGAGCACCCAGCACCCTGAGTACTGAGCACTGAGCACCCTGAGCACTGAGCACCCAGCACACTGAGTACTGAGCACCCAGCAACCTGAGTACTGAGCACTCAGCAACCTGAGTACTGAGCACCGAGCACCCCGAGCACTGAGCACCCAGCACCCTGAGCACTGAGCACCCTGAGGACTGAGCACCCAGCACCCTGAGTACTGAGCACCTAGCACCCTGAGTACTGAGCACCCAGCATCCTGAGTACTGAGCACCGATCACCCTGAGCACTGAGCATCCAGCACCCCGAGCACTGAGCACCCAGCACCCTGAGTACTGAGCACCCTGAGTACTGAGCACCCAGCACCCCGAGCACTGAGCACCCAGCACCCTGAGTACTGAGCACCCTGAGTGCTGAGCACCCAGCACCCTGAGTACTGAGCACCCAGCACCCTGAGCACTGAGCACCCAGCACCCTGAGTACTGAGCACCCAGCACCCTGAGTACTTAGCACCCAGCACCTGAGCACTGAGCACCCAGCACCCTGAGTTCTGAGCACCGAGCACCCTGAGTACTGAGCACCCAGCACCCTGAGTACTGAGCACCCAGCACCCTGAGAACTGAGCACCGAGCACCCCGAGTACTGAGCACCCAGCACCCTGAGCACTGAGCACCCGGCACCCCGAGCACTGAGCACCCAGCACCCTGAGTACTGAGCACCCAGCACCCTGAGTACTGAGCACTGAGCACCCTGAGCACTGAGCACTGAGCACCCAGCACCCTGAGTACTGAGCACCCAGCAACCTGAGTACTGAGCACTCAGCAACCTGAGTACTGAGCACCGAGCACCCCGAGCACTGAGCACCCAGCACCCTGAGCACTGAGCACCCTGAGGACTGAGCACCCAGCACCCTGAGTACTGAGCACCCAGCACCCTGAGTACTGAGCACCCAGCATCCTGAGTACTGAGCACCGATCACCCTGAGCACTGAGCATCCAGCACCCCGAGCACTGAGCACCCAGCACCCTGAGTACTGAGCACCCTGAGTACTGAGCACCCAGCACCCCGAGCACTGAGCACCCAACACCCTGAGTACTGAGCACCCTGAGTGCTGAGCACCCAGCACCCTGAGTACTGAGCACCCAGCACCCTGAGCACTGAGCACCCAGCACCCGAGTACTGAGCACCCAGCACCCTGAGTACTTAGCACCCAGCACCTGAGCACTGAGCACCCAGCACCCTGAGTTCTGAGCACCGAGCACCCTGAGTACTGAGCACCCAGCACCCTGAGTACTGAGCACCGAGCACCCCGAGTACTGAGTACCCAGCACCCTGAGCACTGAGCACCCAGCACCCCGAGCACTGAGCACCCAGCACCCTGAGTACTGAGCACCGAGCACCCTGAGCACTGAGCACCCAGCACCCTGAGCACTGAGCACCCAGCACCCTGAGTACTGAGCACCCAGCACCATGAGTACTGAGCACACAGCACCCTGAGCACTGAGCACCCAGCAACCTGAGTACTGAGCACCCAGCACCCTGAGCACTGAGCACCCAGCACCCTGAGTACTGAGCACCGAGCACCCCGAGCACTGAGCACCCAGCACCCTGAGTACTGAGCACCCAGCACCAAAAGTACTGAGCACCGAGCATCCTGAGCAATGAGCACCGAGCACCCCGAGCACTGAGCACCCAGCACCCTGAGTACTGAGCACCCAGCACCAAGAGTACTGAGCAGCGAGCACCCCGAGCACTGAGCACCCAGCACCCTGTGTAATGAGCACCCAGCACCCTGAGTACTGAGCACCGAGCACCCCGAGTACTGAGCACCCAGCACCCTGAGCACTCAGCACCCAGCACACCGAGCACTGAGCACCCAGCACCCTGAGTACTGAGCTCCCAGCACCCCGAGCCCTGAACACCCAGCGCCCCGAGCACTGAGCATCCAGCACCCCGAGCACTGAGCACCCAGCACCCTGAGTACTGAGCACCCAGCATCCTGAGTACTGAGCACCGATCACCCTGAGCACTGAGCATCCAGCACCCCGAGCACTGAGCACCCAGCACCCTGAGTACTGAGCACCCTGAGTACTGAGCACCCAGCACCCCGAGCACTGAGCACCCAGCACCCTGAGTACTGAGCACCCTGAGTGCTGAGCACACAGCACCCTGAGTACTGAGCACCCAGCACCCTGAGCACTGAGCACCCAGCACCCTGAGTACTGAGCACCCAGCACCCTGAGTACTTAGCACCCAGCACCTGAGCACTGAGCACCCAGCACCCTGAGTTCTGAGCACCGAGCACCCTGAGTACTGAGCACCCAGCACCCTGAGTACTGAGCACCCAGCACCCTGAGTACTGAGCACCGAGCACCCCGAGTACTGAGCACCCAGCACCCCGAGTACTGAGCACCCAGCACCCTGAGCACTCAGCACCCAGCACACCGAGCACTGAGCACCCAGCACCCTGAGTACTGAGCTCCCAGCACCCCGAGCCCTGAGCACCCAGCACCCCGAGCACTGAGCACCCAGCACCCCGAGCACTGAGCACCCAGCACCGGTAGCACTGAGCACCCAGCACCCCGAGCACTATGCACCCAGCACCCTGACCACTGAGCACCCAGCACCCTGAGCACTGAGCACAAAGCACGCTGAGTACTGAGCACTGAACACCCTGAGCACTGAGCACAAAGCACTCTGAGTACTGAGCACTGAGCACCCTGAGTACTGAGCACTGAGCACCGAGCACCCTGAGGACTGAGCACCCTGAGGACTGAGCACCCAGCACCCTGAGTACTGAGCACCCAGCACCCAGAGCACTGAGCACCGAGCACCCTGAGTACTGAACACCCAGCAACCTGAGCACTGAGCACTCAGCACCCTGAGCACTGAGCACTGAGCACCCAGCACCCCGAGCACTGAGCACCCAGCACCCTGAGTACTGAGCTCCCAACACTCTAAGCACTGAGCACCCAGGACGCTGAGTACTGAGCACTGAGCACCCAGCACCCTGAGTACTGAGCACCCAGCACCCTGAGTACTGAGCACCCAGCACCCCGAGCACTGAGCACTGAGCAACCTGAGTACTGAGCACTGAGCACCCTTAGTACTGAGCACCGAGCACCCTGAGTACTGAGCACCCAGCACCCTGAGCACTGAGCACGGAGCACCCCGAGGACTGAGCACCCAGCACCGTGAGCACTGAGAACCCAGCACCTTGAGTACTGAGCACCGAGCACCCCGAGCACTGAGCACCCAGCACCCTGAGTAATGAGCACCCACCAACCCGAGCACAGAGCACCCAGCACCCTGAGTACTGAACAACCAGCACCGTGAGTACTGAGCACTGAGCACCCTGAGCACTGAGCACCCAGCACCCTGAGTACTGAGCACCCAGCAACCTGAGTACTGAGCACTCAGCAACCTGAGTACTGAGCACCCAGCACCCTGAGCACTGAGTACCCTGAGGACTGAGCACCCAGCACCCTGAGTACTGAGCACCCAGCACCCTGAGTACTGAGCACTGAGCACCCTGAGCACTGAGCACCCAGCACACTGAGTACTGAGCACCCAGCAACCTGAGTACTGAGCACTCAGCAACCTGAGTACTGAGCACCGAGCACCCCGAGCACTGAGCACCCAGCACCCTGAGCACTGAGCACCCTGAGGACTGAGCACCCAGCACCCTGAGTACTGAGCACCTAGCACCCTGAGTACTGAGCACCCAGCATCCTGAGTACTGAGCACCGATCACCCTGAGCACTGAGCATCCAGCACCCCGAGCACTGAGCACCCAGCACCCTGAGTACTGAGCACCCTGAGTACTGAGCACCCAGCACCCCGAGCACTGAGCACCCAGCACCCTGAGTACTGAGCACCCTGAGTGCTGAGCACCCAGCACCCTGAGTACTGAGCACCCAGCACCCTGAGCACTGAGCACCCAGCAACCTGAGTACTGAGCACCCAGCACCCTGAGTACTGAGCACTGAGCACCCTGAGCACTGAGCACCCAGCACCCTGAGTTCTGAGCACCGAGCACCCTGAGTACTGAGCACGCAGCACCCTGAGTACTGAGCACCCAGCACCCTGAGTACTGAGCACCGAGCACCCCGAGTACTGAGTACCCAGCACCCTGAGCACTGAGCACCCAGCACCCCGAGCACTGAGCACCCAGCACCCTGAGTACTGAGCACCGAGCACCCTGAGCACTGAGCACCCAGCACCCTGAGCACTGAGCACCCAGCACCCTGAGTACTGAGCACCCAGCACCATGAGTACTGAGCACACAGCACCCTGAGCACTGAGCACCCAGCAACCTGAGTACTGAGCACCCAGCACCCTGAGCACTGAGCACCCAGCACCCTGAGTACTGAGCACCGAGCACCCCGAGCACTGAGCACCCAGCACCCTGAGTACTGAGCACCCAGCACCAAAATACTGAGCACCGAGCATCCTGAGCACTGAGCACCGAGCACCCCGAGCACTGAGCACCCAGCACCCTGAGTACTGAGCACCCAGCACCAAGAGTACTGAGCAGCGAGCACCCCGAGCACTGAGCACCCAGCACCCTGTGTAATGAGCACCCAGCACCCTGAGTACTGAGCACCGAGCACCCCGAGTACTGAGCACCCAGCACCCTGAGCACTCAGCACCCAGCACACCGAGCACTGAGCACCCAGCACCCTGAGTACTGAGCTCCCAGCACCCCAAGCCCTGAGCACCCAGCGCCCCGAGCACTGAGCACCCAGCACCCCGAGCACTGAGCACCCAGCACCCTGAGAACTGAGCACACAGCACCCCGAGTACTGAGCACCCAGCAACCTGAGCACCGAGCACCCAGCACCCCGAGCACTGAGCACCCAGCACCCTGAGCACTGAACACCCAGCACCCTGAGTACTGAGCACCGAGCACCCCGAGTACTGAGCACCCAGCACCCCGAGCACTGAGCACCGAGCACCCCGAGCACTGAGCACCCAGCACCCTGAGCAATGAGCACCCAGCACCCCGAGCACTGAGCACCCAGCACCCCGAGCACTGAGCACCCAGCACCCCGAGCACTGAGCACCCAGCACCCCGAGCACTATGCACCCAGCACCCCGAGTACTCAGCACCCAGCACCCTGAGCACTGAGCACCCAGCACCCTGAGCACTGAGCACAAAGCACGCTGAGTACTGAGCACTGAACACCCTGAGCACTGAGCACAAAGCACTCTGACTACTGAGCACTGAGCACCCTGAGTACTGAGCACTGAGCACCGAGCACCCTGAGTACTGAGCACCCTGAGGACTGAGCACCCAGCACCCTGAGTACTGAGCACCCAGCACCCAGAGCACTGAGCACCGAGCACCCTGAGTACTGAACACCCAGCACCCTGAGCACTGAGCACTGAGCACTCAGCACCCTGAGCACTGAGCACTGAGCACCCAGCACCCCGAGCACTGAGCACCCAGCACCCTGAGCACCCAGCACCGTGAACACTGAGCACCCTGAGCACTGAGCACCCTGAGCACTGAGCACTGAGCACCCAGCACCCCGAGTACTCAGCACCCAGCACCCTGAGCACTGAGCACCCAGCACCCTGAGCACTGAGCACAAAGCACGCTGAGTACTGAGCACTGAACACCCTGAGCACTGAGCACAAAGCACTCTGAGTACTGAGCACTGAGCACCCTGAGTACTGAGCACTGAGCACCGAGCACCCTGAGTACTGAGCACCCTGAGGACTGAGCACCCAGCACCCTGAGTACTGAGCACCCAGCACCCAGAGCACTGAGCACCGAGCACCCTGAGTACTGAACACCCAGCACCCTGAGCACTGAGCACTGAGCACTCAGCACCCTGAGCACTGAGCACTGAGCACCCAGCACCCCGAGCACTGAGCACCCAGCACCCTGAGCACCCAGCACCGTGAACACTGAGCACCCTGAGCACTGAGCACCCTGAGCACTGAGCACTGAGCACCCAGCACCCTGAGTACTGAGCTCCCAACACTCTAAGCACTGAGCACCCAGCACGCTGAGTACTGAGCACTGAGCACCCAGCACCCTGAGTACTGAGCACCCAGCACCCTGAGTACTGAGCACCCAGCACCCCGAGCACTGAGCACTGAGCAACCTGAGTACTGAGCACTGAGCACCCTTAGTACTGAGCACCGAGCACCCTGAGTACTGAGCACCCAGCACCCTGAGCACTGAGCACGGAGCACCCCGAGGACTGAGCACCCAGCACCGTGAGCACTGAGAACCCAGCACCTTGAGTACTGAGCACCGAGCACCCCGAGCACTGAGCACCCAGCACCCTGAGTAATGAGCACCCACCAACCCGAGCACAGAGCACCCAGCACACTGAGTACTGAGCACCCAGCACCCTGAGTACTGAGCACTGAGCACCCTGAGCACTGAGCACCCAGCACCCTGAGTACTGAGCACCCAGCAACCTGAGTACTGAGCACTCAGCAACCTGAGTACTGAGCACCCAGCACCCTGAGCACTGAGCACCCTGAGGACTGAGCACCCAGCACCCTGAGTACTGAGCACCCAGCACCCTGAGTACTGAGCACTGAGCACCCTGAGCACTGAGCACCCAGCACCCTGAGTACTGAGCACCCAGCAACCTGAGTACTGAGCACTCAGCAACCTGAGTACTGAGCACCGAGCACCCCGAGCACTGAGCACCCAGCACCCTGAGCACTGAGCACCCTGAGGACTGAGCACCCAGCACCCTGAGTACTGAGCACCCAGCACCCTGAGTACTGAGCACCCAGCATCCTGAGTACTGAGCACCGATCACCCTGAGCACTGAGCATCCAGCACCCTGAGCACTGAGCACCCAGCACCCTGAGTACTGAGCACCCTGAGTACTGAGCACCCAGCACCCCGAGCACTGAGCACCCAGCACCCTGAGTACTGAGCACCCTGAGTGCTGAGCACCCAGCACCCTGAGTACTGAGCACCCAGCACCCTGAGCACTGAGCACCCAGCACCCTGAGTCCTGAGCACCCAGCACCCTGAGTACTTAGCACCCAGCACCTGAGCACTGAGCACCCAGCACCCTGAGTTCTGAGCACCGAGCACCCTGAGTACTGAGCACCCAGCACCCTGAGTACTGAGCACCCAGCACCCTGAGTACTGAGCACCGAGCACCCCGAGTACTGAGCACCCAGCACCCCGAGCACTGAGCACCCGGCACCCCGAGCACTGAGCACCCAGCACCCTGAGTACTGAGCACCCAGCACCCTGAGTACTGAGCACTGAGCACCCTGAGCACTGAGCACCCAGCACCCTGAGTACTGAGCACCCAGCAACCTGAGTACTGAGCACTCAGCAACCTGAGTACTGAGCACCGAGCACCCCGAGCACTGAGCACCCAGCACCCTGAGCACTGAGCACCCTGAGGACTGAGCACCCAGCACCCTGAGTACTGAGCACCCAGCACCCTGAGTACTGAGCACCCAGCATCCTGAGTACTGAGCACCGATCACCCTGAGCACTGAGCATCCAGCACCCCGAGCACTGAGCACCCAGCACCCTGAGTACTGAGCACCCTGAGTACTGAGCACCCAGCACCCCGAGCACTGAGCACCCAACACCCTGAGTACTGAGCACCCTGAGTGCTGAGCACCCAGCACCCTGAGTACTGAGCACCCAGCACCCTGAGCACTGAGCACCCAGCACCCGAGTACTGAGCACCCAGCACCCTGAGTACTTAGCACCCAGCACCTGAGCACTGAGCACCCAGCACCCTGAGTTCTGAGCACCGAGCACCCTGAGTACTGAGCACCCAGCACCCTGAGTACTGAGCACCCAGCACCCTGAGTACTGAGCACCGAGCACCCCGAGTACTGAGTACCCAGCACCCTGAGCACTGAGCACCCAGCACCCCGAGCACTGAGCACCCAGCATCCTGAGTACTGAGCACCGAGCACCCTGAGCACTGAGCACCCAGCACCCTGAGCACTGAGCACCCAGCACCCTGAGTACTGAGCACCCAGCACCATGAGTACTGAGCACACAGCACCCTGAGCACTGAGCACCCAGCAACCTGAGTACTGAGCACTCAGCACCCTGAGCACTGAGCACCCAGCACCCTGAGTACTGAGCACCGAGCACCCCGAGCACTGAGCACCCAGCACCCTGAGTACTGAGCACCCAGCACCAAAAGTACTGAGCACCGAGCATCCTGAGCACTGAGCACCGAGCACCCCGAGCACTGAGCACCCAGCACCCTGAGTACTGAGCACCCAGCACCAAGAGTACTGAGCAGCGAGCACCCCGAGCACTGAGCATCCAGCACCCTGTGTAATGAGCACCCAGCACCCTGAGTACTGAGCACCGAGCACCCCGAGTACTGAGCACCCAGCACCCTGAGCACTCAGCACCCAGCACACCGAGCACTGAGCACCCAGCACCCTGAGTACTGAGCTCCCAGCACCCCGAGCCCTGAGCACCCAGCGCCCCGAGCACTGAGCACCCAGCACCCCGAGCACTGAGCACCCAGCACCCGTAGCACTGAGCACCCAGCACCCCGAGCAATGAGCACCCAGCACCCTGAGTACTGAGCACCCAGCACCCCGAGTACTGAGCACCCAGCAACCTGAGCACCGAGCACCCAGCACCCCGAGCACTGAGCACCCAGCACCCTGAGCACTGAACACCCAGCACCCTGAGTACTGAGCACCGAGCACCCCGAGTACTGAGCACCCAGCACCCCGAGCACTGAGCACCGAGCACCCCGAGCACTGAGCACCCAGCACACTGAGCAATGAGCACCCAGCACCCCGAGCACTGAGCACCTAGCACCCCGAGCACTGAGCACCCAGCACCCCGAGCACTGAGCACCCAGCACCCCGAGCACTATACACCCAGCACC
Source organism: Microtus oregoni (assembly GCF_018167655.1). Taxonomy (NCBI): domain Eukaryota; kingdom Metazoa; phylum Chordata; class Mammalia; order Rodentia; family Cricetidae; genus Microtus; species Microtus oregoni. The sequence continues at coordinate 328,037 of NW_024543274.1, read as the reverse complement.
CCGAGTACTCAGCACCCAGCACCCTGAGCACTGAGCACCCAGCACCCTGAGCACTGAGCACAAAGCACGCTGAGTAATGAGCACTGAACACCCTGAGCACTGAGCACAAAGCACTCTGAGTACTGAGCACTGAGCACCCTGAGTACTGAGCACTGAGCACCGAGCACCCTGAGTACTGAGCACCCTGAGGACTGAGCACCCAGCACCCTGAGTACTGAGCACCCAGCACCCAGAGCACTGAGCACCGAGCACCCTGAGTACTGAACACCCAGCACCCTGAGCACTGAGCACTGAGCACCCAGCACCCTGAGCACTGAGCACTGAGCACCCAGCACCCCGAGCACTGAGCACCCAGCACCCTGAGCACCCAGCACCGTGAACACTGAGCACCCTGAGCACTGAGCACCCTGAGCACTGAGCACTGAGCACCCAGCACCCTGAGTACTGAGCTCCCAACACTCTAAGCACTGAGCACCCAGCACGCTGAGTACTGAGCACTGAGCACCCAGCACCCTGAGTACTGAGCACCCAGCACCCTAAGTACTGAGCACCCAGCACCCCGAGCACTGAGCACTGAGCAACCTGAGTACTGAGCACTGAGCACCCTTAGTACTGAGCACCGAGCACCCTGAGTACTGAGCACCCAGCACCCTGAGCACTGAGCACGGAGCACCCCGAGGACTGAGCACCCAGCACCGTGAGCACTGAGAACCCAGCACCTTGAGTACTGAGCACCGAGCACCCCGAGCACTGAGCACCCAGCACCCTGAGTAATGAGCACCCACCAAACCGAGCACAGAGCACCCAGCACCCTGAGTACTGAGCACCCAGCACCCTGAGGACTGAGCACCCAGCACCCTGAGTACTGAGCATTCAGCACCCTGAGTACTGAGCACCCAGCATCCTGAGTACTGAGCACCGATAACCCTGAGCACTGAGCATCCAGCACCCCGAGCACTGAGCACCCAGCACCCTGAGTACTGAGCACCCTGAGTGCTGAGCACCCAGCACCCTGCGTACTGAGCACCCAGCAACCTGAGTACTGAGCACCCAGCACCCTGAGTACTGAGCACCGAGCACCCTGAGTACTGAGCACCGAGCACCCCGAGTACTGAGCACCCAGCATCCTGAGTACTGAGCACCCAGCACCCTGAGTACTGAGCACCGAGCACCCCGAGTACTGAGCACCCAGCACCCTGAGTACTGAGCACCCAGCACCCTGAGTACTGAGCACCGAGCACCACGAGTACTGAGCACCCAGCACCCTGAGCACTGAGCACCCAGCACCCCGAGCACTGAGCACCCAGCACCCTGAGTACTGAGCACCGAGCACCCCGAGCACTGAGTACCCAGCACCCTGAGCACTGAGCACCCAGCACTCTGAGTACTGAGCACCCAGCACACTGAGTACTGAGCACCGAGCACCCCGAGTACTGAGCACACAGCACCCTGAGCACTGAGCACCCAGCACCCCGAGCACTGAGCACCCAACACCCTGAGTACTGAGCACCGAGCACCCCGAGCACTGAGCACCCAGCACCCTGAGCACTGAGCACCCAGCACCCTGAGTACTGAGCACCCAGCACCCTGAGTACTGAGCACCCAGCACCCTGAGCACTGAGCACAAAGCACGCTGAGTACTGAGCACACTGAGTACTGAGCACCGAGGACCCTGAACACTGAGCACCCAGCACCCTGAGCACTGAGCACCCAGCACCCCGAGAATGAGCACCCAGCACCCTGAGTACTGAGAACCGAGCCCCCTGAGTACTGAGCACCCAGCACGCTGAGCACTGAGCAACCAGCACCCCGAGTACTGAGCACCCAGCACCCAGAGCACTGAGCACCCAGCACCCCGAGAATGAGCACCCAGCACCCTGAGTACTGAGCACCCAGCACCCTGAGTACTGAGCACCCAGCACCCCGAGCACTGAGCACCCTGAATACTGAGCACCCAGCACCCTGAGTACTGTGCACTAAGCACCCAGAGGGCTGAGATCCCAGGACCCCGAGCACTGAGTACTGAGCACCCAGCACCCTGAGTACTGATCACCGAGCTCCACGAGCACTGAGCACCCTGAGTACTGAGCACCCAGCACCCTGAGAACTGAGCACCCAGCACCCTGAGCACTGAGCACCCAGCACCCTGAGTACTGAGCACCCAGCACCCCGAGCACTGAGCACCCAGCACCCTGAGTACTGAGCACCGAGCACCCTGAGTACTGAGCAACCAGAGCACTGAGCACCCAGCACCCTGAGTACTGAGCAGCGAGCACCCTGAGTACTGAGCACCCAGCACCCTGAGTACTGAGCACCCAGCACCCTGAGTACTGAGCACCGAGCACCCCGAGTACTGAGCACCCAGCACCCTGAGCACTCAGCACCCAGCACCCCGAGCACTGAGCACCCAGCACCCTGAGTACTGAGCTCCCAGCACCCCGAGCCCTGAGAACCCAGCACCCTGAGTACTGAGCACCCTGAGTACTGAGCACCGATCACCCTGAGCACTGACCACCCAGCACCCTGAGTACTGAGCACCCAATGTACTGAGCACCGAGCACACCGAGCACTGAGCACCCAGCACCCTGAGTACTGAGCACCAAGCACCCTGAGCACTGAACACCCAGCACCCTGAGTACTGAGCACCGAGCACCCCGAGCACTGAGCACCCAGCGCCCCGAGCACTGAGCACCCAGCACCCCGAGCACTGAGCACCCAGCACCCGTAGCACTGAGGACCCAGCACCCCGAGCAGTGAGCACCCAGCACCCTGAGCACTGAGCACCCAGCACCCCGAGTACTGAGCACCCAGCAACCTGAGCACCGAGCACCCAGCACCCCGAGCACTGAGCACCCAGCACCCTGAGCACTGAACACCCAACACCCTGAGTACTGAGCACCGAGCACCCCGAGTACTGAGCACCCAGCACCCCGAGCACTGAGCACCGAGCACCCCGAGCACTGAGCACCCAGCACCCCGAGCACTGAGCACCCAGCACCCCGAGCACTGAGCACCCAGCACCCCGAGCACTGAGGACCCAGCACCCCGAGCACTGAGCACCCAGCACCCCGAGCACTGAGCACCCAGCACCCCGAGCACTGAGCACCCAGCACCCCGAGTACTCAGCACCCAGCACCCTGAGCACTGAGCACCCAGCACCCTGAGCACTGAGCACAAAGCACGCTGAGTACTGAGCACTGAACACCCTGAGCACTGAGCACAAAGCACTCTGAGTACTGAGCACTGAGCACCCTGAGTACTGAGCACTGAGCACCGAGCACCCTGAGTACTGAGCACCCTGAGGACTGAGCACCCAGCACCCTGAGTACTGAGCACCCAGCACCCAGAGCACTGAGCACCGAGCACCCTGAGTACTGAACACCCAGCACCCTGAGCACTGAGCACTGAGCACCCAGCACCCTGAGCACTGAGCACTGAGCACCCAGCACCCCGAGCACTGAGCACCCAGCACCCTGAGCACCCAGCACCGTGAACACTGAGCACCCTGAGCACTGAGCACACTGAGCACTGAGCACTGAGCACCCAGCACCCTGAGTACTGAGCACCCAACACTCTAAGCACTGAGCACCCAGCACGCTGAGTACTGAGCACTGAGCACACAGCACCCTGAGTACTGAGCACCCAGCACCCCGAGCACTGAGCACCCAGTGCCCCGAGCACTGAGCACCCAGCACCCCGAGCACTGAGCACTGAGCACACTGAGCACTGAGCACCCAGCACCCCGAGTACTGGGCACTGAGCACCCTGAGTACTGAGCACCCAGCACCCCGAGTACTGAGCACTGAGCACCGTGAGTACTGAGCATCCAGCACCCTGAACACTGAGCACTGAGCACACTGAGCACTGAGCACCTAGCACCCCGAGTACTGAGCACTGAGCACCCTGAGTACTGATCACCCAGCACCCTGAGCACTGAGCACGGAGCACCCCGAGGACTGAGCACCCAGCACCCTGAGCACTGAGCACCCAGCACATTGAGTACTGAGCACCGAGCACCCCGAGCACTGAGCACCCAGCACCCTGAGTACTGAGCACCCAGCACCCTGAGCACTGAGCACCCACACCCTGAGCACTGAGCACCCAGCACCCCGAGCACTGAGCACCCAGCACCCTGAGTACTGAGCACCCAACACCCAGAGTACTGAGCACCCAGCACCCTGAGAACTGAGCACCCTGCACCCTGAGTACTGAGCACCCAGCACCCTGAGTACTGAGCACCCAGCACCCTGAGCACTGAGCACTGAGCACCCAGCACCCTGAGCACTGAGAACTGACCACCCAGCACCCCGAGCACTGAGCACCCAGCACCCCGAGCACTGACCACCCAGCACCCTGAGCACTGAGCACCCAGCACCCCGAGAATGAGCACCCAGCCCCCTGAGTACTGAGCACCCAGCACCATGAGTACTGAGCACCCAGCACCCTGAGTACTGAGCACTCAACACCCTGAGTTCTGAGCACCGAGCAACCCGAGCACTGAGCACCCAGCACACTGAGCACTGAGCACCCAGCACCCCGAGCACTGAGCACCCAGCACCCCGAGCACTGAGCACCCAGCACCCTGAGCACTGAGCACCCAGCACCCTGAGCACTGAGCACCCAGCACCCCGAGTACTGAGCACCCAGCACCCTGAGCACTGAGCACCCAGCACCCCGAGTACTGAGCACCCAGCACCCCGAGTACTGAGCACCGAGCACCCCGAGCACTGAGCACCCAGCACCCTGAGTACTGAGCACCCAGCACCCTGAGTACTGAGCACCCCGAGTAGTGAGAACCCAGCACCCCGATCACTGAGCACCCAGCACCCTGAGTACTGAGAACAGATCACCCTGAGTACTGAGCACCCAGCACCCTGAATACTGAGCCCCCAGCACCCTGAGTACTGAGCACCCAGCACACCGAGCACTGAGCACCCAGCAACCCGAGAATGAGCACCCAGCACCCTGAGTACTGAGAACCGAGCACCCTGAGTACTGAGAACCCAGCACCCTGAGTACTGAGCACCCAGCACCCTGAGCACTGAGCACCCAGCAGCCCGAGCACTGAGCACCCAGCATCCTGAGCACTGAGTACTGAGCACCCAGCACCCTGAGCACTGAGCACCCAGCACCCTGAGCACTGAGCACCCAGCACCCTGATTACTGAGCACCCAGCACCCCAAGCACTGAGCACCGAGCACCCTGAGTACTGAGCACCCAGCACGCTGAGCACATAGCACCCAGCACCCCGAATACTGAGCACCCAGCACCCTGAGCACTGAGCACCCAGCAGCCCGAGCACTGAGCACCCAGCATCCTGAGCACTGAGTACTGAGCACCCAGCACCCTGAGCACTGAGCACCCAGCACCCTGAGCACTGAGCACCCAGCACCCTGAGTACTGAGCACCCAGCACCCCTAGCACTGAGCACCCAGCACCCTGAGCACTGAGCACCCAGCACCCTGAGTACTGAGCATCAAGCACGCTGAGCACTGAGCACCCAGCACCCTGAGCACTGAGCACCCAGCACCCTGAGCACTGAGCACCCAGCACCCTGAGTCCTGAGCACCGAGCACCCCGAGCACTGAGCACCGGGTACCCCGAGCACTGAGCACCCAGCAACCTGAGTACTGAGCACCCAGCACCCTGAGTACTGAGCACTGAGCACTGAGCACCCTGAGCACTGAGCACCCAGCACCCTGAGCACTGAGCACCCAGCATCCTGAGCACTGAGTACTGAGCACCCAGCACCCTGAGCACTGAGCAGCCAGCACCCTGAGCACTGAGCACCCAGCACCCTGAGTATTGAGCACCCAGCACCCCAAACACTGAGCAGCGAGCACCCTGAGAACTGAGCACCGAGCACCCTGAGTACTGAGCACCCAGCACCATGAGTACTGAGCCCCGAGCACCCAGAGTACTGAGCACCGAGCACCCTGAGCACTGAGCACCCAGCACCCTGAGTACTGAGCACCAAGCACCCTGAGTACTGAGCACCCAGCACCCTGAGAACTGAGCAACGAGCACCCTGAGTACTGAGCACCCAGCACCCCGAGAATGAGCACCCAGCACCATGAGTATTGAGCACCGAGCACCCTGAGCACTGAGCACCCAGCACCCTGAATACTGAGCACCAAGCACCCTGAGCACTGAGCACCCAGCACCCCGAGCACTGAGCACCCAGCACCCTGAGCACTGAGCACCCGGCACCCTGAGCACTGAGCACCCAGCACCCCGAGTACTGAGCACCCAGCACCCCGAGTACTGAGCGCCGAGCACCCCGAGAACTGAGCACACAGCACCCTGAGTACTGAGCACCCAGCACCCTGAGTACTGAGCACCCCGAGTACTGAGAACCCAGCACCCCGATCACTGAGCACCCAGCACCCTGAGTACTGAGAACAGATCACCCTGAGTACTGAGCACCCAGCACCCTGAGTACTGAGCCCCCAGCACCCTGAGTACTGAGCACCCAGCACCCCGAGCACTGAGCACCCAGCACCCCGAGAATGAGCACCCAGCACCCTGAGTACTGAGAACCGAGCATCCTGAGTACTGAGCACCCAGCACCCTGAGTACTGAGCCCCCAGCACCCTGAGTACTGAGCACCCAGCACCCCGAGCACTGAGTACCCAGCACCCCGAGAATGAGCACCCAGCACCCTGAGTACTGAGCACCCAGCACCCCGAGCACGGAGCACCCAGGACCCCGAGCACTGAGTACTGAGCACTCAGCACCCTGAGTACTGAGCACCGAGCTCCCCGAGCACTGAGCACCCAGCACCCTGAGCACTGAGCACCCAGCACCCTGAGCACTGAGCACCCAGCACCCTGAGTCCTGAGCACCCAGCACGCTGAGTACTGAGCACCCAGCACCCCGAGCACTGAGCATCCAGCACCCTGAGTACTGAGCACTGAGCACCCAGCGCCCCGAGCACTGAGCACCCAGCACCCTGTGTACTGAGCACTGAGCACCCTGAGTACTAAGCACCCAGCACCCTGAGTACTGAGCACCCATGACCCTGAGCACTGAGCACCGAGCACCCCGAGCACTGAGCACCCAGCACCCTGAGCACTCACCACCCATCACCCCGATCACTGAGCACCCAGCACCCTGAGCACTGACCACCCAGCACCCTGAGCACTGAGCACCCAGCACCCAGAGCACTGAGCACCCAGCACCCTGAGTACTGAGAACCCAGCACACTGAGTACTGAGCACCCAGCACCCTGAGCACTGAGCACCCAGCAGCCCGAGCACTGAGCACCCAGCACCCCGAGAATGAGCACCCAGCACCATGAGTACTGAGCCCCGAGCACCCAGAGTACTGAGCACCGAGAACCCTGAGTACTGAGCACCCAGCACCCTGAGAACTGAGCACCGAGCACCCTGAGTACTGAGCACCCAGCACCCAGAGAATGAGCACCCAGCACCATGAGTTCTGAGCACCGAGCACCCTGAGCACTGAGCACCCAGCACCCTGAGTACTGAGCACCAAGCACCCTGAGTACTGAGCACCCAGCACCCTGAGTACTGAGCACCCAGCACCCTGAGTTCTGAGCACCCAGCTCCCTGAGCACTGAGCAAACTGAGTACTGAGCAACCAGCACCCTGAGCACTGAGCACCCAGCACCCCGAGCACTGAGCACCCAGCACCCCGAGCACTGAGCACTGAGCACCCTGAGCACTGAGGACCCAGCACCCCGAGCACTAAGCACCCAGCACCCTGAGTACTGAGCACCCAGCACCCTGAGCACTGAGCACACTGAGTACTGAGCAACCAGCACCCTGAGCACTGAGCACCCAGCACCCCGAGCACTGAGCACCCAGCACGCTGAGTACTGAGCACTGAGCACCCAGCACCCTGAGTACTGAGCACCCAGCACCCTGAGTACTGAGCACCCAGCACCCCGAGCACTGAGCACTGAGCACCCTGAGTACTGAGCACTGAGCACCCTTAGTACTGAGCACCGAGCACCCTGAGTACTGAGCACCCAGCACCCTGAGCACTGAGCACGGAGCACCCCGAGGACTGAGCACCCAGCACCGTGAGAACTGAGCACCCAGCACCTTGAGTACTGAGCACCGAGCACCCCGAGCAATGAGCACCAAGCACCCTGAGTACTGAGCACCCAGCACCCCGAGCACTGAGCACCCAGCACCCTGAGTACTGAGCACCCAGCACACTGAGTACTGAGCACTGAGCACCCTGAGCACTGAGCACCAAACACCCCGAGCACTGAGCACCCAGCACCCTGAGTACTGAGCACCCAGCACCCTGAGTACTGAGCACCCAGCATCCTGAGTACTGAGCACCCTGAGGACTGAGCACCCAGCACCCTGAGTACTGAGTACCCAGCACCCTGAGTACTGAGCACCCAGCATCCTGAGTACTGAGCACCGATCAACCTGAGCACTGAGCATCCAGCACCCTGAGCACTGAGCACCCTGAGGACTGAGCACCCAGCAACCTGAGTACTGAGCACCCAGCATCCTGAGTACTGAGCACCGATCACCCTGAGCACTCAGCATCCAGCACCCCGAGCACTGAGCACCCAGCACCCTGAGTACTGAGCACCCTGAGTACTGAGCACCCAGCACCCCTAGCACTGAGCACCCAGCACCCTGAGTACTGAGCACCCTGAGTGCTGAGCACCCAGCACCCTGAGTACTGAGCAGCCAGCACCCTGAGCACTGAGCACCCAGCACCCTGAGTACTGAGCACCCAGCACCCTGAGAACTTAGCACCCAGCAAATGAGCACTGAGCACCCAGCACCCTGAGTACTGAGCACCGAGCACCCTGAGTACTGAGCACCCAGCACCCTGAGTACTGAGCACCGAGCACCCCGAGTACTGAGCACCCAGCACCCTGAGAACTGAGCACCCAGCACCCTGAGCACTGAGCACCCAGCACCCTGAGTACTGAGCACCGAGCACCCCGAGCACTGAGCACCCAGCACCCTGAGCACTGAGCACCCAGCACCCTGAGTACAGAGCATCCAGCACCCTGAGTACTGAGCACACAGCACCCTGAGCACTGAGCACCCAGCACCCTGAGTACTGAGCACCCACCACCCTGAGTACTGAGCACCCAGCACCCTGAGTACTGAGCACCCAGCACCCTGAGTACTGAGCACCCAGCACCCTGAGTACTGAGCACCGAGCACCCCGAGTACTGAGCACCCAGCACCCCGAGGACTGAGCACCCAGCACCCTGAGCACTGAGCACCCAGCACACTGAGTCCTGAGTACTGAGCACCCTGAGTACTGAGCACCCAGCATCCAGAGCACTGAGCACCCAGCACCCTGAGTACTGAGCACCGAGCACCCTAGGCATTGAGCACCCAGCACCCTGAGTACTGAGCACCCAGCACCAAATGTACTGAGCACCGAGCATCCTGAGCACTGAGCACCGAGAACCCCGAGCACTGAGCAACCAGCACCCTGAGTACTGAGCACCCAGCACCAAGAGTACTGAGCAGCGAGCACCCCGAGCACTGAGCACCCAGCACATTGAGTAATGAGCACCCAGCACCACGAGTACTGAGCACCCAGCACCAAAAGTACTGAGCACCGAGCATCCTGAGCACTGAGCACCCAGCACCCCGAGAATGAGCACCCAGCCCCCTGAGTACTGAGCACCCATGACCCTGAGCACTGAGCACCGAGCACCCCGAGCACTGAGCACCCAGCACCCTGAGCACTGAGCACCCAGCACCCAGAGCACTGAGCACCCAGCACTCTGAGCACTGAGCACCCAGCACCCTGAGTACTGAGCACCCAGCACCCTGAGTATTGAGCACCCAGACCACGAGCACTGAGCACCCAGCACCCCTAGCACTGTGCACCCAGCACCCTGAGTACTGAGAACCCAGCACCCTGAGTACTGAGCACCCAGCACCCTGAGCACTGAGCACCCAGCAGCCCGAGCACTGAGCACCCAGCATCCTGAGCACTGAGTACTGAGCACCCAGCACCCTGAGCACTGAGCACCCAGCACCCTGAGCACTGAGCACCCAGCACCCTGAGTACTGAGCACCCAGCACCCCAAGCACTGAGCACCGAGCACCCTGAGTACTGAGCACCCAGCACGCTGAGCACTGAGCACCCAGCACCCCGAATACTGAGCACCCAGCACCCTGAGTACTGAGCACCCAGCACCCTGAGTACTGAGCACCCAGGACCCCTAGCACTGAGCACCCAGCACCCCGAGCACTGAGCACCCAGCACCCCGAGAATGAGCACCCAGCACCCTGAGTACTGAGAACCGAGCACCCTGAGTACTGAGCACCCAGCACCCAGAGTACTGAGCCCCCAGCACCCTGAGTCCTGAGCACCGAGCACCCCGAGCACTGAGCACCGGGTACCCCGAGCACTGAGCACCCAGCAACCTGAGTACTGAGCACCCAGCACCCTGAGTACTGAGCACTGAGCACCCTGAGCACTGAGCACCCAGCACCCTGAGCACTGAGCAACCAGCATCCTGAGCACTGAGTACTGAGCACCCAGCACCCTGAGCACTGAGCAGCCAGCACCCTGAGCACTGATCACCCAGCACCCTGAGTATTGAGCACCCAGCACCCCAAACACTGAGCAGCGAGCACCCTGAGAACTGAGCACCGAGCACCCTGAGTACTGAGCACCCAGCACCATGAGTACTGAGCCCCGAGCACCCAGAGTACTGAGCACCGAGCACCCTGAGCACTGAGCACCCAGCACCCTGAGTACTGAGCACCAAGCACCCTGAGTACTGAGCACCCATCACCCCGAGAATGAGCACCCAGCACCATGAGTACTGAGCCCCGAGCACCCAGAGTACTGAGCACCGAGCACCCTGAGCACTGAGCACCCAGCACCCTGAGAACTGAGCACCGAGCACCCTGAGTACTGAGCACCCAGCACCCCGAGAATGAGCACCCAGCACCATGAGTACTGAGCACCCAGCACCCTGAGCACTGAGCACTGAGCACCCTGAGCACTGAGGACCCAGCACCCCGAGCACTGAGCACCCAGCACCCTGAGTACTGAGCACCCAGCACCCTGAGCACTGAGCACACTGAGTACTGAGCAACAAGCACCCTGAGCACTGAGCACCCAGCACCCGAGCACTGAGCACCCAGCACCCTGAGCACTGAGCACCCAGCACCCTGAGCACTGAGCACCCAGCACCCCGAGTACTGAGCACCCAGCACCCCGAGTACTGAGCACCGAGCACCCCGAGCACTGAGCACCCAGCACCCTGAGTACTGAGCAACAAGCACCATGAGTACTGAGCACACAGCACCCTGAGCACTGAGCACCCAGCAACCTGAGTACTGAGCACCCAGCACCCTGAGTACTGAGCACCCTGCAACCTGAGCACTGAGCACCCAGCACCCTGAGTACTGAGCACCGAGCACCCCTAGCACTGAGCACCCAGCACCCTGAGTACTGAGCACCCAGCACCCTGAGAACTTAGCACCCAGCAAATGAGCACTGAGCACCCAGCACCCTGAGTACTGAGCACCGAGCACCCTGAGTACTGAGCACCCAGCACCCTGAGTACTGAGCACCGAGCACCCCGAGTACTGAGCACCCAGCACCCTGAGAACTGAGCACCCAGCACCCTGAGCACTGAGCACCCAGCACCCTGAGTACTGAGCACCGAGCACCCCGAGCACTGAGCACCCAGCACCCTGAGCACTGAGCACCCAGCACCCTGAGTACAGAGCATCCAGCACCCTGAGTACTGAGCACACAGCACCCTGAGCACTGAGCACCCAGCACCCTGAGTACTGAGCACCCACCACCCTGAGTACTGAGCACCCAGCACCCTGAGTACTGAGCACCCAGCACCCTGAGTACTGAGCACCCAGCACCCTGAGTACTGAGCACCGAGCACCCCGAGTACTGAGCACCCAGCACCCCGAGGACTGAGCACCCAGCACCCTGAGCACTGAGCACCCAGCACACTGAGTCCTGAGTACTGAGCACCCTGAGTACTGAGCACCCAGCATCCAGAGCACTGAGCACCCAGCACCCTGAGTACTGAGCACCGAGCACCCTAGGCATTGAGCACCCAGCACCCTGAGTACTGAGCACCCAGCACCAAATGTACTGAGCACCGAGCATCCTGAGCACTGAGCACCGAGAACCCCGAGCACTGAGCAACCAGCACCCTGAGTACTGAGCACCCAGCACCAAGAGTACTGAGCAGCGAGCACCCCGAGCACTGAGCACCCAGCACATTGAGTAATGAGCACCCAGCACCACGAGTACTGAGCACCCAGCACCAAAAGTACTGAGCACCGAGCATCCTGAGCACTGAGCACCCAGCACCCCGAGAATGAGCACCCAGCCCCCTGAGTACTGAGCACCCATGACCCTGAGCACTGAGCACCGAGCACCCCGAGCACTGAGCACCCAGCACCCTGAGCACTGAGCACCCAGCACCCAGAGCACTGAGCACCCAGCACTCTGAGCACTGAGCACCCAGCACCCTGAGTACTGAGCACCCAGCACCCTGAGTACTGAGCACCCAGACCACGAGCACTGAGCACCCAGCACCCCTAGCACTGTGCACCCAGCACCCTGAGTACTGAGAACCCAGCACCCTGAGTACTGAGCACCCAGCACCCTGAGCACTGAGCACCCAGCAGCCCGAGCACTGAGCACCCAGCATCCTGAGCACTGAGTACTGAGCACCCAGCACCCTGAGCACTGAGCACCCAGCACCCTGAGCACTGAGCACCCAGCACCCTGAGTACTGAGCACCCAGCACCCCAAGCACTGAGCACCGAGCACCCTGAGTACTGAGCACCCAGCACGCTGAGCACGGAGCACCCAGCACCCCGAATACTGAGCACCCAGCACCCTGAGTACTGAGCACCCAGCACCCTGAGTACTGAGCACCCAGGACCCCTAGCACTGAGCACCCAGCACCCCGAGCACTGAGCACCCAGCACCCCGAGAATGAGCACCCAGCACCCTGAGTACTGAGAACCGAGCACCCTGAGTACTGAGCACCCAGCACCCAGAGTACTGAGCCCCCAGCACCCTGAGTCCTGAGCACCGAGCACCCCGAGCACTGAGCACCGGGTACCCCGAGCACTGAGCACCCAGCAACCTGAGTACTGAGCACCCAGCACCCTGAGTACTGAGCACTGAGCACCCTGAGCACTGAGCACCCAGCACCCTGAGCACTGAGCAACCAGCATCCTGAGCACTGAGTACTGAGCACCCAGCACCCTGAGCACTGAGCAGCCAGCACCCTGAGCACTGATCACCCAGCACCCTGAGTATTGAGCACCCAGCACCCCAAACACTGAGCAGCGTGCACCCTGAGAACTGAGCACCGAGCACCCTGAGTACTGAGCACCCAGCACCATGAGTACTGAGCCCCGAGCACCCAGAGTACTGAGCACCGAGCACCCTGAGCACTGAGCACCCAGCACAGTGAGTACTGAGCACCAAGCACCCTGAGTACTGAGCACCCATCACCCCGAGAATGAGCACCCAGCACCATGAGTACTGAGCCCCGAGCACCCAGAGTACTGAGCACCGAGCACCCTGAGCACTGAGCACCCAGCACCCTGAGAACTGAGCACCGAGCACCCTGAGTACTGAGCACCCAGCACCCCGAGAATGAGCACCCAGCACCATGAGTACTGAGCACCGAGCACCCTGAGCACTGAGCACCCAGCACCCTGAGTACTGAGCACCAAGCACCCTGAGTACTGAGCACCCATCACCCCGAGAATGAGCACCCAGCACCATGAGTACTGAGCCCCGAGCACCCAGAGTACTGAGCACCGAGCACCCTGAGCACTGAGCACCCAGCACCCCGAGCACTGAGCACTGAGCACCCTGAGCACTGAGGACCCAGCACCCCGAGCACTGAGCACCCAGCACCCTGAGTACTGAGCACCCAGCACCCTGAGCACTGAGCACACTGAGTACTGAGCAACAAGCACCCTGAGCACTGAGCACCCAGCACCCGAGCACTGAGCACCCAGCACCCTGAGCACTGAGCACCCAGCACCCTGAGCACTGAGCACCCAGCACCCCGAGTACTGAGCACCCAGCACCCCGAGTACTGAGCACCGAGCACCCCGAGCACTGAGCACCCAGCACCCTGAGTACTGAGCAACAAGCACCATGAGTACTGAGCACACAGCACCCTGAGCACTGAGCACCCAGCAACCTGAGTACTGAGCACCCAGCACCCTGAGTACTGAGCACCCTGCAACCTGAGCACTGAGCACCCAGCACCCTGAGTACTGAGCACCGAGCACCCCTAGCACTGAGCACCCAGCACCCTGAGTACTGAGCACCCAGCACCCTGAGAACTTAGCACCCAGCAAATGAGCACTGAGCACCCAGCACCCTGAGTACTGAGCACCGAGCACCCTGAGTACTGAGCACCCAGCACCCTGAGTACTGAGCACCGAGCACCCCGAGTACTGAGCACCCAGCACCCTGAGAACTGAGCACCCAGCACCCTGAGCACTGAGCACCCAGCACCCTGAGTACTGAGCACCGAGCACCCCGAGCACTGAGCACCCAGCACCCTGAGCACTGAGCACCCAGCACCCTGAGTACAGAGCATCCAGCACCCTGAGTACTGAGCACACAGCACCCTGAGCACTGAGCACCCAGCACCCTGAGTACTGAGCACCCACCACCCTGAGTACTGAGCACCCAGCACCCTGAGTACTGAGCACCCAGCACCCTGAGTACTGAGCACCCAGCACCCTGAGTACTGAGCACCGAGCACCCCGAGTACTGAGCACCCAGCACCCCGAGGACTGAGCACCCAGCACCCTGAGCACTGAGCACCCAGCACACTGAGTCCTGAGTACTGAGCACCCTGAGTACTGAGCACCCAGCATCCAGAGCACTGAGCACCCAGCACCCTGAGTACTGAGCACCGAGCACCCTAGGCATTGAGCACCCAGCACCCTGAGTACTGAGCACCCAGCACCAAATGTACTGAGCACCGAGCATCCTGAGCACTGAGCACCGAGAACCCCGAGCACTGAGCACCCAGCACCCTGAGTACTGAGCACCCAGAACCAAGAGTACTGAGCAGCGAGCACCCCGAGCACTGAGCACCCAGCACATTGAGTAATGAGCACCCAGCACCACGAGTACTGAGCACCCAGCACCAAAAGTACTGAGCACCGAGCATCCTGAGCACTGAGCACCCAGCACCCCGAGAATGAGCACCCAGCCCCCTGAGTACTGAGCACCCATGACCCTGAGCACTGAGCACCGAGCACCCCGAGCACTGAGCACGAAGCACCCTGAGCACTGAGCACCCAGCACCCAGAGCACTGAGCACCCAGCACTCTGAGCACTGAGCACCCAGCACCCTGAGTACTGAGCACCCAGCACCCTGAGTACTGAGCACCCAGACCACGAGCACTGAGCACCCAGCACCCCTAGCACTGTGCACCCAGCACCCTGAGTACTGAGAACCCAGCACCCTGAGTACTGAGCACCCAGCACCCTGAGCACTGAGCACCCAGCAGCCCGAGCACTGAGCACCCAGCATCCTGAGCACTGAGTACTGAGCACCCAGCACCCTGAGCACTGAGCACCCAGCACCCTGAGCACTGAGCACCCAGCACCCTGAGTACTGAGCACCCAGCACCCCAAGCACTGAGCACCGAGCACCCTGAGTACTGAGCACCCAGCACGCTGAGCACTGAGCACCCAGCACCCCGAATACTGAGCACCCAGCACCCTGAGTACTGAGCACCCAGCACCCTGAGTACTGAGCACCCAGGACCCCTAGCACTGAGCACCCAGCACCCCGAGCACTGAGCACCCAGCACCCCGAGAATGAGCACCCAGCACCCTGAGTACTGAGAACCGAGCACCCTGAGTACTGAGCACCCAGCACCCTGAGTACTGAGCCCCCAGCACCCTGAGTCCTGAGCAACGAGCACCCCGAGCACTGAGCACCGGGTACCCCGAGCACTGAGCACCCAGCAACCTGAGTACTGAGCACCCAGCACCCTGAGTACTGAGCACTGAGCACCCTGAGCACTGAGCACCCAGCACCCTGAGCACTGAGCAACCAGCATCCTGAGCACTGAGTATTGAGCACCCAGCACCCTGAGCACTGAGCAGCCAGCACCCTGAGCACTGATCACCCAGCACCCTGAGTATTGTGCACCCAGCACCCCAAACACTGAGCAGCGTGCACCCTGAGAACTGAGCACCGAGCACCCTGAGTACTGAGCACCCAGCACCATGAGTACTGAGCCCCGAGCACCCAGAGTACTGAGCACCGAGCACCCTGAGCACTGAGCACCCAGCACCCTGAGTACTGAGCACCAAGCACCCTGAGTACTGAGCACCCATCACCCCGAGAATGAGCACCCAGCACCATGAGTACTGAGCCCCGAGCACCCAGAGTACTGAGCACCGAGCACCCTGAGCACTGAGCACCCAGCACCCTGAGAACTGAGCACCGAGCACCCTGAGTACTGAGCACCCAGCACCCCGAGAATGAGCACCCAGCACCATGAGTACTGAGCACCGAGCACCCTGAGCCCTGAGCACCCAGCACCCTGAGTACTGAGCACCAAGCACCCTGAGTACTGAGCACCCAGCACCCTTAGTACTGAGCACACAGCACCCTGAGTTCTGAGCACCCAGCACCCTGAGCACTGAGCACACTGAGTACTGAGCAACCAGCACCCTGAGCACTGAGCACCCAGCACCCCGAGCACTGAGCACCCAGCACCCCGAGCACTGAGCACTGAGCACCCTGAGCACTGAGGACCCAGCACCCCGAGCACTGAGCACCCAGCACCCTGAGTACTGAGCACCCAGCACCCTGAGCACTGAGCACACTGAGTACTGAGCAACAAGCACCCTGAGCACTGAGCACCCAGCACCCGAGCACTGAGCACCCTGCACCCTGAGCACTGAGCACCCAGCACCCTGAGCACTGAGAACCCAGCACCCCGAGTACTGAGCACCCAGCACCCCGAGCACTGAGCACCCTGAATACTGAGCACCCAGCACCCTGAGTACTGTGCACTAAGCACCCAGAGGGCTGAGAACCCAGGACCCCGAGCACTGAGTACTGAGTACCCAGCACCCTGAGTACTGAGCACCGAGCTCCAGGAGCACTGAGCACCCTGAGTACTGAGCACCCAGCACAATGAGAACTGAGCACCCAGCACCCTGAGCACTGAGCACCCAGCTCCCTGAGTACTGAGCACCCAGCACCCCGAGCACTGAGCACCCAGCACCCTGAGTACTGAGCACCCAGCACCCTGAGTACTGAGCAACCAGAGCACTGAGCACCCAGCACCCTGAGTACTGAGCACCCTGAGGACTGAGCACCGATCACCCTGAGCACTGAGCACCGAGCACCCTGAGTACTGAGCACCCAGCACCCTGAGCACTGAGCACCCAGCACCCTGAGTACTGAGCAGCGAGCACCCTGAGTACTGAGCACCCAGCACCCTGAGTACTGAGCACCCAGCACCCTGAGTACTGAGCACCGAGCACCCCGAGTACTGAGCACCCAGCACCCTGAGCACTCAGCACCCAGCACCCCGAGCACTGAGCACCCAGCACCCTGAGTACTGAGCTCCCAGCACCCCGAGCCCTGAGCACCCAGCACCCTGAGTACTGAGCACCCTGAGTACTGAGCACCGATCACCCTGAGTACTGAGCACCAAGCACCCTGAGTACTGAGCACCCATCACCCCGAGAATGAGCACCCAGCACCATGAGTACTGAGCCCCGAGCACCCAGAGTACTGAGCACCGAGCACCCTGAGCACTGAGCACCCAGCACCCTGAGAACTGAGCACCGAGCACCCTGAGTACTGAGCACCCAGCACCCCGAGAATGAGCACAAAGCACCATGAGTACTGAGCACCGAGCACCCTGAGCACTGAGCACCCAGCACCCTGAGTACTGAGCACCAAGCACCCTGAGTACTGAGCACCCAGCACCCTTAGTACTGAGCACACAGCACCCTGAGTTCTGAGCACCCAGCACCCTGAGCACTGAGCACACTGAGTACTGAGCAACCAGCACCCTGAGCACTGAGCACCCAGCACCCCGAGCACTGAGCACCCAGCACCCCGAGCACTGAGCACTGAGCACCCTGAGCACTGAGGACCCAGCACCCCGAGCACTGAGCACCCAGCACCCTGAGTACTGAGCACCCAGCACCCTGAGCACTGAGCACACTGAGTACTGAGCAACAAGCACCCTGAGCACTGAGCACCCAGCACACGAGCACTGAGCACCCAGCACCCTGAGCACTGAGCACCCAGCACCCTGAGCACTGAGCACCCAGCACCCCGAGTACTGAGCACCTAGCACCCCGAGTACTGAGCACCGAGCACCCCGAGCACTGAGCACCCAGCACCCTGAGTACTGAGCAACAAGCACCATGAGTACTGAGCACACAGCACCCTGAGCACTGAGCACCCAGCAACCTGAGTACTGAGCACCCAGCACCCTGAGTACTGAGCACCCTGCAACCTGAGCACTGAGCACCCAGCACCCTGAGTACTGAGCACCGAGCACCCCTAGCACTGAGCACCCAGCACCCTGAGTACTGAGCACCCAGCACCAAAAGTACTGAGCACCGAGCATCCTGAGCACTGAGCACCGAGCAACCCGAGCACTGAGCACCGAGCACCCTGAGTACTGAGCACCCAGCACGCTGAGCACTGAGCACCCAGCACCCCGAATACTGAGCACCCAGCACCCTGAGTACTGAGCACCCAGCACCCTGAGTACTGAGCACCCAGGACCCCTAGCACTGAGCACCCAGCACCCCGAGCACTGAGCACCCAGCACCCCGAGAATGAGCACCCAGCACCCTGAGTACTGAGAACCGAGCACCCTGAGTACTGAGCACCCAGCACCCTGAGTACTGAGCCCCCAGCACCCTGAGTCCTGAGCAACGAGCACCCCGAGCACTGAGCACCGGGTACCCCGAGCACTGAGCACCCAGCAACCTGAGTACTGAGCACCCAGCACCCTGAGTACTGAGCACTGAGCACCCTGAGCACTGAGCACCCAGCACCCTGAGCACTGAGCAACCAGCATCCTGAGCACTGAGTACTGAGCACCCAGCACCCTGAGCACTGAGCAGCCAGCACCCTGAGCACTGATCACCCAGCACCCTGAGTATTGAGCACCCAGCACCCCAAACACTGAGCAGCGTGCACCCTGAGAACTGAGCACCGAGCACCCTGAGTACTGAGCACCCAGCACCATGAGTACTGAGCCCCGAGCACCCAGAGTACTGAGCACCGAGCACCCTGAGCACTGAGCACCCAGCACCCTGAGTACTGAGCACCAAGCACCCTGAGTACTGAGCACCCATCACCCCGAGAATGAGCACCCAGCACCATGAGTACTGAGCCCCGAGCACCCAGAGTACTGAGCACCGAGCACCCTGAGCACTGAGCACCCAGCACCCTGAGAACTGAGCACCGAGCACCCTGAGTACTGAGCACCGAGCACCCCTAGCACTGAGCACCCAGCACCCTGAGTACTGAGCACCCAGCACCCTTAGTACTGAGCACCCAGCACCCTGAGTTCTGAGCACCCAGCACCCTGAGCACTGAGCACACTGAGTACTGAGCAACCAGCACCCTGAGCACTGAGCACCCAGCACCCCGAGCACTGAGCACCCAGCACCCCGAGCACTGAGCACTGAGCACCCTGAGCACTGAGGACCCAGCACCCCGAGCACTGAGCACCCAGCACCCTGAGTACTGAGCACCCAGCACCCTGAGCACTGAGCACACTGAGTACTGAGCAACAAGCACCCTGAGCACTGATTACCCAGCACCCGAGCACTGAGCACCCAGCACCCTGAGCACTGAGCACCCAGCACCCTGAGCACTGAGAACCCAGCACCCCGAGTACTGAGCACCCAGCACCCCGAGTACTGAGCACCGAGCACCCCGAGCACTGAGCACCCAGCACCCTGAGTACTGAGCAACAAGCACCATGAGTACTGAGCACACAGCACCCTGAGCACTGAGCACCCAGCAACCTGAGTACTGAGCACCCAGCACCCTGAGTACTGAGCACCCTGCAACCTGAGCACTGAGCACCCAGCACCCTGAGTACTGAGCACCGAGCACCCCTAGCACTGAGCACCCAGCACCCTGAGTACTGAGCACCCAGCACCAAAAGTACTGAGCACCGAGCATCCTGAGCACTGAGCACCGAGCAACCCGAGCACTGAGCACCCAGCACCCTGAGTACTGAGCACCCAGCACCCTGAGTACTGAGCAGCGAGCACCCCGAGCACTGAGCACCCAGCACCCTGTGTAATGAGCACCCAGCACCCCGAGTACTGAGCACCCAGCCCCGTGAGTACTGAGCACCCAGCACCCTGAGTACTGAGCACCCAGCACCCTGAGCACTGAGCACAAAGCACGCTGAGTACTGAGCACACTGAGTACTGAGCACCGAGGACCCTGAACACTGAGCACCCAGCACCCTGAGCACTGAGCACCCAGCAGCCCGAGAATG
Organism: Microtus oregoni; assembly: GCF_018167655.1. Classification (NCBI taxonomy): domain Eukaryota; kingdom Metazoa; phylum Chordata; class Mammalia; order Rodentia; family Cricetidae; genus Microtus; species Microtus oregoni. Next base: position 307,521 of record NW_024543274.1, on the reverse strand, counting down.
AGCACCCAGCACCCTGAGTACTGAGAACCGAGCACCCTGAGTACTGAGCACCCAGCACGCTGAGCACTGAGCAACCAGCACCCCGAGTACTGAGCACACAGCACCCAGACCACTGAGCACCCAGCACCCCGAGAATGAGCACCCAGCACCCTGAGTACTGAGCACCCAGCACCCTGAGTACTGAGCACCCAGCACCCCGAGCACTGAGCACCCTGAATACTGAGCACCCAGCACCCTGAGTACTGTGCACTAAGCACCCAGAGGGCTGAGAACCCAGGACCCCGAGCACTGAGTACTGAGTACCCAGCACCCTGAGTACTGAGCACCGAGCTCCAGGAGCACTGAGCACCCTGAGTACTGAGCACCCAGCACAATGAGAACTGAGCACCCAGCACCCTGAGCACTGAGCACCCAGCTCCCTGAGTACTGAGCACCCAGCACCCCGAGCACTGAGCACCCAGCACCCTGAGTACTGAGCACCCAGCACCCTGAGTACTGAGCAACCAGAGCACTGAGCACCCAGCACCCTGAGTACTGAGCACCCTGAGGACTGAGCACCGATCACCCTGAGCACTGAGCACCGAGCACCCTGAGTACTGAGCACCCAGCACCCTGAGCACTGAGCACCCAGCACCCTGAGTACTGAGCAGCGAGCACCCTGAGTACTGAGCACCCAGCACCCTGAGTACTGAGCACCCAGCACCCTGAGTACTGAGCACCGAGCACCCCGAGTACTGAGCACCCTGCACCCTGAGCACTCAGCACCCAGCACCACGAGCACTGAGCACCCAGCACCCTGAGTACTGAGCTCCCAGCACCCCGAGCCCTGAGCACCCAGCACCCTGAGTACTGAGCACCCTGAGTACTGAGCACCGATCACCCTGAGCACTGAGCACCCAGCACCCTGAGTACTGAGCACCAAGCACCCTGAGTACTGAGCACCCATCACCCCGAGAATGAGCACCCAGCACCATGAGTACTGAGCCCCGAGCACCCAGAGTACTGAGCACCGAGCACCCTGAGCACTGAGCACCCAGCACCCTGAGAACTGAGCACCGAGCACCCTGAGTACTGAGCACCCAGCACCCCGAGAATGAGCACAAAGCACCATGAGTACTGAGCACCGAGCACCCTGAGCACTGAGCACCCAGCACCCTGAGTACTGAGCACCAAGCACCCTGAGTACTGAGCACCCAGCACCCTTAGTACTGAGCACACAGCACCCTGAGTTCTGAGCACCCAGCACCCTGAGCACTGAGCACACTGAGTACTGAGCAACCAGCACCCTGAGCACTGAGCACCCAGCACCCCGAGCACTGAGCACCCAGCACCCCGAGCACTGAGCACTGAGCACCCTGAGCATTGAGGACCCAGCACCCCGAGCACTGAGCACCCAGCACCCTGAGTACTGAGCACCCAGCACCCTGAGCACTGAGCACACTGAGTACTGAGCAACAAGCACCCTGAGCACTGAGCACCCAGCACCCGAGCACTGAGCACCCAGCACCCTGAGCACTGAGCACCCAGCACCCTGAGCACTGAGCACCCAGCACCCCGAGTACTGAGCACCCAGCACCCCGAGTACTGAGCACCGAGCACCCCGAGCACTGAGCACCCAGCACCCTGAGTACTGAGCAACAAGCACCATGAGTACTGAGCACACAGCACCCTGAGCACTGAGCACCCAGCAACCTGAGTACTGAGCACCCAGCACCCTGAGTACTGAGCACCCTGCAACCTGAGCACTGAGCACCCAGCACCCTGAGTACTGAGCACCGAGCACCCCTAGCACTGAGCACCCAGCACCCTGAGTACTGAGCACCCAGCACCAAAAGTACTGAGCACCGAGCATCCTGAGCACTGAGCACCGAGCAACCCGAGCACTGAGCACCCAGCACCCTGAGTACTGAGCACCCAGCACCAAGAGTACTGAGCAGCGAGCACCCCGAGCACTGAGCACCCAGCACCCTGTGTAATGAGCACCCAGCACCCCGAGTACTGAGCACCCAGCCCCGTGAATACTGAGCACCCAGCACCCTGAGTACTGAGCACCCAGCACCCTGAGCACTGAGCACAAAGCACGCTGAGTACTGAGCACACTGAGTACTGAGCACCGAGGACCCTGAACACTGAGCACCCAGCACCCTGAGCACTGAGCACCCAGCACCCCGAGAATGAGCACCCAGCACCCTGAGTACTGAGAACCGAGCACCCTGAGTACTGAGCACCCAGCACGCTGAGCACTGAGCAACCAGCACCCCGAGTACTGAGCACCCAGCACCCAGAGCACTGAGCACCCAGCACCCCGAGAATGAGCACCCAGCACCCTGAGTACTGAGCACCCAGCACCCTGAGTACTGAGCACCCAGCACCCCGAGCACTGAGCACCCTGAATACTGAGCACCCAGCACCCTGAGTACTGTGCACTAAGCACCCAGAGGGCTGAGAACCCAGGACCCCGAGCACTGAGTACTGAGCACCCAGCACCCTGAGTACTGAGCACCGAGCTCCACGAGCACTGAGCACCCTGAGTACTGAGCACCCAGCACAATGAGAACTGAGCACCCAGCACCCTGAGCACTGAGCACCCAGCTCCCTGAGTACTGAGCACCCAGCACCCCGAGCACTGAGCACCCAGCACCCTGAGTACTGAGCACCCAGCACCCTGAGTACTGAGCAACCAGAGCACTGAGCACCCAGCACCCTGAGTACTGAGCACCCTGAGGACTGAGCACCGATCACCCTGAGCACTGAGCACCGAGCACCCTGAGTACTGAGCACCCAGCACCCTGAGCACTGAGCACCCAGCACCCTGAGTACTGAGCAGCGAGCACCCTGAGTACTGAGCACCCAGCACCCTGAGTACTGAGCACCCAGCACCCTGAGTACTGAGCACCGAGCACCCCGAGTACTGAGCACCCAGCACCCTGAGCACTCAGCACCCAGCACCCCGAGCACTGAGCACCAAGCACTCTGAGTACTGAGCTCCCAGCACCCCGAGCCCTGAGCACCCAGCACCCTGAGTACTGAGCACCCTGAGTACTGAGCACCGATCACCCTGAGCACTGACCACCCAGCACCCTGAGTACTGAGCACCCAAACTACTGAGCACCGAGCACACCGAGCACTGAGCACCCAGCACCCTGAGTACTGAGCACCAAGCACCCTGAGCACTGAGCACCCAGCACCCTGAGTACTGAGCACCGAGCACCCCGAGCACTGAGCACACAGCGCCCCGAGCACTGAGCACCCAGCACCCCGAGCACTGAGCACCCAACACCCGTAGCACTGAGGACCCAGCACCCCGAGCAGTGAGCACCCAGCACCCTGAGCACTGAGCACCCAGCACCCCGAGTACTGAGCACCCAGCAACCTGAGCACCGAGCACCCAGCACCCCGAGCACTGAGCACCCAGCACCCTGAGCACTGAACACAAAGCACCCTGAGTACTGAGAACCGAGCACCCCGAGTACTGAGCACCCAGCACCACGAGCACTGAGCACCGAGCACCCCGAGCACTGAGCACCCAGCACCCCGAGCACTGAGCACCCAGCACCCCGAGTACTGAGCACCCAGCAACCTGAGCACCGAGCACCCAGCACCCCGAGCACTGAGCAACCAGCACCCCGAGCACTGAGCACCCAGCACCCCGAGCACTGAGCACCCAGCACCCCGAGCACTGAGCACCCAGCACCCCGAGCACTGAGCACCCAGCACCCCGAGTACTCAGCGCCCAGCACCCTGAGCACTGAGCACCCAGCACCCTGAGCACTGAGCACAAAGCACGCTGAGTACTGAGCACTGAACACCCTGAGCACTGAGCACAAAGCACACTGAGTACTGAGCACTGAGCACCCTGAGTACTGAGCACTGAGCACCGAGCACCCTGAGTACTGAGCACCCTGAGGACTGAGCACCCAGCACCCTGAGTACTGAGCACCCAGCACCCAGAGCACTGAGCACCGAGCACCCTGAGTACTGAACACCCAGCACCCTGAGCACTGAGCACTGAGCACCCAGCACCCTGAGCACTGAGCACTGAGCACCCAGCACCCCGAGCACTGAGCACCCAGCACCCTGAGCACCCAGCACCGTGAACACTGAGCACCCTGAGCACTGAGCACACTGAGCACTGAGCACCCAGCACCCTGAGTACTGAGCACCCAACACTCTAAGCACTGAGCACTCAGCACGCTGAGTACTGAGCACTGAGCACACAGCACCCTGAGTACTGAGCACCCAGCACCCCGAGCACTGAGCACCCAGCGTCCCGAGCACTGAGCACCCAGCACCCCGAGCACTGAGCACTGAGCACACTGAGCACTGAGCACCCAGCACCCCGAGTACTGAGCACTGAGCACCCTGAGTACTGAGCACCCAGCACCCCGAGTACTGAGCACTGAGCACCGTGAGTACTGAGCATCCAGCACCCTGAGCACTGAGCACTGAGCACACTGAGCACTGAGCACCCAGCACCCCGAGTACTGAGCACTGAGCACCCTGAGTACTGAGCACCCAGCACCCTGAGCACTGAGCACCCAGCACATTGAGTACTGAGCACCGAGCACCCCGAGCACTGAGCACCCAGCACCCTGAGTACTGAGCACCCAGCACCCTGAGCACTGAGCACCCACACCCTGAGCACTGAGCACCCAGCACCCCGAGCACTGAGCACCCAGCACCCTGAGTACTGAGCACCCAACACCCAGAGTACTGAGCACCCAGCACCCTGAGAACTGAGCACCCTGCACCCTGAGTACTGAGCACCCAGCACCCTGAGTACTGAGCACCCAGCACCCTGAGCACTGAGCACTGAGCACCCAGCACCCTGAGCACTGAGCACTGAGCACCCAGCACCATGAGTACTGAGCACCCAGCACCCTGAGTACTGAGCACTCAGCACCCTGAGTTCTGAGCACCGAGCAACCCGAGCACTGAGCACCCAGCACACTGAGCACTGAGCACCCTGAGGACTGAGCACCCACCACCCTGAGCACTGAGCACCCAGCACCCTGGGTACTGAGCACCGATCACCCTGAGCACTGAGCACCCAGCACCCCGAGCACTGAGCACCCAGCACCCTGAGCACTGAGCACCCAGCACCCTGAGTACTGAGCACCCTGAGTACTGAGCACCGATCACCCTGAGCACTGAGCACCCAGCACCCTGAGTACTGAGCACCCAGCACCCTGAGCACTGAGCACCCAGCACCCTGAGCACTGAGCACCCAGCACCCTGAGTACTGAGCACCCAGCACCCTGAGTACTGAGTACCCAGCACCCTGAGCACTGAGCACCCAGCACCCTGAGTACTGAGCACCGAGCACCCTGAGTACTGAGCACATAGCACCCTGAGTACTGAGCACCCAGGACCCTGAGCACTGAGCACCCAGCACCCTGAGTACTGAGCACCCAGCACCCTGAGTACTGAGCACCCAGCACCCCGAGCACTGAGCACCCAGCACCCCGAGCACTGAGCACCCAGCACCCCGAGCACTGAGCACCCAGCACCCCGAGCACTGAGCACCCAGCACCCCGAGCACTGAGCACCCAGCACCCCGAGCACTGAGCACCCAGCACCCTGAGCACTGAGCACCCAGCACCCTGAGCACTGAGCACCCAGCACCCCGAGTACTGAGCACCCAGCACCCCGAGTACTGAGCACCGAGCACCCCGAGCACTGAGCACCCAGCACCCTGAGTACTGAGCACCCAGCACCCTGAGTACTGAGCACCCCGAGTACTGAGAACCCAGCACCCCGATCACTGAGCACCCAGCACCCTGAGTACTGAGAACAGATCACCCTGAGTACTGAGCACCCAGCACCCTGAATACTGAGCCCCCAGCACCCTGAGTACTGAGCACCCAGCACCCCGAGCACTGAGCACCCAGCAACCCGAGAATGAGCACCCAGCACCCTGAGTACTGAGAACCGAGCACCCTGAGTACTGAGCACCCAGCACCCTGAGTAATGAGCCCCCAGCACCCTGAGTACTGAGCACCCAGCACCCCGAGCACTGAGTACTCAGCACCCCGAGAATGAGCACCCAGCACCCTGAGTACTGAGCACCCAGCACCCCGAGCACGGAGCACCCAGGACCCCGAGCACTGAGTACTGAGCACTCAGCACCCTGAGTACTGAGCACCGAGCTCCCCGAGCACTGAGCACCCAGCACCCTGAGCACTGAGCACCCAGCACCCTGAGCACTGAGCACCCAGCACCCTGAGTACTGAGCACCCAGCACGCTGAGTACTGAGCACCCAGCACCCCGAGCACTGAGCACCCAGCACCCTGAGTACTGAGCACAGAGCACCCAGCGCCCCGAGCACTGAGCACCCAGCACCCTGTGTACTGAGCACTGAGCACCCTGAGTACTAAGCACCCAGCACGCTGAGTACTGAGCACCCATGACCCTGAGCACTGAGCACCGAGCACCCCGTGCACTGAGCACCCAGCACCCTGAGCACTCACCACCCATCACCCCGATCACTGAGCACCCAGCACCCTGAGCACTGAGCACCCAGCACCCTGAGCACTGAGCACCCAGCACCCAGAGCACTGAGCACGCAGCGCTCTGAGCACTGAGCACCCAGCACCCTGAGTACTGAGCACCCAGCACCCTGAGTACTGAGCACCCAGACCACGAGCACTGAGCACCCAGCACCCCTAGCACTGTGCACCCAGCACCCTGAGTACTGAGAACCCAGCACCCTGAGTACTGAGCACCCAGCACCCTGAGCACTGAGCACCCAGCACCCTGAGCACTGAGCACCCAGCACCCTGAGTACTGAGCACCCAGCACCCCAAGCACTGAGCACCGAGCACCCTGAGTACTGAGCACCCAGCACGCTGAGCACTGAGCACCCAGCACCCCGAATACTGAGCACCCAGCACCCTGAGTACTGAGCACCCAGCACCCTGAGTACTGAGCACCCAGCACCCCTAGCACTGAGCACCCAGCACCCTGAGCACTGAGCACCCAGCACCCTGAGTACTGAGCATCAAGCACGCTGAGCACTGAGCACCCAGCACCCTGAGCACTGAGCACCCATGAGGCTGAGCACTGAGCACCCAGCACCCTGAATCCTGAGCACCGAGCAGCCCGAGCACTGAGCACCGGGTACCCCGAGCACTGAGCACCCAGCAACCTGAGAACTGAGCACCCAGCACCCTGAGTACTGAGCACTGAGCACTGAGCACCTTGAGCACTGAGCACCCAGCACCCTGAGCACTGAGCACCCAGCATCCTGAGCACTGAGTACTGAGCACCCAGCACCCTGAGCACTGAGCAGCCAGCACCCTGAGCACTGAGCACCCAGCACCCTGAGTATTAAGCACCCAGCACCCCAAACACTGAGCAGCGAGCACCCTGAGAACTGAGCACCGAGCACCCTGAGTACTGAGCACCCAGCACCATGAGTACTGAGCCCCGAGCACCCAGAGTACTGAGCACCGAGCACCCTGAGCACTGAGCACCCAGCACCCTGAGTACTGAGCACCAAGCACCCTGAGTACTGAGCACCCAGCACCCCGAGAATGAGCACCCAGCACCATAAGTACTGAGCCCTGAGCACCCAGAGTACTGAGCACCGAGCACCCTGAGCACTGAGCACCCAGCACCCTGAGAACTGAGCACCGAGCACCCTGAGTACTGAGCACCCAGCACCCCGAGAATGAGCACCCAGCACCATGAGTACTGAGCACCGAGCACCCTGAGCACTGAGCACCCAGCACCCTGAGTACTGAGCACCAAGCACCCTGAGTACTGAGCACCCAGCACCCTGAGTACTGAGCACCCAGCACCCTGAGTTCTGAGCACCCAGCACCCTGAGCACTGAGCACACTGAGTACTGAGCAACCAGCACCCTGAGCACTGAGCACCCAGCAACCCGAGCACTGAGCACCCAGCACCCCGAGCACTGAGCACTGAGCACCCTGAGCACTGAGGACCCAGCACCCCGAGCACTGAGCACCCAGCACCCTGAGTACTGCGCACCCAGCACCCTGAGCACTGAGCACACTGAGTACTGAGCAACCAGCACCCTGAGCACTGAGCACCCAGCACCCCGAGCACTGAGCACCCAGCACCCTGAGCACTGAGCACCCAGCACACTGAGCACTGAGCACCCAGCACCCCGAGTACTGAGCCCCGAGCACCCCGAGCACTGAGCACACAGCACCCTGAGTACTGAGCACCCAGCACCCTGAGTACTGAGCACCCCGAGTACTGAGAACCCAGCACCCCGATCACTGAGCACCCAGCACCCTGAGTACTGAGAACAGATCACCCTGAGTACTGAGCACCCAGCACCCTGAGTACTGAGCCCCCAGCACCCTGAGTACTGAGCACCCAGCACCCCGAGCACTGAGCACCCAGCACCCCGAGAATGAGCACCCAGCACCCTGAGTACTGAGAACCGAGCACCCTGAGTACTGAGCACCCAGCACCCTGAGTACTGAGCCCCCAGCAACCTGAGTACTGAGCACCCAGCACCCCGAGCACTGAGTACCCAGCACCCCGGGAATGAGCACCCAGCACCCTGAGTACTGAGCACCCAGCACCCCGAGCACGGAGCACCCAGGACCCCGAGCACTGAGTACTGAGCACTCAGCACCCTGAGTACTGAGCACCGAGCTCCCCGAGCACTGAGCACCCAGCACCCTGAGCACTGAGCACCCAGCACCCTGAGCACTGAGCACCCAGCACCCTGAGTACTGAGCACCCAGCACGCTGAGTACTGAGCACCCAGCACCCCGAGCACTGAGCACCCAGCACCCTGTGTACTGAGCACTGAGCACCCTGAGTACTAAGCACCCAGCACCCTGAGTACTGAGCACCCATGACCCTGAGCACTGAGCACCGAGCACCCCGAGCACTGAGCACCCAGCACCCTGAGCACTCACCACCCATCACCCCGATCACTGAGCACCCAGCACCCTGAGCACTGAGCACCCAGCACCCTGAGCACTGAGCACCCAGCACCCAGAGCACTGAGCACCCAGCACTCTGAGCACTGAGCACCCAGCACCCTGAGTACTGAGCACCCAGCACCCTGAGTACTGAGCACCCAGACCACGAGCACTGAGCACCCAGCACCCCTAGCACTGTGCACCCAGCACCCTGACTACTGAGAACCCAGCACACTGAGTACTGAGCACCCAGCACCCTGAGCACTGAGCACCCAGCAGCCCGAGCACTGAGCACCCAGCATCCTGAGCACTGAGTACTGAGCACCCAGAACCCTGAGCACTGAGCACCCAGCACCCTGAGCACTGAGCACCCAGCACCCTGAGTACTGAGCACCCAGCACCCCAAGCACTGAGCACCGAGCACCCTGAGTACTGAGCACCCAGCACGCTGAGCACTGAGCACCCAGCACCCCGAATACTGAGCACCCAGCACCATGAGTACTGAGCACCCAGCACCCTGAGTACTGAGCACCAAGCACCCCTAGCACTGAGCACCCAGCACCCTGAGCACTGAGCACCCAGCACCCTGAGTACTGAGCATCAAGCACGCTGAGCACTGAGCACCCAGCACCCTGAGCACTGAGCACCCAGCACCCTGAGCACTGAGCACCCAGCACCCTGAGTCCTGAGCACCGAGCACCCCGAGCACTGAGCACCGGGTACCCCAAGCACTGAGCACCCAGCAACCTGAGTACTGAGCACCCAGCACCCTGAGTACTGAGCACTGAGCACTGAGCACCCTGAGCACTGAGCACCCAGCACCCTGAGCACTGAGCACCCAGCATTCTGAGCACTGAGTACTGAGCACCCAGCACCCTGAGCACTGAGCAGCCAGCACCCTGAGCACTGAGCACACAGCACCCTGAGTATTGAGCACCCAGCACCCCAAACACTGAGCAGCGAGCACCCTGAGAACTGAGCACCGAGCACCCTGAGTACTGAGCACCCAGCACCATGAGTACTGAGCCCCAAGCACAGAGAGTACTGAGCACCGAGCACCCTGAGCACTGAGCACCCAGCACCCTGAGTACTGAGCACCAAGCACCCTGAGTACTGAGCACCCAGCACCCCGAGAATGAGCACCCAGCACCATGAGTACTGAGCCCTGAGCACCCAGAGTATTGAGCACCGAGCACCCTGAGCACTGAGCACCCAGCACCCTGAGAACTGAGCACCGAGCACCCTGAGTACTGAGCACCCAGCACCCCGAGAATGAGCACCCAGCACCATGAGTACTGAGAACCGAGCACCCTGAGCACTGAGCACCCAGCACCCTGAGTACTGAGCACCAAGCACCCTGAGTACTGAGCACCCAGCACCCTGAGTACTGAGCACCCAGCACCCTGAGTACTGAGCACCCAGCACCCTGAGCACTGAGCACACTGAGTACTGAGCAACCAGCACCCTGAGCACTGAGCACCCAGCACCCCGAGCACTGAGCACTGAGCACCCTGAGCACTGAGCACCAAACACCCCGAGCACTGAGCACCCAGCACCCTGAGTACTGAGCACCCAGCACCCTGAGTACTGAGCACCCAGCATCCTGAGTACTGAGCACCCTGAGGACTGAGCACCCAGCACCCTGAGTACTGAGCACCCAGCACCCTGAGTACTGAGCACCCAGCATCCTGAGTACTGAGCACCGATCAACCTGAGCACTGAGCATCCAGCACCCTGAGCACTGAGCACCCTGAGGACTGAGCACCCAGCAACCTGAGTACTGAGCACCCAGCATCCTGAGTACTGAGCACCCTGAGTACTGAGCACCCAGCACCCCTAGCACTGAGCACCCAGCACCCTGAGTACTGAGAACCGAGCACCCTGAGCACTGAGCACCCAGCACCCCGAGCACTGAGCACTGAGCACCCTGAGCACTGAGCACCAAACACCCCGAGCACTGAGCACCCAGCACCCTGAGTACTGAGCACCCAGCACCCTGAGTACTGAGCACCCAGCATCCTGAGTACTGAGCACCCTGAGGACTGAGCACCCAGCACCCTGAGTACTGAGCACCCAGCACCCTGAGTACTGAGCACCCAGCATCCTGAGTACTGAGCACCGATCAACCTGAGCACTGAGCATCCAGCACCCTGAGCACTGAGCACCCTGAGGACTGAGCACCCAGCAACCTGAGTACTGAGCACCCAGCATCCTGAGTACTGAGCACCCTGAGTACTGAGCACCCAGCACCCCTAGCACTGAGCACCCAGCACCATGAGTACTGAGAACCGAGCACCCTGAGCACTGAGCACCCAGCACCCTGAGTACTGAGCACCAAGCACCCTGAGTACTGAGCACCCTGCACCCTGAGTACTGAGCACCCAGCACCCTGAGTACTGAGCACCCAGCACCCTGAGCACTGAGCACACTGAGTACTGAGCAACCAGCACCCTGAGCACTGAGCACCCAGCACCCCGAGCACTGAGCACCCAGCACCCCGAGCACTGAGCACTGAACACCCTGAGCACTGAGGACCCAGCACCCCGAGCACTGAGCACCCAGCACCCTGAGTACTGAGCACCCAGCACCCTGAGCACTGAGCACACTGAGTACTGAGCAACCAGCACCCTGAGCACTGAGCACCCAGCACCCCGAGCACTGAGCACCCAGCACCCTGAGCACTGAGCACCCAGCACCCTGAGCACTGAGCACCCAGCACCCCGAGTACTGAGCCCCGAGCACCCCAAGCACTGAGCACACAGCACCCTGAGTACTGAGCACCCAGCACCCTGAGTACTGAGCACCCCGAGTACTGAGAACCCAGCACCCCGATCACTGAGCAGCCAGCACCCTGAGTACTGAGAACAGATCACCCTGAGTACTGAGCACCCAGCACCCTGAGTACTGAGCCCCCAGCACCCTGAGTACTGAGCACCCAGCACCCTGAGCACTGAGCACCCAGCACCCCGAGAATGAGCACCCAGCACAGTGAGTACTGAGAACCGAGCACCCTGAGTACTGAGCACCCAGCACCCTGAGTACTGAGCCCCCAGCAACCTGAGTACTGAGCACCCAGCACCCCGAGCACTGAGTACCCAGCACCCCGGGAATGAGCACCCAGCACCCTGAGTACTGAGCACCCAGCACCCCGAGCACGGAGCACCCAGGACCCCGAGCACTGAGTACTGAGCACTCAGCACCCTGAGTACTGAGCACCGAGCTCCCCGAGCACTGAGCACCCAGCACCCTGAGCACTGAGCACCCAGCACCCTGAGCACTGAGCACCCAGCACCCTGAGTACTGAGCACCCAGCACGCTGAGTACTGAGCACCCAGCACCCCGAGCACTGAGCACCCAGCACCCTGAGTACTGAGCACTGAGCACCCAGCGCCCCGAGCACTGAGCACCCAGCACCCTGTGTACTGAGCACTGAGCACCCTGAGTACTAAGCACCCAGCACCCTGAGTACTGAGCACCCATGACCCTGAGCACTGAGCACCGAGCACCCCGAGCACTGAGCACCCAGCACCCTGAGCACTCACCACCCATCACCCCGATCACTGAGCACCCAGCACCCTGAGCACTGAGCACCCAGCACCCTGAGCACTGAGCACCCAGCACCCAGAGCACTGAGCACCCAGCACTCTGAGCACTGAGCACCCAGCACCCTGAGTACTGAGCACCCAGCACCCTGAGTACTGAGCACCCAGACCACGAGCACTGAGCACACAGCACCCCTAGCACTGTGCACCCAGCACCCTGAGTACTGAGAACCCAGCACACTGAGTACTGAGCACCCAGCACCCTGAGCACTGAGCACCCAGCAGCCCGAGCACTGAGCACCCAGCATCCTGAGCACTGAGTACTGAGCACCCAGAACCCTGAGCACTGAGCACCCAGCACCCTGAGCACTGAGCACCCAGCACCCTGAGTACTGAGCACCCAGCACCCCAAGCACTGAGCACCGAGCACCCTGAGTACTGAGCACCCAGCACGCTGAGCACTGAGCACCCAGCACCCCGAATACTGAGCACCCAGCACCATGAGTACTGAGCACCCAGCACCCTGAGTACTGAGCACCAAGCACCCCTAGCACTGAGCACCCAGCACCCTGAGCACTGAGCACCCAGCACCCTGAGTACTGAGCATCAAGCACGCTGAGCACTGAGCACCCAGCACCCTGAGCACTGAGCACCCAGCACCCTGAGCACTGAGCACCCAGCACCCTGAGTCCTGAGCACCGAGCACCCCGAGCACTGAGCACCGGGTACCCCAAGCACTGAGCACCCAGCAACCTGAGTACTGAGCACCCAGCACCCTGAGTACTGAGCACTGAGCACTGAGCACCCTGAGCACTGAGCACCCAGCACCCTGAGCACTGAGCACCCAGCATCCTGAGCACTGAGTACTGAGCACCCAGCACCCTGAGCACTGAGCAGCCAGCACCCTGAGCACTGAGCACACAGCACCCTGAGTATTGAGCACCCAGCACCCCAAACACTGAGCAGCGAGCACCCTGAGAACTGAGCACCGAGCACCCTGAGTACTGAGCACCCAGCACCATGAGTACTGAGCCCCGAGCACAGAGAGTACTGAGCACCGAGCACCCTGAGCACTGAGCACCCAGCACCCTGAGTACTGAGCACCAAGCACCCTGAGTACTGAGCACCCAGCACCCCGAGAATGAGCACCCAGCACCATGAGTACTGAGCCCTGAGCACCCAGAGTATTGAGCACCGAGCACCCTGAGCACTGAGCTCCCAGCACCCTGAAAACTGAGCACCGAGCACCCTGAGTACTGAGCACCCAGCACCCCGAGAATGAGAACCCAGCACCATGAGTACTGAGAACCGAGCACCCTGAGCACTGAGCACCCAGCACCCTGAGTACTGAGCACCAAGCACCCTGAGTACTGAGCACCCAGCACCCTGAGTACTGAGCACCCATCACCCTGAGTACTGAGCACCCAGCACCCTGAGCACTGAGCACACTGAGTACTGAGCAACCAGCACCCTGAGCACTGAGCACCCAGCACCCCAAGCACTGAGCACTGAGCACCCTGAGCACTGAGCACCAAACACCCCGAGCACTGAGCACCCAGCACCCTGAGTACTGAGCACCCAGCACCCTGAGTACTGAGCACCCAGCATCCTGAGTACTGAGCACCCTGAGGACTGAGCACCCAGCACCCTGAGTACTGAGCACCCAGCACCCTGAGTACTGAGCAACCAGCATCCTGAGTACTGAGCACCGATCAACCTGAGCACTGAGCATCCAGCACCCTGAGCACTGAGCACCCTGAGGACTGAGCACCCAGCAACCTGAGTACTGAGCACCCAGCATCCTGAGTACTGAGCACCCTGAGTACTGAGCACCCAGCACCCCTAGCACTGAGCACCCAGCACCCTGAGTACTGAGCACCCTGAGTGTGGAGCACCCTGCACCCTGAGTACTGAGCAGCCAGCACCCTGAGTACTGAGCACCCTGAGTGCTGAGCACCCTGCACCCTGAGTACTGAGCACCCAGCATCCTGAGTACTGAGCACCCTGAGTACTGAGCATCCAGCACCCCGAGCACTGAGCACCCAGCACCCTGAGTACTGAGCACCCTGAGTACTGAGCACCCAGCACCCCTAGCACTGAGCACCCAGCACCCTGAGTACTGAGCACCCTGAGTGCTGAGCACCCTGCACCCTGAGTACTGAGCAGCCAGCACCCTGAGCACTGAGCACCCAGCACCCTGAGTACTGAGCACCCAGCACCCTGAGAACTTAGCACCCAGCAAATGAGCACTGAGCACCCAGCACCCTGAGTACTGAGCACCGAGCACCCTGAGTACTGAGCACCCAGCACCCTGAGTACTGAGCACCGAGCACCCCGAGTACTGAGCACCCAGCACCCTGAGAACTGAGCACCCAGCACCCTGAGCACTGAGCACCCAGCACCCTGAGTACTGAGCACCGAGCACCCCGAGCACTGAGCACCCAGCACCCTGAGCACTGAGCACCCAGCACCCTGAGTACTGAGCATCCAGCACCCTGAGTACTGAGAACACAGCACCCTGAGCACTGAGCACCCAGCACCCTGAGTACTGAGCACCCACCACCCTGAGTACTGAGCACCCAGCACCCTGAGTACTGAGCACCCAGCACCCTGAGTACTGAGCACCCAGCACCCTGAGTACTGAGCACCGAGCACCCCGAGTACTGAGCACCCAGCACCCCGAGGACTGAGCACCCAGCACCCTGAGCACTGAGCACCCAGCACCCTGAGTCCTGAGTACTGAGCACCCTGAGTACTGAGCACCCAGCATCCAGAGCACTGAGCACCCAGCACCCTGAGTACTGAGCACCGAGCACCCTAGGCACTGAGCACCCAGCACCCTGAGTACTGAGCACCCAGCACCAAATATACTGAGCACCGAGCATCCTGAGCACTGAGCACCGAGAACCCCGAGCACTGAGCACCCAGCACCCTGAGTACTGAGCACCCAGCACCAAGAGTACTGAGCAGCGAGCACCCCGAGCACTGAGCGCCCAGCACATTGAGTAATGAGCACACAGCACCCCGAGTACTGAGCACCCAGCACCAAAAGTACTGAGCACCGTGCATCCTGAGCACTGAGCACCCAGCACCCCGAGAATGAGCACCCAGCACCCTGAGTACTGAGCACCCATGACCCTGAGCACTGAGCACCGAGCACCCCGAGCACTGAGCACCCAGCACCCTGAGCACTGAGCACCCAGCACCCAGAGCACTGAGCACCCAGCACTCTGAGCACTGAGCACCCAGCACCCTGAGTACTGAGCACCCAGCACCCTGAGTACTGAGCACCCAGACCACGAGCTCTGAGCACCCAGCACCCCTAGCACTGTGCACCCAGCACCCTGAGTACTGAGAACCCAGCACCCTGAGTACTGAGCACCCAGCACCCTGAGCACTGAGCACCCAGCAGCCCGAGCACTGAGCACCCAGCATCCTGAGCACTGAGTACTGAGCACCCAGCACCCTGAGCACTGAGCACCCAGCACCCTGAGCACTGAGCACCCAGCACCCTGAGTACTGAGCACCCAGCACCCCAAGCACTGAGCACCGAGCACCCTGAGTACTGAGCACCCAGCACGCTGAGCACTGAGCACCCAGCACCCCGAATACTGAGCACCCAGCACCCTGAGTACTGAGCACCCAGCACCCTGAGTACTGAGCACCCAGGACCCCTAGCACTGAGCACCCAGCACCCCGAGCACTGAGCACCCAGCACCCCGAGAATGAGCACCCAGCACCCTGAGTACTGATAACCGAGCACCCTGAGTACTGAGCACCCAGCACCCTGAGTGCTGAGCCCCCAGCACCCTGAGTCCTGAGCACCGAGCACCCCGAGCACTGAGCACCGGGTACCCCGAGCACTGAGCACCCAGCAACCTGAGTACTGAGCACCCAGCACCCTGAGTACTGAGCACTGAGCACTGAGCACCCTGAGCACTGAGCACCCAGCACCCTGAGCACTGAGCAACCAGCATCCTGAGCACTGAGTACTGAGCACCCAGCACCCTGAGCACTGAGCAGCCAGCACCCTGAGCACTGATCACCCAGCACCCTGAGTATTGAGCACCCAGCACCCCAAACACTGAGCAGCGAGCACCCTGAGTACTGAGCACCCATCACCCCGAGAATGAGCACCCAGCACCATGAGTACTGAGCCCCGAGCACCCAGAGTACTGAGCACCGAGCACCCTGAGCACTGAGCACCCAGCACCCTGAGAACTGAGCACCGAGCACCCTGAGTACTGAGCACCCAGCACCCCGAGAATGAGCACCCAGCACCATGAGTACTGAGCACCGAGCACCCTGAGCACTGAGCACCCAGCACCCTGAGTACTGAGCACCAAGCACCCTGAGTACTGAGCACCCAGCACCCTGAGTACTGAGCACCCAGCACCCTGAGTTCTGAGCACCCAGCACCCTGAGCACTGAGCACACTGAGTACTGAGTAACCAGCACCCTGAGCACTGAGCACCCAGCACCCCGAGCACTGAGCACCCAGCACCCCGGGCACTGAGCACTGAGCACCCTGAGCACTGAGGACCCAGCACCCCGAGCACTGAGCACCCAGCACCCTGGGTACTGAGCACCCAGCACCCTGAGCACTGAGCACACTGAGTACTGAGCAACCAGCACCCTGAGCACTGAGCACCCAGCACATCGAGCACTGAGCACCCAGCACCCTGAGCACTGAGCACCCAGCACCCTGAGCACTGAGCACCCAGCACCCCGAGTACTGAGCACCCAGCACCCCGAGTACTGAGCACCGAGCACCCCGAGCACTGAGCACCCAGCACCCTGAGTACTGAGCACCCCGAGTACTGAGAACCCAGCACCCTGATCACTGAGCACCCAGCACCCTGAGTACTGAGTACAGATCACCCTGAGTACTGAGCACCCAGCACCCTGAGTACTGAGCCCCCAGCACCCTGAGTACTGAGCACCCAGCACCCCGAGCACTGAGCACCCAGCACCCCGAGAATGAGCACCCAGAAACCTGAGTACTGAGCACCCAGCACCCTGAGTACTGAGCCCCCAGCACCCTGAGTTCTGAGCACCCAGCACCCTGAGCACTGAGCACACTGAGTACTGAGCAACCAGCACCCTGAGAAGTGAGCACCCAGCACCCCGAGCACTGAGCACCCAGCACCCCGAGCACTGAGCACTGAGCACCCTGAGCACTGAGGACCCAGCACCCCGAGCACTGAGCACCCAGCACCCTGAGTACTGAGCACCCAGCACCCTGAGCACTGAGCACACTGAGTACTGAGCAACCAGCACCCTGAGCACTGAGCACCCAGCACCCCGAGCACTGAGCACCCAGCACCCTGAGCACTGAGCACCCAGCACCCTGAGCACTGAGCACCCAGCACCCCGAGTACTGAGCACCCACCAACCCGAGTACTGAGCACCTAGCACCCCGTGCACTGAGCACCCAGCACCCTGAGTACTGAGCACCCAGCACCCTGAGTACTGAGCACCCCGAGTACTGAGAACCCAGCACCCCGATCACTGAGAACCCAGCACCCTGAGTACTGAGAACAGATCACCCTGAGTACTGAGCACCCAGCACCCTGAGTACTGAGCCCCCAGCACCCTGAGTACTGAGCACCGAGCTCCCCGAGCACTGAGCACCCTGAGTACTGAGCACCCAGCACCCTGAGTACTGAGCACCCAGCACCCTGAGCACTGAGCACCCAGCACCCTGAGTACTGAGCACCCAGCACCCCGAGCACTGAGCACTGAGCACCCTGAGCACTGAGCACCCAGCACCCCGAGCACTGAGCACCCAGCACCCTGAGTACTGAGCACCCAGCACCCTGAGCACTGAGCACACTGAGTACTGAGCAACCAGCACCCTGAGCACTGAGCACCCAGCACCCCGAGCACTGAGCACCCAGCACCCTGAGAACTGAGCACCCAGCACCCTGAGCACTGAGCACCCAGCACCCCGAGTACTGAGCACCCAGCACCCCGAGTAGTGAGCACCGAGCACCCCGAGCACTGAGCACCCAGCACCCTGAGTACTGAGCACCCAGCACCCTGAGTACTGAGCACCCCGAGTACTGAGAACCCAGCACCCCGATCACTGAGCACCCAGCACCCTGAGTACTGAGCACCCAGCACCCTGAGTACTGAGCCCCCAGCACCCTGAGTACTGAGCACCCAGCACCCCGAGCACTGAGCACCCAGCACCCTTAGCACTGAGCACCCGGAGGACTGAGCACCCAGCACCCTGATAACTGAGCACTGATCACCCTGAGCACTGAGCACCCAGCACACCGAGCACTGATCACGCAGCACCCTGAGTACTGAGCACCCAGCACCCCGAGCACGGAGCACCCAGGACCCCGAGCACTGAGTACTGAGCACTCAGCACCCTGAGTACTGAGCACCGAGCTCCCTGAGCACTGAGCACCCAGCACCCTGAGCACTGAGCACCCAGCACCCTGAGCACTGAGCACCCAGCACCCTGAGTACTGAGCACCCAGCACGCTGAGTACTGAGCACCCAGCACCCCGAGCACTGAGCACCCAGCACCCTGAGTACTGAGCACTGAGCACCCAGCGCCCCGAGCACTGAGCACCCAGCACCCTGTGTACTGAGCACTGACCACCCTGAGTACTAAGCACCCAGCACCCTGAGTACTGAGCACCCATGACCCTGAGCACTGAGCACCGAGCACCCCGATCACTGAGCACCCAGCACCCTGAGCACTCACCACCCATCACCCCGATCACTGAGCACCCAGCACCCTGAGCACTGAGCACCCAGCACCCTGAGCACTGAGCACCCAGCACCCAGAGCACTGAGCACCCAGCACTCTGAGCACTGAGCACCCAGCACCCTGAGTACTGAGCACCCAGCACCCTGAGTACTGAGTATCCAGACCACGAGCACTGAGCACCCAGCACGCCTAGCACTGTGCACCCAGCACCCTGAGTACTGAGAACCCAGCACCCTGAGTACTGAGCACCCAGCACCCTGAGCACTGAGCACCCAGCAGCCCGAGCACTGAGCACCCAGCATCCTGAGCACTGAGTACTGAGCACCCAGAACCCTGAGCACTGAGCACCCAGCACCCTGAGCACTGAGCACCCAGCACCCTGAGTACTGAGCACCCAGCACCCCAAGCACTGAGCACCGAGCACCCTGAGTACTGAGCACCCAGCACGCTGAGCACTGAGCACCCAGCACCCCGAATACTGAGCACCCAGCACCCTGAGTACTGAGCACCCAGCACCCTGAGTACTGAGCACCCAGCACCCCTAGCACTGAGCACCCAGCACCCTGAGCACTGAGCACCCAGCACCCTGAGTACTGAGCATCAAGCACGCTGATCACTGAGCACCCAGCACCCTGAGCACTGAGCACCCAGCACCCTGAGCACTGAGCACCCAGCACCCTGAGTCCTGAGCACCGAGCACCCCAAGCACTGAGCACCGGGTACCACGAGCACTGAGCACCCAGCAACCTGAGTACTGAACACCCAGCACCCTGAGTACTGAGCACTGAGCACTGAGCACCCTGAGCACTGAACACCCAGCACCCTGAGCACTGAGCACCCAGCATCCTGAGCACTGAGTACTGAGCACCCAGCACCCTGAGCACTGAGCAGCCAGCACCCTGAGCACTGAGCACCCAGCACCCTGAGTATTGAGTAAACAGCACCCCAAACACTGAGCAGCGAGCAACCTGAGAACTGAGCACCGAGCACCCTGAGTACTGAGCACCCAGCACCATGAGTACTGAGCCCCGAGCACCCAGAGTACTCAGCACCGAGCACCCTGAGCACTGAGCACCCAGCACCCTGAGTACTTAGCACCAAGCACCCTGAGTACCGAGCACCCAGCACCCCGAGAATGAGCACCCAGCACCATGAGTACTGAGCCCCGAGCACCCAGAGTACTGAGCACCGAGCACCCTGAGCACTGAGCACCCAGCACCCTGAGAACTGAGCACCGAGCACCCTGAGTACTGAGCACCCAGCACCCCGAGAATGAGCACCCAACACCATGAGTACTGAGCACCGAGCACCCTGAGCACTGAGCACCCAGCACCCTGAGCACTGAGCACCAAGCACCCTGAGTACTGAGCACCGAGCACCCTGAGTACTGAGCACCCAGCACATTGAGTTCTGAGCACCCAGCACCCTGAGCACTGAGCAAACTGAGTACTGAGCAACCAGCACCCTGAGCACTGAGCACCCAGCACCCCGAGCACTGAGCACCCAGCACCCCGAGCACTGAGCACTGAGCACCCTGAGCACTGAGGACCCAGCACCCCGAGCACTGAGCACCCAGCACCCTGAGTACTGAGCACCCAGCACCCTGAGCACTGAGCACACTGAGTACTGAGCAACCAGCACCCTGAGCACTGAGCACCCAGCACCCCGAGCACTGAGCACCCAGCACGCTGAGTACTGAGCACTGAGCACCCAGCACCCTGAGTACTGAGCACCCAGCACCCTGAGTACTGAGCACCCAACACCCTGAGTACGGAGAACCCAGCACCCCGAGTACTGAACACCCAGCACCCTGAGTACTGAGCACCCAGCGCCCCGAGCACCGAGCACCCCGAGCACTGAGCACTGGGCACCCTGAGTACTGAGCACTGAGCACCCTTAGTACTGAGCACCGAGCACCCTGAGTACTGAGCACCCAGCACCCTGAGCACTGAGCACGGAGCACCCCGAGGACTGAGCACCCAGCACCGTGAGCACTGAGCACCCAGCACCTTGAGTACTGAGCACCGAGCACCCCGAGCACTGAGCACCAAGCACCCTGAGTACTGAGCACCCAGCACCCCGAGCACTGAGCACCCAGCACCCTGAGTACTGAGCACCCAGCACCTTGAGCACTGAGCACTGAGCACCCCGAGCACTGAGCACCCAGCACCCGGAGTACTGAGCACCCAGCACCCTGAGTACTAAGCACCGAGCACCCTGAGTACTGAGCACCCAGCACCCTGATAACTGAGCACTGATCACCCTGAGCACTGAGCACCCAGCACACCGAGCACTGATCACGCAGCACCCTGAGTACTGAGCACCCAGCACCCCGAGCACGGAGCACCCAGGACCCCGAGCACTGAGTACTGAGCACTCAGCACCCTGAGTACTGAGCACCGAGCTCCCTGAGCACTGAGCACCCAGCACCCTGAGCACTGAGCACCCAGCACCCTGAGCACTGAGCACCCAGCACCCTGAGTACTGAGCACCCAGCACGCTGAGTACTGAGCACCCAGCACCCCGAGCACTGAGCACCCAGCACCCTGAGTACTGAGCACTGAGCACCCAGCGCCCCGAGCACTGAGCACCCAGCACCCTGTGTACTGAGCACTGACCACCCTGAGTACTAAGCACCCAGCACCCTGAGTACTGAGCACCCATGACCCTGAGCACTGAGCACCGAGCACCCCGATCACTGAGCACCCAGCACCCTGAGCACTCACCACCCATCACCCCGATCACTGAGCACCCAGCACCCTGAGCACTGAGCACCCAGCACCCTGAGCACTGAGCACCCAGCACCCAGAGCACTGAGCACCCAGCACTCTGAGCACTGAGCACCCAGCACCCTGAGTACTGAGCACCCAGCACCCTGAGTACTGAGTATCCAGACCACGAGCACTGAGCACCCAGCACGCCTAGCACTGTGCACCCAGCACCCTGAGTACTGAGAACCCAGCACCCTGAGTACTGAGCACCCAGCACCCTGAGCACTGAGCACCCAGCAGCCCGAGCACTGAGCACCCAGCATCCTGAGCACTGAGTACTGAGCACCCAGAACCCTGAGCACTGAGCACCCAGCACCCTGAGCACTGAGCACCCAGCACCCTGAGTAATGAGCACCCAGCACCCCAAGCACTGAGCACCGAGCACCCTGAGTACTGAGCACCCAGCACGCTGA
This sequence comes from Microtus oregoni, assembly GCF_018167655.1. Classification (NCBI taxonomy): domain Eukaryota; kingdom Metazoa; phylum Chordata; class Mammalia; order Rodentia; family Cricetidae; genus Microtus; species Microtus oregoni. The sequence continues at coordinate 285,158 of NW_024543274.1, read as the reverse complement.
GCACTGAGCACCCAGCACCCCGAATACTGAGCACCCAGCACCCTGAGTACTGAGCACCCAGCACCCTGAGTACTGAGCACCCAGCACCCCTAGCACTGAGCACCCAGCACCCTGAGCACTGAGCACCCAGCACCCTGAGTACTGAGCATCAAGCACGCTGATCACTGAGCACCCAGCACCCTGAGCACTGAGCACCCAGCACCCTGAGCACTGAGCACCCAGCACCCTGAGTCCTGAGCACCGAGCACCCCAAGCACTGAGCACCGGGTACCACGAGCACTGAGCACCCAGCAACCTGAGTACTGAACACCCAGCACCCTGAGTACTGAGCACTGAGCACTGAGCACCCTGAGCACTGAACACCCAGCACCCTGAGCACTGAGCACCCAGCATCCTGAGCACTGAGTACTGAGCACCCAGCACCCTGAGCACTGAGCAGCCAGCACCCTGAGCACTGAGCACCCAGCACCCTGAGTATTGAGTAAACAGCACCCCAAACACTGAGCAGCGAGCAACCTGAGAACTGAGCACCGAGCACCCTGAGTACTGAGCACCCAGCACCATGAGTACTGAGCCCCGAGCACCCAGAGTACTCAGCACCGAGCACCCTGAGCACTGAGCACCCAGCACCCTGAGTACTTAGCACCAAGCACCCTGAGTACCGAGCACCCAGCACCCCGAGAATGAGCACCCAGCACCATGAGTACTGAGCCCCGAGCACCCAGAGTACTGAGCACCGAGCACCCTGAGCACTGAGCACCCAGCACCCTGAGAACTGAGCACCGAGCACCCTGAGTACTGAGCACCCAGCACCCCGAGAATGAGCACCCAACACCATGAGTACTGAGCACCGAGCACCCTGAGCACTGAGCACCCAGCACCCTGAGCACTGAGCACCAAGCACCCTGAGTACTGAGCACCGAGCACCCTGAGTACTGAGCACCCAGCACATTGAGTTCTGAGCACCCAGCACCCTGAGCACTGAGCAAACTGAGTACTGAGCAACCAGCACCCTGAGCACTGAGCACCCAGCACCCCGAGCACTGAGCACCCAGCACCCCGAGCACTGAGCACTGAGCACCCTGAGCACTGAGGACCCAGCACCCCGAGCACTGAGCACCCAGCACCCTGAGTACTGAGCACCCAGCACCCTGAGCCCTGAGCACACTGAGTACTGAGCAACCAGCACCCTGAGCACTGAGCACCCAGCACCCCGAGCACTGAGCACCCAGCACGCTGAGTACTGAGCACTGAGCACCCAGCACCCTGAGTACTGAGCACCCAGCACCCTGAGTACTGAGCACCCAACACCCTGAGTACGGAGAACCCAGCACCCCGAGTACTGAACACCCAGCACCCTGAGTACTGAGCACCCAGCGCCCCGAGCACCGAGCACCCCGAGCACTGAGCACTGGGCACCCTGAGTACTGAGCACTGAGCACCCTTAGTACTGAGCACCGAGCACCCTGAGTACTGAGCACCCAGCACCCTGAGCACTGAGCACGGAGCACCCCGAGGACTGAGCACCCAGCACCGTGAGCACTGAGCACCCAGCACCTTGAGTACTGAGCACCGAGCACCCCGAGCACTGAGCACCAAGCACCCTGAGTACTGAGCACCCAGCACCCCGAGCACTGAGCACCCAGCACCCTGAGTACTGAGCACCCAGCACCCTGAGTACTGAGCACTGAGCACCCTGAGCACTGAGCACCAAACACCCCGAGCACTGAGCACCCAGCACCCTGAGTACTGAGCACCCAGCACCCTGAGTACTGAGCACCCAGCATCCTGAGTACTGAGCACCCTGAGGACTGAGCACCCAGCACCCTGAGTACTGAGCACCCAGCACCCTGAGTACTGAGCACCCAGCATCCTGAGTACTGAGCACCGATCAACCTGAGCACTGAGCATCCAGCACCCTGAGCACTGAGCACCCTGAGGACTGAGCACCCAGCACCCTGAGTACTGAGCACCCAGCATCCTGAGTACTGAGCACCGATCACCCTGAGCACTGAGCATCCAGCACCCCGAGCACTGAGCACCCAGCACCCTGAGTACTGAGCACCCTGAGTACTGAGCACCCAGCACCCCTAGCACTGAGCACCCAGCACCCTGAGTACTGAGCACCCTGAGTGCTGAGCACCCAGCACCCTGAGTACTGAGCAGCCAGCACCCTGAGCACTGAGCACCCAGCACAATGAGTACTGAGCACCCAGCACCCTGAGAACTTAGCACCCAGCAAATGAGCAGTGAGCACCCAGCACCCTGAGTACTGAGCACCAAGCACCCTGAGTACTGAGCACCCAGCACCCTGAGTACTGAGCACCGAGCACCCCGAGTACTGCGCACCCAGCACCCTGAGAACTGAGCACCCAGCACCCCGAGCACTGAGCACCCAGCACGCTGAGTACTGAGCACCTAGCACCCCGAGCACTGAGCACCCAGCACCCTGAGCACTGAGAACCCAACACCCTGAGTACTGAGCATCCAGCACCCTGAGTACTGAGCACACAGCACCCTGAGCACTGAGCACCCAGCACCCTGAGTACTGAGTACCCACCACCCTGAGTACTGAGCACCCAGCACCCTGAGTACTGAGCAACCAGCACCCTGAGTACTGAGCACCCAGCACCCTGAGTACTGAGCACCGAGCACCCCGAGTACTGAGCACCCAGCGCCCCGAGCACTGAGCACCCAGCACCCTGAGCACTGAGCACCCAGCACCCTGAGTCCTGAGTACTGAGCACCCTGAGTACTGAGCACCCAGCATCCAGAGCACTGAGCACCCAGCACCCTGAGTACTGAGCACCGAGCACCCCAGGCACTGAGCACCCAGCACCCTGAGTACTGAGCACCCAGCACCAAAAGTACTGAGCACCGAGCATCCTGAGCACTAAGCACCCAGCACCCCGAGAATGAGCACCCAGCACCCTGAGTACTGAGCACCCAGCACCCTGAGTACTGAGCACCCAGCACCCCGAGCACTGAGAACCCTGAATACTGAGCACCCAGCACCCTGAGTACTGTGCACTAAGCACCCAGAGCGCTGAGCACCCAGTACCCCGAGCACTGAGTACTGAGCACCCAGCACCCTGAGTACTGAGCACCGAGCTCCCCGAGCACTGAGCACCCTGAGTACTGAGCACACAGCACCCTGAGTACTGAGCACCCAGCACCCTGAGCACTGAGCACCCAGCACCCTGAGTACTGAGCACCCAGCACCCCGAGCACTGAGCACCCAGCACCCTGAATACTGAGCAACCTGAGCACTGAGCACCCAGCACCCTGAGTACTGAGCACCCTGAGGACTGAGCACCGATCACCCTGAGCACTGAGCACCCAGCACCCTGAGTACTGAGCACCCAGCACCCTGAGCACTGAGCACCCAGCACCCTGATTACTGAGCAGCGAGCACCCTGAGTACTGAGCACCCAGCACCCTGAGTACTGAGCACCCAGCACCCTGAGTACTGAGCACCGAGCACCCCGAGTACAGAGCACCCAGCACCCTGAGTACTGAGCACCCTGAGTACTGAGCACCGATCACCCTGACCACTGAGCACCCAGCACCCTGTGTACTGAGCACCCAACGTACTGAGCACCGAGCACACCGAGCACTGAGCACCCAGCACCCTGAGTACTGAGCACCGAGCACCCTGAGCACTGAGCACCCAGCACCCTGAGTACTGAGCACCGAGCACCCCGAGCACTGAGCACCCAGCGCCCAGAGCACTGAGCACCGAGCACACCGAGCACTGAGCACCCAGCACCCTGAGTACTGAGCACCGAGCACCCTGAGCACTGAGCACCCAGCACCCTGAGTACTGAGCACCGAGCACCCCGAGCACTGAGCACCCAGCGCCCAGAGCACTGAGCACCCAGCACCCCGAGCAATGAGCACCCAGCACCCTGAGTACTGAGCACCCAGCACCCCGAGTCCTGAGAACCCAGAAACCTGAGCACAGAGCACCCAGCACCCCGAGCACTGAGCACCCAGCACCCTGAGCACTGAGCACCCAGCACCCTGAGTACTGAGCACTGAACACCCCGAGTACTGAGCACCCAGCACCCCGAGCACTGAGCACCGAGCACCGCGAGCACTGAGCACCCAGCACCCCGAGCACTGAGCACCCAGAACCCTGAGCACTGAGCACCCAGCACCCCGAGCACTGAGCACCCAGCACCCGGAGCACTGAGCACCCAGCACCCCGAGCACTGAGCACCCAGCACCCCGAGCACTGAGCACCCAGCACCCTGAGTACTCAGAACCCAGCACCCTGAGCACTGAGCAACCAGCACCCTGAGTACTGAGCACCGAGCACCCTGAGTACTGAGCACCCAACACCCTGATTAATGAGCACCCAGCTCCCCGAGCACTGAGCACCCAGCACCCTGAGTACTGAGCACCGAGCACCCTGAGTACGGAGCAACCAGCACCCTGAGTACTGAGCACCCAGCGTACTGAGCACACAGCACCCTGATTAATGAGCACCCAGCACCCTGATTAATGAGCACCCAGCACCCCGAGCACTGAAAACCCAGGACGCTGAGTACTGAGCACCGAGCACCCTGAGTACTGAGCACCCAGCACCCTGAGCACTGAGCACCCAGCACCCTGAGTACTGAGCACCGAGCACCCCGAGTACTGAGCAACCAGCACCCCGAGCACTGAGCACCCAGCACCCCGAGCACTGAGCACCCAGCACACCGAGCACTGAGCACCCAGCACCCCGAGCACCGAGCACCATGAGTACTAAGCACCGAGCACCCTGAGCACTGAGCACCCAGCACCCTGAGCACTGAGAACCCAGCACCCCGAGTACTGAGCACCCAGCACCCCGAGCACTGAGCACCCAGCACCCTGAGTACTGAGCACCCAGCACCCTGAGCACTGAGCACCGAGTACTCTGAGCACTGAGCACCCAGCACCCTGAGGACTGAGTACCCAGCACCCCGAGCACTGAGCACCCAGCACCCTGAGCACTGAGCACCCTGAGTACTGAGCACTGAGCACCCTGAGTACTGAGCACTGAGCACACTGAGTACTGAGCACAGAGCACCCTGAGTACTGAGCACTGAGCACCCTGAGTACTGAGCACCCAGCACCCTGAGTACTGAACACCCAGCCCCCTGAGCAATGAGCACCCTGAGTACTGAGCACCCAGCACCCTGAGCACATAGCACCGAGCACCCCGAGCACTGAGCACCCAGCACCCGGAGTACTGAGCACCCAGCACCCTGAGCACTGAGGACCCAGCACCCTGAGTACTGAGCACCCAGCACCCTGAGCACTGAGCACCCAGCACCCTGAGTACTGAGCACCCAGCACCCTGAGCACTGAGCACCCAGGACCCTGAGTACTGAGCATCCAGCACCCCGAGCACTGAGCACCCAGCACCCTGAGTACTGAGGACTGAGCACCCAGCACCCCGAGCACTGAGCACTGAGTACCCAGCACCCCGAGCACTGAGCACCCAGCACCCTGAGCACTGAGCACCCTGAGTACTGAGCACCCAGAGCACTGAGCACTGAGCACCCTGAGTACTGAGCACCGAGCACCCTGAGTACTGAGCACCCAGGACTCTGAGCACTGAGCACAAAGCAAGCTGAGTACTGAGCACCCTGAGTACTGAGCACCGAGGACACTGAGCACCCAGTACCCTGAGTACTGAGCACCGAGCACCCCGAGTACTGAGCACCCAGCACCCTGAGCACTGAGCACCCAGCACCCCGAGCACTGAGCACCCAGCACCTTGAGTACTGAGCACTGAGCACCCCGTGCACTGAGCACCCAGAACCCTGAGTACTGAGCACCCAGCAACCCGAGCACTGAGCACCCAGCACCCTGAGTACTGAGCACCCAGAACCCTGAGTACTGAGCACTGAGCACCCTGAGCACGGAGCACCCAACACCCCGAGCACTGAGCACCCAGCACCCTGAGTACTGAGCACCCAGCACCCTGAGCACTGAGCACCCAGCACCCTGAGTACTGAGCACCCAGCACCCCGAGCACTGAGCACCCAGCACCCTGAGTACTGAGCACCCAGCACCCTGAGCACTGAGCACCGAGTACCCTGAGCACTGAGCACCCAGCACCCTGAGGACTGAGTACCCAGCACCCCGAGCACTGAGCACCTAGCACCCTGAGCACTGAGCACCCTGAGTACTGAGCACTGAGCACCCTGTGTACTGAGCACTGAGCACCCTGAGTACTGAGCACCCAGCACCCTGAGTACTGAGCACCCAGCAACCTGAGCACTGAGCACCGAGCACCCTGAGCACTGAGCACCCAGCACCCTGAGCACTGATCACCCAGCACCCTGAGCACTGAGCACCCAGCACCCTGAGTACTGAGCACCCTGAGTACTGAGCACACAGCACCCTGTGCACTGAGCACCCAGCAGCCCGAGCACTGAGCACCCAGCACCCTGAGCACTGAGCACCCTGAGTACTGAGCACTGAGCACCCTGAGTACTGAGCACTGAGCACCCTGAGTACTGAGCACCCAGCACCCTGAGTACTGAGCACCCAGCACCCTGAGCAATGAGCACCCTGAGTACTGAGCACCCAGCACCCTGAGCACTGAGCACCGAGCAAACCGAGCACTGAGCACCCAGCACCCGGAGTACTGAGCACCCAGCACCCTGAGTACTCAGCACCGAGCACCCTGAGTACTGAGCACCCAGTACCCTGAGCACTGAACACATAGCACCCTGAGTACTGAGCACCCCGAGCACTGACCACCCAGCACCCTGAGCACTGAGGACCTAGCACCCTGAGTACTGAGCACCCAGCACCCTGAGCACTGAGCACCGAGCACCCTGAGTACTGAGCACCCAGCACCCTGAGCACTGAGCACCCAGGACCCTGAGTACTGAGCATCCAGCACCCGGAGCACTGAGCACCCAGCACCCTGAGTACAGAGGACTGAGCACCCAGCACCACGAGCACTGAGCACTGAGTACCCAGCACCCCGAGCACTGAGCACCCAGCACCCTGAGCACTGAGCACCCTGAGTACTGAGCACCCAGAGCCCTGAGCACTGAGCACCCTGAGTACTGAGCACCGAGCACCCTGAGTACTGAGCACCCAGCACTCTGAGCACTGAGCACAAAGCAAGCTGAGTACTGAGCACCCTGAGTACTGAGCACCGAGGACCCTGAGCACCCAGTACCCTGAGTACTGAGCACCGAGCACCCCGAGTACTGAGCACCCAGCACCCTGAGCACTGAGCACCCAGCACCCCGAGGACTGAGCACCCAGCACCTTGAGTACTGAGCACTGAGCACCCCGAGCACTGAGCACCCAGCACCCTGAGTACTGAGCACCCAGCACCCCGAGCACTGAGCACCCAGCACCCTGAGTACTGAGCACCCTGAGTGCTGAGCACCCAGCACCCTGAGCACGGAGCACCCAACACCCCGAGCACTGAGCACCCAGCACCCTGAGTACTGAGCACCCAGCACCCTGAGTACTGAGCACTCAGCACCCTGAGTACTGAGCACCGAGCACCCCGAGCACTGAGCAACCAGCACCCTGAGCACTGAGCACCCTGAGGACTGAGCACCCAGCACCCTGAGTACTGAGCACCAAGCACCCTGAGTACTGAGCACCCAGCACCCCGAGAATGAGCACCCAGCACCATGAGTACTGAGCCCTGAGCACCCAGAGTATTGAGCACCGAGCACCCTGAGCACTGAGCACCCAGCACCCTGAAAACTGAGCACCGAGCACCCTGAGTACTGAGCACCCAGCACCCCGAGAATGAGAACCCAGCACCATGAGTACTGAGAACCGAGCACCCTGAGCACTGAGCACCCAGCACCCTGAGTACTGAGCACCAAGCACCCTGAGTACTGAGCACCCAGCACCCTGAGTACTGAGCACCCAGCACCCTGAGTACTGAGCACCCAGCACCCTGAGCACTGAGCACACTGAGTACTGAGCAACCAGCACCCTGAGCACTGAGCACCCAGCACCCCGAGCACTGAGCACTGAGCACCCTGAGCACTGAGCACCAAACACCCCGAGCACTGAGCACCCAGCACCCTGAGTACTGAGCACCCAGCACCCTGAGTACTGAGCACCCAGCATCCTGAGTACTGAGCACCCTGAGGACTGAGCACCCAGCACCCTGAGTACTGAGCACCCAGCACCCTGAGTACTGAGCACCCAGCATCCTGAGTACTGAGCACCGATCAACCTGAGCACTGAGCATCCAGCACCCTGAGCACTGAGCACCCTGAGGACTGAGCACCCAGCAACCTGAGTACTGAGCACCCAGCATCCTGAGTACTGAGCACCCTGAGTACTGAGCACCCAGCACCCCTAGCACTGAGCACCCAGCACCCTGAGTACTGAGCACCCTGAGTGTGGAGCACCCTGCACCCTGAGTACTGAGCAGCCAGCACCCTGAGTACTGAGCACCCTGAGTGCTGAGCACCCTGCACCCTGAGTACTGAGCACCCAGCATCCTGAGTACTGAGCACCCTGAGTACTGAGCATCCAGCACCCCGAGCACTGAGCACCCAGCACCCTGAGTACTGAGCACCCTGAGTACTGAGCACCCAGCACCCCTAGCACTGAGCACCCAGCACCCTGAGTACTGAGCACCCTGAGTGCTGAGCACCCTGCACCCTGAGTACTGAGCAGCCAGCACCCTGAGCACTGAGCACCCAGCACCCTGAGTACTGAGCACCCAGCACCCTGAGAACTTAGCACCCAGCAAATGAGCACTGAGCACCCAGCACCCTGAGTACTGAGCACCGAGCACCCTGAGTACTGAGCACCCAGCACCCTGAGTACTGAGCACCGAGCACCCCGAGTACTGAGCACCCAGCACCCTGAGAACTGAGCACCCAGCACCCTGAGCACTGAGCACCCAGCACCCTGAGTACTGAGCACCGAGCACCCCGAGCACTGAGCACCCAGCACCCTGAGCACTGAGCACCCAGCACCCTGAGTACTGAGAATCCAGCACCCTGAGTACTGAGCACACAGCACCCTGAGCACTGAGCACCCAGCACCCTGAGTACTGAGCACCCACCACCCTGAGTACTGAGCACCCAGCACCCTGAGTACTGAGCACCCAGCACCCTGAGTACTGAGCACCCAGCACCCTGAGTACTGAGCACCGAGCACCCCGAGTACTGAGCACCCAGCACCCCGAGGACTGAGCACCCAGCACCCTGAGCACTGAGCACCCAGCACCCTGAGTCCTGAGTACTGAGCACCCTGAGTACTGAGCACCCAGCATCCAGAGCACTGAGCACCCAGCACCCTGAGTACTGAGCACCGAGCACCCTAGGCACTGAGCACCCAGCACCCTGAGTACTGAGCACCCAGCACCAAATATACTGAGCACCGAGCATCCTGAGCACTGAGCACCGAGAACCCCGAGCACTGAGCACCCAGCACCCTGAGTACTGAGCACCCAGCACCAAGAGTACTGAGCAGCGAGCACCCCGAGCACTGAGCGCCCAGCACATTGAGTAATGAGCACCCAGCACCCCGAGTACTGAGCACCCAGCACCAAAAGTACTGAGCACCGTGCATCCTGAGCACTGAGCACCCAGCACCCCGAGAATGAGCACCCAGCACCCTGAGTACTGAGCACCCATGACCCTGAGCACTGAGCACCGAGCACCCCGAGCACTGAGCACCCAGCACCCTGAGCACTGAGCACCCAGCACCCAGAGCACTGAGCACCCAGCACTCTGAGCACTGAGCACCCAGCACCCTGAGTACTGAGCACCCAGCACCCTGAGTACTGAGCACCCAGACCACGAGCTCTGAGCACCCAGCACCCCTAGCACTGTGCACCCAGCACCCTGAGTACTGAGAACCCAGCACCCTGAGTACTGAGCACCCAGCACCCTGAGCACTGAGCACCCAGCAGCCCGAGCACTGAGCACCCAGCATCCTGAGCACTGAGTACTGAGCACCCAGCACCCTGAGCACTGAGCACCCAGCACCCTGAGCACTGAGCACCCAGCACCCTGAGTACTGAGCACCCAGCACCCCAAGCACTGAGCACCGAGCACCCTGAGTACTGAGCACCCAGCACGCTGAGCACTGAGCACCCAGCACCCCGAATACTGAGCACCCAGCACCCTGAGTACTGAGCACCCAGCACCCTGAGTACTGAGCACCCAGGACCCCTAGCACTGAGCACCCAGCACCCCGAGCACTGAGCACCCAGCACCCCGAGAATGAGCACCCAGCACCCTGAGTACTGATAACCGAGCACCCTGAGTACTGAGCACCCAGCACCCTGAGTGCTGAGCCCCCAGCACCCTGAGTCCTGAGCACCGAGCACCCCGAGCACTGAGCACCGGGTACCCCGAGCACTGAGCACCCAGCAACCTGAGTACTGAGCACCCAGCACCCTGAGTACTGAGCACTGAGCACTGAGCACCCTGAGCACTGAGCACCCAGCACCCTGAGCACTGAGCAACCAGCATCCTGAGCACTGAGTACTGAGCACCCAGCACCCTGAGCACTGAGCAGCCAGCACCCTGAGCACTGATCACCCAGCACCCTGAGTATTGAGCACCCAGCACCCCAAACACTGAGCAGCGAGCACCCTGAGTACTGAGCACCCATCACCCCGAGAATGAGCACCCAGCACCATGAGTACTGAGCCCCGAGCACCCAGAGTACTGAGCACCGAGCACCCTGAGCACTGAGCACCCAGCACCCTGAGAACTGAGCACCGAGCACCCTGAGTACTGAGCACCCAGCACCCCGAGAATGAGCACCCAGCACCATGAGTACTGAGCACCGAGCACCCTGAGCACTGAGCACCCAGCACCCTGAGTACTGAGCACCAAGCACCCTGAGTACTGAGCACCCAGCACCCTGAGTACTGAGCACCCAGCACCCTGAGTTCTGAGCACCCAGCACCCTGAGCACTGAGCACACTGAGTACTGAGTAACCAGCACCCTGAGCACTGAGCACCCAGCACCCCGAGCACTGAGCACCCAGCACCCCGGGCACTGAGCACTGAGCACCCTGAGCACTGAGGACCCAGCACCCCGAGCACTGAGCACCCAGCACCCTGGGTACTGAGCACCCAGCACCCTGAGCACTGAGCACACTGAGTACTGAGCAACCAGCACCCTGAGCACTGAGCACCCAGCACATCGAGCACTGAGCACCCAGCACCCTGAGCACTGAGCACCCAGCACCCTGAGCACTGAGCACCCAGCACCCCGAGTACTGAGCACCCAGCACCCCGAGTACTGAGCACCGAGCACCCCGAGCACTGAGCACCCAGCACCCTGAGTACTGAGCACCCCGAGTACTGAGAACCCAGCACCCTGATCACTGAGCACCCAGCACCCTGAGTACTGAGAACAGATCACCCTGAGTACTGAGCACCCAGCACCCTGAGTACTGAGCCCCCAGCACCCTGAGTACTGAGCACCCAGCACCCCGAGCACTGAGCACCCAGCACCCCGAGAATGAGCACGCAGAAACCTGAGTACTGAGCACCCAGCACCCTGAGTACTGAGCCCCCAGCACCCTGAGTTCTGAGCACCCAGCACCCTGAGCACTGAGCACACTGAGTACTGAGCAACCAGCACCCTGAGAAGTGAGCACCCAGCACCCCGAGCACTGAGCACCCAGCACCCCGAGCACTGAGCACTGAGCACCCTGAGCACTGAGGACCCAGCACCCCGAGCACTGAGCACCCAGCACCCTGAGTACTGAGCACCCAGCACCCTGAGCACTGAGCACACTGAGTACTGAGCAACCAGCACCCTGAGCACTGAGCACCCAGCACCCCGAGCACTGAGCACCCAGCACCCTGAGCACTGAGCACCCAGCACCCTGAGCACTGAGCACCCAGCACCCCGAGTACTGAGCACCCACCAACCCGAGTACTGAGCACCTAGCACCCCGTGCACTGAGCACCCAGCACCCTGAGTACTGAGCACCCAGCACCCTGAGTACTGAGCACCCCGAGTACTGAGAACCCAGCACCCCGATCACTGAGAACCCAGCACCCTGAGTACTGAGAACAGATCACCCTGAGTACTGAGCACCCAGCACCCTGAGTACTGAGCCCCCAGCACCCTGAGTACTGAGCACCGAGCTCCCCGAGCACTGAGCACCCTGAGTACTGAGCACCCAGCACCCTGAGTACTGAGCACCCAGCACCCTGAGCACTGAGCACCCAGCACCCTGAGTACTGAGCACCCAGCACCCCGAGCACTGAGCACTGAGCACCCTGAGCACTGAGCACCCAGCACCCCGAGCACTGAGCACCCAGCACCCTGAGTACTGAGCACCCAGCACCCTGAGCACTGAGCACACTGAGTACTGAGCAACCAGCACCCTGAGCACTGAGCACCCAGCACCCCGAGCACTGAGCACCCAGCACCCTGAGAACTGAGCACCCAGCACCCTGAGCACTGAGCACCCAGCACCCCGAGTACTGAGCACCCAGCACCCCGAGTAGTGAGCACCGAGCACCCCGAGCACTGAGCACCCAGCACCCTGAGTACTGAGCACCCAGCACCCTGAGTACTGAGCACCCCGAGTACTGAGAACCCAGCACCCCGATCACTGAGCACCCAGCACCCTGAGTACTGAGCACCCAGCACCCTGAGTACTGAGCCCCCAGCACCCTGAGTACTGAGCACCCAGCACCCCGAGCACTGAGCACCCAGCACCCTTAGCACTGAGCACCCGGAGGACTGAGCACCCAGCACCCTGATAACTGAGCACTGATCACCCTGAGCACTGAGCACCCAGCACACCGAGCACTGATCACGCAGCACCCTGAGTACTGAGCACCCAGCACCCCGAGCACGGAGCACCCAGGACCCCGAGCACTGAGTACTGAGCACTCAGCACCCTGAGTACTGAGCACCGAGCTCCCTGAGCACTGAGCACCCAGCACCCTGAGCACTGAGCACCCAGCACCCTGAGCACTGAGCACCCAGCACCCTGAGTACTGAGCACCCAGCACGCTGAGTACTGAGCACCCAGCACGCGGAGCACTGAGCACCCAGCACCCTGAGTACTGAGCACTGAGCACCCAGCGCCCCGAGCACTGAGCACCCAGCACCCTGTGTACTGAGCACTGACCACCCTGAGTACTAAGCACCCAGCACCCTGAGTACTGAGCACCCATGACCCTGAGCACTGAGCACCGAGCACCCCGATCACTGAGCACCCAGCACCCTGAGCACTCACCACCCATCACCCCGATCACTGAGCACCCAGCACCCTGAGCACTGAGCACCCAGCACCCTGAGCACTGAGCACCCAGCACCCAGAGCACTGAGCACCCAGCACTCTGAGCACTGAGCACCCAGCACCCTGAGTACTGAGCACCCAGCACCCTGAGTACTGAGTATCCAGACCACGAGCACTGAGCACCCAGCACGCCTAGCACTGTGCACCCAGCACCCTGAGTACTGAGAACCCAGCACCCTGAGTACTGAGCACCCAGCACCCTGAGCACTGAGCACCCAGCAGCCCGAGCACTGAGCACCCAGCATCCTGAGCACTGAGTACTGAGCACCCAGAACCCTGAGCACTGAGCACCCAGCACCCTGAGCACTGAGCACCCAGCACCCTGAGTACTGAGCACCCAGCACCCCAAGCACTGAGCACCGAGCACCCTGAGTACTGAGCACCCAGCACGCTGAGCACTGAGCACCCAGCACCCCGAATACTGAGCACCCAGCACCCTGAGTACTGAGCACCCAGCACCCTGAGTACTGAGCACCCAGCACCCCTAGCACTGAGCACCCAGCACCCTGAGCACTGAGCACCCAGCACCCTGAGTACTGAGCATCAAGCACGCTGATCACTGAGCACCCAGCACCCTGAGCACTGAGCACCCAGCACCCTGAGCACTGAGCACCCAGCACCCTGAGTCCTGAGCACCGAGCACCCCAAGCACTGAGCACCGGGTACCACGAGCACTGAGCACCCAGCAACCTGAGTACTGAACACCCAGCACCCTGAGTACTGACCACTGAGCACTGAGCACCCTGAGCACTGAACACCCAGCACCCTGAGCACTGAGCACCCAGCATCCTGAGCACTGAGTACTGAGCACCCAGCACCCTGAGCACTGAGCAGCCAGCACCCTGAGCACTGAGCACCCAGCACCCTGAGTATTGAGCAAACAGCACCCCAAACACTGAGCAGCGAGCAACCTGAGAACTGAGCACCGAGCACCCTGAGTACTGAGCACCCAGCACCATGAGTACTGAGCCCCGAGCACCCAGAGTACTCAGCACCGAGCACCCTGAGCACTGAGCACCCAGCACCCTGAGTACTTAGCACCAAGCACCCTGAGTACCGAGCACCCAGCACCCCGAGAATGAGCACCCAGCACCATGAGTACTGAGCCCCGAGCACCCAGAGTACTGAGCACCGAGCACCCTGAGCACTGAGCACCCAGCACCCTGAGAACTGAGCACCGAGCACCCTGAGTACTGAGCACCCAGCACCCCGAGAATGAGCACCCAACACCATGAGTACTGAGCACCGAGCACCCTGAGCACTGAGCACCCAGCACCCTGAGCACTGAGCACCAAGCACCCTGAGTACTGAGCACCGAGCACCCTGAGTACTGAGCACCCAGCACATTGAGTTCTGAGCACCCAGCACCCTGAGCACTGAGCAAACTGAGTACTGAGCAACCAGCACCCTGAGCACTGAGCACCCAGCACCCCGAGCACTGAGCACCCAGCACCCCGAGCACTGAGCACTGAGCACCCTGAGCACTGAGGACCCAGCACCCCGAGCACTGAGCACCCAGCACCCTGAGTACTGAGCACCCAGCACCCTGAGCACTGAGCACACTGAGTACTGAGCAACCAGCACCCTGAGCACTGAGCACCCAGCACCCCGAGCACTGAGCACCCAGCACGCTGAGTACTGAGCACTGAGCACCCAGCACCCTGAGTACTGAGCACCCAGCACCCTGAGTACTGAGCACCCAACACCCTGAGTACGGAGAACCCAGCACCCCGAGTACTGAACACCCAGCACCCTGAGTACTGAGCACCCAGCGCCCCGAGCACCGAGCACCCCGAGCACTGAGCACTGGGCACCCTGAGTACTGAGCACTGAGCACCCTTAGTACTGAGCACCGAGCACCCTGAGTACTGAGCACCCAGCACCCTGAGCACTGAGCACGGAGCACCCCGAGGACTGAGCACCCAGCACCGTGAGCACTGAGCACCCAGCACCTTGAGTACTGAGCACCGAGCACCCCGAGCACTGAGCACCAAGCACCCTGAGTACTGAGCACCCAGCACCCCGAGCACTGAGCACCCAGCACCCTGAGTACTGAGCACCCAGCACCCTGAGTACTGAGCACTGAGCACCCTGAGCACTGAGCACCAAACACCCCGAGCACTGAGCACCCAGCACCCTGAGTACTGAGCACCCAGCACCCTGAGTACTGAGCACCCAGCATCCTGAGTACTGAGCACCCTGAGGACTGAGCACCCAGCACCCTGAGTACTGAGCACCCAGCACCCTGAGTACTGAGCACCCAGCATCCTGAGTACTGAGCACCGATCAACCTGAGCACTGAGCATCCAGCACCCTGAGCACTGAGCACCCTGAGGACTGAGCACCCAGCACCCTGAGTACTGAGCACCCAGCATCCTGAGTACTGAGCACCGATCACCCTGAGCACTGAGCATCCAGCACCCCGAGCACTGAGCACCCAGCACCCTGAGTACTGAGCACCCTGAGTACTGAGCACCCAGCACCCCTAGCACTGAGCACCCAGCACCCTGAGTACTGAGCACCCTGAGTGCTGAGCACCCAGCACCCTGAGTACTGAGCAGCCAGCACCCTGAGCACTGAGCACCCAGCACAATGAGTACTGAGCACCCAGCACCCTGAGAACTTAGCACCCAGCAAATGAGCAGTGAGCACCCAGCACCCTGAGTACTGAGCACCGAGCACCCTGAGTACTGAGCACCCAGCACCCTGAGTACTGAGCACCGAGCACCCCGAGTACTGCGCACCCAGCACCCTGAGAACTGAGCACCCAGCACCCCGAGCACTGAGCACCCAGCACGCTGAGTACTGAGCACCTAGCACCCCGAGCACTGAGCACCCAGCACCCTGAGCACTGAGAACCCAACACCCTGAGTACTGAGCATCCAGCACCCTGAGTACTGAGCACACAGCACCCTGAGCACTGAGCACCCAGCACCCTGAGTACTGAGTACCCACCACCCTGAGTACTGAGCACCCAGCACCCTGAGTACTGAGCAACCAGCACCCTGAGTACTGAGCACCCAGCACCCTGAGTACTGAGCACCGAGCACCCCGAGTACTGAGCACCCAGCGCCCCGAGCACTGAGCACCCAGCACCCTGAGCACTGAGCACCCAGCACCCTGAGTCCTGAGTACTGAGCACCCTGAGTACTGAGCACCCAGCATCCAGAGCACTGAGCACCCAGCACCCTGAGTACTGAGCACCGAGCACCCCAGGCACTGAGCACCCAGCACCCTGAGTACTGAGCACCCAGCACCAAAAGTACTGAGCACCGAGCATCCTGAGCACTAAGCACCCAGCACCCCGAGAATGAGCACCCAGCACCCTGAGTACTGAGCACCCAGCACCCTGAGTACTGAGCACCCAGCACCCCGAGCACTGAGAACCCTGAATACTGAGCACCCAGCACCCTGAGTACTGTGCACTAAGCACCCAGAGCGCTGAGCACCCAGTACCCCGAGCACTGAGTACTGAGCACCCAGCACCCTGAGTACTGAGCACCGAGCTCCCCGAGCACTGAGCACCCTGAGTACTGAGCACCCAGCACCCTGAGTACTGAGCACCCAGCACCCTGAGCACTGAGCACCCAGCACCCTGAGTACTGAGCACCCAGCACCCCGAGCACTGAGCACCCAGCACCCTGAATACTGAGCAACCTGAGCACTGAGCACCCAGCACCCTGAGTACTGAGCACCCTGAGGACTGAGCACCGATCACCCTGAGCACTGAGCACCCAGCACCCTGAGTACTGAGCACCCAGCACCCTGAGCACTGAGCACCCAGCACCCTGATTACTGAGCAGCGAGCACCCTGAGTACTGAGCACCCAGCACCCTGAGTACTGAGCACCCAGCACCCTGAGTACTGAGCACCGAGCACCCCGAGTACAGAGCACCCAGCACCCTGAGTACTGAGCACCCTGAGTACTGAGCACCGATCACCCTGACCACTGAGCACCCAGCACCCTGTGTACTGAGCACCCAACGTACTGAGCACCGAGCACACCGAGCACTGAGCACCCAGCACCCTGAGTACTGAGCACCGAGCACCCTGAGCACTGAGCACCCAGCACCCTGAGTACTGAGCACCGAGCACCCCGAGCACTGAGCACCCAGCGCCCAGAGCACTGAGCACCGAGCACACCGAGCACTGAGCACCCAGCACCCTGAGTACTGAGCACCGAGCACCCTGAGCACTGAGCACCCAGCACCCTGAGTACTGAGCACCGAGCACCCCGAGCACTGAGCACCCAGCGCCCAGAGCACTGAGCACCCAGCACCCCGAGCAATGAGCACCCAGCACCCTGAGTACTGAGCACCCAGCACCCCGAGTCCTGAGAACCCAGAAACCTGAGCACAGAGCACCCAGCACCCCGAGCACTGAGCACCCAGCACCCTGAGCACTGAGCACCCAGCACCCTGAGTACTGAGCACTGAACACCCCGAGTACTGAGCACCCAGCACCCCGAGCACTGAGCACCGAGCACCGCGAGCACTGAGCACCCAGCACCCCGAGCACTGAGCACCCAGAACCCTGAGCACTGAGCACCCATCACCCCGAGCACTGAGCACCCAGCACCCGGAGCACTGAGCACCCAGCACCCCGAGCACTGAGCACCCAGCACCCCGAGCACTGAGCACCCAGCACCCTGAGTACTCAGAACCCAGCACCCTGAGCACTGAGCAACCAGCACCCTGAGTACTGAGCACCGAGCACCCTGAGTACTGAGCACCCAACACCCTGATTAATGAGCACCCAGCACCCCGAGCACTGAGCACCCAGCACCCTGAGTACTGAGCACCGAGCACCCTGAGTACGGAGCAACCAGCACCCTGAGTACTGAGCACCCAGCGTACTGAGCACACAGCACCCTGATTAATGAGCACCCAGCACCCTGATTAATGAGCACCCAGCACCCCGAGCACTGAAAACCCAGGACCCTGAGTACTGAGCACCGAGCACCCTGAGTACTGAGCACCCAGCACCCTGAGCACTGAGCACCCAGCACCCTGAGTACTGAGCACCGAGCACCCCGAGTACTGAGCAACCAGCACCCCGAGCACTGAGCACCCAGCACCCCGAGCACTGAGCACCCAGCACACCGAGCACTGAGCACCCAGCACCCCGAGCACCGAGCACCATGAGTACTAAGCACCGAGCACCCTGAGCACTGAGCACCCAGCACCCTGAGCACTGAGAACCCAGCACCCCGAGTACTGAGCACCCAGCACCCCGAGCACTGAGCACCCAGCACCCTGAGTACTGAGCACCCAGCACCCTGAGCACTGAGCACCGAGTACTCTGAGCACTGAGCACCCAGCACCCTGAGGACTGAGTACCCAGCACCCCGAGCACTGAGCACCCAGCACCCTGAGCACTGAGCACCCTGAGTACTGAGCACTGAGCACCCTGAGTACTGAGCACTGAGCACACTGAGTACTGAGCACAGAGCACCCTGAGTACTGAGCACTGAGCACCCTGAGTACTGAGCACCCAGCACCCTGAGTACTGAACACCCAGCCCCCTGAGCAATGAGCACCCTGAGTACTGAGCACCCAGCACCCTGAGCACATAGCACCGAGCACCCCGAGCACTGAGCACCCAGCACCCGGAGTACTGAGCACCCAGCACCCTGAGCACTGAGGACCCAGCACCCTGAGTACTGAGCACCCAGCACCCTGAGCACTGAGCACCCAGCACCCTGAGTACTGAGCACCCAGCACCCTGAGCACTGAGCACCCAGGACCCTGAGTACTGAGCATCCAGCACCCCGAGCACTGAGCACCCAGCACCCTGAGTACTGAGGACTGAGCACCCAGCACCCCGAGCACTGAGCACTGAGTACCCAGCACCCCGAGCACTGAGCACCCAGCACCCTGAGCACTGAGCACCCTGAGTACTGAGCACCCAGAGCACTGAGCACTGAGCACCCTGAGTACTGAGCACCGAGCACCCTGAGTACTGAGCACCCAGGACTCTGAGCACTGAGCACAAAGCAAGCTGAGTACTGAGCACCCTGAGTACTGAGCACCGAGGACACTGAGCACCCAGTACCCTGAGTACTGAGCACCGAGCACCCCGAGTACTGAGCACCCAGCACCCTGAGCACTGAGCACCCAGCACCCCGAGCACTGAGCACCCAGCACCTTGAGTACTGAGCACTGAGCACCCCGTGCACTGAGCACCCAGAACCCTGAGTACTGAGCACCCAGCAACCCGAGCACTGAGCACCCAGCACCCTGAGTACTGAGCACCCAGAACCCTGAGTACTGAGCACTGAGCACCCTGAGCACGGAGCACCCAACACCCCGAGCACTGAGCACCCAGCACCCTGAGTACTGAGCACCCAGCACCCTGAGCACTGAGCACCCAGCACCCTGAGTACTGAGCACCCAGCACCCCGAGCACTGAGCACCCAGCACCCTGAGTACTGAGCACCCAGCACCCTGAGCACTGAGCACCGAGTACCCTGAGCACTGAGCACCCAGCACCCTGAGGACTGAGTACCCAGCACCCCGAGCACTGAGCACCCAGCACCCTGAGCACTGAGCACCCTGAGTACTGAGCACTGAGCACCCTGTGTACTGAGCACTGAGCACCCTGAGTACTGAGCACCCAGCACCCTGAGTACTGAGCACCCAGCAACCTGAGCACTGAGCACCGAGCACCCTGAGCACTGAGCACCCAGCACCCTGAGCACTGATGACCCAGCACCCTGAGCACTGAGCACCCAGCACCCTGAGTACTGAGCACCCTGAGTACTGAGCACACAGCACCCTGTGCACTGAGCACCCAGCAGCCCGAGCACTGAGCACCCAGCACCCTGAGCACTGAGCACCCTGAGTACTGAGCACTGAGCACCCTGAGTACTGAGCACTGAGCACCCTGAGTACTGAGCACCCAGCACCCTGAGTACTGAGCACCCAGCACCCTGAGCAATGAGCACCCTGAGTACTGAGCACCCAGCACCCTGAGCACTGAGCACCGAGCAAACCGAGCACTGAGCACCCAGCACCCGGAGTACTGAGCACCCAGCACCCTGAGTACTCAGCACCGAGCACCCTGAGTACTGAGCACCCAGTACCCTGAGCACTGAACACATAGCACCCTGAGTACTGAGCACCCCGAGCACTGACCACCCAGCACCCTGAGCACTGAGGACCTAGCACCCTGAGTACTGAGCACCCAGCACCCTGAGCACTGAGCACCGAGCACCCTGAGTACTGAGCACCCAGCACCCTGAGCACTGAGCACCCAGGACCCTGAGTACTGAGCATCCAGCACCCGGAGCACTGAGCACCCAGCACCCTGAGTACAGAGGACTGAGCACCCAGCACCACGAGCACTGAGCACTGAGTACCCAGCACCCCCGAGCACTGAGCACCCAGCACCCTGAGCACTGAGCACCCTGAGTACTGAGCACCCAGAGCCCTGAGCACTGAGCACCCTGAGTACTGAGCACCGAGCACCCTGAGTACTGAGCACCCAGCACTCTGAGCACTGAGCACAAAGCAAGCTGAGTACTGAGCACCCTGAGTACTGAGCACCGAGGACCCTGAGCACCCAGTACCCTGAGTACTGAGCACCGAGCACCCCGAGTACTGAGCACCCAGCACCCTGAGCACTGAGCACCCAGCACCCCGAGGACTGAGCACCCAGCACCTTGAGTACTGAGCACTGAGCAACCCGAGCACTGAGCACCCAGCACCCTGAGTACTGAGCACCCAGCACCCCGAGCACTGAGCACCCAGCACCCTGAGTACTGAGCACCCTGAGTGCTGAGCACCCAGCACCCTGAGCACGGAGCACCCAACACCCCGAGCACTGAGCACCCAGCACCCTGAGTACTGAGCACCCAGCACCCTGAGTACTGAGCACTCAGCACCCTGAGTACTGAGCACCGAGCACCCCGAGCACTGAGCAACCAGCACCCTGAGCACTGAGCACCCTGAGGACTGAGCACCCAGCACCCTGAGTACTGAGCACGCAGCACCCTGAGTACTGAGCACCCAGCATCCTGAGTACTGAGCACAGATCACCCTGAGCACTGAGCATCCAGCACCCCGAGCACTGAGCACCCAGCACCCCGAGCACTGAGCAACCAGCACCCTGAGTACTGAGCACCCTGATTGCTGAGCACCCAGCACCCTGAGTACTGAGCACCGAGCACCCTGAGTACTTAGCACCCAGCACCTGAACACTGAGCACCCAGCACCCTGAGTACTGAGCACCGAGCACCCTGAGTACTGAGCACCCAGCACCCTGAGTACTGAGCACCCAGCACACCGAGTACTGAGCACCGAGCACCCCGAGTACTGAGCACCCAGCACCCTGAGAACTGAGCACCCAGCACCCCGAGCACTGAGCACCCAGCACCCTGAGTACTGAGCACCGAGCACCCCGAGCACTGAGCACCCAGCACCCTGAGCACTGAGCACCCAGCACCCTGAGTACTGAGCACACAGCACCCTGAGCACTGAGCACCCAGCACCCTGAGTACTGAGCACCCAGCACCCTGAGTACTGAGCACCCAGCACCGTGAGTACTGAGCACCCAGCACCCTGAGTACTGAGAACCGAGCACCCCGAGCACTGAGCACCCAGCACCCTGAGTACTGAGCACCCAGCACCCTGAGTACTGAGCACCCAGCACCCTGAGCACTGAGCACAAAGCATGCTGAGTACTGAGCAGCCTGAGGAGCTGAGCACCGAGGACCCTGAGCACTTAGCACCCAGCACCCTGAGCACTGAGCACCCAGCACCCGAGAATGAGCACCCAGCACCCTGAGTACTGAGAACCGAGCACCCTGAGTACATAGCACACAGCACGCTGAGCACTGAGCACCCAGCACCCCGAGTACTGAGCACCCAGCACCCCGAGCACTGAGCACCCAGCACCCCGAGAATGAGCACCCAGCACCCTGAGTACTGAGCACCCAGCACCCTGAGTACTGAGCACCGAGCACCCCGAGTACAGAGCACCCAGCACCCTGAGCACTCAGCACCCAGCACCCCGAGCACTGAGCACACAGCACCCTGAGTAGTGAGCTCCCAGCACCCCGAGCCCTGAGCACCCAGCACCCTGAGTACTGAGCACCCTGAGTACTGAGCACCGATCACCCCTGAGCACTGAGCACCCAGCACCCTGAGTACTGAGCACCCAACGTACTGAGCACCGAGCACACCGAGCACTGAGCACCCAGCATCCTGAGTACTGAGCACCGAGCACCCTGAGCACTGAGCACCCAGCACCCTGAGTACTGAGCACCGAGCACCCCGAGCACTGAGCACCCAGCACCCTGAGCACTGAGCACCCAGCACCCTGAGTACTGAGCACTGAGCACCCTGAGCACTGAGCACCCAGCACTACGAGCACTGAGCACTGAGCACCCCGAGCACTGAGCACCCAGCACCCTGAGTACTGAACACTGAGCACCCAGCACCCCGAGCACTGAGCACCTAGCACCCTGTGTACTGAGCACCGAGCACCCCGAGCACTGAGCACCCAGCACCCTGAGCACTCAGCACCCAGCACCCCGAGCACTGAGCACCCAGCACCCAGAGCACTGAGCACCCAGCACCCTGAGCACTGAGCACCCAGCACCCAGAGCACTGAGCACCCAGCACCCTGAGCACTGAGCACCCAGCACACTGAGTACTGAGCACCCAGCACCCTGAGTACTGAGCACCCAGACCCCGAGCACTGAGCACCCAGCACCCCTAGCACTGTGCACCCACCACCCTGAGTACTGAGAACCCAGCACCCTGAGTACTGAGCACCCAGCACCCTGAGCACTGAGCACCCAGCAGCCCGAGCACTGAGCACCCAGAATCCTGAGCACTGAGTACTGAGCACCCAGCACCCTGAGCACTGAGCACGCAGCACCCTGAGAACTGAGCACCCAGCACCCTGAGTACTGAGCACCCAGCACCCCAAGCACTGAGCACCGAGCACCCTGAGTACTGAGCACCCAGCACCCCGAGTACTGAGCACCCAGCAACCTGAGTACTGAGCACCCAGCACCCTGAGCACTGAGCACCCAGCACCCTGAGCACTGAGCACCCAGCACCCTGAGCACTGAGCACCCAGCACCCTGAGTACTGAGCATCAAGCACCCTGAGCACTGAGCACCCAGCACCCTGAGCACTGAGCAGCCAGCACCCTGAGCACTGAGCACCCAACGTACTGAGCACCGAGCACCCTGAGAACTGAGCACCGAGCACCCTGAGTACTGAGCAGCCAGCACCATGAGTACTGAGCACCGAGCACCCAGAGTACTGAGAAACCTGAGTACTGAGCACCCAGCACCCTGAGAATGAGCACCCAGCACCATGAGTACTGAGCACCGAGCACCCTGAGCACTGAGCACCCAGCACCCTGAGTACTGAGCACCCAGCACTACGAGCACTGAGCACCCAGCACTCTGAGTACTGAGCACTGAGCACCCTGAGCACTGAGCACCCAGCACTACGAGCACTGAGCACCCAGCACTCTGAGTACTGAGCACCCAGCACCCTGAGTACTGAGCACCCAGCACCCTGAGTACTTAGCACTGAGCACCCCGAGCACTGATCACCCAGCACCCTGAGCACTGAGCACCCAGCACCCTGAGTACTGAGCACTGAGCACCCTGAGCACTGAGCACCCAGCACTACGAGCACTGAGCACTGAGCACCCTGAGCACTGAGCACCCAGCAGCCTGAGTAATGAGCACCCAGCACCCTGAGTACTGAGCACTGAGCACCCTGAGCACTGAGCACCCAGCACTACGAGCACTGAGCACCCAGCACTCTGAGTACTGAGCACCCAGCACCCTGAGTACTGAGCACCCAGTACCCTGAGTACTTAGCACTGAGCACCCCGAGCACTGAGCACCCAGCACCCTGAGCACTGAGCACCCAGCACCCTGAGTACTGAGCACCCAGCACCCTGAATACTGAGCACCCAGCGTACTGAGCACCGAGCACCCCGAGCACTGAGCACCCAGCACCCTGAGTACTGAGCACCCAGCACCCCGAGCACTGAGCACCCAGCACCCTGAGTACTGAGCACCGAGCACCCTGAATACTGAGCACCCAGCACCCTGAGTACCGAGCACCCAGCGTACTGAGCACCGAGGACCCAGCAACCTGAGCCCTGAGCACCCAGCACCCTGAGTACTGAGCACTGAGCACCCAGCACCCCGAGCACTGAGCACCCAGCACCCTGAGTACTAAGCACCCAGCACCCTGTGTACTGAGCACCCAGCACCCTGAGTACTGAGCACCCAGCGTACTGAGCACCGAGCACCCCGAGCACTGAGCACCCATCACCCTGAGTACTGAGCACCCAGCACCCCGAGCACTGAGCACCCAGCACCCTGAGTACTGAGCACCGAGCACCCTGAGTACTGAGCACCCAGCACCCTGAGTACTGAGCACCCAGCGTACTGAGCACCGAGCACCCAGCACCCTGAGTACTGAGCACCCAGCAACCTGAGCACTGAGCACCCAGCACCCCAAGCACTGAGCACCGAGCACCCTGAGTACTGAGCACCCAGCACCCCGAGTACTGAGCACCCAGCACCCTGAGTACTGAGCACCCAGCACCCTGAGCACTGAGCACCCAGCACCCTGAGCACTGAGCACCCAGCACCCTGAGCACTGAGCACCCAGCACCCTGAGTACTGAGCATCAAGCACCCTGAGCACTGAGCACCCAGCACCCTGAGCACTGAGCAGCCAGCACCGTGAGCACTGAGCACCCAACGTACTGAGCACCGAGCACCCTGAGAACTGAGCACCCAGCACCCTGAGTACTGAGCAGCCAGCACCATGAGTACTGAGCACCGAGCACCCAGAGTACTGAGAAACCTGAGTACTGAGCACCCAGCACCCTGAGAATGAGCACCCAGCACCATGAGTACTGAGCACCGAGCACCCTGAGCACTGAGCACCCAGCACCCTGAGTACTGAGCACCCAGCACTACGAGCACTGAGCACCCAGCACTCTGAGTACTGAGCACTGAGGACCCTGAGCACTGAGCACCCAGCACTACGAGCACTGAGCACCCAGCACTCTGAGTACTGAGCACCCAGCACCCTGAGTACTGAGCACCCAGCACCCTGAGTACTTAGCACTGAGCACCCCGAGCACTGAGCACCCAGCACCCTGAGCACTGAGCACCCAGCAACCTGAGTACTGAGCACTGAGCACCCTGAGCACTGAGCACCCAGCACTACGAGCACTGAGCACTGAGCACCCTGAGCACTGAGCACCCAGCAGCCTGAGTAATGAGCACCCAGCACCCTGAGTACTGAGCACTGAGCACCCTGAGCACTGAGCACCCAGCACTACGAGCACTGAGCACCCAGCACTCTGAGTACTGAGCACCCAGCACCCTGAGTACTGAGCACCCAGCACCCTGAGTACTTAGCACTGAGCACCCCGAGCACTGAGCACCCAGCACCCTGAGCACTGAGCACCCAGCACCCTGAGTACTGAGCACCCAGCACCCTGAATACTGAGCACCCAGCGTACTGAGCACCGAGCACCCCGAGCACTGAGCACCCAGCACCCTGAGTACTGAGCACCCAGCACCCTGAGCACTGAGCACCCAGCACCCTGAGTACTGAGCACCGAGCACTCTGAGTACTGAGCACCCAGCACCCTGAGTACTGAGCACCCAGCGTACTGAGCACCGAGGACCCAGCAACCTGAGCCCTGAGCACCCAGCACCCTGAGTAATGAGCACTGAGCACCCAGCACCCCGAGCACTGAGCACCCAGCACCCTGAGTACTAAGCACCCAGCACCCTGTGTACTGATCACCCAGCACCCTGAGTACTGAGCACCCAGCGTACTGAGCACCGAGCACCCCGAGCACTGAGCACCCAGCACCCTGAGTACTGAGCACCCAGCACCCCGAGCACTGAGCACCCAGCACCCTGAGTACTGAGCACCGAGCACCCTGAGTACTGAGCACCCAGCACCCTGAGTACTGAGCACCCAGCGTACTGAGCACCGAGCACCCAGCACCCTGAGTACTGAGCACCCAGCAACCTGAGCACTGAGCACCCACCACCCTGAGTACTGAGCACTGAGCACGCCGAGTATTGAGCACCGGGCACCCCGAGCACTAAGCACCCAGCACCCAGAGCACCGAGCACCCAGCACCCTGAGCACTGAGCACCCAGCACCCTGAGCACTGAGCACCCAGCACCCTGAGCACTGAGCACCCGGCACCCTGAGCACTGAGCACCCAGCACCCTGAGCACTGAGCAACCAGAACCCTGAGTACTGAGCACCCAACGTACTGAGCACCGAGTACCCTGAGCACTGAGCACCCAGAACCCTGAGTACTGAGCACCGGGCACCCCGAGCACTAAGCACCCAGCACCCCGAGCACCGAGCACCCAGCACCTTGAGCACTGAGCACCCAGCACCCCGAGCACTGAGCACCAAGCACCCCGAGCACTGAGCACCCAGCACTCCGAGCACTGAGCACCAAGCACCCCGAGCACTGAGCACCCAGCACCCCGAGCACTGAGCACCCAGCACCCTGAGCACTGAGCACCCAGAACCCCGAGAACTGAGCACCCAGCACCCCGAGCACTGAGCACCCCGCACCCCGAGCACTGAGCACCCAGCACCCCGAGCACTGTGCACCCAGCACCCTGAGTACTGAGCACCCAGCACCCTGAGTACTTAGCACCCAACACCCTGAGCACTGAGCACCCAGCACCCTGAGTACTGAGCACCCAGCACCACAAGCACAGAGCACCCTGAGTACTGAGCACCCTGCACCCCAAGCACTGTGCACCCTGAGTACTGAGCACCCATCACCCTGATTAATGAGCACCCAGCACCCCGAGTACTGAGCACCGAGCACCCTGAGTACTGAGCACCCAACGTACTGAGCACCGAGCACCCTGAGCACTGAGCACCCAGCACCCTGAGTACTGAGCACCCAGCACCCTGAGCAATGAGCACCCTGAGTACTGAGCACCCAGCACCTTGAGCACTGAGCACCGAGCACCCCGAGCACTGAGCACCCAGCACCCGGAGTACTGAGCACCCAGCAGTCTGAGTACTAAGCACCGAGCACCCTGAGTACTGAGCACCCAGCACACTGAGCACTGAACACACAGCACCCTGAGTACTGAGCACCTCGAGCACTGAGCACCCAGCACCCTGAGTACTGAGCACCGAGCACCCTGAGCACTGAGCACCCAGCACCGCGAGCACTGAGCACCCAGCACCCCGAGCACAGAGCACCCAGCACCCTGAGTACTGAGCACCCAGCACCCTGAGTACTGAGCACCCAGCACCCTGAGCACTGAGCACACAGCACCCTGAGCACTGAGCACAGAGCACCCTGAGTACTGAGCACTGAGCACCCAGCACCCCGAGCACTGAGCACCCAGCACCCTGAGTACTGAGCACCCAGCAACCCGAGCACTAAGCACCCAGCACCCCGAGCACCAAGCACCCAGCACCCTGAGCACTGAGCACCCAGCACCCTGAGCACTGAGCACCCAGCACCCTGAGTACTGAGCACTGAGCACCCAGCACCCTGAGTACTGAGCACATAGCAACCAGAGCACTAAGCACTCAGCACCCCGAGCACCGAGCACCCAGCACCCTGAGCACTGAGCACCGAGCACCCTGAGTACTGAGCACCCAGCACCCTGAGTACTGAGCACCCAGCGTACTGAGCACCGAGCATACAGCACCCTGAGTACTGAGCACCCAGCACCCTGAGCACTGAGCACCCAGCACCCTGAGTACTGAGCACTGAGCACCCCGAGTACTGAGCACCGGGCACCCCGAGCACTAAGCACCCAGCACCCAGAGCACCAAGCACCCAGCACCCTGAGCACTGAGCACCCAGCACCCTGAGCACTGAGCACCCAGCACCCTGAGCACTGAGCACCTAGCACCCTGAGCACTGAGCACCCAGCACCCTGAGTTCTGAGCACCCAACGTACTGAGCACCTAGTACCCTGAGCACTGAGCACCCAGAACCCCGAGTACTGAGCACCGGGCACCCCGAGCACTAAGCACCCAGCACCCTGAGCACTGAGCACCGAGCACCCCAAGCACTGGGCACCCAGCACCCGGAGTACTGAGCACCCAGCACCCTGAGTACTAAGCACCGAGCACCCTGAGTACTGAGCACCCAGCACCCTGAGCACTGAACACACAGCACCCTGAGTACTGAGCACCTAGAGGACTGAGCACCCAGCACCCTGAGTACTGAGCACCGAGCACCTCGAGCACTGAGCACCCAGCACCGCGAGCACTGAGCACCCAGCACCCCGAGCACAGAGCACCCAGCACCCTGAGTACTGAGCACGCAGCACCCTGAGTACTGAGCACCCAGCACCCCGAGCACTGAGCACCCAGCACCCTGAGCACTGAGCACCCAGCACCCGAGTACTGAGCACCCAGCACCCTGAGTACTGAGCACCCAGCACCCTGAGTACTGAGCACCCAGCACCCCGAGTACTGAGCACCAAGCACCCTGAGTACTGAACACCCAGCACCCTGAGCACTGAGCACTGAGCACACTGAGCACTGAGTACTGAGCACCGAGCACCCCGAGCACTGAGCACCCAGCACCCGGAGTACTGAGCACCCAGCACGCTGAGTACTAAGCACCGAGCATCCTGAGTACTGAGCACCCAGCACCCTGAGCACTGAACACACAGCACCCTGAGTACTGAGCACCTCGAGCACTGAGCACCCAGCACCCTGAGTACTGAGCACCGAGCACCCCGAGCACTGAGCACCCAGCACGCCGAGCACTGAGCACCCAGCACCCCGAGCACTGAGCACCCAGCACCCTGAGTACTGAGCACCCAGCACCCTGAGCACTGAGCACCCAGCACCGTGAGCACTGAGCACCCAGCACCCTGAATACTGAGCACCCAGCACCCTGAGCACTGAGTACCCAGCACCCTGAGCACTGAGCACCCAGCACCCTGAATACTGAGCACCCAGCACCTCGAGCCCTGAGCTCCCAGCACCCTGAGTACTGAGCATCAAGCACCCTGAGCACTGAGCACCCAGCACCCTGAGCACTGAGCAGCCAGCACCCTGAGCACTGAGCACCCAACGTACTGAGCAACGAGCACCCCGAGCACTGAGCACCCAGAACCCTGAGTACTGAGCGCTGAGCACCCTGAGTACTGAGCACCCAGCACCCCGCGCACTGAGCACCCAGCACCCCGAGCACTGAGCACCCAGCACCCCGAGCACTGAGCACCCAGCACCGTGAGTACTGAGCACCCAGCACCTTGAAAACTGAGCAGCGAGCACCCCGAGCACTGAGCACCGGGCACCCCGAGCACTGAGCACCCAGCACCCTGAGTACTGAGCACCCAGCACCCTAAGTATTGAGCACTGACCACTGAGCTCCCTGAGCACTGAGCACCCAGCACCCTGAGCACTGAGCACCCAGCATCCTGAGCACTGAGTACTGAGCGCCCAGCACCCCAAACACTGAGCACCGAGTACCCTGAGAACTGAGCACCGAGCACCCTGAGTACTGAGCAGCCAGCACCATGAGTACTGAGCACCGAGCACCCAGAGTACTGAGCAACCTGAGTACTGAGCACCCAGCACCCTGAGAATGAGCACCCAGCACCCTGAGCACTGAGTACCCAGCACCCTGAGCACTGAGCACCCAGCACCCTGAGCACTGAGCACACAGCACCCTGAGCACTGAGCACCCAGCACCCTGAGTACTGAGCACTGAGCACCCAGCACCCCGAGCACTGAGCACCCAGCACCCTGAGTACTGAGCACTGAGCACCCAGCACCCCGAGTACTGAGCACCAAGCACCCTGAGTACTGAACACCCAGCACCCTGAGCACTGAGCACTGAGCACCCTGAGCACTGAGTACTGAGCACCGAGCACCCCGAGCACTGAGCACCCAGCACCCCGAGTACTAAGCACCGAGCATCCTGAGTACTGAGCACCCAGCACCCTGAGCACTGAACACACAGCACCCTGAGTACTGAGCACCTCGAGCACTGAGCACCCAGCACCCTGAGTACTGAGCACCGAGCACCCCGAGCGCTGAGCACCCAGCACCCCGAGCACTGAGCACCCAGCACCCCGAGCACTGAGCACCCAGCACCCTGAGCACTGAGCACCCAGCACCCAGAGCACTGAGCACCCAGCACCCTGAGCACTGAGCACCCAGCACCCTGAGTACTGAGCACCCAGCACCCTGAGTACTGAGCACCCAGACCCCGAGCACTGAGCACCCAGCACCCCTAGCACTGTGCACCCACCACCCTGAGTACTGAGAACCCAGCACCCTGAGTACTGAGCACCCAGCACCCTGAGCACTGAGCACCCAGCAGCCCGAGCACTGAGCACCCAGAATCCTGAGCACTGAGTACTGAGCACCCAGCACCCTGAGCACTGAGCACGCAGCACCCTGAGAACTGAGCACCCAGCACCCTGAGTACTGAGCACCCAGCACCCCAAGCACTGAGCACCGAGCACCCTGAGTACTGAGCACCCAGCACCCCGAGTACTGAGCACCCAGCACCCTGAGTACTGAGCACCCAGCACCCTGAGCACTGAGCACCCAGCACCCTGAGCACTGAGCACCCAGCACCCTGAGCACTGAGCACCCAGCACCCTGAGTACTGAGCATCAAGCACCCTGAGCACTGAGCACCCAGCACCCTGAGCACTGAGCACCCAACGTACTGAGCACCGAGCACCCTGAGAACTGAGCACCGAGCACCCTGAGTACTGAGCAGCCAGCACCATGAGTACTGAGCACCGAGCACCCAGAGTACTGAGAAACCTGAGTACTGAGCACCCAGCACCCTGAGAATGAGCACCCAGCACCATGAGTACTGAGCACCGAGCACCCTGAGCACTGAGCACCCAGCACCCTGAGTACTGAGCACCCAGCACTACGAGCACTGAGCACCCAGCACTCTGAGTACTGAGCACTGAGCACCCTGAGCACTGAGCACCCAGCACTACGAGCACTGAGCACCCAGCACTCTGAGTACTGAGCACCCAGCACCCTGAGTACTGAGCACCCAGCACCCTGAGTACTTAGCACTGAGCACCCCGAGCACTGAGCACCCAGCACCCTGAGCACTGAGCACCCAGCACCCTGAGTACTGAGCACTGAGCACCCTGAGCACTGAGCACCCAGCACAACGAGCACTGAGCACTGAGCACCCTGAGCACTGAGCACCCAGCAGCCTGAGTAATGAGCACCCAGCACCCTGAGTACTGAGCACTGAGCACCCTGAGCACTGAGCACCCAGCACTACGAGCACTGAGCACCCAGCACTCTGAGTACTGAGCACCCAGCACCCTGAGTACTGAGCACCCAGCACCCTGAGTACTTAGCACTGAGCACCCCGAGCACTGAGCACCCAGCACCCTGAGCACTGAGCACCCAGCACCCTGAGTACTGAGCACCCAGCAGCCTGAATACTGAGCACCCAGCGTACTGAGCACCGAGCACCCCGAGCACTGAGCACCCAGCACCCTGAGTACTGAGCACCCAGCACCCCGAGCACTGAGCACCCAGCACCCTGAGTACTGAGCACCGAGCACCCTGAGTACTGAGCACCCAGCACCCTGAGTACTGAGCACCCAGCGTACTGAGCACCGAGGACCCAGCAACCTGAGCCCTGAGCACCCAGCACCCTGAGTACTGAGCACTGAGCACCCAGCACCCCGGGCACTGAGCACCCAGCACCCTGAGTACTAAGCACCCAGCACCCTGAGTACTGAGCACCCAGCACCCTGAGTACTGAGCACCCAGCGTACTGAGCACCGAGCACCCCGAGCACTGAGCACCCAGCACCCTGAGTACTGAGCACCCAGCACCCCGAGCACTGAGCACCCAGCACCCTGAGTACTGAGCACCGAGCACCCTGAGTACTGAGCACCCAGCACCCTGAGTACTGAGCACCCAGCGTACTGAGCACCGAGCACCCAGCACCCTGAGTACTGAGCACCCAGCAACCTGAGCACTGAGCACCCACCACCCTGAGTACTGAGCACTGAGCACGCCGAGTATTGAGCACCGGGCACCCCGAGCACTAAGCACCCAGCACCCAGAGCACCGAGCACCCAGCACCCTGAGCACTGAGCACCCAGCACCCTGAGCACTGAGCACCCAGCACCCTGAGCACTGCGCACCCGGCATCCTGAGCACTGAGCACCCAGCACCCTGAGCACTGAGCAACCAGCACCCTGAGTACTGAGCACCCAACGTACTGAGCACCGAGTACCCTGAGCACTGAGCACCCAGAACCCCGAGTACTGAGCACCGGGCACCCCGAGCACTAAGCACCCAGCACCCCGAGCACCGAGCACCCAGCACCTTGAGCACTGAGCACCCAGCACCCCGAGCACTGAGCACCAAGCACCCCGAGCACTGAGCACCCAGCACCCCGAGCACTGAGCACCAAGCACCCCGAGCACTGAGCACCCAGCACCCCGAGCACTGAGCACCCAGCACCCTGAGCACTGAGCACCCAGAACCCCGAGAACTGAGCACCCACCACCCCGAGCACTGAGCACCCCGCACCCCGAGCACTGAGCACCCAGCACCCCGAGCACTGTGCACCCAGCACCCTGAGTACTGAGCACCCAGCACCCTGAGTACTTAGCACCCAACACCCTGAGCACTGAGCACCCAGCACCCTGAGTACTGAGCACCCAGCACCACAAGCACAGAGCACCCTGAGTACTGAGCACCCTGCACCCCAAGCACTGTGCACCCTGAGTACTGAGCACCCATCACCCTGATTAATTAGCACCCAGCACCCCGAGTACTGAGCACCGAGCACCCTGAGTACTGAGCACCCTGCACCCCAAGCACTGTGCACCCTGAGCACTGAGCACCCAGCACCCTGAGTACTGAGCACCCAGCACCCTGAGCAATGAGCACCCTGAGTACTGAGCACCCAGCACCTTGAGCACTGAGCACCGAGCACCCCGAGCACTGAGCACCCAGCACCCGGAGTACTGAGCACCCAGCAGTCTGAGTACTAAGCACCGAGCACCCTGAGTACTGAGCACCCAGCACACTGAGCACTGAACACACAGCACCCTGAGTACTGAGCACCTCGAGCACTGAGCACCCAGCACCCTGAGTACTGAGCACCGAGCACCCTGAGCACTGAGCACCCAGCACCGCGAGCACTGAGCACCCAGCACCCCGAGCACAGAGCACCCAGCACCCTGAGTACTGAGCACCCAGCACCCTGAGTACTGAGCACCCAGCACCCTGAGCACTGAGCACACAGCACCCTGAGCACTGAGCACAGAGCACCCTGAGTACTGAGCACTGAGCACCCAGCACCCCGAGCACTGAGCACCCAGCACCCTGAGTACTGAGCACCCAGCAACCCGAGCACTAAGCACCCAGCACCCCGAGCACCAAGCACCCAGCACCCTGAGCACTGAGCACCCAGCACCCTGAGCACTGAGCACCCAGCACCCTGAGTACTGAGCACTGAGCACCCAGCACCCTGAGTACTGAGCACATAGCAACCAGAGCACTAAGCACTCAGCACCCCGAGCACCGAGCACCCAGCACCCTGAGCACTGAGCACCGAGCACCCTGAGTACTGAGCACCCAGCACCCTGAGTACTGAGCACCCAGCGTACTGAGCACCGAGCACCCAGCACCCTGAGTACTGAGCACCCAGCACCCTGAGCACTGAGCACCCAGCACCCTGAGTACTGAGCACTGAGCACCCCGAGTACTGAGCACCGGGCACCCCGAGCACTAAGCACCCAGCACCCAGAGCACCGAGCACCCAGCACCCTGAGCACTGAGCACCCAGCACCCTGAGCACTGAGCACCCAGCACCCTGAGCACTGAGCACCTAGCACCCTGAGCACTGAGCACCCAGCACCCTGAGTTCTGAGCACCCAACGTACTGAGCACCTAGTACCCTGAGCACTGAGCACCCAGAACCCCGAATACTGAGCACCGGGCACCCCGAGCACTAAGCACCCAGCACCCTGAGCAGTGAGCACCGAGCACCCCAAGCACTGGGCACCCAGCACCCGGAGTACTGAGCACCCAGCACCCTGAGTACTAAGCACCGAGCACCCTGAGTACTGAGCACCCAGCACCCTGAGCACTGAACACACAGCACCCTGAGTACTGAGCACCTAGAGGACTGAGCACCCAGCACCCTGAGTACTGAGCACCGAGCACCTCGAGCACTGAGCACCCAGCACCGCGAGCACTGAGCACCCAGCACCCCGAGCACAGAGCACCCAGCACCCTGAGTACTGAGCACGCAGCACCCTGAGTACTGAGCACCCAGCACCCCGAGCACTGAGCACCCAGCACCCTGAGCACTGAGCACCCAGCACCCGAGTACTGAGCACCCAGCACCCTGAGTACTGAGCACCCAGCACCCTGAGTACTGAGCACCCAGCACCCCGAGTACTGAGCACCAAGCACCCTGAGTACTGAACACCCAGCACCCTGAGCACTGAGCACTGAGCACACTGAGCACTGAGTACTGAGCACCGAGCACCCCGAGCACTGAGCACCCAGCACCCGGAGTACTGAGCACCCAGCACGCTGAGTACTAAGCACCGAGCATCCTGAGTACTGAGCACCCAGCACCCTGAGCACTGAACACACAGCACCCTGAGTACTGAGCACCTCGAGCACTGAGCACCCAGCACCCTGAGTACTGAGCACCGAGCACCCCGAGCACTGAGCACCCAGCACGCCGAGCACTGAGCACCCAGCACCCCGAGCACTGAGCACCCAGCACCCTGAGTACTGAGCACCCAGCACCCTGAGCACTGAGCACCCAGCACCGTGAGCACTGAGCACCCAGCACCCTGAATACTGAGGACCCAGCACCCTGAGCACTGAGTACCCAGCTCCCTGAGCACTGAGCACCCAGCACCCTGAATACTGAGCACCCAGCACCTCGAGCCCTGAGCTCCCAGCACCCTGAGTACTGAGCATCAAGCACCCTGAGCACTGAGCACCCAGCACCCTGAGCACTGAGCAGCCAGCACCCTGAGCAGTGAGCACCCAACGTACTGAGCAACGAGCACCCCGAGCACTGAGCACCCAGAACCCTGAGTACTGAGCGCTGAGCACCCTGAGTACTGAGCACCCAGCACCCCGAGCACTGAGCACCCAGCACCCCGAGCACTGAGCACCCAGCACCCCGAGCACTGAGCACCCAGCACCGTGAGTACTGAGCACCCAGCACCCTGAAAACTGAGCACCGAGCACCCCGAGCACTGAGCACCGGGCACCCCGAGCACTGAGCACCCAGCACCCTGAGTACTGAGCACCCAGCACCCTAAGTATTGAGCACTGACCACTGAGCTCCCTGAGCACTGAGCACCCAGCACCCTGAGCACTGAGAACCCAGCATCCTGAGCACTGAGTACTGAGCACCCAGCACCCCAAACACTGAGCACCGAGCACCCTGAGAACTGAGCACCGAGCACCCTGAGTACTGAGCAGCCAGCACCATGAGTACTGAGCACCGAGCACCCAGAGTACTGAGCAACCTGAGTACTGAGCACCCAGCACCCTGAGAATGAGCACCCAGCACCCTGAGCACTGAGTACCCAGCACCCTGAGCACTGAGCACCCAGCACCCTGAGCACTGAGCACACAGCACCCTGAGCACTGAGCACCCAGCACCCTGAGTACTGAGCACTGAGCACCCAGCACCCCGAGCACTGAGCACCCAGCACCCTGAGTACTGAGCACTGAGCACCCAGCACCCCGAGTACTGAGCACCAAGCACCCTGAGTACTGAACACCCAGCACCCTGAGCACTGAGCAGTGAGCACCCTGAGCACTGAGTACTGAGCACCGAGCACCCCGAGCACTGAGCACCCAGCACCCCGAGTACTAAGCACCGAGCATCCTGAGTACTGAGCACCCAGCACCCTGAGCACTGAACACACAGCACCCTGAGTACTGAGCACCTCGAGCACTGAGCACCCAGCACCCTGAGTACTGAGCACCGAGCACCCCGAGCACTGAGCACCCAGCACCCCGAGCACTGAGCACCCAGCACCCCGAGCACTGAGCACCCAGCACCCTGAGTACTGAGCACCCAGCACCCTGAGTACTGAGCACCCAGCACCCTGAGCACTGAGAACCCAGCACCCTGAGCACTGAGCACCCAGCACCCTGAATACTAAGCACCCAGCACCCTGAGCACTGAGTACCCAGCACCCTGAGCACTGAGCACCCAGCACCCTGAGTACTGAGCACCCAGCACCAAGAGTTCTGAGCACCGAGCATCCTGAGCACTGAGCACCGAGCACCCCGAGCACTGAGCACCCAGCACCCTGAGTAATGAGCACCCAGCACCCCGAGTACTGAGAACCCAGAACCGTGAGTACTGAGCACCCAGCACCCTGAGTACTGAGCACCCAGCACCCTGAGTACTGAGCACTGATCACCGTGAGCACTGAGCACCCAGCACCCTGAGTACTGAGCACCCAGCACCCTGAGTACTGAGCACCCAGCACCCTGGGCACTGAGCACCCAGCACCCTGAGTGCTGAGCACCTAGCACCCTGAGTACTGAGCACACAGCACCCTGAGCAATGAGCACCCAGCACCCTGAGTACTGAGCACTGATCACCCTGAGCACTGAGCACCCAGCACCCTGTGTACTGAGCACCCAGCACCCTGAGTACTGAGCACCCAGCACCCTGGGCACTGAGCACCCAGCACGCTGAGTGCTGAGCACCCAGCACCCCGAGCACTGAGCATCCAGCACCCTGAGTACTGAGCACCATGAGTACTGAGCACTGAGCACCCAGCAGCCTGAGTACTGAGCACCCTGAGGACTGAGCACCCATCACCCTGAGCACTGAGAACCCAGCACCCTGAGTACTGAGCACTGATCACCCTGAGCACTGAGCACCCAGCACCCTGAGTACTGAGCACCCAGCACCCCGAGCACTGAGCACCCAGCACCCTGAGTACTGAGCACCCAGCACCCCGAGCACTGAGCACCCAGCACCCTGAGTACTGAGCACCGAGCACCCTGAGTACTGAGCACCCAGCA
Source organism: Microtus oregoni (assembly GCF_018167655.1). NCBI lineage: Eukaryota > Metazoa > Chordata > Mammalia > Rodentia > Cricetidae > Microtus > Microtus oregoni. Next base: position 247,825 of record NW_024543274.1, on the reverse strand, counting down.
CCCTGAGTACTGAGCACCCAGCACCCTGAGTACTGGGCACCCAGCGTACTGAGCACCGAGGACCCAGCAACCTGAGCCCTGAGCACCCAGCACCCTGAGTACTGAGCACTGACCACCCAGCACCCCGAGCACTGAGCACCCAGCACTTTGAGTACTAAGCACCCAGCACCCTGAGTACTGAGCACCCAGCACCCTGAGTACTGAGCACCCAGCGTACTGAGCACCGAGCACCCCGAGCACTGAGCACCCAGCACCCTGAGTACTGAGCACCCAGCACCCCGAGCAATGAGCACCCAGCACCCTGAGTACTGAGCACCGAGCACCCTGAGTACTGAGCACGCAGCACCCTGAGTACTGAGCACCCAGCGTACTGAGCACCGAGCACCCAGCACCCTGAGTACTGAGCACCCAGCACCCTGAGCACTGAGCACCCAACACCCTGAGTACTGAGCACTGAGCACGCCGAGTATTGAGCACCGGGCACCCCGAGCACTAAGCACCCAGCACCCAGAGCACCGAGCACCCAGCACCCTGAGCACTGAGCACCCAGCACCCTGAGCACTGAGCACCCAGCACCCTGAGCACTGAGCACCCGGCACCCTGAGCACTGAGCACCCAGCACCCTGAGCACTGAGCACCCAGCACCCTGAGTACTGAGCACCCAACGTACTGAGCACCGAGTACCCTTAGCACTGAGCACCCAGAACCCCGAGTACTGAGCACCGGGCACCCCGAGCACTAAGCACCCAGCACCCCGAGCACCGAGCACCCAGCACCCTGAGCACTGAGCACCGAGCACCCTGAGTACTGAGCACCCAGCACCCTGAGTACTGAGCACCCAGCGTACTGAGCACCGAGCACCCAGCACCCTGAGTACTGAGCACCCAGCACCCTGAGCACTGAGCACCCAGCGCCCTGAGTACTGAGCACCGGGCACCCCGAGCACTAAGCACCCAGCACCCAGAGCACCGAGCACCCAGCACCCTGAGCACTGAGCACCCAGCACCCTGAGCACTGAGCACCCAGCACCCTGAGCACTGAGCACCTAGCACCCTGAGCACTGAGCACCCAGCACCCTGAGTTCTGAGCACCCAACGTACTGAGCACCTAGTACCCTGAGAACTGAGCACCCAGAACCCCGAGTACTGAGCACCGGGCACCCCGAGCACTAAGCACCCAGCACCCTGAGCACTGAGCACCGAGCACCCCAAGCACTGAGCACCCAGCACCCGGAGTACTGAGCACCCAGCACCCTGAGTACTAAGCACCGAGCACCCTGAGTACTGAGCACCCAGCACCCTGAGCACTGAACACACAGCACCCTGAGTACTGAGCACCTAGAGGACTGAGCACCCAGCACCCTGAGTACTGAGCACCGAGCACCTCGAGCACTGAGCACCCAGCACCGCGAGCACTGAGCACCCAGCACCCCGAGCACAGAGCACCCAGCACCCTGAGTACTGAGCACGCAGCACCCTGAGTACTGAGCACCCAGCACCCCGAGCACTGAGCACCCAGCACCCTGAGCACTGAGCACCCAGCACCCGAGTACTGAGCACCCAGCACCCTGAGTACTGAGCACCCAGCACCCTGAGTACTGAGCACCCAGCACCCCGAGTACTGAGCACCAAGCACCCTGAGTACTGAACACCCAGCACCCTGAGCACTGAGCACTGAGCACCCTGAGCACTGAGTAGTGAGCACCGAGCACCCCGAGCACTGAGCACCCAGCACCCGGAGTACTGAGCACCCAGCACGCTGAGTACTAAGCACCGAGCATCCTGAGTACAGAGCACCCAGCACCCTGAGCACTGAACACACAGCACCCTGAGTACTGAGCACCTCGAGCACTGAGCACCCAGCACCCTGAGTACTGAGCACCGAGCACCCCGAGCACTGAGCACACAGCACGCCGAGCACTGAGCACCCAGCACCCCGAGCACTGAGCACCCAGCACCCTGAGTACTGAGCACCCAGCACCCTGAGTACTGAGCACCCAGCACCCTGAGCACTGAGTACCCAGCACCCCGAGCACTGAGCACCCAGCACCCTGAATACTGAGCACCCAGCACCCTGAGCACTGAGTACCCAGCACCCTGAGCACTGAGCACCCAGCACCCTGAATACTGAGCACCCAGCACCCCGAGCCCTGAGCTCCCAGCACCCTGACTACTGAGCATCAAGCACCCTGAGCACTGAGCACCCAGCACCCTGAGCACTGAGCAGCCAGCACCCTGAGCACTGAGCACCCAACGTACTGAGCAACGAGCACCCCGAGCACTGAGCACCCAGAACCCTGAGTACTGAGCGCTCAGCACCCTGAGTACTGAGCACCCAGCACCCCGAGCACTGAGCACCCAGCACCCCGAGCAATGAGCACCCAGCACCCCGAGCACTGAGCACCCAGCACCGTGAGTACTGAGCACCCAGCACCCTGAAAACTGAGCACCGAGCACCCCGAGCACTGAGCACCGGGCACCCCGAGCACTGAGCACCCAGCACCCTGAGTACTGAGCACCCAGCACCCTAAGTATTGAGCACTGACCACTGAGCTCCCTGAGCACTGAGCACCCAGCACCCTGAGCACTGAGCACCCAGCATCCTGAGCACTGAGTACTGAGCACCCAGCACCCCAAACACTGAGCACCGAGCACCCTGAGAACTGAGCACCGAGCACCCTGAGTACTGAGCAGCCAGCACCATGAGTACTGAGCACCGAGCACCCAGAGTACTGAGCAACCTGAGTACTGAGCACCCAGCACCCTGAGAATGAGCACCCAGCACCCTGAGCACTGAGTAGCCAGCACCCTGAGCACTGAGCACCCAGCACCCTGAGCACTGAGCACACAGCACCCTGAGCACTGAGCACCCAGCACCCTGAGTACTGTGCACTGAGCACCCAGCACCCCGAGCACTGAGCACCCAGCACCCTGAGTACTGAGCACTGAGCACCCAGCACCCCGAGTACTGAGCACCAAGCACCCTGAGTACTGAACACCCAGCACCCTGAGCACTGAGCACTGAGCACCCTGAGCACTGAGTACTGAGCACCGAGCACCCCGAGCACTGAGCACCCAGCACCCCGAGTACTAAGCACCGAGCATCCTGAGTACTGAGCACCCAGCACCCTGAGCACTGAACACACAGCACCCTGAGTACTGAGCACATCGAGCACTGAGCACCCAGCACCCTGAGTACTGAGCACCGAGCACCCCGAGCACTGAGCACCCAGCACCCCGAGCACTGAGCACCCAGCACCCCGAGCACTGAGCACCCAGCACCCTGAGTACTGAGCACCCAGCACCCTGAGTACTGAGCACCCAGCGTACTGAGCACCGAGCACCCAGCACCCTGAGTACTGAGCACCCAGCACCCTGAGCACTGAGCACCCACCACCCTGAGTACTGAGCACTGAGCACGCCGAGTATTGAGCACCGGGCACCCCGAGCACTAAGCACCCAGCACCCAGAGCACCGAGCACCCAGCACCCTGAGCACTGAGCACCCAGCACCCTGAGCACTGAGCACCCAGCACCCTGAGCACTGAGCACCCGGCACCCTGAGCACTGAGCACCCAGCACCCTGAGCACTGAGCACCCAGCACCCTGAGTACTGAGCACCCAACGTACTGAGCACCGAGTACCCTGAGCACTGAGCACCCAGAACCCCGAGTACTGAGCACCGGGCACCCCGAGCACTAAGCACCCAGCACCCCGAGCACCGAGCACCCAGCACCCTGAGCACTGAGCACCGAGCACCCTGAGTACTGAGCACCCAGCACCCTGAGTACTGAGCACCCAGCGTACTGAGCACCGAGCACCCAGCACCCTGAGTACTGAGCACCCAGCACCCTGAGCACTGAGCACCCAGCGCCCTGAGTACTGAGCACCGGGCACCCCGAGCACTAAGCACCCAGCACCCAGAGCACCGAGCACCCAGCACCCTGAGCACTGAGCACCCAGCACCCTGAGCACTGAGCACCCAGCACCCTGAGCACTGAGCACCTAGCACCCTGAGCACTGAGCACCCAGCACCCTGAGTTCTGAGCACCCAACGTACTGAGCACCTAGTACCCTGAGAACTGAGCACCCAGAACCCCGAGTACTGAGCACCGGGCACCCCGAGCACTAAGCACCCAGCACCCTGAGCACTGAGCACCGAGCACCCCAAGCACTGAGCACCCAGCACCCGGAGTACTGAGCACCCAGCACCCTGAGTACTAAGCACCGAGCACCCTGAGTACTGAGCACCCAGCACCCTGAGCACTGAACACACAGCACCCTGAGTACTGAGCACCTAGAGGACTGAGCACCCAGCACCCTGAGTACTGAGCACCGAGCACCTCGAGCACTGAGCACCCAGCACCGCGAGCACTGAGCACCCAGCACCCCGAGCACAGAGCACCCAGCACCCTGAGTACTGAGCACGCAGCACCCTGAGTACTGAGCACCCAGCACCCCGAGCACTGAGCACCCAGCACCCTGAGCACTGAGCACCCAGCACCCGAGTACTGAGCACCCAGCACCCTGAGTACTGAGCACCCAGCACCCTGAGTACTGAGCAACCAGCACCCCGAGTACTGAGCACCAAGCACCCTGAGTACTGAACACCCAGCACCCTGAGCACTGAGCACTGAGCACCCTGAGCACTGAGTACTGAGCACCGAGCACCCCGAGCACTGAGCACCCAGCACCCGGAGTACTGAGCACCCAGCACGCTGAGTACTAAGCACCGAGCATCCTGAGTACTGAGCACCCAGCACCCTGAGCACTGAACACACAGCACCCTGAGTACTGAGCACCTCGAGCACTGAGCACCCAGCACCCTGAGTACTGAGCACCGAGCACCCCGAGCACTGAGCACCCAGCACGCCGAGCACTGAGCACCCAGCACCCCGAGCACTGAGCACCCAGCACCCTGAGTACTGAGCACCCAGCACCCTGAGTACTGAGCACCCAGCACCCTGAGCACTGAGTACCCAGCGCCCCGAGCACTGAGCACCCAGCACCCTGAATACTGAGCACCCAGCACCCTGAGCACTGAGTACCCAGCACCCTGAGCACTGAGCACCCAGCACCCTGAATACTGAGCACCCAGCACCCCGAGCCCTGAGCTCCCAGCACCCTGAGTACTGAGCATCAAGCACCCTGAGCACTGAGCACCCAGCACCCTGAGCACTGAGCAGCCAGCACCCTGAGCACTGAGCACCCAACGTACTGAGCAACGAGCACCCCTAGCACTGAGCAGCCAGAACCCTGAGTACTGAGCGCTCAGCACCCTGAGTACTGAGCACCCAGCACCCCGAGCACTGAGCACCCAGCACCCCGAGCACTGAGCACCCAGCACCCCGAGCACTGAGCACCCAGCACCGTGAGTACTGAGCACCCAGCACCCTGAAAACTGAGCACCGAGCACCCCGAGCACTGAGCACCGGGCACCCCGAGCACTGAGCACCCAGCACATTGAGTACTGAGCACCCAGCACCCTAAGTATTGAGCACTGACCACTGAGCTCCCTGAGCACTGAGCACCCAGCACCCTGAGCACTGAGCACCCAGCATCCTGAGCACTGAGTACTGAGCACCCAGCACCCCAAACACTGAGCACCGAGCACCCTGAGAACTGAGCACCGAGCACCCTGAGTACTGAGCAGCCAGCACCATGAGTACTGAGCACCGAGCACCCAGAGTACTGAGCAACCTGCGTACTGAGCACCCAGCACCCTGAGAATGAGCACCCAGCACCCTGAGCACTGAGTACCCAGCACCCTGAGCACTGAGCACCCAGCACCCTGAGCACTGAGCACACAGCACCCTGAGCACTGAGCACCCAGCACCCTGAGTACTGAGCACTGAGCACCCAGGACCCCGAGCACTGAGCACCCAGCACCCTGAGTACTGAGCACTGAGCACCCAGCACCCCGAGTACTGAGCACCAAGCACCCTGAGTACTGAACACCCAGCACCCTGAGCACTGAGCACTGAGCACCCTGAGTACTGAGCACATCGAGCACTGAGCACCCAGCACCCTGAGTACTGAGCACCGAGCACCCCGAGCACTGAGCACCCAGCACCCCGAGCACTGAGCACCCAGCACCCCGAGCACTGAGCACCCAGCACCCTGAGTACTGAGCACCCAGCACCCTGAGTACTGAGCACCCAGCACCCTGAGCACTGAGAACCCAGCACCCTGAGCACTGAGCACCCAGCACCCTGAATACTGAGCACCCAGCACCCTGAGCACTGAGTACCCAGCACCCTGAGCACTGAGCACCCAGCACCCTGAGTACTGAGCACCCAGCACCAAGAGTTCTGAGCACCGAGCATCCTGAGCACTGAGCACCGAGCACCCCGAGCACTGAGCACCCAGCACACTGAGTAATGAGCACCCAGCACCCCGAGTACTGAGAACCCAGAACCGTGAGTACTGAGCACCCAGCACCCTGAGTACTGAGCACCCAGCACCCTGAGTACTGAGCACTGATCACCCTGAGCACTGAGCACCCAGCACCCTGAGTACTGAGCACCCAGCACCCTGAGTACTGAGCACCCAGCACCCTGGGCACTGAGCACCCAGCACCCTGAGTGCTGAGCACCGAGCACCCTGAGTACTGAGCACCCAGCACCCTGAGCAATGAGCACCCAGCACCCTGAGTACTGAGCACTGATCACCCTGAGCACTGAGCACCCAGCACCCTGAGTACTGAGCACCCAGCACCCTGAGTACTGAGCACCCAGCACCCTGGGCACTGAGCACCCAGCACGCTGAGTGCTGAGCACCCAGCACCCCGAGCACTGAGCATCCAGCACCCTGAGTACTGAGCACCATGAGTACTGAGCACTGAGCACCCAGCAGCCTGAGTACTGAGCACCCTGAGGACTGAGCACCCATCACCCTGAGCACTGAGAACCCAGCAACCTGAGTACTGAGCTCTGATCACCCTGAGCACTGAGCACCCAGCACCCTGAGTACTGAGCACACAGCACCCTGAGTACTGAGCACCCAGCACGCTGGGCACTGAGCACCCAGCACCCTGAGTGCTGAGCACCGAGCACCCTGAGTACTGAGCACCATGAGGACTGAGCACCCAGCACCCTGAGCACTGGGCACTGATCACCCTGAGCACTGAGCACCCAGCACCCTGAGTACTGAGCACCCAGCACCCCGAGCACTGAGCACCCAGCACCCCGAGCACTGAGCACTGAGCACCCTAAGTACTGAGCACCCTGAGTACTAAGCACCCAGCACCCTGAGTACTGAGCACCCAGCACCCTGAGCACTGAGCACCCAGCACCCTGAGTACTGAGCACCCAGCACCCCGAGTACTGAGCACCCAGCACCCTGAGTACTGACCTGAGTACTGAGCACCCAGCACCCTGAGTACTGAGCACCCAGCACCCTGAGTACTGAGCACTCAGCACCCTGAGTACTGAGCACCGAGCACCCCGAGCACTGAGCACCCAGCACCTTGAGCACTGAGCACCCAGCACCCTGAGTACTGAGCACCCAGCACCCCGAGTACTGAGCACCCAGCACCCTGAGTACTGAGCACCCAGCACCCCGAGCACTGAGCACCCAGCACCCTGAGTACTGAGGACCCAGCACCCTGAGCACTGAGCACCCAGCACCCTGAGTACTGAGCACCCAGCACCCTGAGTACTGAGCACCCAGCACCCTGAGTACTGAGCACCCAGCACCCTGAGTACTGAGCACCCAGCACCCTGAGCACTGAGCACCCAGCACCCTGAGCACTGAGCACCCAGCACCCCGAGCACTGCGCACCCAGCACCCTGAGTACTGAGCACCCAGCACCCTGAGCACTGAGCACCCAGCACCCTGAGCACTGAGCACCCAGCACCCTGAGTACTGAGCACCCAGCACCCTGAGTAGTGAGCACCCAACGTACTGAGCACCGAGCACCCCGAGCACTGAGTACCCAGCACCCTGAGTACTGAGCACCGAGCCCCCCGAGCACTGAGCACCCAGCACCCTGAGTACTGAGCACTGATCACCCTGAGCACTGAGCACCCAGCACCCTGAGTACTGAGCACCCAGCACCCTGAGTACTGAGCACCCAGCACCCTGGGCACTGAGCACCCAGCACCCTGAGTGCTGAGCACCGAGCACCCTGAGTACTGAGCACCATGAGGACTGAGCACCCAGCACCCTGAGCACTGGGCACTGATCACACTGAGCACTGAGCACCCAGCACCCTGAGTACTGAGCACCCAGCACCCCGAGCACTGAGCACCCATCACCCCGAGCACTGAGCACTGAGCACCCTAAGTACTGAGCACCCTGAGTACTAAGCACCCAGCACCCTGAGTACTGAGCACCCAGCACCCTGAGCACTGAGCACCCAGCACCCTGAGTACTGAGCACCCAGCACCCCGAGTACTGAGCACCCAGCACCCTGAGTTCTGACCTGAGTACTGAGCACCCAGCACCCTGAGTACTGAGCACCCAGCACCCTGAGTACTGAGCACTCAGCACCCTGAGTACTGAGCACCGAGCACCCCGAGCACTGAGCACCCAGCACCTTGAGCACTGAGCACCCTGAGGACTGAGCACCCAGCACGCTGAGCACTGAGCACCGATCACCCTGAGCACTGAGCACCCAGCACCAAAAGCACTGAGCACCCAGCACCCTGAGTACTGAGCACCCAGCACCCCGAGTACTGAGCACCCAGCACCCTGAGTACTGAGCACCCAGCACCCCGAGCACTGAGCACCCAGCACCCTGAGTACTGAACACCCTGAGTACTGAGCACTGAGCACTGAGCACCCTGAGTACTGAGCACCCTGAGGACTGAGCACCCAGCACCCTGAGCACTGAGCACCCAGCACCCTGAGTACTGAGCACTGATCACCCTGAGCACTGAGCACCCAGCACCCCGAGCACTGAGCACCCAGCACCCTGAGTACTGAGGACCCAGCACCCTGAGCACTGAGCACCCAGCACCCTGAGTACTGAGCACCCAGCACCCTGAGTACTGAGCACCCAGCACCCTGGGCACTGAGCACCCAGCACCCTGAGTACTGAACACCGAGAACCCTGAGTACTGAGCACCCAGCACCCTGAGTCCTGAGCCCCAGCACCCTGAGCACTGAGCAACCAGCACTCTGAGCACTGAGCACCAAGCACCCTGAGTACTGAGCAACCAGCACCCTGAGTACTGAACACCCAGCCCCCTGAGCACTGAGCACTGAGCACACAGCACCCTGAGCACTGAGCACTGAGCACCCAGCACCCTGAGCACTGAGCACCCAGCACCCCGAGCACTGAGCACCCAGCACCCTGAGCACCCAGCACCCTGAGCACTGAGCACCCTGAGCACTGAGCACTGAGCACCCAGCACCCTGAGTACTGAGCACCCAACACTCTGAGCACTGAGCACCCAGCACGCTGAGTACTGAGCACTGAGCACACAGCACCCTGAGTACTGAGCACCCAGAACTCCGAGCACTGAGCAACCAGCTCCCCGAGCACTGAGCACCCAGCACCCCGAGTGCTGAGCACTGAGCACCCTGAGTACTGAGCACCCAGCACTCCAAGTACTGAGCACTGAGCACCCTGAGAACTGAGCACCCAGCACCCTGAGCACTGAGCACTGAGAACCCTGAGTACTGAGCACCGAGCACCCTGAGTACTGAGCACCCAGCACCCTGAGCACTGAGCACGGAGCACCCCGAGAACTGAGCATCCAGCACCCTGAGCACTGAGCACCCAGCACCTTGAGTACTGAGCACCGAGCACCCCGAGCACTGAGCACCCAGCACCCTGAATACTGAGAACCCAGCACCATGAGCACTGAGCACACAGCACCCTGAGCACTGAGCACCCAGCACCCCGAGCACTGAGCACCCAGCACCCTGAGTACTGAGCACCCAACACCCAGAGTACTGAGCACCCAGCACCCTGAGCACTGAGCACCCAGGACCCTGAGTACTGAGCACCCAGCACCCTGAGTACTGAGCACCCAGCACCCTGAGCACTGAGCACTGAGCACCCAACACCGTGAGCACTGAGCACCCAGCACCCCGAGCACTGAGCACCCAGCACTCCGAGCACTGAGCACCCAGCACCCTGAGCACTGAGCACCCAGCACGCTGAGCACTGAGCACCCAGCCCCCTGAGTACTGAGCACCCAGCACCATGAGTACTGAGCACCCAGCACCCTGAGTACTGAGCACACAGCACCCTGAGTACTGAGCACCGAGCTCCCCGAGCACTGAGCACCCAGCACCCCGAGCAACGAGCACCCTGAGTACTAAGCACCGAGCACCCTGAGCACTGAGCACCCAGCACCCTGAGCACTGAGGACCCAGCACCCTGAGCACCGAGCAAACAGCACCATGAGTACTGAGCACAAAGCACCCTGAGCACTGAGCACCCAGCACCCTGAGTACTGAGCACAGAGCACCCCGAGTACTGAGCACCCAGCACCCCGAGCACTGAGCATCCAGCACCCCGAGCACTGAGCACCCAGCACACTGAGCACTGAGCACCCTGAGTACTGAGCACCCAGCACCCTGAGCACTGAGCACCCAGCACCCTGAGTACTGAGCACTGAGCACCCAGCACCCCGAGCACTGAGCACCCAGCACCCTGAGTACTGAACACTGAGAGACAAGCACCCCGAGCACTGAGCACCCAGCACCCTGAGCACTGAGCACCCAGCACCCGAGTACTGATCACCCAGCACCCTGAGAACTGAGCACTCAGCACCCTGAGTACTGAGCACCCAGCACCCTGAGTACTGAGCACCCAGCACCCTGAGCACTGAGCACCCAGTACCCTGAGCACTGAGCACCCAGCACCCCGAGCACTGCGCACCCAGCACCCTGAGTACTGAGCACCCAGCACCCTGAGCACTGAGCACCCAGCACCCTGAGCACTGAGCACCCAGCACCCTGAGTACTGAGCACCCAGCACCCTGAGTAGTGAGCACCCAACGTACTGAGCACCGAGCACCCCGAGCACTGAGTACCCAGCACCCTGAGTACTGAGCACCGAGCACCCCGAGCACTGAGCACCCAGCACCCTGAGTACTGAGCTCTGAGCACCCCGAGCACTGAGCACCCAGCGCCCCGAGCACTGAGCACCCAGCGCCCCGAGCACTGAGCACCCAGAACCCCGAGCAATGAGCACCCAGTGCCCCGAGCACTGAGCACCCAGCAACCCCGAGCACTGTGCACCCAGCAACCCCGAGCACTGAGCACCCAGCACCCCGAGCACTGAGCACCCAGCACCCTGAGTACTGAGAACCCAGCACCCTGAGTACTGAGCACCCAGCACCCTGAGCATTGAGCACCCAGCACACTGAGTACTGAGCACCCAACACCCCAAGCACTGAGCACCCTGAGTATTGAGCACCCAGCACCCCAAGCACTGAGCACACTGAGTACTGAGCACCCAGCATCCTGAGTAATGAGCAACCAGCACCCCGAGCACTGAGCACCCAGCAACCTGAGTACTGAGCACCGAGCACCCTGAGCACTGAGCACCCAGCACCCTGAGAACTGAGCACCGAGCACCCCGAGTACTGAGCACCCAGCACCCCGAGCACTGAGCACCCAGCACCCCGAGCACTGAGCACCCAGCACACCTAGCAACGACCACTCGGGGTACTAAGCACCGAGCACCCTGAGCACTGAGCACCCAGCACCCTGAGCACTGAGCTCCCAGCACCCTGAGTACTGAGCACAAAGCACCCTGAGCACTGAGCACCCAGCACCCCGTGCACTGAGCACCCAGCACCACGAGCAACGAGCAATGAGCACCCTGAGCACTGAACACCCAGCACCCTGAGGACTGATCACCCAGCACCCCGAGCACTGAGCACCCAGCACCCTGAGCACTGAGCACCCTGAGTACTGAGCACTGAGCACCCTGAGTACTGAGCACTGAGCACCCTGCGTACTGAGCACCCAGCACACTGAGTACTGAGCACCCAGCACCCTGAGCACTGAGCACCGAGCTCCCTGAGCACTGAGCACCCAGCACCCTGAGCACTGAGCACCCAGCACCCCGAGCAGTGAGCACCCAGCACCCTGAGCCCTGAGCACCCTGAGTACTGAGCACTGAGCACCCTGAGTACTGAGCACCCAGCACCCTGAGTACTGAGCACCCAGCACCCTGAGTACTGAGCACCCAGCACCCTGAGTACTGAGCACCCAGCACCCTGAGCAATGAGCACCCTGAGTACTGAGCACCCAGCACCCTGAGCACTGAGCACCGAACATCCCGAGTTCTGAGCACCCAGCACCCAGAGTAATGAGCACCCAGCAACCTGAGTACTGAGCACACAGCACCCTGAGCAATGAGCACCCCGAGCACTGAGCACCCAGCACCCTGAGCACTGAGGACAAAGCACCCTGAGTACTGAGCACCCAGCACCCTGAGTACTGAGCATCCAGCACCCCGAGCACTGAGCACCCAGCACCCTGAGTACTGAGCACTGAGTACCCAGCACCCTGTGTACTTAGCACGGAGTACCCAGCACCCCGAGCACTGAGCACCCAGCACCCTGAGCACTGAGCACCCTGAGTACTGAGCACCCAGCACCCTGAGCACTGAGCACCCAGCTCCCTGAGCACTGAGTACCCAGCACCCTGAGCACTGACTGCCCAGAACCCTGAGCACTGAGCACCCAGCACCCTGAGCACTGAGCACCCAGCACCCCGAGCACTGAGCACCCTGAGTACTGAGCACTGAGCACCCTGAGTACTGAGCACTGAGCACCCTGAGTACTGAGCACCCAGCACCCTGAGTACTGAGCATCCAGCACCCCGAGCACTGAGCACCCAGCACCCTGAGTACTGAGCACTGAGTACCCAGCACCCTGTGTACTGAGCACGGAGTACCCAGCACCCCGAGCCCTGAGCACCCAGCACCCTGAGCATTGAGCACCCAGCACCCCGAGCACTGAGCACCCAGCACCCTGAGCACGGAGCACCCTGAGTACTGAGCACTGAGCACCCTGAGTACTGAGCACCCAGCACCCTGAGCACTGAGCACCCAGCACCCTGAGTACTGAGCACCCAGCACCCTGAGCACTGTGCACCCAGCACCCTGAGTACTGAGCACTGAGCACCCCGCACCCCGAGCAAGGGTGCTCAGTGCTCAGTACTCAGCGTGCTGGGTGCTCAGTGCTCAGGGTGCTCGGTGATCAGTACTCAGGGTGCTCAGTGCTCAGTACTCAGCGTGCTGGGTGCTCAGTGCTCAGGGTGCTGGGTGCTGGGTGCTCAGTACTCAGGGTGCTGGGTGCTCAGTATTCAGGTTGCTCAGTGCTCGGGGTGCTGGGTGCTCAGTACTCCGGGTGCTGGGTGCTCAGTACTCAGGGTGCTGGGTGGTCATTCTCGGGGTGCTGGGTGCTCAGTGCTCGGGGTGCTGGGTGCTCAGTACTCGGGGTGCTGGGTGCTCAGTGCTCAGCGTGCTGGGTGCTCAGTACTCAGGTTGCTCGGTTCTCAGTACTCAGGGTGCTTTGTGCTCATTCTCGGGGTGCTGGGTGCTCAGTGCTCGGGGTGCTGGGTGCTCAGTGCTCGGGGTGCTGGGTGCTCAGTGCTCAGCGTGCTGGGTGCTCAGTACTCCGGGTGCTCGGTTCTCAGTACTCAGGGTGCTGGGTGCTCATTCTCGGGGTGCTGGGTGCTCAGTGCTCAGGGTCCTCGGTGCTCAGTACTCAGGGTGCTCAGTAATCAGCGTGCTTTGTGCTCAGTGCTCAGGGTGCTGGGTGCTCAGTACTCACGGTGCTGGGTGCTCAGTACTCGGGGTGCTGGGTGCTCATTACTCAGGGTGCTGGGTGCTCAGTGCTAGGGGTGCTCGCTGCTCAGTACTCTTGGTGCTGGGTGCTCAGTACTCAGGGTGCTGGGTGCTCAGTGCTCGGGGTGCTCGGTGCTCAGTACTCGGGGTGCTCGGTGCTCAGTACTCAGGGTGCTGGGTGCTCAGTGCTCAGGGTCCTCGGTGCTCAGTACTCAGGGTGCTCAGTGATCAGTACTCAGCGTGCTGGGTGCTCCGTGCTCAGGGTGCTCGGTGCTCAGTACTCAGGGTGCTCAGTGCTCAGTACTCAGCGTGCTGTGTGCTCAGTGCACAGGGTGCTGGGTGCTCAGTACTCAGGGTGCTGGGTGCTTAGTACTCAGGGTGCTCGGTCCTCAGTGCTCAGGGTGCTGGGTGCTCAGTAATCAGGGTGCTGGGTGCTCAGTGCTCAGGGTGCTCAGTGCTCAGTACTCAGGGTGCTCGGTGCTCAGTGCTCTGGGTGCTGGGTGCTCAGTGCTCGGGGTGCTGGGTGCTCAGTGCTCAGGGTGCTGGGTGCTCAGTACTCAGGGTGCTCAGATCTCAGGGTGCTGGGTGCTCAGTACTCAATGTGCTGGGTGCTCAGTGCTCAGGGTGCTGGATGCTCAGTACTCAGTGTGCTGGGTCCTCAGTGCTCAGGGTGCTGGGTGCTCAGTGCTCGGGGTGCTCAGTACTCAGGGTGCTGTGTGTTCAGTGCTCAGGTTACTGGGTGCTCAGTACTCAGGGTGCTCGGTGCTTAGTACTCAGGGTGCTGGGTGCTCAGTAATCCGGGTGCTGGGTGCTCAGTGCTCGGGGTGCTCGGTGCTCAGTGCTCAGGGTGCTGGGTGCTCAGTACTCAGGGTGCTCATTGCTCAGCGTGCTGGGTGCTCAGTACTCAGGGTGCTGGGTGCTCAGTACTCAGGGTGCTCAGTGCTCAGTACTCAGGGTGCTCAGTGCTCAGGGTGCTGGGTGCTCAGTGCTCAGGGTGCTCGGTGCTCAGTGCTCAGGTTGCTGGGTGCTCAGTACTCAGGGTGCTGGGTGCTCAGTACTCAGGGTGCTGGGTGCTCAGTAATCAGAGTGCTGGGTGATTAGTACTCAGGGTGCTGGGTGCTCAGTGCTCGGGGTGCTGGGTGTTCAGTGCTCGGGGTGCTCGGTGCTCTGTGCTCGGGGTGCTGGGTGCTCAGTACTCAGGGTGCTGGGTGCTCAGTACTCGGTGTGCTGGGTGCTCAGTACTCAGGGTGCTCGGTGCTCAGTGCTCGGGGTGCTGGGTGCTCAGTACTCAGCGTGCTCGGTGCTCAGTTCTCAGGGTGCTCAGTGCTCAGTACGCAGGGTGCTCAGTGCTCAGTGCTCGGGGTGCTGGGTGCTCAGTGCTCGGGGTGCTGGGTGCTCAGTGATCGGGGTGCTGGGTGCTCAGTGCTCAGGGTGCTGGGTGCTCAGTGCTCAGAGTGCTGGGTGCTCAGTACTCAGGGTGCTCGGTGCTCAGTACTCAGGGTGCTCAGTGCTCAGTACTCAGCGTGCTGGGTGCTCAGTGCTCAGGGTGCTCGGTGCTCAGTACTCAGGGTGCTCAGTGCTCAGTACTCAGCGTGCTGGGTGCTCTGTGCTCAGGGTGCTGGGTGCTCAGTGCTCAGGGTGCTGGCTGCTCAGTACTCAGGTTGCTGGGTGCTCAGTGCTCAGGGTGCTGGGTGCTCAGTGCTCAGGGTGCTCGGTGCTTAGTACTCATGGTGCTCGGTGCTCGGGGTGCTGGGTGCTCAGTGCTCGGTGTGCTGGGTGCTCAGTGCTCGGGGTGCTGGGTGCTGAGTGCTCGGTGTGCTGGGTGCTCAGTGCTCGGGCTGCTGTGTGCTCAGTGCTCGGGGTGCTGGGTGCTCAGTACTCGGGGTGCTCGGTGCTCTGTACTCAGGGTGCTGGGTGCTCAGTGCTCAGGTTGCTGGGTGCTCAGTACTCAGGGTGCTGGGTGCTCGGTGCTCAGAACGCTGGGTGCTCAGTACTCAGGGTGCTGGGTGCTCAGTACTCAGGGTGCTGGGTGCTCAGTGCTCGGGGTGCTGGGTGCTCATTAATCAGGGTGCTGGGTGTTCAGTACTCAGGGTGCTCAGTACTCAGGGTGCTGGGTGCTCAGGGATCGGGGTGCTGGGAGCTCAGTACTCAGGGTGCTGGGTGCTCAGTGCTCGGGGTGCTGGGTGCTGAGTGCTCAGGGTGCTGGGTGCTCAGTACTTGGGGTGCTCGGTGCTCAGTACTCAGGGTGCTGTGTGCTCAGTACTCAGGGTGCTGGGTGCTCAGTGCTCGGTGTGCTCGGTGCTCAGTACTCAGGGTGCTCGGTGCTCAGTGCTCAGGGTGCTCGGTGCTCAGTACTCAGGGTGCTGGGTGCTCAGTGCTCAGGGTGATCGGGGCTCAGTCCTCAGGGTGCTCAGTACTCAGGCAGCTGGGTCCTCAGTGCTCGGGTTGCTCAGTACTCAGGGTGCTGGGTGCTCAGTACTCAGGGTGCTGGGTGCTCAGTACTCAGGGTGCTGGGTGCTCAGTGCTCAGGGAGCTCGGTGCTGAGTACTCAGGGTGGTGGGTGCTCAGTACTCAGTGCTCAGGGTCCTGGGTGCTCAGCGCTCTGGGTGCTTAGTGCACATTACTCAGGGTGCTGGGTGCTCAGTATTCAGGGTGCTCAGTGCTCGGGGTGCTGGGTGCTCAGTACTTCGGGTGCTGGGTGCTCAGTACTCAGGGTGCTGGGTGCTCATTCTCGGGGTCCTGGGTGCTCAGTGTTCGGGGTGCTGGGTGCTCAGTACTCGGGGTGCTGGGTGCTCAGTGCTCAGCGTGCTGGGTGCTCAGTACTCAGGGTGCTCGGTTCTCAGTACTCAGGGTGCTGGGTGCTCATTCTCGGGGTGCTGGGTGCTCAGTGCTCGGGGTGCTGGGTGCTCAGTGCTCAGGGTCCTCGGTGCTCAGTACTCAGGGTGCTCAGTACTCAGCGTGCTTTGTGCTCAGTGCTCAGGGTGCTGGGTGCTCAGTACACAGGGTGCTGAGTGCTCAGTACTCACGTTCTGGGTGCTCAGTACTCGGGGTGCTAGGTGCTCATTACTCAGGGTGCTGGGTGCTCAGTGCTCGGGGTGCTTGCTGCTCAGTACTCTTGGTGCTGCATACTCAGTACTCAGGGTGCTGGGTGCTCAGTGCTCGGGGTGCTCGGTGCTCAGTGCTCAGGATGCTCGGTGCTCATTACTTTTGGTGCTGGGTGCTCAGTACTCAGGGTGCTGGGTGCTCAGTGCTCGGGATGCTCTGTGATCAGTACTCAGGGTGCTGGCTGCTCAGTGCTCAGGGTGCTGGGTGCTCAGTACTCAGGGTGCTCAGTACTCAGTACTCAGGGTGCTGGGTTCTCAGTGCTTGGGGTGCTGGGTGCTCAGTGCTCAGGGTGCTGGGTGCTCAGTGCTCGGGGTGCTGGGTGCTCAGTACTCGGGGTGCTCGGTGCTCAGTACTCAGGGTGCTGGGTGCTCAGTACTCAGGGTGCTCAGTGCTCAGGGTGCTGGGTGCTCAGTGCTCGGGGTGCTGGGTACTCAGTGCTCAGTACACAGGGTGCTGATTGCTCAGTGCTCGGGGTGCTGCGTGCTCAGTGCTCAGTACTCAGGGTGCTGGGTGCTCAGTGCTCGGTGTGCTCTATGCTCAGTACTCAGGGTGCTGGGTGCTCAGTGCTCAGGGTGCTGGGTGCTCAGTACTCAGGGTGCTGGGTGCTCAGTGCTAAGGGTGCTGGGTGCTCAGTACTCAGGTTGCTGGGTCCTCAGTGCTCAGGGTGCTGGGTGCTCTGTGCTCGGGGTGCTCAGTACTCAGGGTGCTGTGTGTTCAGTGCTCAGGTTACTGGGTGCTCATTACTCAGGGTGCTCGGTGCTTAGTACTCAGGGTGCTGGGTGCTCAGTACTCCGGGTGCTGGGTGCTCAGTGCTCGGGGTGCTCGGTGCTCAGTGCTCAGGGTGCTGGGTGCTCAGTACACAGGGTGCTCATTGATCAGGGTGCTGGGTGTTCATTAATCAGGGTGCTGGGTGCTCAGTACTCAGGGTGCTCAGTGCTCAGTACTCAGGGTGCTCAGTACTCAGGGTGCTCAGTGCTCAGGGTGCTGGGTGCTCAGTGCTCAGGGTGCTGTGTGCTCAGTACTCAGGGTGATCAGTACTCAGGGTGCTGGGTGCTCAGTGCTCAGGGTGCTGGGTGCTTAGTGCTAAGGGTGCTGGGTGCTCAGTGCTCAGGGTGCTCGGTGCTCAGTGCTCAGGTTGATGGGTGCTGAGTACTCAGGGTGCTGGGTGCTCAGTACTCAGGGTGCTCAGTGCTCAGTACTCAGGGTGCTCAGTGCTCAGTACTCAGGGTGCTCAGTGCTCAGGGTGCTGGGTGCTCAGTGCTCGGGGTGCTGGGTACTCAGTCCACAGGGTGCAGGGTGCTCAGTGCTCAGGGTGCTCGGTGCTCAGTGCTCAGGGTGCTGGGTGTTCAGTGCTCGGGGTGCTGGGTGCTCATTAATCAGGGTGCTGGGTGCTCAGTACGCTGGGTGCTCAGTACTCAGGGTGCTGGGTGCTCAGTACTCAGGGTGCTCGGTGCTCAGTACTCAGGGTGCTGGGTGCTCAGTGCTCGGGGTGCTGGGTGCTCATTAATCAGGGTGCTGGGTGCTCAGTACTCAGGGTGCTCAGTGCTTGGGGTGCTGGGTGCTCAGTACTCAGGGTGCTCAGTGCTTGGGGTGCAGGGTGCTCAGTACTCAGGGTGCTGGTTCCTCAGTGCTCAGGGTGCTGGGTGCTGAGGACTCAGGGTGCTGGGTGCTCAGTGCTCGGGGTGCTGGGTGCTCAGTGCTCGGGGTGCTGGGTGCTCAGTGCTCAGGGTTCTGGGTGCTCAGTGCTCAGGGTGCTGGGTGCTCAGTGCTCGGGGTGCTGGGTGCTCGGTGCTCAGGTTTCTGGGTGCTCAGGACTCGGGGTGCTGGGTGCTCAGTACTCAGGGTGCTGGGTGCTCATTGCTCGGGGTGCTGGGTGCTCAGTGCTACGGGTGCTGGGTGCTCAGTGCTCAGTGTGCTGGGTGCTCAGTGCTCTGGGCGCTGGGTGCTCAGTGCTCGGGGTGCTCGGTGCTCAGTACTCCGGGTGCTGGGTGCTCAGTGCTCAGGGTGCTCGTTGCTCAGTACTCAGGGTGCTGGGTGCTCAGTGCTCGGTGTGCTCGGTGCTCAGTACGTTGGCTGCTCAGTACTCAGGGTGCTGGGTGCTCAGTGCTCAGGGTGATCGGTGCTCAGTACTCAGGGTGCTCAGTACTCAGGGTGCTGGGTGCTCAGGGCTCGGGGTGCTGGGAGCTCAGTACTCAGGGTGCTGGGTGCTCAGTGCTCAGGGTGCTGGGTGCTGAGTGCTCAGGGTGCTGGGTGCTCTGTACTCGGGGTGCTCGGTGCTCAGTACTCAGGGTGCTGGGTGCTCAGTACTCAGGGTGCTGGGTGCTCAGTAATCAGGGTGCTCAGTGCTCGGGGAGCTCGGTGCTCAGTACTCAGGGTGCTGGGTGCTCAGTACTCAGTGCTCGGGGTCCTGGGTGCTCAGCGCTCTGGGTGCTTAGTGCAGAGTACTCAGGGTGCTGGGTGCTCAGTATTCAGGGTGCTCAGTGCTCGGGGTGCTGGGTGCTCAGTACACAGGGTGCTGCGTGCTCAGTACTCAGGGTGCTGGGTGCTCATTCTCGGGGTGCTGGGTGCTCAGTGCTCGGTTGCTGGGTGCTCAGTACTCGGGGTGCTGGGTGCTCAGTGCTCAGCGTGCTGTGTGCTATGTACTCAGGGTGCTCGGTTCTCAGTACTCAGGGTGCTGGGTGCTCATTCTCGGGTGCTGGGTGCTCAGTGCTCAGGGTGCTGGGTGCTAAGTGCTCAGGGTGCTGGGTCCTCAGTACTCGGGGTGCTCGGTGCTCAGTACTCGGGGTGCTGGGTGCTCAGTACTCAGGGTGCTGGGTGCTCAGTACTCAGGGTGCTCGGTGCTCAGTACTCAGGGTGCTGGGTGCTCAGTGCTCAGGTGCTGGGTGCTAAGTACTCAGGGTGCTGGGTGCTCAGTACTCAGGGTGCTGGGTGCTCAGCACTCAGGGTGCTCAGTACTCAGTGTGCTGGGTGCTCAGTGCTCGGGGTGCTGGGTGCTCAGTACTCAGGGTGCTCAGTACTCGGGGTGCTGGGTGCTCAGTGCTCGGGGTGATCTGTGCTCAGTACTCAGGATGCTGGGTGCTCAGTACTCAGGGTGCTGGGTGCTCAGTACTCAGGGTGCTGGGTGCTCAGTCCTCAGGGTGCTCAGTGCTCAGGGTGCTGGGTGCTCAGTGCTCGGGGTGCTCGGTGCTCAGTACTCAGGGTGCTGAGTGCTCAGTACTCAGGGTGCTGGGTGCTCAGTACTCAGGGTGCTGGGTGCTCAGTGCTCGGGGTGTTGGGTGCTCCGTGCTCAGGGTGCTCAGTGCTCAGTACTCAGGGTTCTGGGTGCTCAGTACTCAGGGTGCTGGGTGCTCAGTGCTCGGGGTGCTGGGTGCTCAGTACTCAGGGTGCTGGGTGCTCAGTGCTCGGGGTGCTCGGTGTTCAGTACTCAAGGTGCTGGGTGCTCAGTGCTCGGGGTGCTGGGTGCTCAGTGCTCAGGGTGCTGGGTGCTCAGTACTCGGGGTGCTCGGTGCTCAGTACTCAGGGTACTGGGTGCTCAGGGTCCTCGGTGCTCAGTACTCAGGGTGCTCAGTACTCAGCTTGCTTTGTACTCAGTGCTCAGAGTGCTGGGTGCTCAGTACTCAGGGTGCTCGGTGCTCAGTACTCAGGGTGCTCAGTGCTCAGTGCTCTGGGTGCTCAGTACTCATGGTGCTCAGTGCTCAGGGTGCTGGGTGCTCAGTGCTCGGGGTGCTGGGTACTCAGTGCTCAGTGCTCGGGGTGCTGGGTGCTCAGTCCTCAGTACACAGGGTGCTGGGTGCTCAGTGCTCGGGGTGCTGGATGCTCAGTACTCAGGGTCCTGGGTGCTCAGTGCTCAGGGTGCTGGGTGCTCAGTACTCAGGGTGCTGGGTGCTCAGTGCTCAGGGTGCTGGGTGCTCAGTACTCAGGGTGCTGGGTCCTCAGTGCTCAGGGTGCTGGGTGTTCAGTGCTCGGGGTGCTCAGTACTCAATGTGCTGTGTGTTCAGTGCTCAGGGTACTGGGTGCTCAGTACTCAGGGTGCTCGGTGCTGAGTACTCAGGGTGCTGGGTGCTCAGTACTCCGGGTGCTGGGTGCTCAGTGCTCGGGGTGCTCGGTGCTCAGTGCTCAGGGTGCTGGGTGCTCAGTACTCAGGGTGCTCATTGCTCAGGGTGCTGGGTGCTCAGTACTCAGGTTGCTGGGTGCTCAGTACTCAGGTTGCTGGGTGCTCAGTACTCAGGGTGCTCAGTGCTCAGTACTCAGGGTGCTCAGTGCTCAGGGTGCTGGGTGCTCAGTGCTCGGGGTGCTGGGTGCTCAGTGCACAGGGTGCTGTGTGCTCAGTACTCAGGGTGCTCAGTACTCAGGGTGCTGGGTGCTCAGTGCTCAGGGTGCTGGGTGCTCAGTGCTCTCGGTGCTGGGTGCTCAGTGCTCAGGGTGCTCGGTGCTCAGTGCTCAGTTTGCTGGGTGCTCAGTACTCAGGGAGCTGGGTGCTCAGTACTCAGGGTGCTCAGTGCTCAGTACTCAGGGTGCTCCGTGCTCAGTACTCAGGGTGCTCAGTGCTCAAGGTGCTGGGTGCTCAGTACTCAGGGTGCTGGGTGCTCAGTACTCAGGGTGCTGGGTGCTCAGTGCTCAGGGAGCTCGGTGCTGAGTACTCAGGGTGGTGGGTGCTCAGTACTCAGTGCTCAGGGTCCTGGGTGCTCAGCGCTCTGGGTGCTTAGTGCACAGTACTCAGGGTGCTGGGTGCTCAGTATTCAGGGTGCTCAGTGCTCGGGGTGCTGGGTGCTCAGTACTGCGGGTGCTGGGTGCTCAGTACTCAGGGTGCTGGGTGCTCATTCTCGGGGTCCTGGGTGCTCAGTGTTCGGGGTGCTGGGTGCTCAGTACTCGGGGTGCTGGGTGCTCAGTGCTCAGCGTGCTGGGTGCTCAGTACTCAGGGTGCTCGGTTCTCAGTACTCAGGGTGCTGGGTGCTCATTCTCGGGGTGCTGGGTGCTCAGTGCTCGGGGTGCTGGGTGCTCAGTGCTCAGGGTCCTCGGTGCTCAGTACTCAGGGTGCTCAGTACTCAGCGTGCTTTGTGCTCAGTGCTCAGGGTGCTGGGTGCTCAGTACACAGGGTGCTGAGTGCTCAGTACTCACGTTCTGGGTGCTCAGTACTCGGGGTGCTAGGTGCTCATTACTCAGGGTGCTGGGTGCTCAGTGCTCGGGGTGCTTGCTGCTCAGTACTCTTGGTGCTGCATACTCAGTACTCAGGGTGCTGGGTGCTCAGTGCTCGGGGTGCTCGGTGCTCAGTGCTCAGGATGCTCGGTGCTCATTACTTTTGGTGCTGGGTGCTCAGTACTCAGGGTGCTGGGTGCTCAGTGCTCGGGATGCTCTGTGATCAGTACTCAGGGTGCTGGGTGCTCAGTGCTCAGGGTGCTGGGTGCTCAGTACTCAGGGTGCTCAGTACTCAGTACTCAGGGTGCTGGGTTCTCAGTGCTTGGGGTGCTGGGTGCTCAGTGCTCAGGGTGCTGGGTGCTCAGTGCTCGGGGTGCTGGGTGCTCAGTACTCGGGGTGCTCGGTGCTCAGTACTCAGGGTGCTGGGTGCTCAGTACTCAGGGTGCTCAGTGCTCAGGGTGCTGGGTGCTCAGTGCTCGGGGTGCTGGGTGCTCGGTGCTCAGGTTTCTGGGTGCTCAGGACTCGGGGTGCTGGGTGCTCAGTACTCAGGGTGCTGGGTGCTCATTGCTCGGGGTGCTGGGTGCTCAGTGCTACGGGTGCTGGGTGCTCAGTGCTCAGTGTGCTGGGTGCTCAGTGCTCTGGGCGCTGGGTGCTCAGTGCTCGGGGTGCTCGGTGCTCAGTACTCAGGGTGCTGGGTGCTCAGTGCTCAGGGTGCTCGTTGCTCAGTACTCAGGGTGCTGGGTGCTCAGTGCTCGGTGTGCTCGGTGCTCAGTACGTTGGCTGCTCAGTACTCAGGGTGCTGGGTGCTCAGTGCTCAGGGTGATCGGTGCTCAGTACTCAGGGTGCTCAGTACTCAGGGTGCTGGGTGCTCAGGGCTCGGGGTGCTGGGAGCTCAGTACTCAGGGTGCTGGGTGCTCAGTGCTCAGGGTGCTGGGTGCTGAGTGCTCAGGGTGCTGGGTGCTCTGTACTCGGGGTGCTCGGTGCTCAGTACTCAGGGTGCTGGGTGCTCAGTACTCAGGGTGCTGGGTGCTCAGTAATCAGGGTGCTCAGTGCTCGGGGAGCTCGGTGCTCAGTACTCAGGGTGCTGGGTGCTCAGTACTCAGTGCTCGGGGTCCTGGTTGCTCAGCGCTCTGGGTGCTTAGTGCAGAGTACTCAGGGTGCTGGGTGCTCAGTATTCAGGGTGTTCAGTGCTCGGGGTGCTGGGTGCTCAGTACACAGGGTGCTGCGTGCTCAGTACTCAGGGTGCTGGGTGCTCATTCTCGGGGTGCTGGGTGCTCAGTGCTCGGTTGCTGGGTGCTCAGTACTCGGGGTGCTGGGTGCTCAGTGCTCAGCGTGCTGTGTGCTATGTACTCAGGGTGCTCGGTTCTCAGTACTCAGGGTGCTGGGTGCTCATTCTCGGGTGCTGGGTGCTCAGTGCTCAGGGTGCTGGGTGCTAAGTGCTCAGGGTGCTGGGTCCTCAGTACTCGGGGTGCTCGGTGCTCAGTACTCGGGGTGCTGGGTGCTCAGTACTCAGGGTGCTGGGTGCTCAGTACTCAGGGTGCTCGGTGCTCAGTACTCAGGGTGCTGGGTGCTCAGTGCTCAGGTGCTGGGTGCTAAGTACTCAGGGTGCTGGGTGCTCAGTACTCAGGGTGCTGGGTGCTCAGCACTCAGGGTGCTCAGTACTCAGTGTGCTGGGTGCTCAGTGCTCGGGGTGCTGGGTGCTCAGTACTCAGGGTGCTCAGTACTCGGGGTGCTGGGTGCTCAGTGCTCGGGGTGCTGGATGCTCAGTGCTCAGGGTGATCTGTGCTCAGTACTCAGGATGCTGTGTGCTCAGTACTCAGGGTGCTGGGTGCTCAGTACTCAGGGTGCTAGGTGCTCAGTCCTCAGGGTGCTCAGTGCTCAGGGTGCTGGGTGCTCAGTGCTCGGGGTGCTCGGTGCTCAGTACTCAGGGTGCTGAGTGCTCAGTACTCAGGGTGCTGGGTGCTCAGTACTCAGGGTGCTGGGTGCTCAGTGCTCGGGGTGTTGGGTGCTCCGTGCTCAGGGTGCTCAGTGCTCAGTACTCAGGGTTCTGGGTGCTCAGTACTCAGGGTGCTGGGTGCTCAGTGCTCGGGGTGCTGGTTGCTCAGTACTCAGGGTGCTGGGTGCTCAGTGCTCGGGGTGCTCGGTGTTCAGTACTCAAGGTGCTGGGTGCTCAGTGCTCGGGGTGCTGGGTGCTCAGTGCTCAGGGTGCTGGGTGCTCAGTACTCGGGGTGCTCGGTGCTCAGTACTCAGGGTACTGGGTGCTCAGGGTCCTCGGTGCTCAGTACTCAGGGTGCTCAGTACTCAGCTTGCTTTGTGCTCAGTGCTCAGAGTGCTGGGTGCTCAGTACTCAGGGTGCTCGGTGCTCAGTACTCAGGGTGCTCAGTGCTCAGTGCTCTGGGTGCTCAGTACTCATGGTGCTCAGTGCTCAGGGTGCTGGGTGCTCAGTGCTCGGGGTGCTGGGTACTCAGTGCTCAGTGCTCGGGGTGCTGGGTGCTCAGTCCTCAGTACACAGGGTGCTGGGTGCTCAGTGCTCGGGGTGCTGGATGCTCAGTACTCAGGGTCCTGGGTGCTCAGTGCTCAGGGTGCTGGGTGCTCAGTACTCAGGGTGCTGGGTGCTCAGTGCTCAGGGTGCTGGGTGCTCAGTACTCAGGGTGCTGGGTCCTCAGTGCTCAGGGTGCTGGGTGTTCAGTGCTCGGGGTGCTCAGTACTCAATGTGCTGTGTGTTCAGTGCTCAGGGTACTGGGTGCTCAGTACTCAGGGTGCTCGGTGCTGAGTACTCAGGGTGCTGGGTGCTCAGTACTCCGGGTGCTGGGTGCTCAGTGCTCGGGGTGCTCGGTGCTCAGTGCTCAGGGTGCTGGGTGCTCAGTACTCAGGGTGCTCATTGCTCAGGGTGCTGGGTGCTCAGTACTCAGGTTGCTGGGTGCTCAGTACTCAGGTTGCTGGGTGCTCAGTACTCAGGGTGCTCAGTGCTCAGTACTCAGGGTGCTCAGTGCTCAGGGTGCTGGGTGCTCAGTGCTCGGGGTGCTGGGTGCTCAGTGCACAGGGTGCTGTGTGCTCAGTACTCAGGGTGCTCAGTACTCAGGGTGCTGGGTGCTCAGTGCTCAGGGTGCTGGGTGCTCAGTGCTCTCGGTGCTGGGTGCTCAGTGCTCAGGGTGCTCGGTGCTCAGTGCTCAGGTTGCTGGGTGCTCAGTACTCAGGGAGCTGGGTGCTCAGTACTCAGGGTGCTCAGTGCTCAGTACTCAGGGTGCTCCGTGCTCAGTACTCAGGGTGCTCAGTGCTCAAGGTGCTGGGTGCTCAGTACTCAGGGTGCTGGGTGCTCAGTACTCAGGGTGCTGGGTGCTCAGTGCTCAGGGAGCTCGGTGCTGAGTACTCAGGGTGGTGGGTGCTCAGTACTCAGTGCTCAGGGTCCTGGGTGCTCAGCGCTCTGGGTGCTTAGTGCACAGTACTCAGGGTGCTGGGTGCTCAGTATTCAGGGTGCTCAGTGCTCGGGGTGCTGGGTGCTCAGTACTGCGGGTGCTGGGTGCTCAGTACTCAGGGTGCTGGGTGCTCATTCTCGGGGTCCTGGGTGCTCAGTGTTCGGGGTGCTGGGTGCTCAGTACTCGGGGTGCTGGGTGCTCAGTGCTCAGCGTGCTGGGTGCTCAGTACTCAGGGTGCTCGGTTCTCAGTACTCAGGGTGCTGGGTGCTCATTCTCGGGGTGCTGGGTGCTCAGTGCTCGGGGTGCTGGGTGCTCAGTGCTCAGGGTCCTCGGTGCTCAGTACTCAGGGTGCTCAGTACTCAACGTGCTTTGTGCTCAGTGCTCAGGGTGCTGGGTGCTCAGTACACAGGGTGCTGAGTGCTCAGTACTCACGTTCTGGGTGCTCAGTACTCGGGGTGCTAGGTGCTCATTACTCAGGGTGCTGGGTGCTCAGTGCTCGGGGTGCTTGCTGCTCAGTACTCTTGGTGCTGCATACTCAGTACTCAGGGTGCTGGGTGCTCAGTGCTCGGGGTGCTCGGTGCTCAGTGCTCAGGATGCTCGGTGCTCATTACTTTTGGTGCTGGGTGCTCAGTACTCAGGGTGCTGGGTGCTCAGTGCTCGGGATGCTCTGTGATCAGTACTCAGGGTGCTGGGTGCTCAGTGCTCAGGGTGCTGGGTGCTCAGTACTCAGGGTGCTCAGTACTCAGTACTCAGGGTGCTGGGTTCTCAGTGCTTGGGGTGCTGGGTGCTCAGTGCTCAGGGTGCTGGGTGCTCAGTGCTCGGGGTGCTGGGTGCTCAGTACTCGGGGTGCTCGGTGCTCAGTACTCAGGGTGCTGGGTGCTCAGTACTCAGGGTGCTTAGTGCTCAGGGTGCTGGGTGCTCAGTGCTCGTGGTGCTGGGTACTCAGTGCTCAGTACACAGGGTGCTGATTGCTCAGTGCTCGGGGTGCTGCGTGCTCAGTGCTCAGTACTCAGGGTGCTGGGTGCTCAGTGCTCGGTGTGCTCTATGCTCAGTACTCAGGGTGCTGGGTGCTCAGTGCTCAGGGTGCTGGGTGCTCAGTACTCAGGGTGCTGGGTGCTCAGTGCTAAGGGTGCTGGGTGCTCAGTACTCAGGTTGCTGGGTCCTCAGTGCTCAGGGTGCTGGGTGCTCTGTGCTCGGGGTGCTCAGTACTCAGGGTGCTGTGTGTTCAGTGCTCAGGTTACTGGGTGCTCATTACTCAGGGTGCTCGGTGCTTAGTACTCAGGGTGCTGGGTGCTCAGTACTCCGGGTGCTGGGTGCTCAGTGCTCGGGGTGCTCGGTGCTCAGTGCTCAGGTTGCTGGGTGCTCAGTACACAGGGTGCTCATTGCTCAGGGTGCTGGGTGTTCATTAATCAGGGTGCTGGGTGCTCAGTACTCAGGGTGCTCAGTGCTCAGTACTCAGGGTGCTCAGTACTCAGGGTGCTAAGTGCTCAGGGTTCTGGGTGCTCAGTGCTCAGGGTGCTGGGTGCTCAGTGCTCAGGGTGCTGTGTGCTCAGTACTCAGGGTGATCAGTACTCAGGATGCTGGGTGCTCAGTGCTCAGGGTGCTGGGTGCTTAGTGCTCAGGGTGCTGGGTGCTCAGTGCTCAGGGTGCTCGGTGCTCAGTGCTCAGTTTGATGGGTGCTGAGTACTCAGGGTGCTGGGTGCTCAGTACTCAGGGTGCTCAGTGCTCAGTACTCAGGGTGCTCAGTGCTCAGTACTCAGGGTGCTCAGTGCTCAGGGTGCTGGGTGCTCAGTGCTCGGGGTGCTGGGTACTCAGTCCACAGGGTGCAGGGTGCTCAGTGCTCAGGGTGCTCGGTGCTCAGTGCTCAGGGTGCTGGGTGTTCAGTGCTCGGGGTGCTGGGTGCTCATTAATCAGGGTGCTGGGTGCTCAGTACGCTGGGTGCTCAGTACTCAGGGTGCTGGGTGCTCAGAACTCAGGGTGCTCGGTGCTCAGTACTCAGGGTGCTGGGTGCTCAGTGCTCGGGGTGCTGGGTGCTCATTAATCAGGGTGCTGGGTGCTCAGTACTCAGGGTGCTCAGTGCTTGGGGTGCTGGGTGCTCAGTACTCAGGGTGCTCAGTGCTTGGGGTGCAGGGTGCTCAGTACTCAGGGTGCTGGTTCCTCAGTGCTCAGGGTGCTGGGTGCTGAGGACTCAGGGTGCTGGGTGCTCAGTGCTCGGGGTGCTGGGTGCTCAGTGCTCGGGGTGCTGGGTGCTCAGTGCTCAGGGTTCTGGGTGCTCAGTGCTCAGGGTGCTGGGTGCTCAGTGCTCGGGGTGCTGGGTGCTCGGTGCTCAGGTTTCTGGGTGCTCAGGACTCGGGGTGCTGGGTGCTCAGTACTCAGGGTGCTGGGTGCTCATTGCTCGGGGTGCTGGGTGCTCAGTGCTACGGGTGCTGGGTGCTCAGTGCTCAGTGTGCTGGGTGCTCAGTGCTCTGGGCGCTGGGTGCTCAGTGCTCGGGGTGCTCGGTGCTCAGTACTCAGGGTGCTGGGTGCTCAGTGCTCAGGGTGCTCGTTGCTCAGTACTCAGGGTGCTGGGTGCTCAGTGCTCGGTGTGCTCGGTGCTCAGTACGTTGGGTGCTCAGTACTCAGGGTGCTGGGTGCTCAGTGCTCAGGGTGATCGGTGCTCAGTACTCAGGGTGCTCAGTACTCAGGGTGCTGGGTGCTCAGGGCTCGGGGTGCTGGGAGCTCAGTACTCAGGGTGCTGGGTGCTCAGTGCTCAGGGTGCTGGGTGCTGAGTGCTCAGGGTGCTGGGTGCTCTGTACTCGGGGTGCTCGGTGCTCAGTACTCAGGGTGCTGGGTGCTCAGTACTCAGGGTGCTGGGTGCTCAGTAATCAGGGTGCTCAGTGCTCGGGGAGCTCGGTGCTCAGTACTCAGGGTGCTGGGTGCTCAGTACTCAGTGCTCGGGGTCCTGGGTGCTCAGCGCTCTGGGTGCTTAGTGCAGAGTACTCAGGGTGCTGGGTGCTCAGTATTCAGGGTGCTCAGTGCTCGGGGTGCTGGGTGCTCAGTACACAGGGTGCTGGGTGCTCAGTAATCAGGGTGCTGGGTGCTCATTCTCGGGGTGCTGGGTGCTCAGTACTCAGGGTGCTGGGTGCTCAGTACTCAGGGTGCTCGGTGCTCAGTACTCAGGCTGCTGGGTGCTCAGTGCTCAGGTGCTGGGTGCTAAGTACTCAGGGTGCTGGGTGCTCAGTACTCAGGGTGCTGGGTGCTCAGCACTCAGGGTGCTCAGTACTCAGTGTGCTGGGTGCTCAGTGCTCGGGGTGCTGGGTGCTCAGTACTCAGGGTGCTCAGTACTCGGGGTGCTGGGTGCTCAGTGCTCGGGGTGCTGGATGCTCAGTGCTCAGGGTGATCTGTGCTCAGTACTCAGGATGCTGGGTGCTCAGTACTCAGGGTGCTGGGTGCTCAGTACTCAGGGTGCTGGGTGCTCAGTCCTCAGGGTGCTCAGTGCTCAGGGTGCTGGGTGCTCAGTGCTCGGGGTGCTCGGTGCTCAGTACTCAGGGTGCTGAGTGCTCAGTACTCAGGGTGCTGGGTGCTCAGTACTCAGGGTGCTGGGTGCTCAGTGCTCGGGGTGCTGGGTGCTCAGTACTCAGGGTGCTGGGTGCTCAGTGCTCGGGGTGCTCGGTGTTCAGTACTCAAGGTGCTGGGTGCTCAGTGCTCGGGGTGCTGGGTGCTCAGTGCTCAGGGTGCTGGGTGCTCAGTACTCGGGGTGCTCGGTGCTCAGTACTCAGGGTACTGGGTGCTCAGGGTCCTCGGTGCTCAGTACTCAGGGTGCTCAGTACTCAGCTTGCTTTGTGCTCAGTGCTCAGAGTGCTGGGTGCTCAGTACTCAGGGTGCTCGGTGCTCAGTACTCAGGGTGCTCAGTGCTCAGTGCTCTGGGTGCTCAGTACTCATGGTGCTCAGTGCTCAGCGTGCTGGGTGCTCAGTGCTCGGGGTGCTGGGTACTCAGTGCTCAGTGCTCGGGGTGCTGGGTGCTCAGTCCTCAGTACACAGGGTGCTGGGTGCTCAGTGCTCGGGGTGCTGGATGCTCAGTACTCAGGGTCCTGGGTGCTCAGTGCTCAGGGTGCTGGGTGCTCAGTACTCAGGGTGCTGGGTGCTCAGTGCTCAGGGTGCTGGGTGCTCAGTACTCAGGGTGCTGGGTCCTCAGTGCTCAGGGTGCTGGGTGTTCAGTGCTCGGGGTGCTCAGTACTCAATGTGCTGTGTGTTCAGTGCTCAGGGTACTGGGTGCTCAGTACTCAGGGTGCTCGGTGCTGAGTACTCAGGGTGCTGGGTGCTCAGTACTCCGGGTGCTGGGTGCTCAGTGCTCGGGGTGCTCGGTGCTCAGTGCTCAGGGTGCTGGGTGCTCAGTACTCAGGGTGCTCATTGCTCAGGGTGCTGGGTGCTCAGTACTCAGGTTGCTGGGTGCTCAGTACTCAGGTTGCTGGGTGCTCAGTACTCAGGGTGCTCAGTGCTCAGTACTCAGGGTGCTCAGTGCTCAGGGTGCTGGGTGCTCAGTGCTCGGGGTGCTGGGTGCTCAGTGCACAGGGTGCTGTGTGCTCAGTACTCAGGGTGCTCAGTACTCAGGGTGCTTTGTGCTCAGTGCTCAGGGTGCTGGGTGCTCAGTGCTCTCGGTGCTGGGTGCTCAGTGCTCAGGGTGCTCGGTGCTCAGTGCTCAGGTTGCTGGGTGCTCAGTACTCAGGGAGCTGGGTGCTCAGTACTCAGGGTGCTCAGTGCTCAGTACTCAGGGTGCTCCGTGCTCAGTACTCAGGGTGCTCAGTGCTCAAGGTGCTGGGTGTTCAGTGCTCGGGGTGCTGGGTTCTCAGTCCTCAGGGTGCTGGGTGCTCAGTACTCAGGGTGCTGGGTGCTCAGTGCTCGGGGTGCTGGGTGCTCAGTACTCAGGGTGCTGGGTGCTCAGTGCTCAGGGTGCTGGGTGCTCAGTGCTCAGGGTGCTCGGTGCTTAGTACTCATGGTGCTCGGTGCTCGGGGTGCTGGGTGCTCAGTGCTCGGTGTGCTGGGTGCTCAGTGCTCGGGGTGCTGGGTGCTGAGTGCTCAGTGTGCTGGGTGCTCAGTGCTCGGGGTGCTGGGTGCTCAGTACTCAGGGTGCTCGGTGCTCAGTACTCAGGGTGCTGGGTGCTCAGTGCTCGGGGTGCTGGGTGCTCATTAATCAGGGTGCTGGGTGCTCAGTACGCTGGGTGCTCAGTACTCAGGGTGCTGGGTGTTCAGTGCTCGGGGTGCTGGGTGCTCATTAATCAGGGTGCTGGGTGCTCAGTACGCTGGGTGCTCAGTACTCAGGGTGCTGGGTGCTCAGTACTCAGGGTGCTCGGTGCTCAGTACTCAGGGTGCTGGGTGCTCAGTGCTCGGGGTGCTGGGTGCTCATTAATCAGGGTGCTGGGTGCTCAGTACTCAGGGTGCTCAGTGCTTGGGGTGCTGGGTGCTCAGTACTCAGGGTGCTCAGTGCTTGGGGTGCAGGGTGCTCAGTACTCAGGGTGCTGGTTGCTCAGTGCTCAGGGTGCTAGGTGCTGAGTACTCAGGGTGCTGGGTGCTCAGTGCTCGGGGTGCTGGGTGCTCAGTGCTCGGGGTGCTGGGTGCTCAGTGCTCAGGGTTCTGGGTGCTCAGTACTCGGGGTGCTGGGTGCTCAGTGCTCGCGGTGCTCGGTGCTCAGTGCTCGGGGTGCTGGGTGCTCAGTGCTCAGGGTGCTGGGTGCTCAGTACTCGGGGTGCTCGGTGCTCAGTACTCAGGGTACTGGGTGCTCAGTGTCCTCGGTGCTCAGTACTCAGGGTGCTCAGTACTCAGCTTGCTTTGTGCTCAGTGCTCAGAGTGCTGGGTGCTCAGTACTCAGGGTGCTCGGTGCTCAGTACTCAGGGTGCTCAGTGCTCAGTGCTCTGGGTGCTCAGTACTCAGGGTGCTCAGTGCTCAGGGTGCTGGGTGCTCAGTGCTCGGGGTGCTGGGTACTCAGTGCTCAGTGCTCGGGGTGCTGGGTGCTCAGTCCTCAGTACACAGGGTGCTGGTTGCTCAGTGCTCGGGGTGCTGGATGCTCAGTACTCAGGGTCCTGGGTGCTCAGTGCTCAGGGTGCTGGGTGCTCAGTACTCAGGGTGCTGGGTGCTCAGTGCTCAGGGTGCTGGGTGCTCAGTACTCAGGGTGCTGGGTCCTCAGTGCTCAGGGTGCTGGGTGCTCAGTGCTCGGGGTGCTCAGTACTCAGGGTGCTGTGTGTTCAGTGCTCAGGGTACTGGGTGCTCAGTACTCAGGGTGCTCGGTGCTGAGTACTCAGGGTGCTGGGTGCTCAGTACTCCGGGTGCTGGGTGCTCAGTGCTCGGGGTGCTCGGTGCTCAGTGCTCAGGGTGCTGGGTGCTCAGTACTCAGGGTGCTCATTGCTCAGGGTGCTGGGTGCTCAGTACTCAGGTTGCTGGGTGCTCAGTACTCAGGGTGCTCAGTGCTCAGTACTCAGGGTGCTCAGTGCTCAGTACTCAGGGTGCTCAGTGCTCAGGGTGCTGGGTGCTCAGTGCTCAGGGTGCTGGGTGCTCAGTGCTCAGGGTGCTCGGTGCTCAGTGCTCAGGTTGCTGGGTGCTCAGTACTCAGGGTGCTGGGTGCTCAGTACTCAGGGTGCTCAGTGCTCAGTACTCAGGGTGC
This sequence comes from Microtus oregoni, assembly GCF_018167655.1. Classification (NCBI taxonomy): domain Eukaryota; kingdom Metazoa; phylum Chordata; class Mammalia; order Rodentia; family Cricetidae; genus Microtus; species Microtus oregoni. The sequence continues at coordinate 215,774 of NW_024543274.1, read as the reverse complement.
TCAGTGCTCAGTACTCAGGGTGCTCAGTGCTCAAGGTGCTGGGTGTTCAGTGCTCGGGGTGCTGGGTACTCAGACCTCAGGGTGCTGGGTGCTCAGTGCTCACGGTACTCTGTGCTCAGTGCTCAGGGTGCTGGGTGCTCAGTACTCAGGGTGCTGGGTGCTCAGTGCTCAGGGTGCTCGGTGCTTAGTACTCATGGTGCTCGGTGCTCGGGATGCTGGGTGCTCAGTGCTCGGGGTGCTGGGTGCTCATTAATCAGGGTGCTGGGTGCTCAGTACGCTGGGTGCTCAGTACTCAGGGTGCTGGGTGCTCAGTACTCAGGGTGCTCGGTGCTCAGTACTCAGGGTGCTCAGTGCTCAGGGTGCTGGGTGCTCAGTGCTCAGGGTGATCGGTGCTCAGTACTCAGGGTGCTCAGTACTCAGGGTGCTGGGTGCTCAGGGCTCGGGGTGCTGGGAGCTCAGTACACAGGGTGCTGGGTGCTCAGTGCTCGGGGTGCTGGGTGCTGAGTGCTCAGGGTGCTGGGTGCCCTGTACTCGGGGTGCTCGGTGCTCAGTACTCAGGGTGCTGGGTGCTCAGTACTCAGGGTGCTGGGTGCTCAGTACTCAGGGTGCTCGCTGCTCAGTACTCAGGGTGCTGGGTGCTCAGTGCTCAGGGTGCTGGGTGCTCAGTACTCAGGGTGCTGGGTACTCAGTGCTCAGGGTGATCGGTGCTCAGTCCTCAGGGTGCTCAGTACTCAGGGTGCTGGGTGCTCAGTGCTCAGGTTGCTCAGTACTAAGGGTGCTGAGTGCTCAGTACTCAGGGTGCTGGGTGCTCAGTGCTCGGGTGCTGGGTGCTCAGTACTCAGGATGCTGGGTGGTCAGTGCTCAGGGTGCTGGGTGCTCAGTACTCAGGGTGCTGGGTGCTCAGTACTCAGGGTGCTCAGTGCTCGGGGAGCTCGGTGCTCAGTACTCAGGGTGCTGGGTGCTCAGTAGTCAGTGCTCGGGGTCCTGGGTGCTCAGCGCTCTGGGTGCTTAGTGCACAGTACTCAGGGTGCTGGGTGCTCAGTTTTCAGGGTTCTCAGTGCTCGGGGTGCTGGGTGCTCAGTACTCAGGGTGCTTGGTGCACAATACTCAGGGTGCTGGGTGCTCAGTACTCTTGGTGCTGGGTGCTCAGTACTCGGGGTGCTGGGTGCTCATTACTCAATGTGCTGGGTGCTCAGTGCTCGGGGTGCTCGCTGCTCAGTACTCTTGGTGCTGGGTGCTCAGTACTCAGGGTGCTGGGTGCTCAGTGCTCACGGTGCTTGGTGCTCTGTCCTCGGGGTGCTCCGTGCTCAGTGCTCAGGATGCTCGGTGCTCAGTACATTCGGTGCTGGGTGCTCAGTACTCAGGGTGCTGGGTGCTCAGTGCCTGGGGTGCTCGGTGCTCAGTACTCAGGGTGCTGGGTGCTCAGTGCTCAGGATGCTGGGTGCTCAGTACTCAGGGTGCTCAGTACTCAGGACTCAGGGTGCTGGGTGCTCAGTGCTCAGGGTGCTGGGTGCTCAGTGCTCGGGGTGCTCGGTGCTCAGTACTCAGGGTGCTTGGTGCTCAGTACTCAGGGTGCTGGGTGCTCAGTACTCAGGGTGCTGGGTGCTCAGTGCTCAGGGTGCTGTGTGCTCAGTACTCAGGGTGCTGGATGCTCAGTACTCAGGGTGCTGGGTGCTCAGTGCTCGGGGTGCTCGGTGCTCAGTGCTCGGGGTGCTGGGTGCTCAGTTCTCAGGGTGCTGGGTGCTCAGTACTCGGGGTGCTCGGTGCTCAGTACTCAGGGTGCTGGGTGCTAAGTACTCAGGGTGCTCGGTGCTCAGTACTCAGGGTGCTGGGTGCTCAGTGCTCATTTGCTGGGTGCTAAGTTCTCAGGGTGCTGGGTGCTCAGTACTCAGGGTGCTGGGTGCTCAGTGCTCAGGGTGCTGGCTGCTCAGTACTCAGGGTGCTGGGTGCTCAGCACTCAGGGTGCTCAGTACTCAGGGTGCTGGATGCTCAGTGCTAGGGGTGCTGGGTGCTCAGTACTCAGGGTGCTCAGTACTCAGGGTGCTGTGTGCTCAGTGCTCGGGGTGCTGGATGCTCAGTGCTCAGGGTGATCGGTGCTCAGTACTCAGGATGCTGGGTGCTCAGTACTCAGGGTGCTGGGTGCTCAGTCCTCAGGGTGCTCAGTGCTCAGTCAGGGTGCTCGATGCTCAGTACTAAGGGTGCTCAGTGCTCAGTACTCAGGTTGCTCAGTGCTCAGTGCTCGGGGTGCTGGGTGCTCAGTACTCAGGGTGCTGGGTGCTCAGGACTCAGGGTGCTGGGTGCTCAGTGCTCAGTACTCAGCGTGCTGGGTGCTCAGTGCTCGGGGTGCTGGGTCCTCAGTGCTCAGGGTGCTGGGTGCTCAGTACTCAGTGTGCTGGGTGCTCAGTGCTCGGGGTGCTGGGTCCTCAGTGCTCAGGGTGCTCAATGCTCAGTGCTCGGGGTGCTGGGTGCTCAGTGCTCGGGGTGCTGGGTGCTCAGTGCTCAGGGTGCTGGTTGCTCAGTACTCAGTGTGCTCAGTGCTCAGGGTGCTGGGTGCTCAGTGCTCAGGGTGCTGGGTGCTCAGTGCTCGGGGTGCTCGGTGCTCAGTACTCAGGGTGCTTGGTGCTCAGTACTCAGGGTGCTGGGTGCTCAGTACTCAGGGTGCTGGGTGCTCAGTGCTCAGGGTGCTGTGTGCTCAGTACTCAGGGTGCTGGATGCTCAGTACTCAGGGTGCTGGGTGCTCAGTGCTCAGGGTGCTGGGTGCTCAGTGCTCGGGGTGCTCGGTGCTCAGTGCTCGGGGTGCTGGGTGCTCAGTTCTCAGGGTGCTGGGTGCTCAGTACTCGGGGTGCTCGGTGCTCAGTACTCAGGGTGCTGGGTGCTCAGTACTCAGGGTGCTCGGTGCTCAGTACTCAGGGTGCTGGGTGCTCAGTGCTCATTTGCTGGGTGCTAAGTTCTCAGGGTGCTGGGTGCTCAGTACTCAGGGTGCTGGGTGCTCAGTGCTCAGGGTGCTGGCTGCTCAGTACTCAGGGTGCTGGGTGCTCAGCACTCAGGGTGCTCAGTACTCAGGGTGCTGGGTGCTCAGTGCTAGGGGTGCTGGGTGCTCAGTACTCAGGGTGCTCAGTACTCAGGGTGCTGTGTGCTCAGTGCTCGGGGTGCTGGATGCTCAGTGCTCAGGGTGATCGGTGCTCAGTACTCAGGATGCTGGGTGCTCAGTACTCAGGGTGCTGGGTGCTCAGTCCTCAGGGTGCTCAGTGCTCAGTCAGGGTGCTCGATGCTCAGTACTAAGGGTGCTCAGTGCTCAGTACTCAGGTTGCTCAGTGCTCAGTGCTCGGGGTGCTGGGTGCTCAGTACTCAGGGTGCTGGGTGCTCAGGACTCAGGGTGCTGGGTGCTCAGTGCTCAGTACTCAGCGTGCTGGGTGCTCAGTGCTCGGGGTGCTGGGTCCTCAGTGCTCAGGGTGCTGGGTGCTCAGTACTCAGTGTGCTGGGTGCTCAGTGCTCGGGGTGCTGGGTCCTCAGTGCTCAGGGTGCTCAATGCTCAGTGCTCGGGGTGCTGGGTGCTCAGTGCTCGGGGTGCTGGGTGCTCAGTGCTCAGGGTGCTGGTTGCTCAGTACTCAGTGTGCTCAGTGCTCAGGGTGCTGGGTGCTCAGAACTCAGGGTGCTGGGTGCTCAGTACTCAGGGTGCTGGGTGCTCAGTACTCAGGGTGCTTGGTGCTCAGTACTCAGGGTGCTGGGTGCTCAGTGCTCAGGGTGCTCGGTGCTCAGTACTCATGGTGCTGGGTGATCATTCTCGGGGTGCTGGGTGCTCAGTACTCAGGTTGCTCAGTACTCTGGGTGCACGGGGCTCAGTACTCATGGTGCTGGGTGATCAGTACTCAGGGTGCTCGGTGCTCAGTTCTCAGGGTGCTCGGTGCTCAGTGTTTGGGGTGCTGGGTGCTCAGTACTCAGGGTGCTGGGTGCTCAGTGCTCAGGCTGCTGGCTGCTCAGTGCTCAGGGTGCTGGGTGCTCAGTACTCAGTGCTCAGGATGCTGGATGCTCATTGCTCAGGGTGCTGGGTGCTCAGTGCTCAGGGTGCTCAGTGCTCAGTACACAGGGTGCTGGGTGCTCAAACTCAGGGTGCTGGGTGCTCAATGCTCGGGGTACCCGGTGCTCAGTGCTCGGGGTGCTAGGTGCTCAGTACTCAGGGTGCTGAGTGCTCAGTGCTCAGGGTGCTGGGTGCTCAGTGCTCAGGGTGCTGGGTGCTCAGTGCTCGGGGAGCTCGGTGCTCAGAACTCAGGGTGCTGGGTGCTCAGTACTCAGGGTGCTCAGTACTCAGTACTCAGGGTGCTGGGTGCTCAGTGCATGGGGTGCTGTGTGCTCAGTGCTCAGGGAGCTGGGTGCTCAGTGCTCGGGGTGCTGGGTGCTCAGTACTCGGGGTGCTCGGTGCTCAGTACTCAGGGTGCTGGGTGCTCAGTAATCAGGGTGCTGGGTGTTCAGTACTCAGGGTGCTGGGTGCTCAGTACTCAGGGTGCTGGGTGCTCAGTATTCCGGGTGCTGGGTGCTCAGTACTCAGGGTGCTGTGTGCTCAGTACTCAGGGTGCTTGGTGCTCATTACTCAGGGTGCTGGGTGCTCAGTGCTCAGGATGCTGGGTGCTCAGTGCTCGGGGTGCTCGGTGCTCTGTACTCAGGGTGCTGGGTGCTCAGTGCTCGGGGTGCTGGGTGCTCAGTGCTCAGGGTGCAGGCTGCTCAGTACTCTGGGTGCTCGGTGCTCAGTACTCAGGGTGCTGGGTGCTCAGTACTCAGGGTGCTGGGTGCTCAGTACTCAGGGTGCTCGGTGCTCAGTAATCAGTGTGCTGGGTGCTCAGTGCTCAGGTGCTGGGTGCTAAGTACTCAGGGTGCTGGGTGCTCAGTACTCAGTGTGCTGGGTGCTCAGTGCTCAGGGTTCTGGGTGCTCAGTACTCAGGGTGCTGGGTGCTCAGCACTCAGGGTGCTCAGTACTCCGGGTGCTGTGTGCTCAGTGCTCGGGGTCCTGGATGCTCAGTCCTCAGGGTGATCGGTGCTCAGTACTCAGGATGCTGGGTGCTCAGTACTCAGGGTGCTGGGTGCTCAGTACTCAGGGTGCTGGGTGCTCAGTCCTCAGGGTGCTCAGTGCTCAGGGTGCTGGGTGCTCAGTGCTCGGGGTGCTCGGTGCTCAGTACTCAGGGTGCTGAGTGCTCAGTACTCAGGGTGCTGGGTGCTCAGTACTCAGGCTGCTGTGTGCTCAGTGCTCAGGGTGTTGGGTGCTCAGTGCTCAGCGTGCTCAGTGCTCAGAACTAAGGGTGCTGGGTGCTCAGTGCTCAGGGTGCTGGGTGCTCAGTACTCAGGGTGCTCGGTGCTCAGTACTAAGGGTGCTCAGTGCTCAGTACTCAGGCTGCTCAGTGCTCAGTGCTCGGGGTGCTCGGTGCTCAGTTCTCAGGGTGCTGGGTGCTCAGTACTCAGGGTGCTGGGTGCTCAGTGCTCAGTACTCAGCGTGCTGGGTGCTCAGTGCTCGGGGTGCTGGGTCTTCAGTGCTCAGGGTGCTCAGTGCTCAGTGCTCGGGGTGCTGGGTGCTCAGTGCTCGGGGTGCTGGGTGCTCCTTGCTCAGGGTGCTGGTTGCTCAGTACTCAGTGTGCTCAGTTCTCAGGGTGCTGGGTGCTCAGAACTCAGGGTGCTGGGTGCTCAGTACTCAGGGTGCTGGGAGCTCAGTACTCAGGGTGCTTGGTGCTCAGTACTCAGGGTGCTGGGTGCTCAGGGTGCTCGGTGCTCAGTACTCATGGTGCTGGGTGCTCATTCTCGGGGTGCTGGGTGCTCAGTACTCAGGTTGCTCAGTACTCTGGGTACCCGGGGCTCAGTACTCATGGTGCTGGGTGCTCAGTACTCAGGGTGCTTGGTGCTCAGTTCTCAGGGTGCTCGGTGCTCAGTGTATGGGGTGCTGGGTGCTCAGTACTCAGGGTGCTGTGTGCTCAGTGCTCATGGTGCTGGCTGCTCAGTTCTCAGGATGCTGGGTGCTCAGTACTCAGTGCTCAGGATGCTGGGTGCTCATTGCTCAGTGTGCTGGGTGCTCAGTGCTCAGGGTGTTCAGTGCTCAGTGCTCAGTACTCAGGGTGCTGGGTGCTCAGTACTCAGTGTGCTGGGTGCTCAGTGCTCGGGGTACCCGGTGCTCAGTGCTCGGGGTGCTCGGTGCTCAGTACTCAGGGTGCTGAGTGCTCATTGCTCAGGGTGCTGGGTGCTCAGTGCTCAGGGTGCTAGGTGCTCAGTGCTCAGCGTGCTTGATGCTCAGTACTCAGGGTGCTGGGTGCTCAGTGCTCAGGGTGCTGGGTTCTCAGTGCTCAAAGTGCTGGGTGCTCAGTACTCAGGGTGCTGGGTGCTCAGTACTCAGGGTGCTGGGTGCTCAGTACTCGGGGTGCTGGGTGCTCAGTGCTCAGCGTGCTGGGTGCTCAGTACTCAGGGTGCTCGGTGCTCAGTGCTTGGGGTGCTGGGTGCTCAGTACTCAGGGTGCTGGGTGCTCAGTGCTCAGGGTTCTGGGTGCTCAGTGCTCAGGGTGCTGGGAGCTCAGTACTCAGTGCTCAGTTTGCTGGGTGCTCAGTGCTCGGGCTGCAGGGTGCTCAGTGCTCAGGGTGCTGGGTGCTCAGTACTCAGGGTGCTGGGTGCTCAGTACTCAGGGTGCTGGGTGCACAGTGCTAGGGGTGCTGGGTGCTCAGTGCTCGGGGTCTGGGTGCTCAGTACTCAGGGTGCTGGGTGCTCAGTACTCAGGGTGCTGGGTGCTCAGTGCTCAGGGGTGCTGGGTGCTCAGTGCTCGGGGTCTGGGTGCTCAGTTCTCTGGGTGCTGTATGCTCAGTGCTCAGGGTGCTGGGTGCTCAGTGCTCTGGGTGCTGGGTGCTCAGTGATCGGGGTGATGGGTGCTGAGTGCTCAGGGTGCTGGGTGCTCAGTGCTCGGGGTGCTCGGTGCTCAGTGCTCAGGGTCCTGGGTGCTCAGTACTCAGGGTGCTGGGTGCTTAGTACTCAGGGTGCTCAGTGCTCAGTACACAGGGTGCTGGGTGCTCAGTGCTCGGGGTGCTGGGTGCTCAGTGCTCAGTACTCAGGGTGTTGGGTGCTCAGTGCTCAGGGTGCTGGGTGCTCAGTACTCAGCGTGCTGGGTGCTCAGTACTCAGGGTGCTGGGTGCTCAGTGCTCAGGGTGCTGGGTGCTCAGTGCTCAGGTGCTGGGTGCTAAGTACTCAGTGTGCTGGGTGCTCAGTACTCAGGGTGCTGGGTGCTCAGCACTCAGGGTGCTCAGTACTCAGGGTGCTGGGTGCTCAGTGCTCGGGGTGCTGGGTGCTCAGTACTCAGGGTGCTCAGTACTCGGGGTGCTGGGTGCTCAGTGCTCGGGGTGCTGGATGCTCAGTGCTCAGGGTGATCTGTGCTCAGTACTCAGGATGCTGGGTGCTCAGTACTCAGGGTGCTGGGTGCTCAGTACTCAGGGTGCTGGGTGCTCAGTCCTCAGGGTGCTCAGTGCTCAGGGTGCTGGGTGCTCAGTGCTCGGGGTGCTCGGTGCTCAGTACTCAGGGTGCTGAGTGCTCAGTACTCAGGGTGCTGGGTGCTCAGTACTCAGGGTGCTGGGTGCTCAGTGCTCGGGGTGTTGGGTGCTCCGTGCTCAGGGTGCTCATTGCTCAGTACTCAGGGTTCTGGGTGCTCAGTACTCAGGGTGCTGGGTGCTCAGTGCTCGGGGTGCTGGGTGCTCAGTACTCAGTGTGCTGGGTGCTCAGTGCTCGGGGTGCTCGGTGCTCAGTACTCAAGGTGCTGGGTGCTCAGTGCTCGGGGTGCTGGGTGCTCAGTGCTCGGGGTGCTGGGTGCTCAGTACTCCGGGTGCTCGGTGCTCAGTACTCAGGGTACTGGGTGCTCAGGGTCCTCGGTGCTCAGCACTCAGGGTGCTCAGTACTCAGCTTGCTTTGTGCTCAGTGCTCAGAGTGCTGGGTGCTCAGTACTCAGGTTGCTCGGTGCTCAGTACTCAGGGTGCTCAGTGCTCAGTGCTCTGGGTGCTCAGTACTCAGGGTGCTCAGTGCTCAGGGTGCTGGGTGCTCAGTGCTCGGGGTGCTGGGTACTCAGTGCTCAGTGCTTGGGGTGCTGGGTGCTCAGTCCTCAGTACACAGGGTGCTGGGTGCTCAGTGCTCGGGGTGCTGGATGCTCAGTACTCAGGGTCCTGGGTGCTCAGTGCTCAGGGTGCTGGGTGCTCAGTACTCAGGGTGCTGGGTGCTCAGTGCTCAGGGTGCTGGGTGCTCAGTACTCAGGGTGCTGGGTCCTCAGTGCTCAGGGTGCTGGGTGGTCAGTGCTCGGGGTGCTCAGTACTCAGGGTGCTGTGTGTTCAGTGCTCAGGGTACTGGGTGCTCAGTACTCAGGGTGCTCAGTGCTGAGTACTCAGGGTGCTGGGTGCTCAGTACTCCGGGTGCTGGGTGCTCAGTGCTCGGGGTGCTCGCTGCTCAGTGCTCAGGGTGCTGGGTGCTCAGTACTCAGGGTGCTCATTGCTCAGGGTGCTGGGTGCTCAGTACTCAGGATGCTGGGTGCTCAGTACTCAGGGTGCTCAGTGCTCAGTACTCAGGGTGCTCAGTGCTCAGTACTCAGGGTGCTCAGTGCTCAGGGTGCTGGGTGCTCAGTGCTCGGGGTGCTGGGTGCTCAGTGCACAGGGTGCTGTGTGCTCAGTACTCAGGGTGCTCAGTACTCAGGGTGCTGGGTGCTCAGTGCTCAGGGTGCTGGGTGCTCAGTGCTCAGGGTGCTGGGTGCTCAGTGCTCAGGGTGCTCGGTGCTCAGTGCTCAGGTTGCTGGGTGCTCAGTACTCAGGGTGCTGGGTGCTCAGTACTCAGGGTGCTCAGTGCTCAGTACTCAGGGTGCTCAGTGCTCAGTACTCAGGGTGCTCAGTGCTCAAGGTGCTGGGTGCTCAGTGCTCCGTGTGCTGGGTACTCAGTCCTCAGGGTGCTGGGTGCTCAGTGCTCATGGTACTCGGTGCTCAGTGCTCAGGGTGCTGGGTGCTCAGTACTCAGGGTGCTGGGTGCTCAGTGCTCGGGGTGCTGGGTGCTCAGTACTCAGGGTGCTGGGTGCTCAGTGCTCAGGGTGCTGGGTGCTCAGTGCTCAGGGTGCTCGGTGCTTAGTACTCATGGTGCTCGGTGCTCGGGGTGCTGGGTGCTCAGTGCTCGGTGTGCTGGGTGCTCAGTGCTCGGGGTGCTGGGTGCTGAGTGCTCAGTGTGCTGGGTGCTCAGTGCTCGGGGTGCTGGGTGCTCAGTGCTCGGGGTGCTGGGTGCTCAGTACTCGGGTTGCTCGGTGCTCAGTACTCAGGGTGCTGGGTGCTCAGTGCTCAGGGTGCTGGGTGCTCATTACTCAGGGTGCTCGGTGCTCAGTACTCAGGATGCTGGGTGTTCAGTGCTCGGGTGCTGGGTGCTCATTAATCAGGGTGCTGGGTGCTCAGTACGCTGGGTGCTCAGTACTCAGGGTGCTGGGTGCTCAGTACTCAGGGTGCTCGGTGCTCAGTACTCAGGGTGCTGGGTGCTCAGTGCTCGGGGTGCTGGGTGCTCATTAATCAGTGTGCTGGGTGCTCAGTACTCAGGGTGCTCAGTGCTTGGGGTGCTGGGTGCTCAGTGCTCAGGGTTCTGGGTGCTCAGTGCTCAGGGTGCTGGGAGCTCAGTACTCAGTGCTCAGTTTGCTGGGTGCTCAGTGCTCGGGCTGCAGGGTGCTCAGTGCTCAGGGTGCTGGGTGCTCAGTACTCAGGGTGCTGGGTGCTCAGTACTCAGGGTGCTGGGTGCACAGTGCTAGGGGTGCTGGGTGCTCAGTGCTCGGGGTCTGGGTGCTCAGTACTCAGGGTGCTGGGTGCTCAGTACTCAGGGTGCTGGGTGCTCAGTGCTCAAGGGTGCTGGGTGCTCAGTGCTCGGGGTCTGGGTTCTCAGTTCTCTGGGTGCTGGGTGCTCAGTGCTCAGGGTGCTGGGTGCTCAGTGCTCTGGGTGCTGGGTGCTCAGTGATCGGGGTGATGGGTGCTGAGTGCTCAGGGTGCTCTGTGCTCAGTGCTCGGGGTGCTCGGTGCTCAGTGCTCAGGGTCCTGGGTGCTCAGTACTCAGGGTGCTGGGTGCTTAGTACTCAGGGTGCTCAGTGCTCAGTACACAGGGTGCTGGGTGCTCAGTGCTCGGGGTGCTGGGTGCTCAGTGCTCAGTACTCAGGGTGTTGGGTGCTCAGTGCTCAGGGTGCTGGGTGCTCAGTACTCAGCGTGCTGGGTGCTCAGTACTCAGGGTGCTGGGTGCTCAGTGCTCAGGGTGCTGGGTGCTCAGTGCTCAGGGTGCTGGGTGCTCAGTGCTCAGGTGCTGGGTGCTAAGTACTCAGGGTGCTGGGTGCTCAGTACTCAGGGTGCTGGGTGCTCAGCACTCAGGGTGCTCAGTACTCGGGGTGCTGGGTGCTCAGTGCTCGGGGTGCTGGATGCTCAGTGCTCAGGGTGATCTGTGCTCAGTACTCAGGGTGCTGGGTGCTCAGTGCTCGGGGTGCTGGGTGCTCAGTACTCAGGGTGCTCAGTACTCGGGGTGCTGGGTGCTCAGTGCTCGGGGTGCTGGATGCTCAGTGCTCAGGGTGATCTGTGCTCAGTACTCAGGATGCTGGGTGCTCAGTACTCAGGGTGCTGGGTGCTCAGTACTCAGGTTGCTGGGTGCTCAGTCCTCAGGGTGCTCAGTGCTCAGGGTGCTGGGTGCTCAGTGCTCGGGGTGCTCGGTGCTCAGTGCTCAGGGTGCTCGGTGCTTAGTACTCAGGGTGCTCGGTGCTCGGGGTGCTGGGTGCTCAGTGCTCGGGGTGCTGGGTGCTCAGTGCTCAGGGTGTTGGGTGCTCAGTACTCAGGGTGCTCATTGCTCAGGGTGCTGGGTGCTCAGTACTCAGGGTGCTGGGTGCTCAGTACTCAGGGTGCTCAGTGCTCAGTACTCAGGTTGCTCGGTGCTCAGTATTCAGGGTGCTCAGTGCTCAGTGTTCTGGGTGCTCAATACTCAGGGTGCTCAGTGCTCAGGGTGCTGGGTGCTCAGTGCTCGGGGTGCTGGGTACTCAGTGCTCAGTGCTCGGGGTGCTGGGTGCTCAGTCCTCAGTACACAGGGTGCTGGGTGCTCAGTGCTCGGGGTGCTGGATGCTCAGTACTCAGGGTCCTGGGTGCTCAGTGCTCAGGGTGCTGGGTGCTCAGTACTCAGGGTGCTGGGTGCTCAGTGCTCAGGGTGTTGGGTGCTCAGTACTCAGGGTGCTCATTGCTCAGGGTGCTGGGTGCTCAGTACTCAGGGTGCTGGGTGCTCAGTACTCAGGGTGCTCAGTGCTCAGTACTCAGGGTGCTCAGTGCTCAGTACTCAGGGTGCTCAGTGCTCAGGGTGCTGGGTGCTCAGTGCTCGGGGTGCTGGGTGCTCAGTGCACAGGGTGCTGTGTGCTCAGTACTCAGGGTGCTCAGTACTCAGGGTGCTGGGTGCTCAGTGCTCAGGGTGCTGGGTGCTCAGTGCTCAGGGTGCTGGGTGCTCAGTGCTCAGGGTGCTCGGTGCTCAGTGCTCAGGTTGCTGGGTGCTCAGTACTCAGGGTGCTGGGTGCTCAGTACTCAGGGTGCTCAGTGCTCAGTACTCAGGGTGCTCAGTGCTCAGTACTCAGGGTGCTCAGTGCTCAAGGTGCTGGGTGCTCAGTGCTCCGGGTGCTGGGTACTCAGTCCTCAGGGTGCTGGGTGCTCAGTGCTCATGGTACTCGGTGCTCAGTGCTCAGGGTGCTGGGTGCTCAGTACTCAGGGTGCTGGGTGCTCAGTGCTCGGGGTGCTGGGTGCTCAGTACTCAGGGTGCTGGGTGCTCAGTGCTCAGGGTGCTGGGTGCTCAGTGCTCAGGGTGCTCGGTGCTTAGTACTCATGGTGCTCGGTGCTCGGGGTGCTGGGTGCTCAGTGCTCGGTGTGCTGGGTGCTCAGTGCTCGGGGTGCTGGTTGCTGAGTGCTCAGTGTGCTGGGTGCTCAGTGCTCGGGGTGCTGGGTGCTCAGTGCTCGGGGTCCTGGGTGCTCAGTACTCGGGTTGCTCGGTGCTCAGTACTCAGGGTGCTGGGTGCTCAGTGCTCAGGGTGCTGGGTGCTCATTACTCAGGGTGCTCGGTGCTCAGTACTCAGGGTGCTGGGTGTTCAGTGCTCGGGGTGCTGGGTGCTCATTAATCAGGGTGCTGGGTGCTCAGTACGCTGGGTGCTCAGTACTCAGGGTGCTGGGTGCTCAGTACTCAGGGTGCTCGGTGCTCAGTACTCAGGGTGCTGGGTGCTCAGTGCTCGGGGTGCTGGGTGCTCATTAATCAGGGTGCTGGGTGCTCATTACTCAGGGTGCTCAGTGCTTGGGGTGCTGGGTGCTCAGTACTCAGGGTGCTCAGTGCTTGGGGTGCAGGGTGCTCAGTACTCAGGGTGCTGGTTCCTCAGTGCTCATTGTGCTGGGTGCTGAGTACTCAGGGTGCTGGGTGCTCAGTGCTCGGGGTGCTGGGTGCTCAGTGCTCGGGGTGCTGGGTGCTCAGTGCTCAGGGTTCTGGGTGCTCAGTACTCGGGGTGCTGGGTGCTCAGTGCTCGCGGTGCTCGGTGCTCAGTGCTCGGGGTGCTGGGTGCTCAGTACTCGGGGTGTTCAGTGCTCAGTACTCAGGGTGCTGGGTGCTCAGTGCTCAGGGTGCTGGGTGCTCAGTGCTCAGGGTGCTCATTGCTCAGTACTCAGGGTTCTGGGTGCTCAGTACTCAGGGTGCTGGGTGCTCAGTGCTCGGGGTGCTGGGTGCTCAGTACTCAGTGTGCTGGGTGCTCAGTGCTCGGGGTGCTCGGTGCTCAGTACTCAAGGTGCTGGGTGCTCAGTGCTCGGGGTGCTGGGTGCTCAGTGCTCGGGGTGCTGGGTGCTCAGTACTCCGGGTGCTCGGTGCTCAGTACTCAGGGTACTGGGTGCTCAGGGTCCTCGGTGCTCAGCACTCAGGGTGCTCAGTACTCAGCTTGCTTTGTGCTCAGTGCTCAGAGTGCTGGGTGCTCAGTACTCAGGTTGCTCGGTGCTCAGTACTCAGGGTGCTCAGTGCTCAGTGCTCTGGGTGCTCAGTACTCAGGGTGCTCAGTGCTCAGGGTGCTGGGTGCTCAGTGCTCGGGGTGCTGGGTACTCAGTGCTCAGTGCTTGGGGTGCTGGGTGCTCAGTCCTCAGTACACAGGGTGCTGGGTGCTCAGTGCTCGGGGTGCTGGATGCTCAGTACTCAGGGTCCTGGGTGCTCAGTGCTCAGGGTGCTGGGTGCTCAGTACTCAGGGTGCTGGGTGCTCAGTGCTCAGGGTGCTGGGTGCTCAGTACTCAGGGTGCTGGGTCCTCAGTGCTCAGGGTGCTGGGTGGTCAGTGCTCGGGGTGCTCAGTACTCAGGGTGCTGTGTGTTCAGTGCTCAGGGTACTGGGTGCTCAGTACTCAGGGTGCTCAGTGCTGAGTACTCAGGGTGCTGGGTGCTCAGTACTCCGGGTGCTGGGTGCTCAGTGCTCGGGGTGCTCGCTGCTCAGTGCTCAGGGTGCTGGGTGCTCAGTACTCAGGGTGCTCATTGCTCAGGGTGCTGGGTGCTCAGTACTCAGGATGCTGGGTGCTCAGTACTCAGGGTGCTCAGTGCTCAGTACTCAGGGTGCTCAGTGCTCAGTACTCAGGGTGCTCAGTGCTCAGGGTGCTGGGTGCTCAGTGCTCGGGGTGCTGGGTGCTCAGTGCACAGGGTGCTGTGTGCTCAGTACTCAGGGTGCTCAGTACTCAGGGTGCTGGGTGCTCAGTGCTCAGGGTGCTGGGTGCTCAGTGCTCAGGGTGCTGGGTGCTCAGTGCTCAGGGTGCTCGGTGCTCAGTGCTCAGGTTGCTGGGTGCTCAGTACTCAGGGTGCTGGGTGCTCAGTACTCAGGGTGCTCAGTGCTCAGTACTCAGGGTGCTCAGTGCTCAGTACTCAGGGTGCTCAGTGCTCAAGGTGCTGGGTGCTCAGTGCTCCGTGTGCTGGGTACTCAGTCCTCAGGGTGCTGGGTGCTCAGTGCTCATGGTACTCGGTGCTCAGTGCTCAGGGTGCTGGGTGCTCAGTACTCAGGGTGCTGGGTGCTCAGTGCTCGGGGTGCTGGGTGCTCAGTACTCAGGGTGCTGGGTGCTCAGTGCTCAGGGTGCTGGGTGCTCAGTGCTCAGGGTGCTCGGTGCTTAGTACTCATGGTGCTCGGTGCTCGGGGTGCTGGGTGCTCAGTGCTCGGTGTGCTGGGTGCTCAGTGCTCGGGGTGCTGGGTGCTGAGTGCTCAGTGTGCTGGGTGCTCAGTGCTCGGGGTGCTGGGTGCTCAGTGCTCGGGGTGCTGGGTGCTCAGTACTCGGGTTGCTCGGTGCTCAGTACTCAGGGTGCTGGGTGCTCAGTGCTCAGGGTGCTGGGTGCTCATTACTCAGGGTGCTCGGTGCTCAGTACTCAGGATGCTGGGTGTTCAGTGCTCGGGTGCTGGGTGCTCATTAATCAGGGTGCTGGGTGCTCAGTACGCTGGGTGCTCAGTACTCAGGGTGCTGGGTGCTCAGTACTCAGGGTGCTCGGTGCTCAGTACTCAGGGTGCTGGGTGCTCAGTGCTCGGGGTGCTGGGTGCTCATTAATCAGTGTGCTGGGTGCTCAGTACTCAGGGTGCTCAGTGCTTGGGGTGCTGGGTGCTCAGTGCTCAGGGTTCTGGGTGCTCAGTGCTCAGGGTGCTGGGAGCTCAGTACTCAGTGCTCAGTTTGCTGGGTGCTCAGTGCTCGGGCTGCAGGGTGCTCAGTGCTCAGGGTGCTGGGTGCTCAGTACTCAGGGTGCTGGGTGCTCAGTACTCAGGGTGCTGGGTGCACAGTGCTAGGGGTGCTGGGTGCTCAGTGCTCGGGGTCTGGGTGCTCAGTACTCAGGGTGCTGGGTGCTCAGTACTCAGGGTGCTGGGTGCTCAGTGCTCAAGGGTGCTGGGTGCTCAGTGCTCGGGGTCTGGGTTCTCAGTTCTCTGGGTGCTGGGTGCTCAGTGCTCAGGGTGCTGGGTGCTCAGTGCTCTGGGTGCTGGGTGCTCAGTGATCGGGGTGATGGGTGCTGAGTGCTCAGGGTGCTCTGTGCTCAGTGCTCGGGGTGCTCGGTGCTCAGTGCTCAGGGTCCTGGGTGCTCAGTACTCAGGGTGCTGGGTGCTTAGTACTCAGGGTGCTCAGTGCTCAGTACACAGGGTGCTGGGTGCTCAGTGCTCGGGGTGCTGGGTGCTCAGTGCTCAGTACTCAGGGTGTTGGGTGCTCAGTGCTCAGGGTGCTGGGTGCTCAGTACTCAGCGTGCTGGGTGCTCAGTACTCAGGGTGCTGGGTGCTCAGTGCTCAGGGTGCTGGGTGCTCAGTGCTCAGGGTGCTGGGTGCTCAGTGCTCAGGTGCTGGGTGCTAAGTACTCAGGGTGCTGGGTGCTCAGTACTCAGGGTGCTGGGTGCTCAGCACTCAGGGTGCTCAGTACTCGGGGTGCTGGGTGCTCAGTGCTCGGGGTGCTGGATGCTCAGTGCTCAGGGTGATCTGTGCTCAGTACTCAGGGTGCTGGGTGCTCAGTGCTCGGGGTGCTGGGTGCTCAGTACTCAGGGTGCTCAGTACTCGGGGTGCTGGGTGCTCAGTGCTCGGGGTGCTGGATGCTCAGTGCTCAGGGTGATCTGTGCTCAGTACTCAGGATGCTGGGTGCTCAGTACTCAGGGTGCTGGGTGCTCAGTACTCAGGTTGCTGGGTGCTCAGTCCTCAGGGTGCTCAGTGCTCAGGGTGCTGGGTGCTCAGTGCTCGGGGTGCTCGGTGCTCAGTGCTCAGGGTGCTCGGTGCTTAGTACTCAGGGTGCTCGGTGCTCGGGGTGCTGGGTGCTCAGTGCTCGGGGTGCTGGGTGCTCAGTGCTCAGGGTGTTGGGTGCTCAGTACTCAGGGTGCTCATTGCTCAGGGTGCTGGGTGCTCAGTACTCAGGGTGCTGGGTGCTCAGTACTCAGGGTGCTCAGTGCTCAGTACTCAGGTTGCTCGGTGCTCAGTATTCAGGGTGCTCAGTGCTCAGTGTTCTGGGTGCTCAATACTCAGGGTGCTCAGTGCTCAGGGTGCTGGGTGCTCAGTGCTCGGGGTGCTGGGTACTCAGTGCTCAGTGCTCGGGGTGCTGGGTGCTCAGTCCTCAGTACACAGGGTGCTGGGTGCTCAGTGCTCGGGGTGCTGGATGCTCAGTACTCAGGGTCCTGGGTGCTCAGTGCTCAGGGTGCTGGGTGCTCAGTACTCAGGGTGCTGGGTGCTCAGTGCTCAGGGTGTTGGGTGCTCAGTACTCAGGGTGCTCATTGCTCAGGGTGCTGGGTGCTCAGTACTCAGGGTGCTGGGTGCTCAGTACTCAGGGTGCTCAGTGCTCAGTACTCAGGGTGCTCAGTGCTCAGTACTCAGGGTGCTCAGTGCTCAGGGTGCTGGGTGCTCAGTGCTCGGGGTGCTGGGTGCTCAGTGCACAGGGTGCTGTGTGCTCAGTACTCAGGGTGCTCAGTACTCAGGGTGCTGGGTGCTCAGTGCTCAGGGTGCTGGGTGCTCAGTGCTCAGGGTGCTGGGTGCTCAGTGCTCAGGGTGCTCGGTGCTCAGTGCTCAGGTTGCTGGGTGCTCAGTACTCAGGGTGCTGGGTGCTCAGTACTCAGGGTGCTCAGTGCTCAGTACTCAGGGTGCTCAGTGCTCAGTACTCAGGGTGCTCAGTGCTCAAGGTGCTGGGTGCTCAGTGCTCCGGGTGCTGGGTACTCAGTCCTCAGGGTGCTGGGTGCTCAGTGCTCATGGTACTCGGTGCTCAGTGCTCAGGGTGCTGGGTGCTCAGTACTCAGGGTGCTGGGTGCTCAGTGCTCGGGGTGCTGGGTGCTCAGTACTCAGGGTGCTGGGTGCTCAGTGCTCAGGGTGCTGGGTGCTCAGTGCTCAGGGTGCTCGGTGCTTAGTACTCATGGTGCTCGGTGCTCGGGGTGCTGGGTGCTCAGTGCTCGGTGTGCTGGGTGCTCAGTGCTCGGGGTGCTGGTTGCTGAGTGCTCAGTGTGCTGGGTGCTCAGTGCTCGGGGTGCTGGGTGCTCAGTGCTCGGGGTCCTGGGTGCTCAGTACTCGGGTTGCTCGGTGCTCAGTACTCAGGGTGCTGGGTGCTCAGTGCTCAGGGTGCTGGGTGCTCATTACTCAGGGTGCTCGGTGCTCAGTACTCAGGGTGCTGGGTGTTCAGTGCTCGGGGTGCTGGGTGCTCATTAATCAGGGTGCTGGGTGCTCAGTACGCTGGGTGCTCAGTACTCAGGGTGCTGGGTGCTCAGTACTCAGGGTGCTCGGTGCTCAGTACTCAGGGTGCTGGGTGCTCAGTGCTCGGGGTGCTGGGTGCTCATTAATCAGGGTGCTGGGTGCTCATTACTCAGGGTGCTCAGTGCTTGGGGTGCTGGGTGCTCAGTACTCAGGGTGCTCAGTGCTTGGGGTGCAGGGTGCTCAGTACTCAGGGTGCTGGTTCCTCAGTGCTCATTGTGCTGGGTGCTGAGTACTCAGGGTGCTGGGTGCTCAGTGCTCGGGGTGCTGGGTGCTCAGTGCTCGGGGTGCTGGGTGCTCAGTGCTCAGGGTTCTGGGTGCTCAGTACTCGGGGTGCTGGGTGCTCAGTGCTCGCGGTGCTCGGTGCTCAGTGCTCGGGGTGCTGGGTGCTCAGTACTCGGGGTGTTCAGTGCTCAGTACTCAGGGTGCTGGGTGCTCAGTGCTCAGGGTGCTGGGTGCTCAGTGCTCGGGGTGCTGGGTGCTCGGTGCTCAGGTTTCTGGGTGCTCAGGACTCGGGGTGCTGGGTGCTCAGTACTCAGGGAGCTGGGTGCTCATTGCTCGGGGTGCTGGGTGCTCAGTGCTACGGGTGCTGGGTGCTCAGTGCTCGGTGTGCTGGGTGCTCAGTGCTCTGGGCGCTGGGTGCTCAGTGCTCGGGGTGCTCGGTGCTCAGTACTCAGGGTGCTGGGTGCTCAGTGCTCAGGGTGCTCGGTGCTCAGTACTCAGGGTGCGGGGTGCTCAGTGCTCGGTGTGCTCGGTGCTCAGTACGTTGGGTGCTCAGTACTCAGGGTGCTGGGTGCTCAGTGCTCAGGGTGATCGGTGCTCTGTACTCAGGGTGCTCAGTACTCAGGGTGCTGGGTGCTCAGGGCTCGGGGTGCTGGGAGCTCAGTACTCAGGGTGCTGGGTGCTCAGTGCTCGGGGTGCTGGGTGCTGAGTGCTCAGGGTGCTGGGTGCTCTGTACTCGGGGTGCTCGGTGCTCAGTACTCAGGGTGCTGGGTGCTCAGTACTCAGGGTGCTGGGTGCTCAGTAATCAGGGTGCTCAGTGCTCGGGGAGCTCGGTGCTCAGTACTCAGGGTGCTGGGTGCTCAGTACTCAGTGCTCGGGGTCCTGGGTGCTCAGCGCTCTGGGTGCTTAGTGCACAGTACTCAGGGTGCTGGGTGCTCAGTATTCAGGGTGCTCAGTGCTCGGGGTGCTGGGTGCTCAGTACACAGGGTGCTGGGTGCTCAGTGCTCAGCGTGCTGTGTGCTATGTACTCAGGGTGCTCAGTTCTCAGTACTCAGGGTGCTGGGTGCTCATTCTCGGGTGCTGGGTGCTCAGTGCTCAGGGTGCTGGGTGCTAAGTGCTCAGGGTGCTGGGTCCTCAGTACTCGGGGTGCTCGGTGCTCAGTACTCGGGGTGCTGGGTGCTCAGTACTCAGGGTGCTGGGTGCTCAGTACTCAGGGTGCTCGGTGCTCAGTACTCAGGGTGCTGGGTGCTCAGTGCTCAGGTGCTGGGTGCTAAGTACTCAGGGTGCTGGGTGCTCAGTACTCAGGGTGCTGGGTGCTCAGCACTCAGGGTGCTCAGTACTCAGGGTGCTGGGTGCTCAGTGCTCGGGGTGCTGGGTGCTCAGTACTCAGGGTGCTCAGTACTCGGGGTGCTGGGTGCTCAGTGCTCGGGGTGCTGGATGCTCAGTGCTCAGGGTGATCTGTGCTCAGTACTCAGGATGCTGGGTGCTCAGTACTCAGGGTGCTGGGTGCTCAGTACTCAGGGTGCTCGGTGCTCAGTACTCAGGGTGCTCAGTGCTCAGTGCTCTGGGTGCTCAGTACTCAGGGTGCTCAGTGCTCAGGGTGCTGGGTGCTCAGTGCTCGGGGTGCTGGGTACTCAGTGCTCAGTGCTCGGGGTGCTGGGTGCTCAGTCCTCAGTACACAGATTGCTGGGTGCTCAGTGCTCGGGGTGCTGGATGCTCAATACTCAGGGTCCTGGGTGCTCAGTGCTCAGGGAGCTGGGTGCTCAGTACTCAGGGTGCTGGGTGCTCAGTACTCAGGGTGCTCGGTGCTGAGTACTCAGGGTGCTGGGTGCTCAGTACTCCGGGTGCTGGGTGCTCAGTGCTCGGGGTGCTCGGTGCTCAGTGCTCAGGGTGCTGGGTGCTCAGTACTCAGGGTGCTCATTGCTCAGGGTGCTGGGTGCTCAGTACTCAGGTTGCTGGGTGCTCAGTACTCAGGGTGCTCAGTGCTCAGGGTGCTGGGTGCTCAGTGCTCGGGGTGCTGGGTGCTCAGTGCACAGGGTGCTGTGTGCTCAGTACTCAGGGTGCTCAGTACTCAGGGTGCTGGGTGCTCAGTGCTCAGGGTGCTCGGTGCTCAGTACTCAGGGTGCTGGGTGCTCAGTGCTCGGTGTGCTCGGTGCTCAGTACGTTGGGTGCTCAGTACTCAGGGTGCTGGGTGCTCAGTGCTCAGGGTGATCGGTGCTCAGTACTCAGGGTGCTCAGTACTCAGGGTGCTGGGTGCTCAGGGCTCGGGGTGCTGGGAGCTCAGTACTCAGGGTGCTGGGTGCTCAGTGCTCGGGGTGCTGGGTGCTGAGTGCTCAGGGTGCTGGGTGCTCTGTACTCGGGGTGCTGGGTGCTCAGTACTCAGGGTGCTGGGTGCTCAGTACTCAGGGTGCTGGGTGCTCAGTAATCAGGGTGCTCAGTGCTCGGGGAGCTCGGTGCTCAGTACTCAGGGTGCTGGGTGCTCAGTACTCAGTGCTCGGGGTCCTGGGTGCTCAGCGCTCTGGGTGCTTAGTGCACAGTACTCAGGGTGCTGGGTGCTCAGTATTCAGGGTGCTCAGTTCTCAGTGTGCTGGGTGCTCAGTACACAGGGTGCTGGGTGCTCAGTACTCAGGGTGCTGGGTGCTCATTCTCGGGGTGCTGGGTGCTCAGTGCTCGGGGTGCTGGGTGCTCAGTACTCGGGGTGCTGGGTGCTCAGTGCTCAGCGTGCTGTGTGCTATGTACTCAGGGTGCTCGGTTCTCAGTACTCAGGGTGCTGGGTGCTCATTCTCGGGTGCTGGGTGCTCAGTGCTCAGGGTGCTGGGTGCTAAGTGCTCAGGGTGCTGGGTCCTCAGTACTCGGGGTGCTGGGTGCTCAGTACTCAGGGTGCTGGGTGCTCAGTACTCAGGGTGCTCAGTGCTCAGTACTCAGGGTGCTGGGTGCTCAGTGATCAGGTGCTGGGTGCTAAGTACTCAGGGTGCTGGGTGCTCAGTACTCAGGGTGCTGGGTGCTCAGCACTCAGGGTGCTCAGTACTCAGGGTGCTGGGTGCTCAGTGCTCGGGGTGCTGGGTGCTCAGTACTCAGGATGCTCAGTACTCGGGGTGCTGGGTGCTCAGTGCTCGGGGTGCTGGATGCTCAGTGCTCAGGGTGATCTGTGCTCAGTACTCAGGATGCTGGGTGCTCAGTACTCAGGGTGCTGGGTGCTCAGTCCTCAGGGTGCTCAGTGCTCAGGGTGCTGGGTGCTCAGTGCTCGGGGTGCTCAGTGCTCAGTACTCAGGGTGCTGAGTGCTCAGTACTCAGGGTGGTGGGTGCTCAGTACTCAGGGTGCTGGGTGCTCAGTGCTCGGGGTGTTGGGTGCTCCGTGCTCGGGGTGCTCATTGCTCAGTACTCAGGGTTCTGGGTGCTCAGTACTCAGGGTGCTGGGTGCTCAGTGCTCGGTGTGCTGGGTGCTCAGTACTCAGGGTGCTGGGTGCTCAGTGCTCGGGGTGCTCGGTGCTCAGTACTCAAGGTGCTGGGTGCTCAGTGCTCGGGGTGCTGGGTGCTCAGTGCTCAGGGTGCTGGGTGCTCAGTACTCGGGGTGCTCTGTGCTCAGTACTCAGGGTACTGGGTGCTCAGGGTCCTCGGTGCTCAGTACTCAGGGTGCTCAGTACTCAGCTTGCTTTGTGCTCAGTGCTCAGAGTGCTGGGTGCACAGTACTCAGGGTGCTCGGTGCTCAGTACTCAGGGTGCTCAGTGCTCAGTGCTCTGGGTGCTCAGTACTCAGGGTGCTCAGTGCTCAGGGTGCTGGGTGCTCAGTGCTCGGGGTGCTGGGTACTCAGTGCTCAGTGCTCGGGGTGCTGGGTGCTCAGTCCTCAGTACACAGGGTGCTGGGTGCTCAGTGCTCGGGGTGCTGGATGCTCAATACTCAGGGTCCTGGGTGCTCAGTGCTCAGGGTGCTGGGTGCTCAGTACTCAGCGTGCTGGGTGCTCAGTGCTCAGGGTGCTGGGTGCTCAGTACTAAGGGTGCTGGGTCCTCAGTGCTCAGGGTGCTGGGTGGTCAGTGCTCGGGGTGCTCAGTACTCAGGGTGCTGTGTGTTCAGTGCTCAGGGTACTGGGTGCTCAGTACTCAGGGTGCTCGGTGCTGAGTACTCAGGGTGCTGGGTGCTCAGTACTCCGGGTGCTGGGTGCTCAGTGCTCGGGGTGCTCGGTGCTCAGTGCTCAGGGTGCTGGGTGCTCAGTACTCAGGTTGCTGGGTGCTCAGTACTCAGGTTGCTCAGTGCTCAGTACTCAGGGTGCTCAGTGCTCAGTACTCAGGGTGCTCAGTGCTCAGGGTGCTGGGTGCTCAGTGCTCGGGGTACTGGGTGCTCAGTGCACAGGGTGCTGTGTGCTCAGTACTCAGGGTGCTCAGTACTCAGGGTGCTGGGTACTCAGTGCTCAGGGTGCTAGGTGCTCAGTGCTCAGGGTGCTGGGTGCTCAGTGCTCAGGGTGCTCGGTGCTCAGTGCTCAGGTTGCTGGGTGCTCAGTACTCAGGGTGCTGGGTGCTCAGTACTAAGGGTGCTCAGTGCTCAGTACTCAGGGTGCTCCGTGCTCAGTACTCAGGGTGCTCAGTGCTCAAGGTGCTGGGTGTTCAGTGCTCGGGTGCTGGGTACTCAGTCCTCAGGGTGCTGGGTGCTCAGTGCTCACGGTACTCGGTGCTCAGTGCTCAGGGTGCTGGGTGCTCAGTACTCAGGTTGCTGGGTGCTCAGTGCTCGGGGTGCTGGGTGCTCAGTACTCAGGGTGCTGGGTGCTCAGTGCTCAGGGTGCTGGGTGCTCAGTGCTCAGGGTGCTCGGTGCTTAGTACTCATGGTGCTCGGTGCTCGGGGTGCTGGGTGCTCAGTGCTCGGTGTGCTGGGTGCTCAGTGCTCGGGGTGCTGGGTGCTGAGTGCTCAGTGTGCTGGGTGCTCAGTGCTCGGGGTGCTGGGTGCTCAGTGCTCGGGGTGCTGGGTGCTCAGTACTCAGGGTGCTCGGTGCTCAGTACTCAGGGTGCTGGGTGCTCAGTGCTCAGGGTGCTGGGTGCTCAGTACTCAGGGTGCTCGGTGATCAGTACTCAGGGTGCTGGGTGTTCAGTGCTCGGGGTGCTGGGTGCTCATTAATCAGGGTGCTGGGTGCTCAGTACGCTGGGTGCTCAGTACTCAGGGTGCTGGGTGCTCAGAACTCAGGGTGCTCGGTGCTCAGTACTCAGCGTGCTGGGTGCTCAGTGCTCGGGGTGCTGGGTGCTCATTAATCAGGGTGCTGGGTGCTCAGTACTCAGGTGCTCAGTGCTTGGGGTGCTGGGTGCTCAGTACTCAGGGTGCTCAGTGCTTGGGGTGCAGGGTGCTCAGTACTCAGGGTGCTGGTTGCTCAGTGCTCAGGGTGCTGGGCGCTGAGTACTCAGGGTGCTGGGTGCTCAGTGCTCGGGGTGCTGGGTGCTCAGTGCTCGGGGTGCTGGTTGCTCAGTGCTCAGGGTCCTGGGTGCTCAGTACTCAGGGTGCTGGGTGCTTAGTACTCAGGGTGCTCAGTGCTCAGTACACAGGGTGCTGGGTGCTCAGTGCTCGGGGTGCTGGGTGCTCAGTGCTCAGTACTCAGGGTGTTGGGTGCTCAGTGCTCAGGGTGCTGGGTGCTCAGTACTCAGCGTGCTGGGTGCTCAGTACTCAGGGTGCTGGGTGCTCAGTGCTCAGGGTGCTGGGTGCTCAGTGCTCAGGGTGCTGGGTGCTCAGTGCTCAGGTGCTGGGTGCTAAGTACTCAGGGTGCTGGGTGCTCAGTACTCAGGGTGCTGGGTGCTCAGCACTCAGGGTGCTCAGTACTCGGGGTGCTGGGTGCTCAGTGCTCGGGGTGCTGGATGCTCAGTGCTCAGGGTGATCTGTGCTCAGTACTCAGGGTGCTGGGTGCTCAGTGCTCGGGGTGCTGGGTGCTCAGTACTCAGGGTGCTCAGTACTCGGGGTGCTGGGTGCTCAGTGCTCGGGGTGCTGGATGCTCAGTGCTCAGGGTGATCTGTGCTCAGTACTCAGGATGCTGGGTGCTCAGTACTCAGGGTGCTGGGTGCTCAGTACTCAGGTTGCTGGGTGCTCAGTCCTCAGGGTGCTCAGTGCTCAGGGTGCTGGGTGCTCAGTGCTCGGGGTGCTCGGTGCTCAGTGCTCAGGGTGCTCGGTGCTTAGTACTCAGGGTGCTCGGTGCTCGGGGTGCTGGGTGCTCAGTGCTCGGGGTGCTGGGTGCTCAGTGCTCAGGGTGTTGGGTGCTCAGTACTCAGGGTGCTCATTGCTCAGGGTGCTGGGTGCTCAGTACTCAGGGTGCTGGGTGCTCAGTACTCAGGGTGCTCAGTGCTCAGTACTCAGGTTGCTCGGTGCTCAGTATTCAGGGTGCTCAGTGCTCAGTGTTCTGGGTGCTCAATACTCAGGGTGCTCAGTGCTCAGGGTGCTGGGTGCTCAGTGCTCGGGGTGCTGGGTACTCAGTGCTCAGTGCTCGGGGTGCTGGGTGCTCAGTCCTCAGTACACAGGGTGCTGGGTGCTCAGTGCTCGGGGTGCTGGATGCTCAGTACTCAGGGTCCTGGGTGCTCAGTGCTCAGGGTGCTGGGTGCTCAGTACTCAGGGTGCTGGGTGCTCAGTGCTCAGGGTGTTGGGTGCTCAGTACTCAGGGTGCTCATTGCTCAGGGTGCTGGGTGCTCAGTACTCAGGGTGCTGGGTGCTCAGTACTCAGGGTGCTCAGTGCTCAGTACTCAGGGTGCTCAGTGCTCAGTACTCAGGGTGCTCAGTGCTCAGGGTGCTGGGTGCTCAGTGCTCGGGGTGCTGGGTGCTCAGTGCACAGGGTGCTGTGTGCTCAGTACTCAGGGTGCTCAGTACTCAGGGTGCTGGGTGCTCAGTGCTCAGGGTGCTGGGTGCTCAGTGCTCAGGGTGCTGGGTGCTCAGTGCTCAGGGTGCTCGGTGCTCAGTGCTCAGGTTGCTGGGTGCTCAGTACTCAGGGTGCTGGGTGCTCAGTACTCAGGGTGCTCAGTGCTCAGTACTCAGGGTGCTCAGTGCTCAGTACTCAGGGTGCTCAGTGCTCAAGGTGCTGGGTGCTCAGTGCTCCGGGTGCTGGGTACTCAGTCCTCAGGGTGCTGGGTGCTCAGTGCTCATGGTACTCGGTGCTCAGTGCTCAGGGTGCTGGGTGCTCAGTACTCAGGGTGCTGGGTGCTCAGTGCTCGGGGTGCTGGGTGCTCAGTACTCAGGGTGCTGGGTGCTCAGTGCTCAGGGTGCTGGGTGCTCAGTGCTCAGGGTGCTCGGTGCTTAGTACTCATGGTGCTCGGTGCTCGGGGTGCTGGGTGCTCAGTGCTCGGTGTGCTGGGTGCTCAGTGCTCGGGGTGCTGGTTGCTGAGTGCTCAGTGTGCTGGGTGCTCAGTGCTCGGGGTGCTGGGTGCTCAGTGCTCGGGGTCCTGGGTGCTCAGTACTCGGGTTGCTCGGTGCTCAGTACTCAGGGTGCTGGGTGCTCAGTGCTCAGGGTGCTGGGTGCTCATTACTCAGGGTGCTCGGTGCTCAGTACTCAGGGTGCTGGGTGTTCAGTGCTCGGGGTGCTGGGTGCTCATTAATCAGGGTGCTGGGTGCTCAGTACGCTGGGTGCTCAGTACTCAGGGTGCTGGGTGCTCAGTACTCAGGGTGCTCGGTGCTCAGTACTCAGGGTGCTGGGTGCTCAGTGCTCGGGGTGCTGGGTGCTCATTAATCAGGGTGCTGGGTGCTCATTACTCAGGGTGCTCAGTGCTTGGGGTGCTGGGTGCTCAGTACTCAGGGTGCTCAGTGCTTGGGGTGCAGGGTGCTCAGTACTCAGGGTGCTGGTTCCTCAGTGCTCATTGTGCTGGGTGCTGAGTACTCAGGGTGCTGGGTGCTCAGTGCTCGGGGTGCTGGGTGCTCAGTGCTCGGGGTGCTGGGTGCTCAGTGCTCAGGGTTCTGGGTGCTCAGTACTCGGGGTGCTGGGTGCTCAGTGCTCGCGGTGCTCGGTGCTCAGTGCTCGGGGTGCTGGGTGCTCAGTACTCGGGGTGTTCAGTGCTCAGTACTCAGGGTGCTGGGTGCTCAGTGCTCAGGGTGCTGGGTGCTCAGTGCTCGGGGTGCTGGGTGCTCGGTGCTCAGGTTTCTGGGTGCTCAGGACTCGGGGTGCTGGGTGCTCAGTACTCAGGGAGCTGGGTGCTCATTGCTCGGGGTGCTGGGTGCTCAGTGCTACGGGTGCTGGGTGCTCAGTGCTCGGTGTGCTGGGTGCTCAGTGCTCTGGGCGCTGGGTGCTCAGTGCTCGGGGTGCTCGGTGCTCAGTACTCAGGGTGCTGGGTGCTCAGTGCTCAGGGTGCTCGGTGCTCAGTACTCAGGGTGCGGGGTGCTCAGTGCTCGGTGTGCTCGGTGCTCAGTACGTTGGGTGCTCAGTACTCAGGGTGCTGGGTGCTCAGTGCTCAGGGTGATCGGTGCTCTGTACTCAGGGTGCTCAGTACTCAGGGTGCTGGGTGCTCAGGGCTCGGGGTGCTGGGAGCTCAGTACTCAGGGTGCTGGGTGCTCAGTGCTCGGGGTGCTGGGTGCTGAGTGCTCAGGGTGCTGGGTGCTCTGTACTCGGGGTGCTCGGTGCTCAGTACTCAGGGTGCTGGGTGCTCAGTACTCAGGGTGCTGGGTGCTCAGTAATCAGGGTGCTCAGTGCTCGGGGAGCTCGGTGCTCAGTACTCAGGGTGCTGGGTGCTCAGTACTCAGTGCTCGGGGTCCTGGGTGCTCAGCGCTCTGGGTGCTTAGTGCACAGTACTCAGGGTGCTGGGTGCTCAGTATTCAGGGTGCTCAGTGCTCGGGGTGCTGGGTGCTCAGTACACAGGGTGCTGGGTGCTCAGTGCTCAGCGTGCTGTGTGCTATGTACTCAGGGTGCTCAGTTCTCAGTACTCAGGGTGCTGGGTGCTCATTCTCGGGTGCTGGGTGCTCAGTGCTCAGGGTGCTGGGTGCTAAGTGCTCAGGGTGCTGGGTCCTCAGTACTCGGGGTGCTCGGTGCTCAGTACTCGGGGTGCTGGGTGCTCAGTACTCAGGGTGCTGGGTGCTCAGTACTCAGGGTGCTCGGTGCTCAGTACTCAGGGTGCTGGGTGCTCAGTGCTCAGGTGCTGGGTGCTAAGTACTCAGGGTGCTGGGTGCTCAGTACTCAGGGTGCTGGGTGCTCAGCACTCAGGGTGCTCAGTACTCAGGGTGCTGGGTGCTCAGTGCTCGGGGTGCTGGGTGCTCAGTACTCAGGGTGCTCAGTACTCGGGGTGCTGGGTGCTCAGTGCTCGGGGTGCTGGATGCTCAGTGCTCAGGGTGATCTGTGCTCAGTACTCAGGATGCTGGGTGCTCAGTACTCAGGGTGCTGGGTGCTCAGTACTCAGGGTGCTCGGTGCTCAGTACTCAGGGTGCTCAGTGCTCAGTGCTCTGGGTGCTCAGTACTCAGGGTGCTCAGTGCTCAGGGTGCTGGGTGCTCAGTGCTCGGGGTGCTGGGTACTCAGTGCTCAGTGCTCGGGGTGCTGGGTGCTCAGTCCTCAGTACACAGATTGCTGGGTGCTCAGTGCTCGGGGTGCTGGATGCTCAATACTCAGGGTCCTGGGTGCTCAGTGCTCAGGGAGCTGGGTGCTCAGTACTCAGGGTGCTGGGTGCTCAGTACTCAGGGTGCTCGGTGCTGAGTACTCAGGGTGCTGGGTGCTCAGTACTCCGGGTGCTGGGTGCTCAGTGCTCGGGGTGCTCGGTGCTCAGTGCTCAGGGTGCTGGGTGCTCAGTACTCAGGGTGCTCATTGCTCAGGGTGCTGGGTGCTCAGTACTCAGGTTGCTGGGTGCTCAGTACTCAGGGTGCTCAGTGCTCAGGGTGCTGGGTGCTCAGTGCTCGGGGTGCTGGGTGCTCAGTGCACAGGGTGCTGTGTGCTCAGTACTCAGGGTGCTCAGTACTCAGGGTGCTGGGTGCTCAGTGCTCAGGGTGCTCGGTGCTCAGTACTCAGGGTGCTGGGTGCTCAGTGCTCGGTGTGCTCGGTGCTCAGTACGTTGGGTGCTCAGTACTCAGGGTGCTGGGTGCTCAGTGCTCAGGGTGATCGGTGCTCAGTACTCAGGGTGCTCAGTACTCAGGGTGCTGGGTGCTCAGGGCTCGGGGTGCTGGGAGCTCAGTACTCAGGGTGCTGGGTGCTCAGTGCTCGGGGTGCTGGGTGCTGAGTGCTCAGGGTGCTGGGTGCTCTGTACTCGGGGTGCTGGGTGCTCAGTACTCAGGGTGCTGGGTGCTCAGTACTCAGGGTGCTGGGTGCTCAGTAATCAGGGTGCTCAGTGCTCGGGGAGCTCGGTGCTCAGTACTCAGGGTGCTGGGTGCTCAGTACTCAGTGCTCGGGGTCCTGGGTGCTCAGCGCTCTGGGTGCTTAGTGCACAGTACTCAGGGTGCTGGGTGCTCAGTATTCAGGGTGCTCAGTTCTCAGTGTGCTGGGTGCTCAGTACACAGGGTGCTGGGTGCTCAGTACTCAGGGTGCTGGGTGCTCATTCTCGGGGTGCTGGGTGCTCAGTGCTCGGGGTGCTGGGTGCTCAGTACTCGGGGTGCTGGGTGCTCAGTGCTCAGCGTGCTGTGTGCTATGTACTCAGGGTGCTCGGTTCTCAGTACTCAGGGTGCTGGGTGCTCATTCTCGGGTGCTGGGTGCTCAGTGCTCAGGGTGCTGGGTGCTAAGTGCTCAGGGTGCTGGGTCCTCAGTACTCGGGGTGCTGGGTGCTCAGTACTCAGGGTGCTGGGTGCTCAGTACTCAGGGTGCTCAGTGCTCAGTACTCAGGGTGCTGGGTGCTCAGTGATCAGGTGCTGGGTGCTAAGTACTCAGGGTGCTGGGTGCTCAGTACTCAGGGTGCTGGGTGCTCAGCACTCAGGGTGCTCAGTACTCAGGGTGCTGGGTGCTCAGTGCTCGGGGTGCTGGGTGCTCAGTACTCAGGATGCTCAGTACTCGGGGTGCTGGGTGCTCAGTGCTCGGGGTGCTGGATGCTCAGTGCTCAGGGTGATCTGTGCTCAGTACTCAGGATGCTGGGTGCTCAGTACTCAGGGTGCTGGGTGCTCAGTCCTCAGGGTGCTCAGTGCTCAGGGTGCTGGGTGCTCAGTGCTCGGGGTGCTCAGTGCTCAGTACTCAGGGTGCTGAGTGCTCAGTACTCAGGGTGGTGGGTGCTCAGTACTCAGGGTGCTGGGTGCTCAGTGCTCGGGGTGTTGGGTGCTCCGTGCTCGGGGTGCTCATTGCTCAGTACTCAGGGTTCTGGGTGCTCAGTACTCAGGGTGCTGGGTGCTCAGTGCTCGGTGTGCTGGGTGCTCAGTACTCAGGGTGCTGGGTGCTCAGTGCTCGGGGTGCTCGGTGCTCAGTACTCAAGGTGCTGGGTGCTCAGTGCTCGGGGTGCTGGGTGCTCAGTGCTCAGGGTGCTGGGTGCTCAGTACTCGGGGTGCTCTGTGCTCAGTACTCAGGGTACTGGGTGCTCAGGGTCCTCGGTGCTCAGTACTCAGGGTGCTCAGTACTCAGCTTGCTTTGTGCTCAGTGCTCAGAGTGCTGGGTGCACAGTACTCAGGGTGCTCGGTGCTCAGTACTCAGGGTGCTCAGTGCTCAGTGCTCTGGGTGCTCAGTACTCAGGGTGCTCAGTGCTCAGGGTGCTGGGTGCTCAGTGCTCGGGGTGCTGGGTACTCAGTGCTCAGTGCTCGGGGTGCTGGGTGCTCAGTCCTCAGTACACAGGGTGCTGGGTGCTCAGTGCTCGGGGTGCTGGATGCTCAATACTCAGGGTCCTGGGTGCTCAGTGCTCAGGGTGCTGGGTGCTCAGTACTCAGCGTGCTGGGTGCTCAGTGCTCAGGGTGCTGGGTGCTCAGTACTAAGGGTGCTGGGTCCTCAGTGCTCAGGGTGCTGGGTGGTCAGTGCTCGGGGTGCTCAGTACTCAGGGTGCTGTGTGTTCAGTGCTCAGGGTACTGGGTGCTCAGTACTCAGGGTGCTCGGTGCTGAGTACTCAGGGTGCTGGGTGCTCAGTACTCCGGGTGCTGGGTGCTCAGTGCTCGGGGTGCTCGGTGCTCAGTGCTCAGGGTGCTGGGTGCTCAGTACTCAGGTTGCTGGGTGCTCAGTACTCAGGTTGCTCAGTGCTCAGTACTCAGGGTGCTCAGTGCTCAGTACTCAGGGTGCTCAGTGCTCAGGGTGCTGGGTGCTCAGTGCTCGGGGTACTGGGTGCTCAGTGCACAGGGTGCTGTGTGCTCAGTACTCAGGGTGCTCAGTACTCAGGGTGCTGGGTACTCAGTGCTCAGGGTGCTAGGTGCTCAGTGCTCAGGGTGCTGGGTGCTCAGTGCTCAGGGTGCTCGGTGCTCAGTGCTCAGGTTGCTGGGTGCTCAGTACTCAGGGTGCTGGGTGCTCAGTACTAAGGGTGCTCAGTGCTCAGTACTCAGGGTGCTCCGTGCTCAGTACTCAGGGTGCTCAGTGCTCAAGGTGCTGGGTGTTCAGTGCTCGGGTGCTGGGTACTCAGTCCTCAGGGTGCTGGGTGCTCAGTGCTCACGGTACTCGGTGCTCAGTGCTCAGGGTGCTGGGTGCTCAGTACTCAGGTTGCTGGGTGCTCAGTGCTCGGGGTGCTGGGTGCTCAGTACTCAGGGTGCTGGGTGCTCAGTGCTCAGGGTGCTGGGTGCTCAGTGCTCAGGGTGCTCGGTGCTTAGTACTCATGGTGCTCGGTGCTCGGGGTGCTGGGTGCTCAGTGCTCGGTGTGCTGGGTGCTCAGTGCTCGGGGTGCTGGGTGCTGAGTGCTCAGTGTGCTGGGTGCTCAGTGCTCGGGGTGCTGGGTGCTCAGTGCTCGGGGTGCTGGGTGCTCAGTACTCAGGGTGCTCGGTGCTCAGTACTCAGGGTGCTGGGTGCTCAGTGCTCAGGGTGCTGGGTGCTCAGTACTCAGGGTGCTCGGTGATCAGTACTCAGGGTGCTGGGTGTTCAGTGCTCGGGGTGCTGGGTGCTCATTAATCAGGGTGCTGGGTGCTCAGTACGCTGGGTGCTCAGTACTCAGGGTGCTGGGTGCTCAGAACTCAGGGTGCTCGGTGCTCAGTACTCAGCGTGCTGGGTGCTCAGTGCTCGGGGTGCTGGGTGCTCATTAATCAGGGTGCTGGGTGCTCAGTACTCAGGTGCTCAGTGCTTGGGGTGCTGGGTGCTCAGTACTCAGGGTGCTCAGTGCTTGGGGTGCAGGGTGCTCAGTACTCAGGGTGCTGGTTGCTCAGTGCTCAGGGTGCTGGGCGCTGAGTACTCAGGGTGCTGGGTGCTCAGTGCTCGGGGTGCTGGGTGCTCAGTGCTCGGGGTGCTGGTTGCTCAGTGCTCAGGGTTCTGGGTGCTCAGTACTCAGGGTGCTGGGTGCTCAGTGCTCGCGGTGCTCGGTGCTCAGTGCTCGGGGTGCTGGGTGCTCAGTGCTCAGGGTGCTGGGTGCTCAGTACTCGGGGTGCTCGGTGCTAAGTACTCAGGGTACTGGGTGCTCAGGGTCCTCGGTGCTCAGTACTCAGGGTGCTCAGTACTCAGCTTGCTTTGTGCTCAGTGCTCAGAGTGCTGGGTGCTCAGTACTCAGGGTGCTCAGTGCTCAGGGTGCTGGGTGCTCAGTGCTCGGGGTGCTGGGTACTCAGTGCTCGGTGCTCAGGGTGCTGGGTGCTCAGTCCTCAGTACACAGGGTGCTGGGGGCTCAGTGCTCGGGGTGCTGGATGCTCAGTACTCAGGGTCCTGGGTGCTCAGTGCTCAGGGTGCTGGGTGCTCAGTACTCAGGGTGCTGGGTGCTCAGTGCTCAGGGTGCTGGGTGCTCAGTACTCAGGGTGCTGGGTCCTCAGTGCTCAGGGCTGCTGGGTGGTCAGTGCTCGGGGTGCTCAGTACTCAGGGTGCTGTGTGTTCAGTGCTCAGGGTACTGGGTGCTCAGTACTCAGGGTGCTCGGTGCTGAGTACTCAGGGTGCTGGGTGCTCAGTACTCCGGGTGCTGGGTGCTCAGTGCTCGGGGTGCTCGGTGCTCAGTGCTCAGGGTGCTGGGTGCTCAGTACTCAGGGTGCTCATTTCTCAGGGTGCTGGGTGCTCAGTACTCAGGTTGCTGGGTGCTCAGTACTCAGGGTGCTCAGTGCTCAGTACTCAGGGTGCTCAGTGCTCAGTACTCAGGGTGCTCAGTGCTCAGGGTGCTGGGAGCTCAGTGCTCGGGGTGCTGGGTGCTCAGTGCACAGGGTGCTGTGTGCTCAGTACTCAGGGTGCTCAGTACTCAGGGTGCTGGGTGCTCAGTGCTCAGGGTGCTGGGTGCTGAGTACTCAGGGTGCTGGGTGCTCAGTGCTCGGGGTGCTGGGTGCTCAGTGCTCGGGGTGCTGGGTGCTCAGTGCTCAGGGTTCTGGGTGCTCAGTACTCGGGGTGCTGGGTGCTCAGTACTCGGGGTGTTCAGTGCTCAGTACTCAGGGTGCTGGGTGCTCAGTGCTCAGGGTGCTGGGTGCTCAGTGCTCGGGGTGCTGGGTGCTCGGTGCTCAGTTTTCTGGGTGCTCAGGACTCGGGGTGCTGTGTGCTCAGTACTCAGGGTGCTGGGTGCTCATTGCTCGGGGTGCTGGGTGCTCAGTGCTACGGGTGCTGGGTGCTCAGTGCTCAGTGTGCTGGGTGCTCAGTGCTCTGGGCGCTGGGTGCTCAGTGCTCGGGGTGCTCGGTGCTCAGTACTCAGGGTGCTGGGTGCTCAGTGCTCAGGGTGCTCGGTGCTCAGTACTCAGGGTGCTGGGTGCTCAGTGCTCTGTGTGCTCGGTGCTCAGTAGGTTGGGTGCTCAGTACTCAGGGTGCTGGGTGCTCAGTGCTCAGGGTGATCGGTGCTCAGTACTCAGGGTGCTCAGTACTCAGGGTGCTGGGTGCTCAGTACTCAGGGTGCTGGGTGCTCAGTGCTCGGGGTGCTGGGTCCTGAGTGCTCAGGGTGCTGGGTGCTCTGTACTCGGGGTGCTCGGTGCTCAGTACTCAGGGTGCTGGGTGCTCAGTAATCAGGGTGCTGGGTGCTCAGTAATCAGGGTGCTCAGTGCTCGGGGAGCTCGGTGCTCAGTACTCAGGGTGCTGGGTGCTCAGTACTCAGTGCTCGGGGTCCTGGGTGCTCAGCGCTCTGGGTGCTTAGTGCACAGTACTCAGGGTGCTGGGTGCTCAGTATTCAGGGTGCTCAGTGCTCGGGGTGCTGGGTGCTCAGTACACAGGGTGCTGGGTGCTCAGTACTCAGGGTGCTGGGTGCTCATTCTCGGGGTGCTGGGTGCTCAGTGCTCGGGGTGATGGGTGCTCAGTACTCGGGGTGCTGGGTGCTCAGTGCTCAGCGTGCTGTGTGCTATGTACTCAGGGTGCTCGGTTCTCAGTACTCAGGGTGCTGGGTGCTCATTCTCGGGTGCTGGGTGCTCAGTGCTCAGGGTGCTGGGTGCTAAGTGCTCAGGGTCCTCGGTGCTCAGTACTCAGGGTGCTCAGTACTCAGCGTGCTTTGTGCTCAGTGCTCAGGGTGTTGGGTGCTCAGTACTCAGGGTGCTGGGTGCTCAGTACTCACGGTGCTGGGTGCTCAGTACTCGGGGTGCTGGGTGCTCATTACTCAGGGTGCTGGGTGCTCAGTGCTCGGGGTGCTCGCTGCTCAGTACTCTTGGTGCTGGGTGCTCAGTACTCAGGGTGCTGGGTGCTCAGTGCTCGGGGTGCTCGGTGCACAGTGCTCAGGATGCTTGGTGCTCAGTACTTTTGGTGCTGGGTGCTCAGTACTCAGGGTGCTGGGTGCTCAGTGCTCGGGGTGCTCGGTTCTCAGTACTCAGGGTGCTGGGTGCTCAGTACTCAGGGTGCTGGGTGCTCAGTACTCAGGGTGCTGGGTGCTCAGGACTCAGGGTGCTGGGTGCTCAGTACTCAGGGTGCTGGGTGCTCAGTGCTCAGGGTGCTGTGTGCTCAGTACTCAGGGTGCTGGGTGCTCAGTGCTCAGGGTGCTGGGTGCTCAGTGCTCGGGGTGCTCGGTGCTCAGTTCTCAGGGTGCTGGGTGCTCAGCACTCAGGGTGCTCGGTGCTCAGTACTCAGGGTGCTGGGTGCTCAGTGCTCAGGTGCTGGGTGCTAAGTACTCAGGGTGCTGGGTGCTCAGTACTCAGGGTGCTGGGTGCTCAGCACTCAGGGTGCTCAGTACTCAGGGTGCTGGGTGCTCAGTGCTCGGGGTGCTGGGTGCTCAGTACTCAGGGTGCTCAGTACTCGGGGTGCTGGGTGCTCAGTGCTCGGGGTGCTGGATGCTCAGTGCTCAGGGTTATCTGTGCTCAGTACTCAGGATGCTGGGTGCTCAGTACTCAGTGTGCTGGGTGCTCAGTGCTCGGGGTGCTCGCTGCTCAGTACTCTTGGTGCTGGGTGCTCAGTCCTCAGGGTGCTCAGTGCTCGGGGTCCTGGGTGCTCAGCGCTCTGGGTGCTTAGTGCACAGTACTCAGGGTGCTGTGTGCTCAGTATTCAGGGTGCTCAGTGCTCGGGGTGCTGGGTGCTCAGTACACAGGGTGCTGGGTGCTCAGTACTCAGGGTGCTGGGTGCTCATTCTCGGGGTGCTGGGTGCTCAGTGCTCGGGTGCTGGGTGCTCAGTACTCGGGGTGCTGGGTGCTCAGTGCTCAGCGTGCTGTGTGCTATGAACTCAGGGTGCTCAGTTCTCAGTACTCAGGGTGCTGGGTGCTCATTCTCGGGTGCTGGGTGCTCAGTGCTCAGGGTGCTGGGTGCTAAGTGCTCAGGGTGCTGGGTCCTCAGTACTCGGGGTGCTCGGTGCTCAGTACTCGGGGTGCTGGGTGCTCAGTACTCAGGGTGCTGGGTGCTCAGTACTCAGGGTGCTCGGTGCTCAGTACTCAGGGTGCTGGGTGCTAAGTGCTCAGGTGCTGGGTGCTAAGTACTCAGGGTGCTGGGTGCTCAGTACTCAGGGTGCTGGGTGCTCAGCACTCAGGGTGCTCAGTACTCAGGGTGCTGGGTGCTCAGTGCTCGGGGTGCTGGGTGCTCAGTACTCAGGGTGCTCAGTACTCGGGGTGCTGGGTGCTCAGTGCTCGGGGTGCTGGATGCTCAGTGCTCAGGGTGATCTGTGCTCAGTACTCAGGATGCTGGGTGCTCAGTACTCAGGGTGCTGGGTGCTCAGTACTCAGGGTGCTCGGTGCTCAGTACTCAGGGTGCTCAGTGCTCAGTGCTCTGGGTGCTCAGTACTCAGGGTGCTCAGTGCTCAGGGTGCTGGGTGCTCAGTGCTCGGGGTGCTGGGTACTCAGTGCTCAGTGCTCGGGGTGCTGGGTGCTCAGTCCTCAGTACACAGATTGCTGGGTGCTCAGTGCTCGGGGTGCTGGATGCTCAGTACTCAGGGTCCTGGGTGCTCAGTGCTCAGGGAGCTGGGTGCTCAGTACTCAGGGTGCTGGGTGCTCAGTACTCAGGGTGCTCGGTGCTGAGTACTCAGGGTGCTGGGTGCTTAGTACTCCGGGTGCTGGGTGCTCAGTGCTCGGGGTGCTCGGTGCTCAGTGCTCAGGGTGCTGGGTGCTCAGTACTCAGGGTGCTCATTGCTCAGGGTGCTGGGTGCTCAGTACTCAGGTTGCTGGGTGCTCAGTACTCAGGGTGCTCAGTGCTCAGTACTCAGGGTGCTCAGTGCTCAGTACTCAGGGTGCTCAGTGCTCAGGGTGCTGGGTGCTCAGTGCTCGGGGTGCTGGGTGCTCAGTGCACAGGGTGCTGTGTGCTCAGTACTCAGGGTGCTCAGTACTCAGGGTGCTGGGTGCTCAGTGCTCAGGGTGCTCGGTGCTCAGTACTCAGGGTGCTGGGTGCTCAGTGCTCGGTGTGCTCGGTGCTCAGTACGTTGGGTGCTCAGTACTCAGGGTGCTGGGTGCTCAGTGCTCAGGGTGATCGGTGCTCAGTACTCAGGGTGCTCAGTACTCAGGGTGCTGGGTGCTCAGGGCTCGGGGTGCTGGGAGCTCAGTACTCAGGGTGCTGGGTGCTCAGTGCTCAGGGTGCTGGGTGCTCTGTACTCGGGGTGCTGGGTGCTCAGTACTCAGGGTGCTGGGTGCTCAGTACTCAGGGTGCTGGGTGCTCAGTAATCAGGGTGCTCAGTGCTCGGGGAGCTCGGTGCTCAGTACTCAGGGTGCTGGGTGCTCAGTACTCAGTGCTCGGGGTCCTGGGTGCTCAGCGCTCTGGGTGCTTAGTGCACAGTACTCAGGGTGCTGGGTGCTCAGTATTCAGGGTGCTGGGTGCTCAGTACTCAGGGTGCTGGGTGCTCAGTGCTCGGTGTGCTCGGTGCTCAGTACGTTGGGTGCTCAGTACTCAGGGTGCTGGGTGCTCAGTGCTCAGGGTGATCGGTGCTCAGTACTCAGGGTGCTGGGTGCTCATTCTCGGGGTGCTGGGTGCTCAGTGCTCGGGGTGCTGGGTGCTCAGTACTCGGGGTGCTGGGTGCTCAGTGCTCAGCGTGCTGTGTGCTATGTACTCAGGGTGCTCGGTTCTCAGTACTCAGGGTGCTGGGTGCTCATTCTCGGGTGCTGGGTGCTCAGTGCTCAGGGTGCTGGGTGCTAAGTGCTCAGGGTGCTGGGTCCTCAGTACTCGGGGTGCTGGGTGCTCAGTACTCAGGGTGCTGGGTGCTCAGTACTCAGGGTGCTCGGTGCTCAGTACTCAGGGTGCTGGGTGCTCAGTGATCAGGTGCTGGGTGCTAAGTACTCAGGGTGCTGGGTGCTCAGTACTCAGGGTGCTGGGTGCTCAGCACTCAGGGTGCTCAGTACTCAGGGTGCTGGGTGCTCAGTGCTCGGGGTGCTGGGTGCTCAGTACTCAGGATGCTCAGTACTCGGGGTGCTGGGTGCTCAGTGCTCGGGGTGCTGGATGCTCAGTGCTCAGGGTGATCTGTGCTCAGTACTCAGGATGCTGGGTGCTCAGTACTCAGGGTGCTGGGTGCTCAGTCCTCAGGGTGCTCAGTGCTCAGGGTGCTGGGTGCTCAGTGCTCGGGGTGCTCAGTGCTCAGTACTCAGGGTGCTGAGTGCTCAGTACTCAGGGTGCTGGGTGCTCAGTACTCAGGGTGCTGGGTGCTCAGTGCTCGGGGTGTTGGGTGCTCCGTGCTCGGGGTGCTCAGTGCTCAGTACTCAGGGTTCTGGGTGCTCAGTACTCAGGGTGCTGGGTGCTCAGTGCTCGGGGTGCTGGGTGCTCAGTACTCAGGGTGCTGGGTGCTCAGTGCTCGGGGTGCTCGGTGCTCAGTACTCAAGGTGCTGGGTGCTCAGTGCTCGGGGTGCTGGGTGCTCAGTGCTCAGGGTGCTGGGTGCTCAGTACTCGGGGTGCTCGGTGCTCAGTACTCAGGGTACTGGGTGATCAGGGTCCTCGGTGCTCAGTACTCAGGGTGCTCAGTACTCAGCTTGCTTTGTGCTCAGTGCTCAGAGTGCTGGGTGCACAGTACTCAGGGTGCTCGGTGCTCAGTACTCAGGGTGCTCAGTGCTCAGTGCTCTGGGTGCTCAGTACTCAGGGTGCTCAGTGCTCAGGGTGCTGGGTGCTCAGTGCTCGGGGTGCTGGGTACTCAGTGCTCAGTGCTCGGGGTGCTGGGTGCTCAGTCCTCAGTACACAGGGTGCTGGGTGCTCAGTGCTCGGGGTGCTGGATGCTCAATACTCAGGGTCCTGGGTGCTCAGTGCTCAGGGTGCTGGGTGCTCAGTACTCAGGGTGCTGGGTGCTCAGTGCTCAGGGTGCTGGGTGCTCAGTACTAAGGGTGCTGGGTCCTCAGTGCTCAGGGTGCTGGGTGGTCAGTGCTCGGGGTGCTCAGTACTCAGGGTGCTGTGTGTTCAGTGCTCAGGGTACTGGGTGCTCAGTACTCAGGGTGCTCGGTGCTGAGTACTCAGGGTGCTGGGTGCTCAGTACTCCGGGTGCTGGGTGCTCAGTGCTCGGGGTGCTCGGTGCTCAGTGCTCAGGGTGCTGGGTGCTCAGTACTCAGGTTGCTGGGTGCTCAGTACTCAGGGTGCTCAGTGCTCAGTACTCAGGGTGCTCAGTGCTCAGTACTCAGGGTGCTCAGTGCTCAGGGTGCTGGGTGCTCAGTGCTCGGGGTACTGGGTGCTCAGTGCACAGGGTGCTGTGTGCTCAGTACTCAGGGTGCTCAGTACTCAGGGTGCTGGGTACTCAGTGCTCAGGGTGCTGGGTGCTCAGTGCTCAGGGTGCTGGGTGCTCAGTGCTCAGGGTGCTCGGTGCTCAGTGCTCAGGTTGCTGGGTGCTCAGTACTCAGGGTGCTGGGTGCTCAGTACTAAGGGTGCTCAGTGCTCAGTACTCAGGGTGCTCCGTGCTCAGTACTCAGGGTGCTCAGTGCTCAAGGTGCTGGGTGTTCAGTGCTCGGGTGCTGGGTACTCAGTCCTCAGGGTGCTGGGTGCTCAGTGCTCACGGTACTCGGTGCTCAGTGCTCAGGGTGCTGGGTGCTCAGTACTCAGGTTGCTGGGTGCTCAGTGCTCGGGGTGCTGGGTGCTCAGTACTCAGGGTGCTGGGTGCTCAGTGCTCAGGGTGCTGGGTGCTCAGTGCTCAGGGTGCTCGGTGCTTAGTACTCATGGTGCTCGGTGCTCGGGGTGCTGGGTGCTCAGTGCTCGGTGTGCTGGGTGCTCAGTGCTCGGGGTGCTGGTTGCTGAGTGCTCAGTGTGCTGGGTGCTCAGTGCTCGGGGTGCTGGGTGCTCAGTGCTCGGGGTGCTGGGTGCTCAGTACTCAGGGTGCTCGGTGCTCAGTACTCAGGGTGCTGGGTGCTCAGTGCTCAGGGTGCTGGGTGCTCAGTACTCAGGGTGCTCGGTGCTCAGTACTCAGGGTGCTGGGTGTTCAGTGCTCAGGGTGCTGGGTGCTCATTAATCAGGGTGCTGGGTGCTCAGTACGCTGGGTGCTCAGTACTCAGGGTGCTGGGTGCTCAGTACTCAGGGTCCTCGGTGCTCAGTACTCAGGGTGCTGGGTGCTCAGTGCTCGGGGTGCTGGGTGCTCATTAATCAGGGTGCTGGGTGCTCAGTACTCAGGGTGCTCAGTGCTTGGAGTGCTGGGTGCTCAGTACTCAGGGTGCTCAGTGCTTGGGGTGCAGGGTGCTCAGTACTCAGGGTGCAGGTTGCTCAGTGCTCAGGGTGCTGGGCGCTGAGTACTCAGGGTGCTGGGTGCTCAGTGCTCGGGGTGCTGGGTGCTCAGTGCTCGGGGTGCTGGTTGCTCAGTGCTCAGGGTTCTGGGTGCTCAGTACTCAGGGTGCTGGGTGCTCAGTGCTCGCGGTGCTCGGTGCTCAGTGCTCGGGGTGCTGGGTGCTCAGTGCTCAGGGTGCTGGGTGCTCAGTACTCGGGGTGCTCGGTGCTAAGTACTCAGGGTACTGGGTGCTCAGGGTCCTCGGTGCTCAGTACTCAGGGTTCTCAGTACTCAGCTTGCTTTGTGCTCAGTGCTCAGAGTGCTGGGTGCTCAGTACTCAGGGTGCTCGGTGCACAGTACTCAGGGTGCTCAGTGCTCAGTGCTCTGGGTGCTCAGTACTCAGGGTGCTCAGTGCTCAGGGTGCTGGGTGCTCAGTGCTCGGGGTGCTGGGTACTCAGTGCTCGGTGCTCGGGGTGCTGGGTGCTCAGTCCTCAGTACACAGGGTGCTGGGGGCTCAGTGCTCGGGGTGCTGGATGCTCAGTACTCAGGGTCCTGGGTGCTCAGTGCTCAGGGTGCTGGGTGCTCAGTACTCAGGGTGCTGGGTGCTCAGTGCTCAGGGTGCTGGGTGCTCAGTACTCAGGGTGCTGGGTCCTCAGTGCTCAGGGCTGCTGGGTGGTCAGTGCTCGGGGTGCTCAGTACTCAGGGTGCTGTGTGTTCAGTGCTCAGGGTACTGGGTGATCAGTACTCAGGGTGCTCGGTGCTGAGTACTCAGGGTGCTGGGTGCTCAGTACTCCGGGTGCTGGGTGCTCAGTGCTCGGGGTGCTCGGTGCTCAGTGCTCAGGGTGCTGGGTGCTCAGTACTCAGGGTGCTCATTGCTCAGGGTGCTGGGTGCTCAGTACTCAGGGTGCTGGGTGCTCAGTGCTCAGGGTGCTCGGTGCTCAGTACGTTGGGTGCTCAGTACTCAGGGTGCTTGGTGCTCAGTACTCGGGGTGCTGGGTGCTCAGTACTCAGGTTGCTGGGTGCTCAGTACTCAGGGTGCTCAGTGCTCAGTACTCAGGGTGCTCAGTGCTCAGTACTCAGGGTGCTCAGTGCTCTGGGTGCTGGGAGCTCAGTGCTCGGGGTGCTGGGTGCTCAGTGCACAGGGTGCTGTGTGCTCAGTACTCAGGGTGCTCAGTACTCAGGGTGCTGGGTGCTCAGTGCTCAGGGTGCTGGGTGCTGAGTACTCAGGGTGCTGGGTGCTCAGTGCTCGGGGTGCTGGGTGCTCAGTGCTCGGGGTGCTGGGTGCTCAGTGCTCAGGGTTCTGGGTGCTCAGTACTCGGGGTGCTGGGTGCTCAGTACTCGGGGTGTTCAGTGCTCAGTACTCAGGGTGCTGGGTGCTCAGTGCTCAGGGTGCTGGGTGCTCAGTGCTCGGGGTGCTGGGTGCTCGGTGCTCAGGTTTCTGGGTGCTCAGGACTCGGGGTGCTGTGTGCTCAGTACTCAGGGTGCTGGGTGCTCATTGCTCGGGGTGCTGGGTGCTCAGTGCTACGGGTGCTGGGTGCTCAGTGCTCAGTGTGCTGGGTGCTCAGTGCTCTGGGCGCTGGGTGCTCAGTGCTCGGGGTGCTCGGTGCTCAGTACTCAGGGTGCTGGGTGCTCAGTGCTCAGGGTGCTCGGTGCTCAGTACTCAGGGTGCTGGGTGCTCAGTGCTCTGTGTGCTCGGTGCTCAGTACGTTGGGTGCTCAGTACTCAGGGTGCTGGGTGCTCAGTGCTCAGGGTGATCGGTGCTCAGTACTCAGGGTGCTCAGTACTCAGGGTGCTGGGTGCTCAGTACGCAGGGTGCTGGGTGCTCAGTGCTCGGGGTGCTGGGTCCTGAGTGCTCAGGGTGCTGGGTGCTCTGTACTCAGGGTGCTCGGTGCTCAGTACTCAGGGTGCTGGGTGCTCAGTAATCAGGGTGCTGGGTGCTCAGTAATCAGGGTGCTCAGTGCTCGGGGAGCTCGGTGCTCAGTACTCAGGGTGCTGGGTGCTCAGTACTCAGTGCTCGGGGTCCTGGGTGCTCAGCGCTCTGGGTGCTTAGTGCACAGTACTCAGGGTGCTGGGTGCTCAGTATTCAGGGTGCTCAGTGCTCGGGGTGCTGGGTGCTCAGTACACAGGGTGCTGGGTGCTCAGTACTCAGGGTGCTGGGTGCTCATTCTCGGGGTGCTGGGTGCTCAGTGCTCGGGGTGATGGGTGCTCAGTACTCGGGGTGCTGGGTGCTCAGTGCTCAGCGTGCTGTGTGCTATGTACACAGGGTGCTCGGTTCTCAGTACTCAGGGTGCTGGGTGCTCATTCTCGGGTGCTGGGTGCTCAGTGCTCAGGGTGCTGGGTGCTAAGTGCTCAGGGTCCTCGGTGCTCAGTACTCAGGGTGCTCAGTACTCAGCGTGCTTTGTGCTCAGTGCTCAGGGTGCTGGGTGCTCAGTACTCAGGGTGCTGGGTGCTCAGTACTCACGGTGCTGGGTGCTCAGTACTCGGGGTGCTGGGTGCTCATTACTCAGGGTGCTGGGTGCTCAGTGCTCGGGGTGCTCGCTGCTCAGTACTCTTGCTGCTGGGTGCTCAGTACTCAGGGTGCTGGGTGCTCAGTGCTCGGGGTGCTCGGTGCACAGTGCTCAGGATGCTTGGTGCTCAGTACTTTTGGTGCTGGGTGCTCAGTACTCAGGGTGCTGGGTGCTCAGTGCTCGGGGTGCTCGGTTCTCAGTACTCAGGGTGCTGGGTGCTCAGTACTCAGGGTGCTGGGTGCTCAGTACTCAGGGTGCTGGGTGCTCAGGACTCAGGGTGCTGGGTGCTCAGTACTCAGGGTGCTGGGTGCTCAGTGCTCAGGGTGCTGTGTGCTCAGTACTCAGGGTGCTGGGTGCTCAGTGCTCAGGGTGCTGGGTGCTCAGTGCTCGGGGTGCTCGGTGCTCAGTTCTCAGGGTGCTGGGTGCTCAGCACTCAGGGTGCTCGGTGCTCAGTACTCAGGGTGCTGGGTGCTCAGTGCTCAGGTGCTGGGTGCTAAGTACTCAGGGTGCTGGGTGCTCAGTACTCAGGGTGCTGGGTGCTCAGCACTCAGGGTGCTCAGTACTCAGGGTGCTGGGTGCTCAGTGCTCGGGGTGCTGGGTGCTCAGTACTCAGGGTGCTCAGTACTCGGGGTGCTGGGTGCTCAGTGCTCGGGGTGCTGGATGCTCAGTGCTCAGGGTTATCTGTGCTCAGTACTCAGGATGCTGGGTGCTCAGTACTCAGGGTGCTGGGTGCTCAGTGCTCGGGGTGCTCGCTGCTCAGTACTCTTGGTGCTGGGTGCTCAGTCCTCAGGGTGCTCAGTGCTCAGGGTGCTGGGTGCTCAGTGCTCGGGGTGCTCGGTGCTCAGTACTCAGGGTGCTGAGTGCTCAGTACTCAGGGTGCTGGGTGCTCAGTATTCAGGGTGCTGGGTGCTCAGTTCACGGGGTGTTAGGTGCTCCGTGCTC
Source organism: Microtus oregoni (assembly GCF_018167655.1). Lineage (NCBI taxonomy): Eukaryota > Metazoa > Chordata > Mammalia > Rodentia > Cricetidae > Microtus > Microtus oregoni. Next base: position 173,936 of record NW_024543274.1, on the reverse strand, counting down.
AGGCTGCTCAGTGCTCAGTACTCAGGGTCCTCGGTGCTCAGTACTCAGGGTGCTGGGTGCTCAGTGCTCGGGGTGCTGGGTGCTCAGTACTCAGGGAGCTGGGTGCTCAGTGCTCGGGGTGCTCGGTGCTCAGTACTCAAGGTGCTGGGTGCTCAGTGCTCGGGGTGCTGGATGCTCAGTGCTCAGGCTGCTGGGTGCTCAGTACTCGGGGTGCTCGGTGCTCAGTACTCAGGGTACTGGGTGCTCAGGGTCCTCGGTGCTCAGTACTCAGGGTGCTCAGTACTCAGCTTGCATTGTGCTCAGTGCTCAGAGTGCTGGGTGCTCAGTACTCAGGGTGCTCGGTGCTCAGTACTCAGTGTGCTCAGTGCTCAGTGCTCTGGGTGCTCAGTACTCAGGGTGCTCAGTGCTCAGGGTGCTGGGTGCTCAGTGCTCAGAACTCCGGGTGCTGGGTGCTCAGTCTTCAGTACTCAGGGTGCTGGGTGCTCAGTGCTCGGGGTGCTGGATGCTCAGTACTCAGGGTCCTGGGTGCTCAGTGCTCAGGGTGCTGGGTGCTCAGTACTCAGGGTGCTGGGTGCTCAGTGCTCAGTGTGCTGGGTGCTCAGTACTCAGGGTGATGGGCCCTCAGTGCTCAGGGTGCTGGGTGGTCAGTGCTCGGGGTGCTCAGTACTCAGGGTGCTGTGTCTTCAGTGCTCAGGGTACTGGGTGCTCAGTACTCAGGGTGCTCGGTGCTGAGTACTCAGGGTGCTCGGTGCTCAGTACTCCGGGTGCTGGGTGCTCAGTACTCAGGGTGCTCATTGCTCAGTGTGCTGGGTGCTCAGTACTCAGGGTGCTGGGTGCTCAGTACTCAGGGTGCTCAGTGCTCATTACTCAGGGTGCTCAGTGCTCAGTACTCAGGGTGCTCAGTGCTCAGGGTGCTGGGTGCTCAGTGCTCGGGGTGCTGGGTGCTCAGTGCACAGGGTGCTGTGTGCTCAGTACTCAGGGTGCTCAGTACTCAGGGTGCTGGGTGCTCAGTGCTCAGGGTGCTGGGTGCTCAGTGCTCAGGGTGCTGGGTGCTCAGTGCTCAGGGTGCTCGGTGCTCAGTGCTCAGGTTGCTGGGTGCTCAGTACTCAGGGTGCTGGGTGCTCAGTACTCAGGGTGCTCAGTGCTCAGTACTCAGGGTGCTCAGTGCTCAGTACTCAGGGTGCTCAGTGCTCAGGGTGCTGGGTGCTCAGTGCTCGGGGTGCTGGGTACTCAGTCCTCAGGGTGCTGGGTGCTCAGTGCTCAGGGTACTCGGTGCTCAGTGCTCAGGGTGCTGGGTGCTCAGTACTCAGTGTGCTGGGTGCTCAGTGCTCGGGGTGCTGGGTGCTCAGTACTCAGGGTGCTGGGTGCTCAATGCTCAGGGTGCTGGGTGCTCAGTGCTCAGGGTGCTCGGTGCTTAGTACTCATGGTGCTCGGTGCTTGGGGTTGCTGGGTGCTCAGTGCTTGGTGTGCTGGGTGCTCAGTGCTCGGGGTGCTGGGTGTTGAGTGCTCGGTGTGCTGGGTGCTCAGTGCTCGGGGTGCTGGGTGCTCAGTGCTCGGGGTGCTGGGTGCTCAGTACTCGGGGTGCTCGGTGCTCAGTACTCAGGGTGCTGGGTGCTCAGTGCTCTGGGTGCTGGGTGCTCAGTACTCAGGGTGCTCGGTGCTCAGTACTCAGGGTGCTGGGTGTTCAGTGCTCGGGGTGCTGGGTGCTCAATTATCAGGGTGCTGGGTGCTCAGTACGCTGGGTGCTCAGTACTCAGGGTGCTGGGTGCTCAGTACTCAGGGTGCTCGGTGCTCAGTACTCAGGGTGCTGGGTGCTCAGTGCTCGGGGTGCTGGGTGCTCATTAATCAGGGTGCTGGTTGCTCAGTACTCAGTGTGCTCAGTGCTTGGGGTGCTGGGTGCTCAGTACTCAAAGTGCTCAATGCTTGGGGTGCAGGGTGCTCAGTACTCAGGGTGCTGGTTGCTCAGTGCTCAGGGTGCTGGGTGCTGAGTACTCAGGGTGCTGGGTGCTCAGTGCTCAGGGTGCTGGGTGCTCAGTGCTCGGGGTGCTGGGTGCTCAGTGCTCCGGGTGCTGGGTGCTCAGTGCTCGGGGAGCTGGGTGCTCAGTGCTCAGTGTTCTGGGTGCTCAGTGCTCGGGGTGCTGGGTGCTCAGTGCTCGCGGTGCTCGGTGCTCACTGCTCGGGGTGCTGGGTGCTCAGTACTCGGGGTGTTCAGTGCTCAGTACTCAGGGTGCTGGGTGCTCAGTGCTCAGGGTGCTGGGTGGTCAGTGCTCGGGGTGCTGGGTGTTCGGTGCTCAGGTTTCTGGGTGCACAGGACTCGTGGTGCTGGGTGCTCAGTACTCAGGGTGCTGGGTGCTCATTGCTCGGGGTGCTGGGTTCTCAGTGCTACGGGTGCTGGGTGCTCAGTGCTCGGTGTGCTGGGTGCTCAGTGCTCTGGGCGCTGGGTGCTCAGTGCTCGGGGTGCTCGGTGCTCAGTACTCAGGGTGCTGGGTGCTCAGTGCTCAGGGTGCTCGGTGCTCAGTACTCAGGGTGCTGGGTGCTCAGTGCTCGGTGTGCTCGGTGCTCAGTACGTTGGGTGCTCAGTACTCAGGGTGCTGGGTGCTCAGTGGTCGGGGTGGTCGGTGCTCAGTACTCGGGGTGCTGGGTGCTCCGTACTCGGGGTGCTGGGTGCTCAGTGCTCAGGGTGATCTGTTCTCAGAACTCAGGGTGCTGGGTGCTCAGTGCTCGGGGTGCTGGGTGCTCAGTACTCGGGGTGCTCAGTACTCAGGGTGCTGGGTGCTCAGTACTTAGGGTGCTGGGTGCTCAGTGCTCAGGGTGCTCGGTGCTCTGTACGTTGGGTGCTCAGTACTCAGGGTGCTGGGTGCTCAGTGCTCAGGGTGCTGGGTGCTCAGTACTCAGGGTGCTGGGTGCTCAGTGCTCAGTACTCAGGTTGCTCAGTGCTCAGTGCTCGGGGTGCTGGGTGCTCAGTACTCAGGGTGCTGGGTGCTCAGTACTCAGGGTGCTGGGTGCTCAGTACTCAGGGTGCTGGGTGCTCAGTGCTCAGTACTCAGCGTGCTGGGTGCTCAGTGCTCGGGGTGCTGGGTCCTCAGTGCTCAGGGTGCTGGGTGCTCAGTACTCAGGGTGCTGGGTGCTCAGTGCTCGGGGTGCTGGGTCCTCAGTGCTCAGGGTGCTCAATGCTCAGTGCTCGGGGTGCTGGGTGCTCAGTGCTCGGGGTGCTGGGTGCTCAGTGCTCAGGGTGCTGGTTGCTCAGTACTCAGTGTGCTCAGTGCTCAGGGTGCTGGGTGCTCAGAACTCAGGGTGCTGGGTGCTCAGTACTCAGGGTGCTTGGTGCTCAGTACTCAGGGTGCTTGGTGCTCAGTACTCAGGGTGCTGGGTGCTCAGTGCTCAGGGTGCTCGGTGCTCAGTACTCATGGTGCTGGGTGCTCATTCTCGGGGTGCTGGGTGCTCAGTACTCAGGTTGCTCAGTACTCTGGGTGCACAGGGCTCAGTACTCATGGTGCTGAGTGCTCAGTACTCAGGGTGCTCGGTGCTCAGTTCTCAGGGTGCTCGGTGCTCAGTGTTTGGGGTGCTGGGTTCTCAGTACTCAGGGTGCTGGGTGCTCAGTGCTCAGGGTGCTGGGTGCTCAGTACTCAGTGCTCAGGATGCTGGATGCTCATTGCTCAGGGTGCTGGGTGCTCAGTGCTCAGGGTGCTCAGTGCTCAGTGCTCAGTACTCAGGGTGCTGGGTGCTCAGTACTCAGGGTGCTGGGTGCTCAATGCTCGGGGTACCCGGTGCTCAGTGCTCGGGGTGCTCGGTGCTCAGTACTCAGGGTGCTGAGTGCTCATTGCTCAGGGTGCTGGGTGCTCAGTGCTCAGGGTGCTGGGTGCTCAGTTCTCGGGGAGCTCGGTGCTCAGTACTCAGGGTGCTGGGTGCTCAGTACTCAGGGTGCTCAGTACTCAGTACTCAGGGTGCTGGGTGCTCAGTGCTTGGGGTGCTGGGTGCTCAGTGCTCAGTACTCAGGGTGTTGGGTGCTCAGTGCTCAGGGTGCTGGGTGCTCAGTACTCAGCGTGCTGGGTGCTCAGTACTCAGGGTGCTGGGTGCTCAGTACTCAGTATGCTGGGTGCTCAGTGCTCGGGGTACCCGGTGCTCAGTGCTCGGGGTGCTCGGTGCTCAGTACTCAGGGTGCTGAGTGCTCATTGCTCAGGGTGCTGGGTGCTCAGTGCTCAGGGTGCTAGGTGCTCAGTGCTCAGCGTGCTTGATGCTCAGTACTCAGGGTGCTGGGTGCTCAGTGCTCAGGGTGCTGGGTGCTCAGTGCTCAAAGTGCTGTGTGCTCAGTACTCACCGTGCTGGGTGCTCAGTACTCAGGGTGCTGGGTGCTCAGTACTCGGGGTGCTGGGTGCTCAGTGCTCAGGGTGCTGGGTGCTCAGTGCTCAGCGTGCTTGATGCTCAGTACTCAGGGTGCTGGGTGCTCAGTGCTTGGGGTGCTGGGTGCTCAGTACTCAGGGTGCTGGGTGCTCAGTGCTCAGGGTTCTGGGTGCTCAGTGCTCAGGGTGCTGGGAGCTCAGTACTCAGTGCTCAGTTTGCTGGGTGCTCAGTGCTCGGGCTGCAGGGTGCTCAGTGCTCAGGGTGCTGGGTGCTCAGTACTCAGGGTGCTGGGTGCACAGTGCTAGGGGTGCTGGGTGCTCAGTGCTCGGGGTCTGGGTGCTCAGTATTCAGGGTGCTGCGTGCTCAGTACTCAGGGTGCTGGGTGCTCAGTGCTCAGTGTGCTGGGTGCTCAGTTCTCTGGGTGCTGGGTGCTCAGTTCTCAGGGTGCTGGGTGCTCAGTGCTCTGGGTGCTGGGTGCTCAGTGATCGGGGTGGTGGGTGCTGAGTGCTCAGGGTGCTGGGTGCTCAGTGCTCGGGGTGCTCGGTGCTCAGTGCTCAGGGTCCTGGGTGCTCAGGGCTCGGGGTGCTGGGTGCTCAGTGCTCAGTACTCAGGGTGTTGGGTGCTCAGTGCTCAGGGTGCTGGGTGCTCAGTACTCAGCGTGGTGGGTGCTCAGTACTCAGGGTGCTGGGTGCTCAGTGCTCAGGGTGCTGGGTGCTCAGTGCTCAGGGTGCTGGGTGCTCAGTGCTCGGGGAGCTCGGTTCTCAGTACTCAGGGTGCTGGGTGCTCAGTACTCAGTGCTCGGGGTCCTGGGTGCTCGGTGCTCAGGGTGCTGGGTGCTCAGTACTCAGGGTGCTGGGTGCTCATTCTTGGGGTGCTGGGTGCTCAGTGCTCGGGGTGCTTTGTGCTCAGTGCTCGGGGTGCTGGGGGCTCAGTACTCAGGGTGCTCAGTTCTCAGTACTCAGGGTGCTGGGTGCTCAGTGCTCAGGGTGCTGGGTGCTCATTGCTCAGGGTGCTGGGTGCTCAGTGCTTGGGGAGCTCGGTGCTCAGTACTCAGGGTGCTGGGTGCTCAGTACTCAGTGCTCGGGGTGCTGGGTGCTCAGTGCTCGGGGTGCTCGGAGCTCAGTACTCAGGGTGCTGGGTGCTCAGTGCTCAGGGTGTTGGGTGCTCAGTGCTCCGGATGCTCAGTGCTCGGGGTGCTCGGAGCTCAGTACTCAGGGTGCTGGGTGCTCAGTGCTCAGTACTCAGGGTGCTGAGTGCTCAGTGCTCAGGGTGCTGTGTGCTCAGTGCTCAGGGTGCTGGGTGCTCAGTGCTCAGGGTGCTGGGTACTCAGTGCTCAGGGTGCTGGGTGCTCAGTACTCAGGGTGCTGGGTGCTCAGTACTCAGGGTGCTGGGTGCTCAGTGCTCGGGGTGCTATGTGCCCAGTGCTCACGGTGCTGGGTGCTCAGTGCTCGGGGTGCTCCGTGCTCAGTACTCAGGGTGCTGGGTGCTCAGTGCTCGAGGTGCTCAGTACTCAGGGTGCTGGGTGCTCAGTACTCAGGGTGCTGGGTGCTCAGTGCTCGGGGTGCTATGTGCTCAGTGCTCGCGGTGCTGGGTGCTCAGTGCTCTGGGTGCTCGGTGCTCAGTACTCAGGGTGCTGGGTGCTCAGTACTCAGGGTGCTCATTGCTCAGGATGCTGGGTGCTCAGTACTCAGGGTGCTGGGTGCTCAGTACTCAGGGTGCTGGGTGCTCAGTGCTCGGGGTGCTGGGTGCTCAGTACTCAGGGTGCTGGGGGCTCAGTACTCAGGGTGCTGGGTGCTCAGTACTCAGGTTGCTCGGTTCTCAGTACTCAGTGTGCTGGGTGCTCATTCTCGGCGTGCTGGGTGCTCATTGCTCGGGGTGCTGGGTGCTCAGTGCTACGGGTGCTGGGTGCTCAGTGCTCGGTGTGCTGGGTGCTCAGTGCTCTGGGCGCTGGGTGCTCAGTGCTCGGGGTGCTCGGTGCTCAGTACTCAGGGTGCTGGGTGCTCAGTGCTCAGGGTGATCGGTGCTCAGTACTCAGGGTGCTCAGTACTCAGGGTGCTGCATGCTCAGGGATCGGGGTGCTGGGAGTTCAGTACTCAGGGTGCTGGGTGCTCAGTGCTCGGGGTGCTGGGTGCTGAGTGCTCAGGGTGCTGGGTGCTCTGTACTCGGGGTACTCGGTGCTCAGTACTCAGGGTGCTGGGTGCTCAGTACTCAGGGTGCTGGGTGCTCAGTACTCAGGGTGCTCGCTGCTCAGTACGCAGGGTGCTGTGTGCTCAGTGCTTAGGGTGCTGGGTGCTCAGTACTCAGGGTGCTGGGTACTCAGTGCTCAGGGTGATCGGTGCTCAGTCCTCAGGGTGCTCAGTACTCAGGGTGCTGGGTGCTCAGTGCTCAGGTTGCTCAGTACTAAGGGTGCTGAGTGCTCAGTACTCAGGGTGCTGGGTGCTCAGTGCTCGGGTGCTGGGTGCTCAGTACTCAGGGTGCTGGGTGCTCAGTGCTCAGGGTGCTGGGTACTCAGTACTCAGGGTGCTGGGTGCTCAGTACTCAGGGTGCTCAGTGCTCGGGGAGCTCGGTGCTCAGTACTCAGGGTGCTGGGTGCTCAGTAGTCAGTGCTCGGGGTCCTGGGTGCTCAGCGCTCTGGGTGCTTAGTGCACAGTACTCAGGGTGCTGGCTGCTCAGTATTCAGGGTTCTCAGTGCTCGGGGTGCTGGGTGCTCAGTACTCAGGGTGCTGGGTGCTCATTCTCGGGGTGCTGGGTGCTCAGTGCTCAGGATGCTCGGTGCTCAGTACTTTTGGTGCTGGGTGCTCAGTACTCGGGGTGCTGGGTGCTCATTACTCAATGTGCTGGGTGCTCAGTGCTCGGGGTGCTCGCTGCTCAGTACTCTTGGTGCTGGGTGCTCAGTACTCAGGGTGCTGGGTGCTCAGTGCTCGGGGTTCTCGGTGCTCAGTGCTCAGGATGCTCGGTGCTCAGTACTTTGGTGCTGGGTGCTCAGTACTCAGGGTGCTGGGAGCTCAGTGCCTGGGGTGCTCGGTGCTCAGTACTCAGGGTGCTGGGTGCTCAGGGCTCAGGATGCTGGGTGCTCAGTACTCAGGGTGCTCAGTACTCAGGACTCAGGGTGCTGGGTGCTCAGTGCTCAGGGTGCTGGGTGCTCAGTGCTCTGGGTGCTGGGTGCTCAGTACTCGGGGTGCTCGGTGCTCAGTACTCAGGGTGCTTGGTGCTCAGTACTCAGGGTGCTGGGTGCTCAGTACTCAGGGTGCTGGGTGCTCAGTACTCAGGGTGCTGGGTGCTCAGTACTCAGGCTGCTGGGTGCTCAGTGCTCAGGGTGCTGTGTGCTCAGTACTCAGGGTGCTATATGCTCAGTACTCAGGGTGCTGGGTGCTCAGTGCTCAGGGTGCTGGGTGCTCAGTGCTCGGGGTGCTCGGTGCTCAGTAGTCAGGGTGCTGGGTGCTCAGTGCTCGGGGTGCTGGGTGCTCAGTTCTCAGGGTGCTGGGTGCTCAGTACTCGGGGTGCTCGGTGCTCAGTACTCAGGGTGCTGGGTGCTCAGTACTCAGGGTGCTCGGTGCTCAGTACTCAGGGTGCTGGGTGCTCAGTGCTCATTTGCTGGGTGCTAAGTTCTCAGGGTGCTGGGTGCTCAGGGCTAGGGGTGCTGGGTGCTCAGTACTCAGGGTGCTCAGTACTCAGGGTGCTGTGTGCTCAGTGCTCAGTGCTCAGGATGCTGGATGCTCATTGCTCAGGGTGCTGGGTGCTCAGTCCTCAGGGTGCTCAGTGCTCAGTCAGGGTGCTCGGTGCTCTGTACTAAGGGTGCTCAGTGCTCAGTACTCAGGTTGCTCAGTGCTCAGTGCTCGGTGTGCTGGGTGCTCAGTACTCAGGGTGCTGGGTGCTCAGTACTCAGGGTGCTGGGTGCTCAGTGCTCAGTACTCAGCGTGCTGCGTGCTCAGTGCTCGGGGTGCTGGGTCCTCAGTGCTCAGGGTGCTGGGTGCTCAGTACTCAGGGTGCTGGGTGCTCAGTGCTCGGGGTGCTGGGTCCTCAGTGCTCAGGGTGCTCAATGCTCAGTGCTCGGGGTGCTGGGTGCTCAGTGCTCGGGGTGCTGGGTGCTCAGTGCTCAGGGTGCTGGTTGCTCAGTACTCAGTGTGCTCAGTACTCAGGGTGCTGGGTGCTCAGAACTCAGGGTGCTGGGTGCTCAGTACTCAGGGTGCTGGGTGCTCAGTACTCAGGGTGCTTGGTGCTCAGTACTCAGGGTGCTGGGTGCTCAGTGCTCAGGGTGCTCGGTGCTCAGTACTCATGGTGCTGGGTGCTCATTCTCGGGGTGCTGGGTGCTCAGTACTCAGGTTGCTCAGTACTCTGGGTGCACGGGGCTCAGTACTCATGGTGCTGAGTGCTCAGTACTCAGGGTGCTCGGTGCTCAGTTCTCAGGGTGCTCGGTGCTCAGTGTTTGGGGTGCTGGGTGCTCAGTACTCAGGGTGCTGGGTGCTCAGTGCTCAGGGTGCTGGGTGCTCAGTACTCAGTGCTCAGGATGCTGGATGCTCATTGCTCAGGGTGCTGGGTGCTCAGTGCTCAGGGTGCTCAGTGCTCAGTGCTCAGTACTCAGGGTGCTGGGTTCTCAGTACTCAGGGTGCTGGGTGCTCAATGCTCGGGGTACCCGGTGCTCAGTGCTCGGGGTGCTCGGTGCTCAGTACTCAGGGTGCTGAGTGCTCAGTGCTCAGGGTGCTGGGTGCTCAGTGCTCAGGGTGCTGGGTGCTCAGTGCTCGGGGAGCTCGGTGCTCAGTACTCAGGGTGCTGGGTGCTCAGTACTCAGGGTGCTCAGTACTCAGTACTCAGGGTGCTGGGTGCTTAGTGCTTGGGGTGCTGGGTGCTCAGTGCTCAGTACTCAGGGTGTTGGGTGCTCAGTGCTCAGGGTGCTGGGTGCTCAGTACTCAGCGTGCTGGGTGCTCAGTACTCAGGGTGCTGGGTGCTCAGTACTCAGTGTGCTGGGTGCTCAGTGCTCGGGGTACCCGGTGCTCAGTGCTCGGGGTGCTCGGTGCTCAGTACTCAGGGTGCTGAGTGCTCATTGCTCAGGGTGCTGGGTGCTCAGTGCTCAGGGTGCTAGGTGCTCAGTGCTCAGCGTGCTTGATGCTCAGTACTCAGGGTGCTGGGTGCTCAGTGCTCAGGGTGCTGGGTGCTCAGTGCCCAAAGTGCTGGGTGCTCAGTACTCAGGGTGCTGGGTGCTCAGTACTCAGGGTGCTGGGTGCTCAGTACTCGGGGTGCTGGGTGCTCAGTGCTCAGGGTGCTGGGTGCTCAGTGCTCAGCGTGCTTGATGCTCAGTACTCAGGGTGCTGGGTGCTCAGTGCTTGGGGTGCTAGGTGCTCAGTACTCAGGGTGCTGGGTGCTCAGTGCTCAGGGTTCTGGGTGCTCAGTGCTCAGGGTGCTGGGAGCTCAGTACTCAGTGCTCAGTTTGCTGGGTGCTCAGTGCTCGGGCTGCAGGGTGCTCAGGGCTCAAAGTGCTGGGTGCTCAGTACTCAGGGTGCTGGGTGCACAGTGCTAGGGGTGCTGGGTGCTCAGTGCTCGGGGTCTGGGTGCTCAGTACTCAGGGTGCTGGGTGCTCAGTACTCAGGGTGCTGGGTGCTCAGTGCTCAGTGTGCTGGGTGCTCAGTTCTCTGGGTGCTGGGTGCTCAGTTCTCAGGGTGCTGGGTGCTCAGTGCTCTGGGTGCTGGGTGCTCAGTGCTCGGGGTGCTGGGTGCTCAGTACTCGGGGTGCTCAGTACTCAGGGTGCTGGGTGCTCAGTACTCAGTGTGCTGGGTCCTCAGTGGTCGGGGTGGTCGGTGCTCAGTACTCGGGGTGCTGGGTGCTCATTACTCGGGGTGCTGGGTGCTCAGTGCTCAGGGAGATCTGTTCTCAGTACTCAGGGTGCTGGGTGCTCAGTGCTCGGGGTGCTGGGTGCTCAGTACTCGGGGTGCTCAGTACTCAGGGTGCTGGGTGCTCAGTACTCAGGGTGCTGGGTGCTCAGTGCTCAGGGTGCTCGGTGCTCTGTACGTTGGGTGCTCAGTACTCAGGGTGCTGGGTGCTCAGTGCTCAGGGTGCTGGGTGCTCAGTACTCAGGGTGCTCAGTACTCAGTACTCAGTACTCAGGTTGCTCAGTGCTCAGTGCTCGGGGTGCTGGGTGCTCAGTACTCAGGGTGCTGGGTGCTCAGTACTCAGGGTGCTGGGTGCTCAGTGCTCAGTACTCAGCGTGCTGGGTGCTCAGTGCTCGGGGTGCTGGGTCCTCAGTGCTCAGGGTGCTGGGTGCTCAGTACTCAGGGTGCTGGGTGCTCAGTGCTCGGGGTGCTGGGTCCTCAGTGCTCAGGGTGCTCAATGCTCAGTGCTCGGGGTGCTGGGTGCTCAGTGCTCGGGGTGCTGGGTGCTCAGTGCTCAGGGTGCTGGTTGCTCAGTACTCAGTGTGCTCAGTGCTCAGGGTGCTGGGTGCTCAGAACTCAGGGTGCTGGGTGCTCAGTACTCAGGGTGCTGGGTGCTCAGTACTCAGGGTGCTTGGTGCTCAGTACTCAGGGTGCTGGGTGCTCAGTGCTCAGGGTGCTCGGTGCTCAGTACTCATGGTGCTGGGTGCTCATTCTCGGGGTGCTGGGTGCTCAGTACTCAGGTTGCTCAGTACTCTGGGTGCACGGGGCTCAGTACTCATGGTGCTGAGTGCTCAGTACTCAGGGTGCTCGGTGCCCAGTTCTCAGGGTGCTCGGTGCTCAGTGTTTGGGGTGCTGGGTTCTCAGTACTCAGGGTGCTGGGTGCTCAGTGCTCAGGGTGCTGGGTGCTCAGTACTCAGTGCTCAGGATGCTGGATGCTCATTGCTCAGGGTGCTGGGTGCTCAGTGCTCAGGGTGCTCAGTGCTCAGTGCTCAGTACTCAGGGTGCTGGGTGCTCAGTACTCAGGGTGATGGGTGCTCAATGCTCGGGGTACCCGGTGCTCAGTGCTCGGGGTGCTCGGTGCTCAGTACTCAGGGTGCTGAGTGCTCAGTGCTCAGGGTGCTGGGTGCTCAGTGCTCAGGGTGCTGGGTGCTCAGTTCTCGGGGAGCTCGGTGCTCAGTACTCAGGGTGCTGGGTGCTCAGTACTCAGGGTGCTCAGTACTCAGTACTCAGGGTGCTGGGTGCTCAGTGCTTGGGGTGCTGGGTGCTCAGTGCTCAGTACTCAGGGTGTTGGGTGCTCAGTGCTCAGGGTGCTGGGTGCTCAGTACTCAGCGTGCTGGGTGCTCAGTACTCAGGGTGCTGGGTGCTCAGTACTCAGTATGCTGGGTGCTCAGTGCTCGGGGTACCCGGTGCTCAGTGCTCGGGGTGCTCGGTGCTCAGTACTCAGGGTGATGAGTGCTCATTGCTCAGGGTGCTGGGTGCTCAGTGCTCAGGGTGCTAGGTGCTCAGTGCTCAGCGTGCTTGATGCTCAGTACTCAGGGTGCTGGGTGCTCAGTGCTCAGGGTGCTGGGTGCTCAGTGCTCAAAGTGCTGGGTGCTCAGTACTCAGGGTGCTGGGTGCTCAGTACTCAGGGTGCTGGGTGCTCAGTACTCGGGGTGCTGGGTGCTCAGTGCTCAGGGTGCTGGGTGCTCAGTGCTCAGCGTGCTTGATGCTCAGTACTCAGGGTGCTGGGTGCTCAGTGCTTGGGGTGCTGGGTGCTCAGTACTCAGGGTGCTGGGTGCTCAGTGCTCAGGGTTCTGGGTGCTCAGTGCTCAGGGTGCTGGGAGCTCAGTACTCAGTGCTCAGTTTGCTGGGTGCTCAGTGCTCGGGCTGCAGGGTGCTCAGTGCTCAGGGTGCTGGGTGCTCAGTACTCAGGGTGCTGGGTGCACAGTGCTAGGGGTGCTGGGTGCTCAGTGCTCGGGGTATGGGTGCTCAGTATTCAGGGTGCTGGGTGCTCAGTACTCAGGGTGCTGGGTGCTCAGTGCTCAGTGTGCTGGGTGCTCAGTTCTCTGGGTGCTGGGTGCTCAGTTCTCAGGGTGCTGGGTGCTCAGTGCTCTGGGTGCTGGGTGCTCAGTGATCGGGGTGGTGGGTGCTGAGTGCTCAGGGTGCTGGGTGCTCAGTGCTCGGGGTGCTCGGTGCTCAGTGCTCAGGGTCCTGGGTGCTCAGGGCTCGGGGTGCTGGGTGCTCAGTGCTCAGTACTCAGGGTGTTGGGTGCTCAGTGCTCAGGGTGCTGGGTGCTCAGTACTCAGCGTGGTGGGTGCTCAGTACTCAGGGTGCTGGGTGCTCAGTGCTCAGGGTGCTGGGTGCTCAGTGCTCAGGGTGCTGGGTGCTCAGTGCTCGGGGAGCTCGGTTCTCAGTACTCAGGGTGCTGGGTGCTCAGTACTCAGTGCTCGGGGTCCTGGGTGCTCGGTGCTCAGGGTGCTGGGTGCTCAGTACTCAGGGTGCTGGGTGCTCATTCTCGGGGTGCTGGGTGCTCAGTGCTCGGGGTGCTTTGTGCTCAGTGCTCGGGGTGCTGGGGGCTCAGTACTCAGGGTGCTCGGTTCTCAGTACTCAGGGTGCTGGGTGCTCAGTGCTCAGGGTGCTGGGTGCTCAGTGCTCAGGGTGCTGGGTGCTCAGTGCTCGGGGAGCTCGGTGCTCAGTACTCAGGGTGCTGGGTGCTCAGTACTCAGTGCTCGGGGTGCTGGGTGCTCAGTGCTCGGGGTGCTGGGTGGTCAGTGCTCAGTGCTCAGGGTGCTGGGTGCTCAGTGCTCAGTGCTCAGGGTGCTGGTTGTTCAGTACTCAGGGTGCTGGGTGCTCAGTACTCAGGGTGATCTGTTCTCAGTACTCAGGGTGCTGGGTGCTCAGTGCTCGGGGTGCTGGGTGCTCAGTACTCGGGGTGCTCAGTACTCAGGGTGCTGGGTGCTCAGTACTCAGGGTGCTGGGTGCTCAGTGGTCGGGGTGGTCGGTGCTCAGTACTCGGGGTGCTGGGTGCTCAGTACTCGGGGTGCTGGGTGCTCAGTGCTCAGGGTGATCTGTTCTCAGTACTCAGGGTGCTGGGTGCTCAGTGCTCGGGGTGCTGGGTGCTCAGTACTCGGGGTGCTCAGTACTCAGGGTGCTGGGTGCTCAGTACTCAGGGTGCTGGGTGCTCAGTGGTCGGGGTGGTCGCTGCTCAGTACTCGGGGTGCTGGGTGCTCAGTACTCGGGGTGCTGGGTGCTCAGTGCTCAGGGTGCTGGGTGCTCAGTGCTCGGGGTGCTGGGTGCTCAGTGCTCAGGGTGCTGGCTGCTCAGTGCTCAGGGTGCTGGGTGCTCAATACTCAGGGTGCTAGGTGCTCAGTACTCAGGGTGCTCAGTGCTCAGTACTCAGCGTGCTGGGTGCTCAGTGCTCAGGGTCCTCGGTGCTCAGTACTCAGGGTGCTCAGTGCTCAGTACTCAGCGTGCTTTGTGCTCAGTGCTCAATGTGCTGGGTGCTCAGTACTCAGGGTTGCTGGGTGCTCATTACTCAGGGTGCTGGGTGCTCAGTACTCAGGGTGCTGGTTGCTCAGTGCTCGGGGTGCTCGGTGATCAGTACTCAGGGTGCTGGGTGCTCAGTGCTCAGGGTGCTGGTTACTCAGTACTCAGGGTGCTGGGTGCTCAGTGCTCAGGGTGCTTGGTGCTCAGTGCTCACGGTGCTGGGTGCTCAGTGCTCAGGGTGCTGGGTGCTCAGTCCTCAGGGTGCTGGGTGCTCAGTACTCAGGGTGTTTGGTGCTCAGTACTCAGGGTGCTCAGTGCTCAGTACTCAGGGTGCTGGTTGCTCAGTGCTCGGGGTGCTCGGTGCTCAGTACTCAGGGTGGTTGGTGCTCAGTACTCAGGGTGCTGGGTGCTCAGTACTCAGGGTGCTGGGTTTTCATTATTGGGGTGCTGGGTGCTCAGTACTCAGGGTGCTGGGTGCTCAGTGCTCAGGGTGCTGGGTGCTCAGTACTCAGGGTGCTGGGTGCTCAGTACTCAGGGTGCTCGGTGCTCAGTACTCAGGGTGCTGGGTGCTCAGTGTCCAGGGTGCTGGGTACTCAGTACTCAGGGTGCTGGGTGCTCAGTACTCAGGGTGCTGGGTGCTCAGTGCTCAGGGTGCTGGGTGCTCAGTGCTCAGGGTGCTGGGTGCTCAGTACTCAGGGTGCTGGGTGCTCAGTGCTCAGGGTGATCGGTGCTCAGTACTCAGGGTGCTGGGTGCTCAGTGCTCAGGGTGCTGGGTGCTCAGTGCTCAGGGTGCTGGGTGCTCAGTACTCAGGGTGCTGGTTGCTCAGTGCTCGGGGTGCTGGGTGCTCAGTGCTCAGGGTGATCGGTGCTCAGTACTCAGGGTGCTGGGTGCTCAGTGCTCAGGGTGCTGGGTGCTCAGTCCTCAGGGTGCTCAGTGCTCAGGGTGCTGGGTGCTCAGTGCTCGGGGTGCTGGGTGCTCAGTTCTCGGGGAGCTCGGTGCTCAGTACTCAGGGTGCTGGGTGCTCAGTACTCAGGGTGCTCAGTACTCAGTACTCAGGGTGCTGGGTGCTCAGTGCTTGGGGTGCTGGGTGCTCAGTGCTCAGGGTGCTGGGTGCTCAGTACTCAGCGTGCTGGGTGCTCAGTACTCAGGGTGCTGGGTGCTCAGTACTCAGTATGCTGGGTGCTCAGTGCTCGGGGTACCCGGTGCTCAGTGCTCGGGGTGCTCGGTGCTCAGTACTCAGGGTGCTGAGTGCTCATTGCTCAGGGTGCTGGGTGCTCAGTGCTCAGGGTGCTAGGTGCTCAGTGCTCAGCGTGCTTGATGCTCAGTACTCAGGGTGCTGGGTGCTCAGTGCTCAGGGTGCTGGGTGCTCAGTGCTCAAAGTGCTGGGTGCTCAGTACTCAGGGTGCTGGGTGCTCAGTACTCGGGGTGCTGGGTGCTCAGTGCTCAGGGTGCTGGGTGCTCAGTGCTCAGCGTGCTTGACGCTCAGTACTCAGGGTGCTGGGTGCTCAGTGCTCAGCGTGCTTGACGCTCAGTACTCAGGGTGCTGGGTGCTCAGTGCTTGGGGTGTTGGGTGCTCAGTGCTCAGGGTTCTGGGTGCTCAGTGCTCAGGGTGCTGGGAGCTCAGTACTCAGTGCTCAGTTTGCTGGGTGCTCAGTGCTCGGGCTGCAGGGTGCTCAGTGCTCAGGGTGCTGGGTGCTCAGTACTCAGGGTGCTGGGTGCTCAGTACTCGGGGTGCTGGGTGCTCAGTGCTCAGGGTGCTGGGTGCTCAGTGCTCAGCGTGCTTGATGCTCAGTACTCAGGGTGCTGGGTGCTCAGTGCTTGGGGTGCTAGGTGCTCAGTACTCAGGGTGCTGGGTGCTCAGTGCTCAGGGTTCTGGGTGCTCAGTGCTCAGGGTGCTGGGAGCTCAGTACTCAGTGCTCAGTTTGCTGGGTGCTCAGTGCTCGGGCTGCAGGGTGCTCAGTGCTCAAAGTGCTGGGTGCTCAGTACTCAGGGTGCTGGGTGCACAGTGCTAGGGGTGCTGGGTGCTCAGTGCTCGGGGTCTGGGTGCTCAGTACTCAGGGTGCTGGGTGCTCAGTACTCAGGGTGCTGGGTGCTCAGTGCTCAGTGTGCTGGGTGCTCAGTTCTCTGGGTGCTGGGTGCTCAGTTCTCAGGGTGCTGGGTGCTCAGTGCTCTGGGTGCTGGGTGCTCAGTGATCGGGGTGATGGGTGCTGAGTGCTCAGGGTGCTGGGTGCTCAGTGCTCGGGGTGCTCGGTGCTCAGTGCTCAGGGTCCTGGGTGCTCAGGGCTCGGGGTGCTGGGTGCTCAGTGCTCAGTACTCAGGGTGTTGGGTGCTCAGTGCTCAGGGTGCTGGGTGCTCAGTACTCAGCGTGGTGGGTGCTCAGTACTCAGGGTGCTGGGTGCTCAGTGCTCAGGGTGCTGGGTGCTCAGTGCTCAGGGTGCTGGGTGCTCAGTGCTCGGGGAGCTCGGTGCTCAGTACTCAGGGTGCTGGGTGCTCAGTACTCAGTGCTCGGGGTCCTGGGTGCTCGGTGCTCAGGGTGCTGGGTGCTCAGTACTCAGGGTGCTGGGTGCTCATTCTCGGGGTGCTGGGTGCTCAGTGCTCGGGCTGCTTTGTGCTCAGTGCTCGGGGTGCTGGGGGCTCAGTACTCAGGGTGCTCGGTTCTCAGTACTCAGGGTGCTGGGTGCTCAGTGCTCAGGGTGCTGGGTGCTCAGTGCTCAGGGTGCTGGGTGCTCAGTGCTCGGGGAGCTCGGTGCTCAGTACCCAGGGTGCTGGGTGCTCAGTACTCAGTGCTCGGGGTGCTGGGTGCTCAGTGCTCGGGGTGCTGGGTGGTCAGTGCTCAGTGCTCAGGGTGCTGGGTGCTCAGTGCTCAGTGCTCAGGGTGCTGGGTGTTCAGTACTCAGGGTGCTGGGTGCTCAGTACTCAGGGTGATCTCTTCTCAGTACTCAGGGTGCTGGGTGCTCAGTGCTCGGGGTGCTGGGTGCTCAGTACTCGGGGTGCTCAGTACTCAGTGTGCTGGGTGCTCAGTGGTCGGGGTGGTCGGTGCTCAGTACTCGGGGTGCTGGGTGCTCATTACTCGGGGTGCTGGGTGCTCAGTGCTCAGGGTGATCTGTTCTCAGTACTCAGGGTGCTGGGTGCTCAGTGCTCGGGGTGCTGGGTGCTCAGTACTCGGGGTGCTCAGTACTCAGGGTGCTGGGTGCTCAGTACTCAGGGTGCTGGGTGCTCAGTGCTCAGGGTGCTCGGTGCTCTGTACGTTGGGTGCTCAGTACTCAGGGTGCTGGGTGCTCAGTGCTCAGGGTGCTGGGTGCTCAGTACTCAGGGTGCTGGGTGCTCAGTGCTCAGTACTCAGGTTGCTCAGTGCTCAGTGCTCGGGGTGCTGGGTGCTCAGTACTCAGGGTGCTGGGTGCTCAGTACTCAGGGTGCTGGGTGCTCAGTGCTCAGTACTCAGCGTGCTGGGTGCTCAGTGCTCGGGGTGCTGGGTCCTCAGTGCTCAGGGTGCTGGGTGCTCAGTACTCAGGGTGCTGGGTGCTCAGTGCTCGGGGTGCTGGGTCCTCAGTGCTCAGGGTGCTCAATGCTCAGTGCTCGGGGTGCTGGGTGCTCAGTGCTCGGGGTGCTCTGTGCTCAGTGCTCAGGGTGCTGGTTGCTCAGTACTCAGTGTGCTCAGTGCTCAGGGTGCTGGGTGCTCAGAACTTAGGGTGCTGGGTGCTCAGTACTCAGGGTGCTGGGTGCTCAGTACTCAGGGTGCTTGGTGCTCAGTACTCAGGGTGCTGGGTGCTCAGTGCTCAGGGTGCTCGGTGCTCAGTACTCATGGTGCTGGGTGCTCATTCTCGGGGTGCTGGGTGCTCAGTACTCAGGTTGCTCAGTACTCTGGGTGCACGGGGCTCAGTACTCATGGTGCTGAGTGCTCAGTACTCAGGGTGCTCGGTGCCCAGTTCTCAATGTGCTCGGTGCTCAGTGTTTGGGGTGCTGGGTTCTCAGTACTCAGGGTGCTGGGTGCTCAGTGCTCAGGGTGCTGGGTGCTCAGTACTCAGTGCTCAGGATGCTGGATGCTCATTGCTCAGGGTGCTGGGTGCTCAGTGCTCAGGGTGCTCAGTGCTCAGTGCTCAGTACTCAGGGTGCTGGGTGCTCAGTACTCAGGGTGCTGGGTGCTCAATGCTCGGGGTACCCGGTGCTCAGTGCTCGGGGTGCTCGGTGCTCAGTACTCAGGGTGCTGAGTGCTCAGTGCTCAGGGTGCTGGGTGCTCAGTGCTCAGGGTGCTGGGTGCTCAGTTCTCGGGGAGCTCGGTGCTCAGTACTCAGGGTGCTGGGTGCTCAGTACTCAGGGTGCTCAGTACTCAGTACTCAGGGTGCTGGGTGCTCAGTGCTTGGGGTGCTGGGTGCTCAGTGCTCAGTACTCAGGGTGTTGGGTGCTCAGTGCTCAGGGTGCTGGGTGCTCAGTACTCAGCGTGCTGGGTGCTCAGTACTCAGGGTGCTGGGTGCTCAGTACTCAGTATGCTGGGTGCTCAGTGCTCGGGGTACCCGGTGCTCAGTGCTCGGGGTGCTCGGTGCTCAGTACTCAGGGTGCTGAGTGCTCATTGCTCAGGGTGCTGGGTGCTCAGTGCTCAGGGTGCTAGGTGCTCAGTGCTCAGCGTGCTTGATGCTCAGTACTCAGGGTGCTGGGTGCTCAGTGCTCAGGGTGCTGGGTGCTCAGTGCTCAAAGTGCTGGTTGCTCAGTACTCAGGGTGCTGGGTGCTCAGTACTCAGGGTGCTGGGTGCTCAGTACTCGGGGTGCTGGGTGCTCAGTGCTCAGGGTGCTGGGTGCTCAGTGCTCAGCGTGCTTGATGCTCAGTACTCAGGGTGCTGGGTGCTCAGTGCTTGGGGTGCTGGGTGCTCAGTACTCAGGGTGCTGGGTGCTCAGTGCTCAGGGTTCTGGGTGCTCAGTGCTCAGGGTGCTGGGAGCTCAGTACTCAGTGCTCAGTTTGCTGGGTGCTCAGTGCTCGGGCTGCAGGGTGCTCAGTGCTCAGGGTGCTGGGTGCTCAGTACTCAGGGTGCTGGGTGCACAGTGCTAGGGGTGCTGGGTGCTCAGTGCTCGGGGTCTGGGTGCTCAGTATTCAGGGTGCTGGGTGCTCAGTACTCAGGGTGCTGGGTGCTCAGTGCTCAGTGTGCTGGGTGCTCAGTTCTCTGGGTGCTGGGTGCTCAGTTCTCAGGGTGCTGGGTGCTCAGTGCTCTGGGTGCTGGGTGCTCAGTGATCGGGGTGGTGGGTGCTGAGTGCTCAGGGTGCTGGGTGCTCAGTGCTCGGGGTGCTCGGTGCTCAGTGCTCAGGGTCCTGGGTGCTCAGGGCTCGGGGTGCTGGGTGCTCAGTGCTCAGTACTCAGGGTGTTGTGTGCTCAGTGCTCAGGGTGCTGGGTGCTCAGTACTCAGCGTGGTGGGTGCTCAGTACTCAGGGTGCTGGGTGCTCAGTGCTCAGGGTGCTGGGTGCTCAGTGCTCAGGGTGCTGGGTGCTCAGTGCTCGGGGAGCTCGGTTCTCAGTACTCAGGGTGCTGGGTGCTCAGTACTCAGTGCTCGGGGTCCTGGGTGCTCGGTGCTCAGGGTGCTGGGTGCTCAGTACTCAGGGTGCTGGGTGCTCATTCTCGGGGTGCTGGGTGCTCAGTGCTCGGGGTGCTTTGTGCTCAGTGCTCGGGGTGCTGGGGGCTCAGTACTCAGGGTGCTCGGTTCTCAGTACTCAGGGTGCTGGGTGCTCAGTGCTCAGGGTGCTGGGTGCTCAGTGCTCAGGGTGCTGGGTGCTCAGTGCTCGGGGAGCTCGGTGCTCAGTACTCAGGGTGCTGGGTGCTCAGTACTCAGTGCTCGGGGTGCTGGGTGCTCAGTGCTCGGGGTGCTGGGTGGTCAGTGCTCAGTGCTCAGGGTGCTGGGTGCTCAGTGCTCAGTGCTCAGGGTGCTGGGTGTTCAGTACTCAGGGTGCTGGGTGCTCAGTACTCAGGGTGATCTGTTCTCAGTACTCAGGGTGCTGGGTGCTCAGTGCTCGGGGTGCTGGGTGCTCAGTACTCGGGGTGCTCAGTACTCAGGGTGCTGGGTGCTCAGTACTCAGGGTGCTGGGTGCTCAGTGGTCGGGGTGGTCGGTGCTCAGTACTCGGGGTGCTGGGTGCTCAGTACTCGGGGTGCTGGGTGCTCAGTGCTCAGGGTGATCTGTTCTCAGTACTCAGGGTGCTGGGTGCTCAGTGCTCGGGGTGCTGGGTGCTCAGTACTCGGGGTGCTCAGTACTCAGGGTGCTGGGTGCTCAGTACTCAGGGTGCTGGGTGCTCAGTGGTCGGGGTGGTCGCTGCTCAGTACTCGGGGTGCTGGGTGCTCAGTACTCGGGGTGCTGGGAGCTCAGTGCTCAGGGTGCTGGGTGCTCAGTGCTCGGGGTGCTGGGTGCTCAGTGCTCAGGGTGCTGGCTGCTCAGTGCTCAGGGTGCTGGGTGCTCAATACTCAGGGTGCTAGGTGCTCAGTACTCAGGGTGCTCAGTGCTCAGTACTCAGCGTGCTGGGTGCTCAGTGCTCAGGGTCCTCGGTGCTCAGTACTCAGGGTGCTCAGTGCTCAGTACTCAGCGTGCTTTGTGCTCAGTGCTCAATGTGCTGGGTGCTCAGTACTCAGGGTTGCTGGGTGCTCAGTACTCAGGGTGCTGGGTGCTCAGTACTCAGGGTGCTGGGTGCTCAGTGCTCGGGGTGCTCGGTGATCAGTACTCAGGGTGCTGGGTGCTCAGTGCTCAGGGTGCTGGTTACTCAGTACTCAGGGTGCTGGGTGCTCAGTGCTCAGGGTGCTGGGTGCTCAGTGCTCACGGTGCTGGGTGCTCAGTCCTCAGGGTGCTGGGTGCTCAGTCCTCAGGGTGCTGGGTGCTCAGTACTCAGGGTGTTTGGTGCTCAGTACTCAGGGTGCTCAGTGCTCAGTACTCAGGGTGCTGGTTGCTCAGTGCTCGGGGTGCTCGGTGCTCAGTACTCAGGGTGCTTGGTGCTCAGTACTCAGGGTGCTGGGTGCTCAGTACTCAGGGTGCTGGGTTTTCATTATTGGGGTGCTGAGTGCTCAGTACTCAGGGTGCTGGGTGCTCAGTGCTCAGGGTGCTGGGTGCTCAGTACTCAGGGTGCTGGGTGCTCAGTACTCAGGGTGCTCGGTGCTCAGTACTCAGGGTGCTGGGTGCTCAGTGTCCAGGGTGCTGGGTACTCAGTACTCAGGGTGCTTGGTGCTCAGTACTCAGGGTGCTGGGTGCTCAGTGCTCTGGGTGCTGGGTGCTCAGTGCTCAGGGTGCTGGGTGCTCAGTACTCAGGGTGCTGGGTGCTCAGTGCTCAGGGTGATCGGTGCTCAGTACTCAGGGTGCTGGGTGCTCAGTGCTCAGGGTGCTGGGTGCTCAGTGCTCAGGGTGCTGGGTGCTCAGTACTCAGGGTGCTGGTTGCTCAGTGCTCGGGGTGCTGGGTGCTCAGTGCTCAGGGTGATCGGTGCTCAGTACTCAGGGTGCTGGGTGCTCAGTGCTCAGGGTGCTGGGTGCTCAGTCCTCAGGGTGCTCAGTGCTCAGGGTGCTGGGTGCTCAGTGCTCGGGGTGCACGGTGCTCAGTACTCAGTGTGCTGAGTGCTCAGTACTCAGGGTGCTGGGTGCTCAGTACTCATGGTGCTGGGTGCTCAGTACTCAGGGGGCTGGGTGCTCAGTGCTCAGGGTGCTGGGTGCTCAGTGCTCAGGGTGCTGGGTGCTCAGTGCTCGGGGTGCTGGGTGCTCAGTGCTCGGGGTGCTGGGTGGTCAGTGCTCAGTGCTCAGGGTGCTGGGTGCTCAGTACTCAGGGTGCTGGGTGCTCAGTACTCAGGGTGCTGGGTGCTCAGTTCTCAGGGTGCTGGGTGCTCAGTACTCTGGGTGTTGGGTGCTCAGTACTCAGGGTGCTGGGTGCTCAGTGCTTGGGGTGCTGGGTGCTCAGTGCTCAGGGTGCTGGGTGCTCAGTGCTTAGGGTGCTGGGTGCTCAGTACTCAGGGTGCTGGGTGCTCAGTCCTCAGGGTGCTGGGTGCTCAGTTCTCAGGGTGCTGGGTGCTCAGTACTCTGGGTGTTGGGTGCTCAGTTCTCAGGGTGCTGGGTGCTCAGTGCTCGGGGTGCTGAGTGCTCAGTGCTCAGGGTGCTGTGTGCTCAGTGCTCAGGGTGCTGGGTGCTCAGTACTCAGGGTGCTGGGTGCTCAGTCCTCGGGGTGCTCCGTGCTCAGTGCTCAGGGTGCTGGGTGCTCAGTACTCAGGGTGCTCGGTGCTCAGTACTCAAGGTGCTGGATGCTCAGTGTTCAGGGTGCTGGGTGCTCAGTCCTCGGTGTGCTCCGTGCTCAGTGCTCAGGGTGCTGGGTGCTCAGTACTCAGGGTGCTGGGTGCTCAGTACTCAGGGTGCTGGGTGCCCAGTCCTCGGGGTGCTCCGTGCTCAGTGCTCAGGGTGCTGGGTGCTCAGTACTCAGGGTGCTCGGTGCTCAGTACTCACGGTTTTCAGTGCTCAGGGTGCTGGGTGCTCAGTACTCAGGGTGCTCAGTGCTCAGTATTCGGGGTGCTGGGTGCTCAGTACTCAGGGTGCTCAGTGCTCAGTACTCGGGGTGCTGGGTGCTCAGTGCTCAGTGTTCTCAGTGCTCAGTGCTCGGGGTGCTGGGTGCGCAGTGCTCGGGGCGCTGGGTGCTCAGTGCTCGGGGTGCTGGGTGCTCAGTACTCAGGGTGCTGTGTGCTCAGTGCTCAGTACTCAGCGTGCTGGGTGCTCAGTGCTCAGAGTGTTTGTGCTCAGTACTCAGGGTGCTGGGTGCTCAGTGCTCAGTGCTCAGGGTGCTCAGTGCTCAGGGTGCTCAGTGCTCAGGGTGCTGGGTGCTCAGGGTGCTGGGTGCTCAGTGCTCGGGGTGCTGGGTGCTCAGTGCTCAGTGCTCAGGGTGCTGGGTGCTCAGTGCTCAGTGCTCAGGGTGCTGGGTGTTCAGTACTCAGGGTGCTCTGTGCTCAGTGCTCAGGGTGCTGGGTGCTCAGTACTCAGGGTGCTGGGTGCTCAGTACTCAGGTTGCTCAGTGCTCAGTGCTCAGGGTGCTGGGTGCTCAGTGCTCAGTGCTCAGGGTGCTGGGTGTTCAGTACTCAGGGTGCTCGGTGCTCAGTGCTCAGGGTGCTGGGTGCTCAGTACTCAGGGTGCTGGGTGCTCAGTACTCAGGGTGCTGGGTGCTCAGTACTCTAGTGCTGGGTGCTCAGTACTCAGGGTGCTGGGTGCTCAGTGCTCAGGGTGCTGGGTGCTCAGTCCTCAGGGTGCTGGGTGCTCAGTACTCAGGGTGTTTGGTGCTCAGTACTCAGGGTGCTGGGTGCTCAGTGCTCAGGGTGCTGGGTGCTCAGTACTCAGGGTGCTGGGTGCTCAGTACTCTAGTGCTGGGTGCTCAGTACTCAGGGTGCTTGGTGCTCAGTACTCAGGGTGCTGGGTGCTCAGTACTCAGGGTGCTGGGTTCTCATTATTGGGGTGCTGGGTGCTCAGTACTCAGGGTGCTGGGTGCTCAGTGCTCAGGGTGCTGGGTGCTCAGTACTCAGGGTGCTGGGTGCTCAGTACTCAGGGTGCTCGGTGCTCAGTACTCAGGGTGCTGGGTGCTCAGTGCTCAGGGTGCTGGGTACTCAGTACTCAGGGTGCTGGGTGCTCAGTGCTCAGGGTGCTGGGTGCTCAGTACTCAGGGTGCTGGGTGCTCAGTACTCAGGGTGCTGGGTGCTCAGTGCTCAGGGTGATCGGTGCTCAGTACTCAGGGTGCTCAGTGCTCAGTGCTCAGGGTGCTGGGTGCTCAGTGCTCAGGGTGCTGGGTGCTCAGTACTCAGGGTGCTAGGTGCTCAGTGGTCGGGGTGCTGGGTGCTCAGTGCTCAGGGTGATCGGTGCTCAGTACTCGGGGTGCTGGGTGCTCAGTACTCATTGTGCTGGGTGCTCAGTGGTCGGGGTGGTCGGTGCTCAGTACTCGGGGTGCTGGGTGCTCATTACTCGGGGTGCTGGGTGCTCAGTGCTCAGGGTGATCTGTTCTCAGTACTCAGGGTGCTGGGTGCTCAGTGCTCGGGGTGCTGGGTGCTCAGTACTCGGGGTGCTCAGTACTCAGGGTGCTGGGTGCTCAGTACTCAGGGTGCTGGGTGCTCAGTGCTCAGGGTGCTCGGTGCTCTGTACGTTGGGTGCTCAGTACTCAGGGTGCTGGGTGCTCAGTGCTCAGGGTGCTGGGTGCTCAGTACTCAGGGTGCTGGGTGCTCAGTGCTCAGTACTCAGGTTGCTCAGTGCTCAGTGCTCGGGGTGCTGGGTGCTCAGTACTCAGGGTGCTGGGTGCTCAGTACTCAGGGTGCTGGGTGCTCAGTGCTCAGTACTCAGCGTGCTGGGTGCTCAGTGCTCGGGGTGCTGGGTCCTCAGTGCTCAGGGTGCTGGGTGCTCAGTACTCAGGGTGCTGGGTGCTCAGTGCTCGGGGTGCTGGGTCCTCAGTGCTCAGGGTGCTCAATGCTCAGTGCTCGGGGTGCTGGGTGCTCAGTGCTCGGGGTGCTGGGTGCTCAGTGCTCAGGGTGCTGGTTGCTCAGTACTCAGTGTGCTCAGTGCTCAGGGTGCTGGGTGCTCAGAACTCAGGGTGCTGGGTGCTCAGTACTCAGGGTGCTGGGTTCTCAGTACTCAGGGTGCTTGGTGCTCAGTACTCAGGGTGCTGGGTGCTCAGTGCTCAGGGTGCTCGGTGCTCAGTACTCATGGTGCTGGGTGCTTATTCTCGGGGTGCTGGGTGCTCAGTACTCAGGTTGCTCAGTACTCTGGGTGCACGGGGCTCAGTACTCATGGTGCTGAGTGCTCAGTACTCAGGGTGCTCGGTGCCCAGTTCTCAGGGTGCTCGGTGCTCAGTGTTTGGGGTGCTGGGTTCTCAGTACTCAGGGTGCTGGGTGCTCAGTGCTCAGGGTGCTGGGTGCTCAGTACTCAGTGCTCAGGATGCTGGATGCTCATTGCTCAGGGTGCTGGGTGCTCAGTGCTCAGGGTGCTCAGTGCTCAGTGCTCAGTACTCAGGGTGCTGGGTGCTCAGTACTCAGGGTGCTGGGTGCTCAATGCTCGGGGTACCCGGTGCTCAGTGCTCGGGGTGCTCGGTGCTCAGTACTCAGGGTGCTGAGTGCTCAGTGCTCAGGGTGCTGGGTGCTCAGTGCTCAGGGTGCTGGGTGCTCAGTTCTCGGGGAGCTCGGTGCTCAGTACTCAGGGTGCTGGGTGCTCAGTACTCAGGGTGCTCAGTACTCAGTACTCAGTATGCTGGGTGCTCAGTGCTCAGGGTGCTAGGTGCTCAGTGCTCAGCGTGCTTGATGCTCAGTACTCAGGGTGCTGGGTGCTCAGTGCTCAGGGTGCTGGGTGCTCAGTGCTCAAAGTGCTGGGTGCTCAGTACTCAGGGTGCTGGGTGCTCAGTACTCAGGGTGCTGGGTGCTCAGTACTCGGGGTGCTGGGTGCTCAGTGCTCAGGGTGCTGGGTGCTCAGTGCTCAGCGTGCTTGACGCTCAGTACTCAGGGTGCTGGGTGCTCAGTGCTTGGGGTGTTGGGTGCTCAGTACTCAGGGTGCTGGGTGCTCAGTGCTCAGGGTTCTGGGTGCTCAGTGCTCAGGGTGCTGGGAGCTCAGTACTCAGTGCTCAGTTTGCTGGGTGCTCAGTGCTCGGGCTGCAGGGTGCTCAGTGCTCAGGGTGCTGGGTGCTCAGTACTCAGGGTGCTGGGTGCACAGTGCTAGGGGTGCTGGGTGCTCAGTGCTCGGGGTCTGGGTGCTCAGTATTCAGGGTGCTGGGTGCTCAGTACTCAGGGTGCTGGGTGCTCAGTGCTCAGTGTGCTGGGTGCTCAGTTCTCTGGGTGCTGGGTGCTCAGTTCTCAGGGTGCTGGGTGCTCAGTGCTCTGGGTGCTGGGTGCTCAGTGATCGGGGTGGTGGGTGCTGAGTGCTCAGGGTGCTGGGTGCTCAGTGCTCGGGGTGCTCGGTGCTCAGTGCTCAGGGTCCTGGGTGCTCAGGGCTCGGGGTGCTGGGTGCTCAGTGCTCAGTACTCAGGGTGTTGGGTGCTCAGTGCTCAGGGTGCTGGGTGCTCAGTACTCAGCGTGGTGGGTGCTCAGTACTCAGGGTGCTGGGTGCTCAGTGCTCAGGGTGCTGGGTGCTCAGTGCTCAGGGTGCTGGGTGCTCAGTGCTCGGGGAGCTCGGTTCTCAGTACTCAGGGTGCTGGGTGCTCAGTACTCAGTGCTCGGGGTCCTGGGTGCTCGGTGCTCAGGGTGCTGGGTGCTCAGTACTCAGGGTGCTGGGTGCTCATTCTCGGGGTGCTGGGTGTTCAGTGCTCGGGGTGCTTTGTGCTCAGTGCTCGGGGTGCTGGGGGCTCAGTACTCAGGGTGCTCGGTTCTCAGTACTCAGGGTGCTGGGTGCTCAGTGCTCAGGGTGCTGGGTGCTCAGTACTCAGGGTGCTGGGTGCTCAGTACTCAGTGCTCGGGGTGCTGGGTGCTCAGTGCTCGGGGTGCTGGGTGGTCAGTGCTCAGTGCTCAGGGTGCTGGATGCTCAGTGCTCAGTGCTCAGGGTGCTGGGTGTTCAGTACTCAGGGTGCTGGGTGCTCAGTACTCAGGGTGATCTCTTCTCAGTACTCAGGGTGCTGGGTGCTCAGTGCTCGGGGTGCTGGGTGCTCAGTACTCGGGGTGCTCAGTACTCAGGGTGCTGGGTGCTCAGTACTCAGGGTGCTGGGTGCTCAGTGGTCGGGGTGGTCGGTGCTCAGTACTCGGGGTGCTGGGTGCTCAGTACTCGGGGTGCTGGGTGCTCAGTGCTCAGGGTGATCTGTTCTCAGTACTCAGGGTGCTGGGTGCTCAGTGCTCGGGGTGCTGGGTGCTCAGTACTCGGGGTGCTCAGTACTCAGGGTGCTGGATGCTCAGTACTCAGGGTGCTGGGTGCTCAGTGGTCGGGGTGGTCGCTGCTCAGTACTCGGGGTGCTGGGTGCTCAGTACTCGGGGTGCTGGGTGCTCAGTGCTCAGGGTGCTGGGTGCTCAGTGCTCGGGGTGCTGGGTGCTCAGTGCTGAGGGTGCTGGCTGCTCAGTGCTCAGGGTGCTGGGTGCTCAATACTCAGGGTGCTAGGTGCTCAGTACTCAGGGTGCTCAGTGCTCAGTACTCAGCATGCTGGGTGCTCAGTGCTCAGGGTCCTCGGTGCTCAGTACTCAGGATGCTCAGTGCTCAGTACTCAGCGTGCTTTGTGCTCAGTGCTCAATGTGATGGGTGATCAGTACTCAGGGTTGCTGGGTGCTCAGTACTCAGGGTGCTGGGTGCTCAGTACTCAGGGTGCTGGGTGCTCAGTGCTCGGGGTGCTCGGTGATCAGTACTCAGGGTGCTGGGTGCTCAGTGCTCAGGGTGCTGGTTACTCAGTACTCAGGGTGCTGGGTGCTCAGTGCTCAGGGTGCTGGGTGCTCAGTGCTCACGGTGCTGGGTGCTCAGTGCTCAGGGTGCTGGGTGCTCAGTCCTCAGGGTGCTGGGTGCTCAGTACTCAGGGTGTTTGGTGCTCAGTACTCAGGGTGCTCAGTGCTCAGTACTCAGGGTGCTGGTTGCTCAGTGCTCGGGGTGCTCGGTGCTCAGTACTCAGGGTGCTTGGTGCTCAGTACTCAGGGTGCTGGGTGCTCAGTACTCAGGGTGCTGGGTTTTCATTATTGGGGTGCTGGGTGCTCAGTACTCAGGGTGCTGGGTGCTCAGTGCTCAGGGTGCTGGGTGCTCAGTACTCAGGGTGCTGGGTGCTCAGTACTCAGGGTGCTCGGTGCTCAGTACTCAGGGTGCTGGGTGCTCAGTGTCCAGGGTGCTGGGTACTCAGTACTCAGGGTGCTGGGTGCTCAGTACTCAGGGTGCTGGGTGCTCAGTGCTCAGGGTGCTGGGTGCTCAGTGCTCAGGGTGCTGGGTGCTCAGTACTCAGGGTGCTGGGTGCTCAGTGCTCAGGGTGATCGGTGCTCAGTACTCAGGGTGCTGGGTGCTCAGTGCTCAGGGTGCTGGGTGCTCAGTGCTCAGGGTGCTGGGTGCTCAGTACTCAGGGTGCTGGTTGCTCAGTGCTCGGGGTGCTGGGTGCTCAGTGCTCAGGGTGATCGGTGCTCAGTACTCAGGGTGCTGGGTGCTCAGTGCTCAGGGTGCTGGGTGCTCAGTCCTCAGGGTGCTCAGTGCTCAGGGTGCTGGGTGCTCAGTGCTCGGGGTGCACGGTGCTCAGTACTCAGTGTGCTGAGTGCTCAGTACTCAGGGTGCTGGGTGCTCAGTACTCATGGTGCTGGGTGCTCAGTACTCAGGGGGCTGGGTGCTCAGTGCTCAGGGTGCTGGGTGCTCAGTGCTCAGGGTGCTGGGTGCTCAGTGCTCGGGGTGCTGGGTGCTCAGTGCTCGGGGTGCTGGGTGGTCAGTGCTCAGTGCTCAGGGTGCTGGGTGCTCAGTACTCAGGGTGCTGGGTGCTCAGTACTCAGGGTGCTGGGTGCTCAGTTCTCAGGGTGCTGGGTGCTCAGTACTCTGGGTGTTGGGTGCTCAGTACTCAGGGTGCTGGGTGCTCAGTGCTTGGGGTGCTGGGTGCTCAGTGCTCAGGGTGCTGGGTGCTCAGTGCTTAGGGTGCTGGGTGCTCAGTACTCAGGGTGCTGGGTGCTCAGTCCTCAGGGTGCTGGGTGCTCAGTTCTCAGGGTGCTGGGTGCTCAGTACTCTGGGTGTTGGGTGCTCAGTTCTCAGGGTGCTGGGTGCTCAGTGCTCGGGGTGCTGAGGGCTCAGTGCTCAGGGTGCTGTGTGCTCAGTGCTCAGGGTGCTGGGTGCTCAGTACTCAGGGTGCTGGGTGCTCAGTCCTCGGGGTGCTCCGTGCTCAGTGCTCAGGGTGCTGGGTGCTCAGTACTCAGGGTGCTCGGTGCTCAGTACTCAAGGTGCTGGATGCTCAGTGCTCAGGGTGCTGGGTGCTCAGTGCTCAGCGTGCTCCGTGCTCAGTGCTCAGGGTGCTGGGTGCTCAGTACTCAGGGTGCTGGGTGCTCAGTACTCAGGGTGCTGGGTGCCCAGTCCTCGGGGTGCTCCGTGCTCAGTGCTCAGGGTGCTGGGTGCTCAGTACTCAGGGTGCTCGGTGCTCAGTACTCACGGTTTTCAGTGCTCAGGGTGCTGGGTGCTCAGTACTCAGGGTGCTCAGTGCTCAGTATTCGGGGTGCTGGGTGCTCAGTACTCAGGGTGCTCAGTGCTCAGTACTCGGGGTGCTGGGTGCTCAGTGCTCAGTGTTCTCAGTGCTCAGTGCTCGGGGTGCTGGGTGCGCAGTGCTCGGGGCGCTGGGTGCTCAGTGCTCGGGGTGCTGGGTGCTCAGTACTCAGGGTGCTGTGTGCTCAGTGCTCAGTACTCAGCGTGCTGGGTGCTCACTGCTCAGAGTGTTTGTGCTCAGTACTCAGGGTCCTGGGTGCTCAGTGCTCAGTGCTCAGGGTGCTCAGTGCTCAGGGTGCTCAGTGCTCAGGGTGCTGGGTGCTCAGGGTGCTGGGTGCTCAGTGCTCGGGGTGCTGGGTGCTCAGTGCTCAGTGCTCAGGGTGCTGGGTGCTCAGTGCTCAGTGCTCAGGGTGCTGGGTGTTCAGTACTCAGGGTGCTCTGTGCTCAGTGCTCAGGGTGCTGGGTGCTCAGTACTCAGGGTGCTGGGTGCTCAGTACTCAGGTTGCTCAGTGCTCAGTGCTCAGGGTGCTGGGTGCTCAGTGCTCAGTGCTCAGGGTGCTGGGTGTTCAGTACTCAGGGTGCTCGGTGCTCAGTGCTCAGGGTGCTGGGTGCTCAGTACTCAGGGTGCTGGGTGCTCAGTACTCAGGGTGCTGGGTGCTCAGTACTCTAGTGCTGGGTGCTCAGTACTCAGGGTGCTGGGTGCTCAGTGCTCAGGGTGCTGGGTGCTCAGTCCTCAGGGTGCTGGGTGCTCAGTACTCAGGGTGTTTGGTGCTCAGTACTCAGGGTGCTCAGTGCTCAGTACTCAGGGTGCTGGTTGCTCAGTGCTCGGGGTGCTCGGTTCTCAGTACTCAGGGTGCTTGGTGCTCAGTACTCAGGGTGCTGGGTGCTCAGTACTCAGGGTGCTGGGTTCTCATTATTGGGGTGCTGGGTGCTCAGTACTCAGGGTGCTGGGTGCTCAGTGCTCAGGGTGCTGGGTGCTCAGTACTCAGGGTGCTGGGTGCTCAGTACTCAGGGTGCTCGGTGCTCAGTACTCAGGGTGCTGGGTGCTCAGTGCTCAGGGTGCTGGGTACTCAGTACTCAGGGTGCTGGGTGCTCAGTGCTCAGGGTGCTGGGTGCTCAGTACTCAGGGTGCTGGGTGCTCAGTACTCAGGGTGCTGGGTGCTCAGTGCTCAGGGTGATCGGTGCTCAGTACTCAGGGTGCTCAGTGCTCAGTGCTCAGGGTGCTGGGTGCTCAGTGCTCAGGGTGCTGGGTGCTCAGTACTCAGGGTGCTAGGTGCTCAGTGCTCGGGGTGCTGGGTGCTCAGTGCTCAGGGTGATCGGTGCTCAGTACTCAGGGTGCTGGGTGCTCAGTGCTCAGGGTGCTGGGTGCTCAGTCCTCAGGGTGCTCAGTGCTCAGGGTGCTGGGTGCTCAGTGCTCGGGTTGCACGGTGCTCAGTACTCAGTGTGCTGAGTGCTCAGTAGTCAGGGTGCTGGGTGCTCAGTACTCATGGTGCTGGGTGCTCTGTACTCAGGGGGCTGGGTGCTCAGTGCTCAGGGTGCTGGGTGCTCAGTGCTCAGGGTGCTGGGTGCTCAGTGCTCGGGGTGCTGGGTGCTCAGTGCTCGGGTTGCTGGGTGGTCAGTGCTCAGTGCTCAGTGTGCTGGGTGCTCAGTACTCAGGGTGCTGGGTGCTCAGTACTCAGGGTGCTGGGTGCTCAGTTCTCAGGGTGCTGGGTGCTCAGTACTCTGGGTGTTGGGTGCTCAGTACTCAGGTTGCTGGGTGCTCAGTGCTTGGGGTGCTGGGTGCTCAGTGCTCAGGGTGCTGGGTGCTCAGTGCTCAGTGCTCAGGGTGCTGGGTGCTCAGTACTCAGGGTGCTGGGTGCTCAGTACTCAGGGTGCTGGGTGCTCAGTTCTCAGGGTGCTGGGTGCTCAGTACTCTGGGTGTTGGGTGCTCAGTACTCAGGGTGCTGGGTGCTCAGTGCTCGGGGTGCTGAGTGCTCAGTGCTCAGGGTGCTGTGTGCTCAGTGCTCAGGGTGCTGGGTGCTCAGTACTCAGGGTGCTGGGTGCTCAGTCCTCGGGGTGCTCCGTGCTCAGTGCTCAGGGTGCTGGGTGCTCAGTACTCAGTGTGCTCGGTGCTCAGTACTCAAGGTGCTGGATGCTCAGTGCTCAGGGTGCTGGGTGCTCAGTCCTCAGGGTGCTCCGTGCTCAGTGCTCAGGGTGCTGGGTGCTCAGTACTCAGGGTGCTCGGTGCTCAGTACTCACGGTTCTCAGTGCTCAGGGTGCTGGGTGCTCAGTACTCAGGGTGCTCAGTGCTCAGTACTCGGGGTGCTGGGTGCTCAGTACTCAGGGTGCTCAGTGCTCAGTACTCGGGGTGCTGGGTGCTCAGTGCTCAGTGTGCTCAGTGCTCAGTGCTCGGGGTGCTGGGTGCTCAGTGCTCGGGGCGCTGGGTGCTCAGTGCTCGGGGTGCTGGGTGCTCAGTACTCAGGGTGCTGTGTGCTCAGTGCTCAGTACTCAGCGTGCTGGGTGCTCAGTGCTCAGTGCTCAGGGTGCTCAGTGCTCAGGGTGCTCAGTGCTCAGGGTGCTGTGTGCTCAGTGCTCGGGGTGTTGGGTGCTCAGTGTTCAGTGCTCAGGGTGCTGGGTGCTCAGTGCTCAGTGCTCAGGGTGCTGGGTGTTCAGTACTCAGGGTGCTCGGTGCTCAGTGCTCAGGGTGCCGGGTGCTCAGTACTCAGGGTGCTGGGTGCTCAGTGCTCGGTGTGCTGGGTGCTCAGTGCTCAGGGTGATCAGTGCTCAGTACTCAGGGTGCTGGGTGCTCAGTACTCAGGGTGCTGGGTGCTCAGTCCTCAGGGTGCTCAGTTCTCAGGGTTCTCGGTGCTCAGTGCTCAGTACGCAGGGTGCTCAGTACTCAGGGTGCTGGGTGCTCAGTGCTCGGTGTGCTGGGTGCTCAGTACTCAGGGTGCTGGGTGCTCAGTACTCTAGTGCTGGGTGCTCAGTACTCAGGGTGCTGGGTGCTCAGTGCTCAGGGTGCTGGGTGCTCAGTCCTCAGGGTGCTGGGTGCTCAGTACTCAGGGTGTTTGGTGCTCAGTACTCAGGGTGCTCAGTTCTCAGTACTCAGGGTGCAGGTTGCTCAGTGCTCGGGGTGCTTGGTGCTCAGTACTCAGGGTGCTTGGTGCTCAGTACTCAGGGTGCTGGGTGCTCAGTACTCAGGGTGCTGGGTTCTCATTATTGGGGTGCTGGGTGCCCAGTACTCAGGGTGCTGGGTGCTCAGTGCTCAGGGTGCTGGGTGCTCAGTACTCAGGGTGCTGGGTGCTCAGTACTCAGGGTGCTCGGTGCTCAGTACTCAGGGTGCTGGGTGCTCAGTGCTCAGGGTGCTGGGTACTCAGTACTCAGGGTGCTGGGTGCTCAATACTCAGGGTGCTGGGTGCTCAGTGCTCAGGGTGCTGGGTGCTCAGTGCTCAGGGTGCTGGGTGCTCAGTACTCAGGGTGCTGGGTGCTCAGTGCT
The DNA here is from genome assembly GCF_018167655.1 of Microtus oregoni. Lineage (NCBI taxonomy): Eukaryota > Metazoa > Chordata > Mammalia > Rodentia > Cricetidae > Microtus > Microtus oregoni. The sequence goes on along the minus strand of NW_024543274.1, from coordinate 141,715 downwards.
CAGGGTGATCGGTGCTCAGTACTCAGGGTGCTGGGTGCTCAGTACTCAGGGTGCTGGGTGCTCAGTGCTCGGGGTGCTGGGTGCTCAGTGCTCAGGGTGATCGGTGCTCAGTACTCAGGGTGCTGGGTGCTCAGTGCTCAGGGTGCTGGGTGCTCAGTCCTCAGGGTGCTCAGTGCTCAGGGTGCTGGGTGCTCAGTGCTCGGGGTGCACGGTGCTCAGTACTCAGTGTGCTGAGTGCTCAGTACTCAGGGTGCTGGGTGCTCAGTACTCATGTTGCTGGGTGCTCAGTACTCAGGGGGCTGGGTGCTCAGTGCTCAGGGTGCTGGGAGCTCAGTGCTCACGGTGCTGGGTGCTCAGTACCCTGGGTGCTGGGTGCTCAGTACTCAGGGTGCTGGGTGCTCAGTTCTCAGGGTCCTGGGTGCTCAGTACTCTGGGTGTTGGGTGCTCAGTACTCAGGGTGCTGGGTGCTCAGTGCTTGGGGTGCTGGGTGCTCAGTGCTCAGGGTGCTGGGTGCTCAGTGCTCAGTGCTCAGGGTGCTGGGTGCTCAGTACTCAGGGTGCTGGGTGCTCAGTACTCAGGGTGCTGGGTGCTCAGTTCTCAGGGTGCTGGGTGATCAGTACTCTGGGTGTTGGGTGCTCAGTACTCAGGGTGCTGGGTGCTCAGTGCTCGGGGTGCTGAGTGCTCAGTGCTCAGGGTGCTGTGTGCTCAGTGCTCAGGGTGCTGGGTGCTCAGTCCCCGGGGTGCTCCGTGCTCAGTGCTCAGGGTGCTGGGTGCTCAGTACTCAGGGTGCTGGGTGCTCAGTAGTCACGGTTCTCAGTGCTCAGGGTGCTGGGTGCTCAGTACTCAGGGTGCTCAGTGCTCAGTACTCGGGGTGCTGGGTGCTCAGTACTCAGGGTGCTCAGTGCTCAGTACTCGGTGTGCTGGGTGCTCAGTGCTCAGTGTGCTCAGTGCTCAGTGCTCGGGGTGCTGGGTGCTCAGTACTCAGGGTGCTGTGTGCTCAGTGCTCAGTACTCAGCGTGCTGGGTGCTCAGTGCTCAGTGCTCAGGGTGCTCAGTGCTCAGGGTGCTCAGTGCTCAGGGTGCTGGGTGCTCAGGGTGCTGGGTGCTCAGTGCTCGGGGTGCTGGGTGCTCAGTGCTCAGTGCTCAGGGTGCTGGGTGCTCAGTGCTCAGTGCTCAGGGTGCTGGGTGTTCAGTACTCAGGGTGCTCGGTGCTCAGTGCTCAGGGTGCTGGGTGCTCAGTACTCAGGGTGCTGGGTGCTCAGTGCTCGGTGTGCTGGGTGCTCAGTGCTCAGGGTGATCAGTGCTCAGTACTCAGGGTGCTGGGTGCTCAGTACTCAGGGTGCTGGGTGCTCAGTCCTCAGGGTGCTCAGTTCTCAGGGTGCTCAGTGCTCAGTACTCAGGGTGCTCAGTACTCAGGGTGCTGGGTGCTCAGTGCTCGGGGTGCTGGGTGCTCAGTGCTCAGGGTGCTGGGTGCTCAGTACTCAGGGTGCTGGGTGCTCAGTGCTCGGGGCGCTCGGTGCTCAGTACTCAAGGTGCTGGGTGCTCAGTGCTCAGGGTGCTGGTTGCTCAGTACTCAGGGTGCTGGGTGCTCAGTACTCAGGGTGCTGGGTTCTCAGTGCTCAGGGTGCTCTGTGCTCAGTACTCAGGGTGCTGGGTGCTCAGTGCTCTGGGTGCTGCGTGCTCAGTGCTCAGGGTGCTGGGTGCTCAGTGCTCAGGGTGCTGGGTGCTCAGTACTCAGGGTGCTGGGTGCTCAGTGCTCGGGGCGCTCGGTGCTCAGTACTCAAGGTGCTGGGTGCTCAGTGCTCAGGGTGCTGGGTACTCAGTCCTCGGGGTGCTCCGTGCTCAGTGATCAGGGTGCTGGGTGCTCAGTACTCAGGGTGCTCGGTGCTCAGTACTCAGGGTTCTCAGTGCTCAGTACTAACGGTGCTGGGTGCTCAGTACTCAGGGTGCTGGGTGCTCAGTGCTCAGGGTGCTGGGTGCTCAGTCCTCAGGGTGCTGGGTGCTCAGTACTCAGGGTGTTTGGTGCTCAGTACTCAGGGTGCTCAGTGCTCAGTACTCAGGGTGCTGGTTGCTCAGTGCTCGGGGTGCTCGGTTCTCAGTACTCAGGGTGCTTGGTGCTCAGTACTCAGGGTGCTGGGTGCTCAGTACTCAGGGTGCTGGGTTCTCATTACTGGCGTGCTGGGTGCTCAGTACTCAGGGTGCTGGGTGCTCAGTGCTCAGGGTGCTGGGTGCTCAGTGCTCAGGGTGCTGGGTGCTCAGTACTCAGGGTGCTGGGTGCTCAGTGCTCAGGGTGCTGGGTGCTCAGTGCTCAGGGTGCTGGGTGCTCAGTACTCAGGGTGCTTGGTGCTCAGTGCTCAGGGTGATCGGTGCTCAGTACTCAGGGTGCTGGGTGCTCAGTGCTCAGGGTGCTGGGTGCTCAGTGCTCAGGGTGCTGGGTGCTCAGTACTCAGGGTGCTAGGTGCTCAGTGCTCGGGGTGCTGGGTGCTCAGTGCTCAGGGTGATCGGTGCTCAGTACTCAGGGTGCTGGGTGCTCAGTACTCAGGGTGCTGGGTGCTCAGTACTCAGGGTGCTGGGTTCTCATTACTGGCGTGCTGGGTGCTCAGTACTCAGGGTGCTGGGTGCTCAGTGCTCAGGGTGCTGGGTGCTCAGTGCTCAGGGTGCTGGGTGCTCAGTACTCAGGGTGCTGGGTGCTCAGTGCTCAGGGTGCTGGGTGCTCAGTGCTCAGGGTGCTGGGTGCTCAGTACTCAGGGTGCTTGGTGCTCAGTGCTCAGGGTGATCGGTGCTCAGTACTCAGGGTGCTGGGTGCTCAGTGCTCAGGGTGCTGGGTGCTCAGTGCTCAGGGTGCTGGGTGCTCAGTACTCAGGGTGCTAGGTGCTCAGTGCTCGGGGTGCTGGGTGCTCAGTGCTCAGGGTGATCGGTGCTCAGTACTCAGGGTGCTGGGTGCTCAGTGCTCAGGGTGCTGGGTGCTCAGTCCTCAGGGTGCTCAGTGCTCAGGGTGCTGGGTGCTCAGTGCTCGGGTTGCACGGTGCTCAGTACTCAGTGTGCTGAGTGCTCAGTAGTCAGGGTGCTGGGTGCTCAGTACTCATGGTGCTGGGTGCTCAGTACTCAGGGGGCTGGGTGCTCAGTGCTCGGGGTGCTGGGTGCTCAGTGCTCAGGGTGCTGGGTGCTCATTGCTCGGGGTGCTGGGTGCTCAGTGCTCGGGGTGCTGGGTGGTCAGTGCTCAGTGCTCAGTGTGCTGGGTGCTCAGTACTCAGGGTGCTGGGTGCTCAGTGCTCGGTGTGCTCGGTGCTCAGTACTCAGTGCTCAGGGTGCTCAGTGCTCAGTGCTCAGGGTGCTGGGTGTTCAGTACTCAGGGTGCTTGGTGCTCAGTACTCGGGGTGCTGGGTGCTCAGTACTCAGGGTGCTGGGTGCTCAGTATTCAGGGTGCTGGGTGCTCAGTACTCGGGTGCTGGGTGCTCAGTACTCAGGGTGCTGGGTGCTCAGTGCTCGGGGTGCTGGGTGCTCAGTACTCAGGGTGCTGCGTGCTCATTACTCAGGGTGCTGGGTGCTCTGTGCTCGGGGTGCTGGGTGCTCAGTGCTCGCAGTGCTGGGTGCTCAGTGCTCGAGGTGCTCGGTGCTCAGTACTCAGGGTGCTGGGTGCTCAGTCCTCTAGGTGCTCAGTACTCAGGGTGCTGTGTGTTCAGTGCTCAGGGTGCTGGGTGCTCAGTACTCAGGGTGCTCGGTGCTTAGTACTCAGGGTGCTGGGTGCTCAGAACTCAGGGTGCTGGGTGCTCAGTGCTCAGGGTGCTAGGTGCTCAGTGCTCAGGGTGCTGGGTGCTCAGTGCTCAGTGTGCTGGGTGCTCAGTGCTCAGGGTGCTGGGTGCTCGGTGCTCTGGGTGCTGGGTGCTTAGTGCTCGGGGTGCCCGGTGCTCAGTACTCGGGGTGCTCAGTGCTCAGTACTCAGGGTGCTGGGTGCTCAGTGCTCAGGGTGCTGGGTGCTCAGTACTCAGGGTGCTGGGTGCTCGGTGCTCAGTACGCTGGGTGCTCAGTACTCAGGGTGCTGGGTGCTCAGTACTCAGGGTGCTCGGTGCTCAGTGCTCAGGGTGCTGGGTGCTCAGTGCTCGGGGTGCTGAGTTCTTAGTGCTCTGGTTGCTATGTGCTCAGTACTCAGGGTGCTGGGTGCTCAGTGCTCAGTACTCAGGGTGCTGGGTGCTCAGTGCTCAGGGTGCAGGGTGCTTGGTGCTCGGGGTGCTGGGTGCTTAGTGCTCGGGTTGCTGGGTGCTCAGTACTCAGGGTGCTGGGTGCTCAGTGCTCGGGGTGCTGGGTGCTTAGTGCTCAGTACTCAGGGTGCTCTGTGCTCAGTGCTCAGGGTGCTGTGTGCTCAGTGCTCAGGGTGCTGGGTCCTCAGTGCTCAGGGTGCTGGGTGCTCAGTACTCAGGGTGCTGGGTGCTCAGTACTCAGGGTGCTGGGTGCTCTGTGCTCGGGGTGCTGGGTGCTCAGTGCTCGCGGTGCTGGGTGCTCAGTGCTCAGTTTCCTCGGTGCTCAGTACTCAGGGTGCTGGGTGCTCAGTGCTCGAGGTGCTCAGTACTCAGGGTGCTGTGTGTTCAGTGCTCAGTGTGCTGGGTGCTCAGTACTCAGGGTGCTCGGTGCTTAGTACTCAGACTGCTGGGTGCTCAGTACTCCGGGTGCTGGGTGCTCAGTGCTCGGGGTGCTCGGTGCTCAGTGCACAAGGTGCTGGGTGCTCAGTACTCAGGGTGCTCATTGCTCAGGGTGCTGGGTGCTCAGTACTCAGGGTGCTGGGTGCTCAGTGCTCAGGGGGCTCGGTGCTCAGTACGTTGGGTGCTCAGTACTCAGGGTGCTCGGTGCTCAGTACTCGGGGTGCTGGGTGCTCATTAATCAGGGTGATGGGTGCTCAGTACTCAGGGTGCTCAGTGCTTGGGGTGCAGGGTGCTCAGTACTCAGGGTGCTCTGTGCTTGTGGTGCTGGGTGCTCAGTACTCAGGGTGCTGGGTGCTCAGTGCTCAGGGTGTTGGGTGCTAAGTACTCAGGGTGCTGGGTGCTCAGTACTCAGGGTGCTGGGTGCTCAGTGCTCGGGGTGCTGGGTGCTCAGTGCTCGGGGTGCTGGGTGCTCAGTGCTCGGGGTGCTTGGTGCTCAGTGCTCGGGGTGCTGGGTGCTCAGTGCTCGGGGTGCTTGGTGCTCAGTGCTCGGGGTGCTGGGTGCTCAGTGCTCAAGGTGCTGGATGCTCGGTGCTCGGGGTGCTGGGTGCTTAGTGCTCGGGGTGCCCGGTGCTCAGTACTCTGGGTTCTGGGTGCTCAGTGCTCAGGGTACTCGGTGCTCAGTACGTTGGGTGCTCAGTACTCAGGGAGCTGGGTGCTCAGTGCTCAGGGTGCTGGGTGCTCAGTGCTCAGGGTGCTGGGTGCTCAGTGCTCAGGGTGCTGGGTGCTCAGTGCTCAGGGTGCTGGGTGCTCAGTGCTCAGGGTGCTGGGTGCTCGGTGCTCTGGGTGCTGGGTGCTTAGTGCTCGGGGTGCCCGGTGCTCAGTACTCGGCGTGCTCAGTGCTCAGTACTCAGGGTGGTGGGTGCTCAGTGCTCAGGGTGCTGGGTGCTCAGTACTCAGGGTGCTGGGTGCTCGGTGCTCAGTACGCTGGGTGCTCAGTACTCAGGGTGCTGGGTGCTCAGTACTCAGGATGCTCGGTGCTCAGTACTCAGGGTGCTGGGTGCTCAGTGCTCGGGGTGCTGGGTGCTCAGTACTCAGGGTGCTGGGTGCTCAGTGCTCGGGGTGCTCGGTGCTCAGTACGCTGGGTGCTCAGTACTCAGGGTGCTGGGTGCTCAGTACTCAGGGTGCTGGGTGCTTAGTACTCAGGGTGCTGGGTGCTCAGTGCTCGGGGTGCTGGGTGCTCAGTGCTCAGTACTCAGGGTGCTGGGTGCTCAGTGCTCAGGTTGCTGGGTGCTCGGTGCTCAGTACGCTGGGTGCCCAGTACTCAGGGTGCTGGGTGCTCAGTACTCAGGGTGCTCGGTGCTCAGTACTCAGGGTGCTGGGTGCTCAGTGCTCGGGGTGCTGGGTGCTCAGTACTCAGGGTGCTGGGTGCTCAGTGCTCGGGGTGCTCGGTGCTCAGTACGCTGGGTGCTCAGTATTCAGGGTGCTGGGTGCTCAGTACTCAGGGTGCTGGGTGCTCAGTGCTCAGGGTGCTGGGTGCTCAGTGCTCGGGGTGCTCAGTGCTAAGTACTCAGGGTGCTGGGTGCTCAGTACTCAGGGTGCTGGGTGCTCAATACTCAGAGTGCTGGGTGCTCAGTGCTCGTAGTGCTGGGTGCTCTGTGCTCAGGGTGCTCAGTGCTCAGTACTCAGGGTGCTGCGTGCTCATTACTCAGGGTGCTGGGTGCTCAGTGCTCGGGGTGCTGGGTGCTCAGTACGCAGGGTGCTGGGTGCTCAGTGCTCAGGGTGCTCGGTGCTCAGTACTCATGGTGCTGGGTGCTCATTCTCAGGGTGCTGGGTGCTCAGTACTCAGGTTGCTCAGTAATCTGGGTGCTCGGTGCTCAGTACTCATGGTGCTGGCTGCTCAGTACTCAGGGTGCTTGGTGCTCAGTTCTCAGGGTGCTCGGTGCTCAGTGTTTGGTGTGCTGGGTGCTCAGTGCTCGGGGTGCTGGGTGCTCAGTACTCAGGGTGCTGGGTGCTCAGTGCTCGGGGTGCTCGGTGCTCAGTACGCTGGGTGCTCAGTATTCAGGGTGCTGGGTGCTCAGTACTCAGGGTGCTGGGTGCTCAGTGCTCAGGGTGCTGGGTGCTCAGTGCTCGGGGTGCTCAGTGCTAAGTACTCAGGGTGCTGGGTGCTCAGTACTCAGGGTGCTGGGTGCTCAATACTCAGAGTGCTGGGTGCTCAGTGCTCGTAGTGCTGGGTGCTCTGTGCTCAGGGTGCTCAGTGCTCAGTACTCAGGGTGCTGCGTGCTCATTACTCAGGGTGCTGGGTGCTCAGTGCTCGGGGTGCTGGGTGCTCAGTACGCAGGGTGCTGGGTGCTCAGTGCTCAGGGTGCTCGGTGCTCAGTACTCATGGTGCTGGGTGCTCATTCTCAGGGTGCTGGGTGCTCAGTACTCAGGTTGCTCAGTACTCTGGGTGCTCGGTGCTCAGTACTCATGGTGCTGGCTGCTCAGTACTCAGGGTGCTTGGTGCTCAGTTCTCAGGGTGCTCGGTGCTCAGTGTTTGGTGTGCTGGGTGCTCAGTACTCAGGGTGCTGGGTGCTCAGTGCTCATGGTGCTCGGTGCTCAGTGCTCTGGGTGCTGGGTGCTCAGTACTCAGTGCTCAGGATGCTGGGTGCTCAGTGCTCAGGGTGCTGGGTGCTCAGTGCTCAGGGAGCTCAGTGCTCAGTGCTCAGTACTTAGGGTGCTGGGTGCTCAGTACTCAGGGTGCTGGGTGCTCAGTGCTCGGGGTGCCCGGTGCTCAGTGCTCGGGGTGCTCGGTGCTCAGTACTCAGGGTGCTGGGTGCTCAGTACTCACGGTGCTGGGTGCTCAGTGCTCGGGGTGCTGGGTGCTCAGTGCTCGGGTTGCTGGGTGCTCAGTGCTCGGGGTGCTGGGTGCTCAGTACTCAGGGTGCTCAGCGCTCAGTACTCAGGGTGCTGGGTGCTCAGTGCTCGGGGTGCTCGTTGCTCAGTACGTTGGGTGCTCAGTGCTCAGGGTGCTGGCTGCTCAGTGCTCAGGGTGCTGGGTGCTCAGTGCTCGGGGTGCTCAGTGCTAAGTACTCAGGGTGCTGGGTGCTCAGTACTCAGGGTGCTGGGTGCTCAATACTCAGAGTGCTGGGTGCTCAGTGCTCGTAGTGCTGGGTGCTCTGTGCTCAGGGTGCTCAGTGCTCAGTACTCAGGGTGCTGCGTGCTCATTACTCAGGGTGCTGGGTGCTCAGTGCTCGGGGTGCTGGGTGCTCAGTACGCAGGGTGCTGGGTGCTCAGTGCTCAGGGTGCTCGGTGCTCAGTACTCATGGTGCTGGGTGCTCATTCTCAGGGTGCTGGGTGCTCAGTACTCAGGTTGCTCAGTAATCTGGGTGCTCGGTGCTCAGTACTCATGGTGCTGGCTGCTCAGTACTCAGGGTGCTTGGTGCTCAGTTCTCAGGGTGCTCGGTGCTCAGTGTTTGGTGTGCTGGGTGCTCAGTGCTCGGGGTGCTGGGTGCTCAGTACTCAGGGTGCTGGGTGCTCAGTGCTCGGGGTGCTCGGTGCTCAGTACGCTGGGTGCTCAGTATTCAGGGTGCTGGGTGCTCAGTACTCAGGGTGCTGGGTGCTCAGTGCTCAGGGTGCTGGGTGCTCAGTGCTCGGGGTGCTCAGTGCTAAGTACTCAGGGTGCTGGGTGCTCAGTACTCAGGGTGCTGGGTGCTCAATACTCAGAGTGCTGGGTGCTCAGTGCTCGTAGTGCTGGGTGCTCTGTGCTCAGGGTGCTCAGTGCTCAGTACTCAGGGTGCTGCGTGCTCATTACTCAGGGTGCTGGGTGCTCAGTGCTCGGGGTGCTGGGTGCTCAGTACGCAGGGTGCTGGGTGCTCAGTGCTCAGGGTGCTCGGTGCTCAGTACTCATGGTGCTGGGTGCTCATTCTCAGGGTGCTGGGTGCTCAGTACTCAGGTTGCTCAGTACTCTGGGTGCTCGGTGCTCAGTACTCATGGTGCTGGCTGCTCAGTACTCAGGGTGCTTGGTGCTCAGTTCTCAGGGTGCTCGGTGCTCAGTGTTTGGTGTGCTGGGTGCTCAGTACTCAGGGTGCTGGGTGCTCAGTGCTCATGGTGCTCGGTGCTCAGTGCTCTGGGTGCTGGGTGCTCAGTACTCAGTGCTCAGGATGCTGGGTGCTCAGTGCTCAGGGTGCTGGGTGCTCAGTGCTCAGGGAGCTCAGTGCTCAGTGCTCAGTACTTAGGGTGCTGGGTGCTCAGTACTCAGGGTGCTGGGTGCTCAGTGCTCGGGGTGCCCGGTGCTCAGTGCTCGGGGTGCTCGGTGCTCAGTACTCAGGGTGCTGGGTGCTCAGTACTCACGGTGCTGGGTGCTCAGTGCTCGGGGTGCTGGGTGCTCAGTGCTCGGGTTGCTGGGTGCTCAGTGCTCGGGGTGCTGGGTGCTCAGTACTCAGGGTGCTCAGCGCTCAGTACTCAGGGTGCTGGGTGCTCAGTGCTCGGGGTGCTCGTTGCTCAGTACGTTGGGTGCTCAGTGCTCAGGGTGCTGGCTGCTCAGTGCTCAGGGTGCTGGGTGCTCAGTGCTCAGGGTGCTTGATGCTCAGTACTCATGGTGCTGGGTGCTCAGTGCTCAGGGTGCTGGGTGCTCAGTGCTCAGGGTGCTGGGTGCTCAGTACTCAGGGTGCTGGGTGCTCAGTACTCGGGGTGCTGGGTGCTCAGTGCTCAGCGTGCTGGGTGCTCAGTACTCAGGGTGCTCGGTGCTCAGTGCTTGGGGTGCTGGGTGCTCAGTACTCAGGGTGCTGGGTGCTCAGTTCTCAGGGTGCTGCGTGCTCAGTGCTCAGGGTGATGGGTGCTCAGTACTCAGTGCTCAGGATGCTCCGTGCTCAGTGCTCGGGCCGCTGGGTGCTCAGTGCTCAGGGTGCTGGGTGCTCAGTACTCAGGGTGCTGGGTTCTCAGTACTCAGGGTGCTGGGTGCACAGTGCTAGGGGTGCTGGGTGCTCAGTGCTCGGGGTCTGGGTGCTCAGTACTCAGGGTGCTGGGTGCTCAGTACTCAGGGTGCTGGGTGCTCAGTGCTCAGGGTGCTGGGTGCTCAGTGCTCTGGGTGCTGGGTGCTCAGTGCTCAGGGTGCTGGGTGCTCAGTGCTCAGGGTGCTGGGTGCTCAGTGCTCGGGGTGCTGGGTGCTGAGTGCTCAGGGTGCTGGGTGCTCAGTGCTCGGGGTGCTCGGTGCTCAGTACACAGGGTGCTAGGTGCTCAGTGCTCGGGGTGCTGGGTGCTCAGTGCTCAGTACTCAGGGTGCTGGGTGCTCAGTGCTCTGGGTGCTGGGTGCTCAGTACTCAGGGTGCTGGGTGCTCAGTGCTCAGGGTGCTGGGTGCTCAGTGCTCAGGGTGCTGGGTGCTCAGTGATCGGGGTGCTGGGTGCTCAGTACTCAGGGTGCTCAGTGCTCGGGGAGCTCAGTGCTCAGTACTCAGGGTGCTGGGTGCTCAGTACACAGTGCTCGGGGTCCTGGGTGCTCCGTGCTCGGGGTGCTGGGTGCTCAGTGCTCTGGGTGCTTAGTGCTCAGTACTCAGGGTGCTGGGTGCTCAGTACTCAGGGTGCTCAGTGCTCGGGGTGCTGGGTGCTCAGTGCTCAGGGTGATCGGTGCTCAGTACTCAGGATGCTGGGTGCTCAGTACTCAGGGTGCTGGGTGCTCAGTACTCAGGGTGCTGGTTGCTCAGTCCTCAGGGTGCTCAGTGCTCAGGGTGCTGGGTGATCAGTGCTCGGGGTGTTCGGTGCTCAGTACTCAGGGTGCTGAGTGCCCAGTACTCAGGGTGCTGGGTGCTCAGTACTCAGGGTGCTCATTGCTCAGGGTGCTGGGTGCTCAGTACTCAGGGTGCTGGGTGCTCAGTCCTCAGGGTGCTGGGTGCTCAGTACGTTGGGTGCTCAGTACTCAGGGTGCTCGGTGCTCAGTACTCGGGGTGCTGGGTGCTCATTAATCAGGGTGCTGGGTGCTCAGTACTCAGGGTGCTCAGTGCTTGGGGTGCAGGGTGCTCAGTACTCAGGGTGCTCTGTGCTTGGGGTGCTGGGCGCTCAGTACTCAGGGTGCTGGGTGCTCAGTGCTCAGGGTGTTGGGTGCTCAGTACTCAGGGTGCTGGGTGCTCAGTACTCAGGGTGCTGGGTGCTCAGTGCTCGGGGTGCTGGGTGCTCAGTGCTCGGGGTGCTGGGTGCTCAGTGCTCGGGGTGCTCGGTGCTCAGTGCTCGGGGTGCTGGGTGCTCAGTGCTCAGTACTCAGGGTGCTGGGTGCTCAGTGCTCAGGTTGCTGGGTGCTCGGTGCTCAGTACGCTGGGTGCTCAGTACTCAGGGTGCTGGATGCTCAGTACTCAGGGTGCTCGGTGCTCAGTTCTCAGGGTGCTGGGTGCTCAGTGCTCGGGGTGCTGGGTGCTCAGTACTCAGGGTGCTGGGTGCTCAGTGCTCGGGGTGCTCGGTGCTCAGTACGCTGGGTGCTCAGTATTCAGGGTGCTGGGTGCTCAGTACTCAGGGTGCTGGGTGCTCAGTGCTCAGGGTGCTGGGTGCTCAGTGCTCGGGGTGCTCAGTGCTAAGTACTCAGGGTGCTGGGTGCTCAGTACTCAGGGTGCTGGGTGCTCAGTACTCAGAGTGCTGGGTGCTCAGTGCTCGTAGTGCTGGGTGCTCAGTGCTCAGGGTGCTCAGTGCTCAGTACTCAGGGTGCTGGGTGCTCATTACTCAGGGTGCTGGGTGCTCAGTGCTCGGGGTGCTGGGTGCTCAGTACTCAGGGTGCTGGGTGCTCAGTGCTCAGGGTGCTCGGTGCTCAGTACTCATGTTGCTGGGTGCTCATTCTCAGGGTGCTGGGTGCTCAGTACTCAGGTTGCTCAGTACTCTGGGTGCTCGGTGCTCAGTACTCATGGTGCTGGCTGCTCAGTACTCAGGGTGCTCGGTGCTCAGTTCTCAGGGTGCTCGGTGCTCAGTGTTTGGTGTGCTGGGTGCTCAGTACTCAGGGTGCTGGGTGCTCAGTGCTCATGGTGCTCGGTGCTCAGTGCTCTGGGTGCTGGGTGCTCAGTACTCAGTGCTCAGGATGCTGGGTGCTCAGTGCTCAGGGTGCTGGGTGCTCAGTGCTCAGGGAGCTCAGTGCTCAGTGCTCAGTACTTAGGGTGCTGGGTGCTCAGTACTCAGGGTGTTGGGTGCTCAGTGCTCGGGGTGCCCGGTGCTCAGTGCTCTGGGTGCTCGGTGCTCAGTACTCAGGGTGCTGGGTGCTCAGTACTCACGGTGCTGGGTGCTCAGTGCTCGGGGTGCTGGGTGCTCAGTGCTCGGGGTGCTGGGTGCTCAGTGCTCGGGGTGCTGGGTGCTCAGTACTCAGGGTGCTCAGCGCTCAGTACTCAGGGTGCTGGGTGCTCAGTGCTCGGGGTGCTCGTTGCTCAGTACGTTGGGTGCTCAGTGCTCAGGGTGCTGGGTGCTCAGTGCTCAGGGTGCTTGATGCTCAGTACTCAGGGTGCTGGGTGCTCAGTGCTCAGGGTGCTGGGTGCTCAGTGCTCAGGGTGCTGGGTGCTCAGTGCTCAGGGTGCTGGGTGCTCAGTACTCAGGGTGCTGGGTGCTCAGTACTCGGGGTGCTGGGTGCTCAGTGCTCAGCGTGCTGGGTGCTCAGTACTCAGGGTGCTCGGTGCTCAGTGCTTGGGGTGCTGGGTGCTCAGTACTCAGGGTGCTGGGTGCTCAGTTCTCAGGGTGCTGCGTGCTCAGTGCTCAGGGTGATGGGTGCTCAGTACTCAGTGCTCAGGATGCTGGGTGCTCAGTGCTCGGGCCGCTGGGTGCTCAGTGCTCAGTGTGCTGGGTGCTCAGTACTCAGGGTGCTGGGTTCTCAGTACTCAGGGTGCTGGGTGCACAGTGCTAGGGGTGCTGGGTGCTCAGTGCTCGGGGTCTGGGTGCTCAGTACTCAGGGTGCTGGGTGCTCAGTACTCAGGGTGCTGGGTGCTCAGTGCTCAGGGTGCTGGGTGCTCAGTGCTCTGGGTGCTGGGTGCTCAGTGCTCAGGGTGCTGGGTGCTCAGTGCTCAGGGTGCTGGGTGCTCAGTGCTCAGGGTGCTGGGTGCTGAGTGCTCAGGGTGCTGGGTGCTCAGTGCTCGGGGTGCTCGGTGCTCAGTACACAGGGTGCTAGGTGCTCAGTGCTCGGGGTGCTGGGTGCTCAGTGCTCAGTACTCAGGGTGCTGGGTGCTCAGTGCTCGGGGTGCTGGGTGCTCAGTACTCAGGGTGCTGGGTGCTCAGTGCTCAGGGTGCTGGGTGCTCAGTGCTCAGGGTGCTGGGTGCTCAGTGATCGGGGTGCTGGGTGCTCAGTACTCAGGGTGCTCAGTGCTCGGGGAGCTCGGTGCTCAGTACTCAGGGTGCTGGGTGCTCAGTACTCAGTGCTCGGGGTCCTGGGTGCTCCGTGCTCGGGGTGCTGGGTGCTCAGTGCTCTGGGTGCTTAGTGCTCAGTACTCAGGGTGCTGGGCGCTCAGTACTCAGGGTGCTCAGTGCTCGGGGTGCTGGGTGCTCAGTACTCAGGGTGCTGGGTGCTCAGTACTCAGGGTGCTCAGTGCTCGGGGTGCTGGGTGCTCAGTGCTCAGGGTGATCGGTGCTCAGTACTCAGGATGCTGGGTGCTCAGTACTCAGGGTGCTGGGTGCTCAGTACTCAGGGTGCTGGTTGCTCAGTCCTCAGGGTGCTCAGTGCTCAGGGTGCTGGGTGATCAGTGCTCGGGGTGCTCGGTGCTCAGTACTCAGGGTGCTGAGTGCCCAGTACTCAGGGTGCTGGGTGCTCAGTACTCAGGGTGCTCATTGCTCAGGGTACTGGTTGCTCAGTACTCAGGGTGCTGGGTGCTCAGTGCTCAGGGTGCTCGGTGCTCAGTACGTTGGGTGCTCAGTACTCAGGGTGCTCGGTGCTCAGTACTCGGGGTGCTGGGTGCTCATTAATCAGGGTGCTGGGTGCTCAGTACTCAGGGTGCTCAGTGCTTGGGGTGCAGGGTGCTCAGTACTCAGGGTGCTCTGTGCTTGGGGTGCTGGGTGCTCAGTACTCAGGGTGCTGGGTGCTCAGTGCTCAGGGTGTTGGGTGCTCAGTACTCAGGGTGCTGGGTGCTCAGTACTCAGGGTGCTGGGTGCTCAGTGCTCGGGGTGCTGGGTGCTCAGTGCTCGGGGTGCTGGGTGCTCAGTGCTCGGGGTGCTGGGTGCTCAGTGCTCAGGGTGCTGGGTGCTCAGTGCTCGGGGTGCTGGGTGCTCAGTGCTCGGGGTGCTTGGTGCTCAGTGCTCGGGGTGCTGGGTTCTCAGTGCTCAGTGTGCTGGGTGCTCGGTGCTCGGGGTGCTGGGTGCTTAGTGCTCGGGGTGCCCGGTGCTCAGTACTCGGGGTTCTGGGTGCTCAGTGCTCAGGGTACTCGGTGCTCAGTACGTTGGGTGCTCAGTACTCAGGGTGCTGGGTGCTCAGTGCTCAGGGTGCTAGGTGCTCAGTGCTCAGGGTGCTGGGTGCTCAGTGCTCAGGGTGCTGGGTGCTCAGTGCTCAGGGTGCTGGGTGCTCGGTGCTCTGGGTGCTGGGTGCTTAGTGCTCGGGGTGCCCAGTGCTCAGTACTCGGGGTGCTCAGTGCTCAGTACTCAGGGTGCTGGGTGCTCAGTGCTCAGGGTGCTGGGTGCTCAGTACTCAGGGTGCTGGGTGCTCGGTGCTCAGTACGCAGTGTGCTCAGTACTCAGGGTGCTGGGTGCTCAGTACTCAGGGTGCTCGGTGCTCAGTGCTCAGGGTGCTAGGTGCTCGGTGCTCGGGGTGCTTGGTGCTTAGTGCTCGGGTTGCTGGGTGCTCAGTACTCAGGGTGCTGGGTGCTAAGTGCTCAGTACTCAGGGTGCTGGGTGCTCAGTGCTCAGGGTTCTGGGTGCTCAGTGCTCAGGGTGCTGGGTGCTCGGAGCTCTGGGTGCTGGGTGCTTAGTGCTCGGGTTGCTGGGTGCTCAGTACTCAGGGTGCTGGGTGCTCAGTGCTCGGGGTGCTGGGTGCTCAGTGCTCAGTACTCAGGGTGCTGGGTGCTCAGTGCTCTGGGTGCTGGGTGCTCAGTACTCAGGGTGCTGGGTGCTCAGTGCTCAGGGTGCTGGGTGCTCAGTACTCAGGGTGCTGGGTGCTCAGTGCTCAGGGTGCTGGGTGCTCAGTGCTCAGGGTGCTGGGTGCTCAGTGCTCAGGGTGCTGGGTGCTCGGTGCTCTGGGTGCTGGGTGCTTAGTGCTCGGGGTGCCCGGTGCTCAGTACTCGGCGTGCTCAGTGCTCAGTACTCAGGGTGGTGGGTGCTCAGTGCTCAGGGTGCTGGGTGCTCAGTACTCAGGGTGCTGGGTGCTCGGTGCTCAGTACGCTGGGTGCTCAGTACTCAGGGTGCTGGGTGCTCAGTACTCAGGATGCTCGGTGCTCAGTACTCAGGGTGCTGGGTGCTCAGTGCTCGGGGTGCTGGGTGCTCAGTACTCAGGGTGCTGGGTGCTCAGTGCTCGGGGTGCTCGGTGCTCAGTACGCTGGGTGCTCAGTACTCAGGGTGCTGGGTGCTCAGTACTCAGGGTGCTGGGTGCTTAGTACTCATGGTGCTGGGTGCTCAGTGCTCGGGGTGCTGGGTGCTCAGTGCTCAGTACTCAGGGTGCTGGGTGCTCAGTGCTCAGGTTGCTGGGTGCTCGGTGCTCAGTACGCTGGGTGCCCAGTACTCAGGGTGCTGGGTGCTCAGTACTCAGGGTGCTCGGTGCTCAGTACTCAGGGTGCTGGGTGCTCAGTGCTCGGGGTGCTGGGTGCTCAGTACTCAGGGTGCTGGGTGCTCAGTGCTCGGGGTGCTCGGTGCTCAGTACGCTGGGTGCTCAGTATTCAGGGTGCTGGGTGCTCAGTACTCAGGGTGCTGGGTGCTCAGTGCTCAGGGTGCTGGGTGCTCAGTGCTCGGGGTGCTCAGTGCTAAGTACTCAGGGTGCTGGGTGCTCAGTACTCAGGGTGCTGGGTGCTCAATACTCAGAGTGCTGGGTGCTCAGTGCTCGTAGTGCTGGGTGCTCTGTGCTCAGGGTGCTCAGTGCTCAGTACTCAGGGTGCTGCGTGCTCATTACTCAGGGTGCTGGGTGCTCAGTGCTCGGGGTGCTGGGTGCTCAGTACGCAGGGTGCTGGGTGCTCAGTGCTCAGGGTGCTCGGTGCTCAGTACTCATGGTGCTGGGTGCTCATTCTCAGGGTGCTGGGTGCTCAGTACTCAGGTTGCTCAGTACTCTGGGTGCTCGGTGCTCAGTACTCATGGTGCTGGCTGCTCAGTACTCAGGGTGCTTGGTGCTCAGTTCTCAGGGTGCTCGGTGCTCAGTGTTTGGTGTGCTGGGTGCTCAGTACTCAGGGTGCTGGGTGCTCAGTGCTCATGGTGCTCGGTGCTCAGTGCTCTGGGTGCTGGGTGCTCAGTACTCAGTGCTCAGGATGCTGGGTGCTCAGTGCTCAGGGTGCTGGGTGCTCAGTGCTCAGGGAGCTCAGTGCTCAGTGCTCAGTACTTAGGGTGCTGGGTGCTCAGTACTCAGGGTGCTGGGTGCTCAGTGCTCGGGGTGCCCGGTGCTCAGTGCTCGGGGTGCTCGGTGCTCAGTACTCAGGGTGCTGGGTGCTCAGTACTCACGGTGCTGGGTGCTCAGTGCTCGGGGTGCTGGGTGCTCAGTGCTCGGGTTGCTGGGTGCTCAGTGCTCGGGGTGCTGGGTGCTCAGTACTCAGGGTGCTCAGCGCTCAGTACTCAGGGTGCTGGGTGCTCAGTGCTCGGGGTGCTCGTTGCTCAGTACGTTGGGTGCTCAGTGCTCAGGGTGCTGGCTGCTCAGTGCTCAGGGTGCTGGGTGCTCAGTGCTCAGGGTGCTTGATGCTCAGTACTCAGGGTGCTGGGTGCTCAGTGCTCAGGGTGCTGGGTGCTCAGTGCTCAGGGTGCTGGGTGCTCAGTACTCAGGGTGCTGGGTGCTCAGTACTCGGGGTGCTGGGTGCTCAGTGCTCAGCGTGCTGGGTGCTCAGTACTCAGGGTGCTCGGTGCTCAGTGCTTGGGGTGCTGGGTGCTCAGTACTCAGGGTGCTGGGTGCTCAGTTCTCAGGGTGCTGCGTGCTCAGTGCTCAGGGTGATGGGTGCTCAGTACTCAGTGCTCAGGATGCTCCGTGCTCAGTGCTCGGGCCGCTGGGTGCTCAGTGCTCAGGGTGCTGGGTGCTCAGTACTCAGGGTGCTGGGTTCTCAGTACTCAGGGTGCTGGGTGCACAGTGCTAGGGGTGCTGGGTGCTCAGTGCTCGGGGTCTGGGTGCTCAGTACTCAGGGTGCTGGGTGCTCAGTACTCAGGGTGCTGGGTGCTCAGTGCTCAGGGTGCTGGGTGCTCAGTGCTCTGGGTGCTGGGTGCTCAGTGCTCAGGGTGCTGGGTGCTCAGTGCTCAGGGTGCTGGGTGCTCAGTGCTCGGGGTGCTGGGTGCTGAGTGCTCAGGGTGCTGGGTGCTCAGTGCTCGGGGTGCTCGGTGCTCAGTACACAGGGTGCTAGGTGCTCAGTGCTCGGGGTGCTGGGTGCTCAGTGCTCAGTACTCAGGGTGCTGGGTGCTCAGTGCTCTGGGTGCTGGGTGCTCAGTACTCAGGGTGCTGGGTGCTCAGTGCTCAGGGTGCTGGGTGCTCAGTGCTCAGGGTGCTGGGTGCTCAGTGATCGGGGTGCTGGGTGCTCAGTACTCAGGGTGCTCAGTGCTCGGGGAGCTCGGTGCTCAGTACTCAGGGTGCTGGGTGCTCAGTACACAGTGCTCGGGGTCCTGGGTGCTCCGTGCTCGGGGTGCTGGGTGCTCAGTGCTCTGGGTGCTTAGTGCTCAGTACTCAGGGTGCTGGGTGCTCAGTACTCAGGGTGCTCAGTGCTCGGGGTGCTGGGTGCTCAGTGCTCAGGGTGATCGGTGCTCAGTACTCAGTATGCTGGGTGCTCAGTACTCAGGGTGCTGGGTGCTCAGTACTCAGGGTGCTGGTTGCTCAGTCCTCAGGGTGCTCAGTGCTCAGGGGGCTGGGTGATCAGTGCTCTGGGTGTTCGGTGCTCAGTACTCAGGGTGCTGAGTGCCCAGTACTCAGGGTGCTGGGTGCTCAGTACTCAGGGTGCTCATTGCTCAGGGTGCTGGGTGCTCAGTACTCAGGGTGCTGGGTGCTCAGTCCTCAGGGTGCTGGGTGCTCAGTACGTTGGGTGCTCAGTACTCAGGGTGCTCGGTGCTCAGTACTCGGGGTGCTGGGTGCTCATTAATCAGGGTGCTGGGTGCTCAGTACTCAGGGTGCTCAGTGCTTGGGGTGCAGGGTGCTCAGTACTCAGGGTGCTCTGTGCTTGGGGTGCTGGGCGCTCAGTACTCAGGGTGCTGGGTGCTCAGTGCTCAGGGTGTTGGGTGCTCAGTACTCAGGGTGCTGGGTGCTCAGTACTCAGGGTGCTGGGTGCTCAGTGCTCGGGGTGCTGGGTGCTCAGTGCTCGGGGTGCTGGGTGCTCAGTGCTCGGGGTGCTCGGTGCTCAGTGCTCGGGGTGCTGGGTGCTCAGTGCTCAGTACTCAGGGTGCTGGGTGCTCAGTGCTCAGGTTGCTGGGTGCTCGGTGCTCAGTACGCTGGGTGCTCAGTACTCAGGGTGCTGGATGCTCAGTACTCAGGGTGCTCGGTGCTCAGTTCTCAGGGTGCTGGGTGCTCAGTGCTCGGGGTGCTGGGTGCTCAGTACTCAGGGTGCTGGGTGCTCAGTGCTCGGGGTGCTCGGTGCTCAGTACGCTGGGTGCTCAGTATTCAGGGTGCTGGGTGCTCAGTACTCAGGGTGCTGGGTGCTCAGTGCTCAGGGTGCTGGGTGCTCAGTGCTCGGGGTGCTCAGTGCTAAGTACTCAGGGTGCTGGGTGCTCAGTACTCAGGGTGCTGGGTGCTCAGTATTCAGAGTGCTGGGTGCTCAGTGCTCGTAGTGCTGGGTGCTCAGTGCTCAGGGTGCTCGGTGCTCAGTACTCATGTTGCTGGGTGCTCATTCTCAGGGTGCTGGGTGCTCAGTACTCAGGTTGCTCAGTACTCTGGGTGCTCGGTGCTCAGTACTCATGGTGCTGGCTGCTCAGTACTCAGGGTGCTCGGTGCTCAGTTCTCAGGGTGCTCGGTGCTCAGTGTTTGGTGTGCTGGGTGCTCAGTACTCAGGGTGCTGGGTGCTCAGTGCTCATGGTGCTCGGTGCTCAGTGCTCTGGGTGCTGGGTGCTCAGTACTCAGTGCTCAGGATGCTGGGTGCTCAGTGCTCAGGGTGCTGGGTGCTCAGTGCTCAGGGAGCTCAGTGCTCAGTGCTCAGTACTTAGGGTGCTGGGTGCTCAGTACTCAGGGTGTTGGGTGCTCAGTGCTCGGGGTGCCCGGTGCTCAGTGCTCTGGGTGCTCGGTGCTCAGTACTCAGGGTGCTGGGTGCTCAGTACTCACGGTGCTGGGTGCTCAGTGCTCGGGGTGCTGGGTGCTCAGTGCTCGGGGTGCTGGGTGCTCAGTGCTCGGGGTGCTGGGTGCTCAGTACTCAGGGTGCTCAGCGCTCAGTACTCAGGGTGCTGGGTGCTCAGTGCTCGGGGTGCTCGTTGCTCAGTACGTTGGGTGCTCAGTGCTCAGGGTGCTGGGTGCTCAGTGCTCAGGGTGCTTGATGCTCAGTACTCAGGGTGCTGGGTGCTCAGTGCTCAGGGTGCTGGGTGCTCAGTGCTCAGGGTGCTGGGTGCTCAGTGCTCAGGGTGCTGGGTGCTCAGTACTCAGGGTGCTGGGTGCTCAGTACTCGGGGTGCTGGGTGCTCAGTGCTCAGCGTGCTGGGTGCTCAGTACTCAGGGTGCTCGGTGCTCAGTGCTTGGGGTGCTGGGTGCTCAGTACTCAGGGTGCTGGGTGCTCAGTTCTCAGGGTGCTGCGTGCTCAGTGCTCAGGGTGATGGGTGCTCAGTACTCAGTGCTCAGGATGCTGGGTGCTCAGTGCTCGGGCCGCTGGGTGCTCAGTGCTCAGTGTGCTGGGTGCTCAGTACTCAGGGTGCTGGGTTCTCAGTACTCAGGGTGCTGGGTGCACAGTGCTAGGGGTGCTGGGTGCTCAGTGCTCGGGGTCTGGGTGCTCAGTACTCAGGGTGCTGGGTGCTCAGTACTCAGGGTGCTGGGTGCTCAGTGCTCAGGGTGCTGGGTGCTCAGTGCTCTGGGTGCTGGGTGCTCAGTGCTCAGGGTGCTGGGTGCTCAGTGCTCAGGGTGCTGGGTGCTCAGTGCTCAGGGTGCTGGGTGCTGAGTGCTCAGGGTGCTGGGTGCTCAGTGCTCGGGGTGCTCGGTGCTCAGTACACAGGGTGCTAGGTGCTCAGTGCTCGGGGTGCTGGGTGCTCAGTGCTCAGTACTCAGGGTGCTGGGTGCTCAGTGCTCGGGGTGCTGGGTGCTCAGTACTCAGGGTGCTGGGTGCTCAGTGCTCAGGGTGCTGGGTGCTCAGTGCTCAGGGTGCTGGGTGCTCAGTGATCGGGGTGCTGGGTGCTCAGTACTCAGGGTGCTGGGTGCTCAGTACTCAGGGTGCTCAGTGCTCGGGGTGCTGGGTGCTCAGTACTCAGGGTGCTGGGTGCTCAGTACTCAGTGCTCGGGGTCCTGGGTGCTCCGTGCTCGGGGTGCTGGGTGCTCAGTGCTCTGGGTGCTTAGTGCTCAGTACTCAGGGTGCTGGGTGCTCAGTACTCAGGGTGCTCAGTGCTCGGGGTGCTGGGTGCTCAGTACTCAGGGTGCTGGGTGCTCAGTACTCAGGGTGCTCAGTGCTCGGGGTGCTGGGTGCTCAGTGCTCAGGGTGATCGGTGCTCAGTACTCAGGATGCTGGGTGCTCAGTACTCAGGGTGCTGGGTGCTCAGTACTCAGGGTGCTGGGTGCTCAGTGCTCGGGGTGCTGGGTGCTCAGTACTCAGGGTGCTGGGTGCTCAGTGCTCAGGGTGCTGGTTGCTCAGTCCTCAGTGTGCTCAGTGCTCAGGGTGCTGGTTGCTCAGTCCTCAGGGTGCTCAGTGCTCAGGGTGCTGGGTGATCAGTGCTCGGGGTGTTCGGTGCTCAGTACTCAGGGTGCTGAGTGCCCAGTACTCAGGGTGCTGGGTGCTCAGTACTCAGGGTGCTCATTGCTCAGGGTGCTGGGTGCTCAGTACTCAGGGTGCTGGGTGCTCAGTCCTCAGGGTGCTGGGTGCTCAGTACGTTGGGTGCTCAGTACTCAGGGTGCTCGGTGCTCAGTACTCGGGGTGCTGGGTGCTCATTAATCAGGGTGCTGGGTGCTCAGTACTCAGGGTGCTCAGTGCTTGGGGTGCAGGGTGCTCAGTACTCAGGGTGCTCTGTGCTTGGGGTGCTGGGCGCTCAGTACTCAGGGTGCTGGGTGCTCAGTGCTCAGGGTGTTGGGTGCTCAGTACTCAGGGTGCTGGGTGCTCAGTACTCAGGGTGCTGGGTGCTCAGTGCTCGGGGTGCTGGGTGCTCAGTGCTCGGGGTGCTGGGTGCTCAGTGCTCGGGGTGCTCGGTGCTCAGTGCTCGGGGTGCTGGGTGCTCAGTGCTCAGTACTCAGGGTGCTGGGTGCTCAGTGCTCAGGTTGCTGGGTGCTCGGTGCTCAGTACGCTGGGTGCTCAGTACTCAGGGTGCTGGATGCTCAGTACTCAGGGTGCTCGGTGCTCAGTTCTCAGGGTGCTGGGTGCTCAGTGCTCGGGGTGCTGGGTGCTCAGTACTCAGGGTGCTGGGTGCTCAGTGCTCGGGGTGCTCGGTGCTCAGTACGCTGGGTGCTCAGTATTCAGGGTGCTGGGTGCTCAGTACTCAGGGTGCTTGGTGCTCAGTGCTCAGGGTGCTGGGTGCTCAGTGCTCGGGGTGCTCAGTGCTAAGTACTCAGGGTGCTGGGTGCTCAGTACTCAGGGTGCTGGGTGCTCAGTACTCAGAGTGCTGGGTGCTCAGTGCTCGTAGTGCTGGGTGCTCAGTGCTCAGGGTGCTCAGTGCTCAGTACTCAGGGTGCTGGGTGCTCATTACTCAGGGTGCTGGGTGCTCAGTGCTCGGGGTGCTGGGTGCTCAGTACTCAGGGTGCTGGGTGCTCAGTGCTCAGGGTGCTCGGTGCTCAGTACTCATGTTGCTGGGTGCTCATTCTCAGGGTGCTGGGTGCTCAGTACTCAGGTTGCTCAGTACTCTGGGTGCTCGGTGCTCAGTACTCATGGTGCTGGCTGCTCAGTACTCAGGGTGCTCGGTGCTCAGTTCTCAGGGTGCTCGGTGCTCAGTGTTTGGTGTGCTGGGTGCTCAGTACTCAGGGTGCTGGGTGCTCAGTGCTCATGGTGCTCGGTGCTCAGTGCTCTGGGTGCTGGGTGCTCAGTACTCAGTGCTCAGGATGCTGGGTGCTCAGTGCTCAGGGTGCTGGGTGCTCAGTGCTCAGGGAGCTCAGTGCTCAGTGCTCAGTACTTAGGGTGCTGGGTGCTCAGTACTCAGGGTGTTGGGTGCTCAGTGCTCGGGGTGCCCGGTGCTCAGTGCTCTGGGTGCTCGGTGCTCAGTACTCAGGGTGCTGGGTGCTCAGTACTCACGGTGCTGGGTGCTCAGTGCTCGGGGTGCTGGGTGCTCAGTGCTCGGGGTGCTGGGTGCTCAGTGCTCGGGGTGCTGGGTGCTCAGTACTCAGGGTGCTCAGCGCTCAGTACTCAGGGTGCTGGGTGCTCAGTGCTCGGGGTGCTCGTTGCTCAGTACGTTGGGTGCTCAGTGCTCAGGGTGCTGGGTGCTCAGTGCTCAGGGTGCTTGATGCTCAGTACTCAGGGTGCTGGGTGCTCAGTGCTCAGGGTGCTGGGTGCTCAGTGCTCAGGGTGCTGGGTGCTCAGTGCTCAGGGTGCTGGGTGCTCAGTACTCAGGGTGCTGGGTGCTCAGTACTCGGGGTGCTGGGTGCTCAGTGCTCAGCGTGCTGGGTGCTCAGTACTCAGGGTGCTCGGTGCTCAGTGCTTGGGGTGCTGGGTGCTCAGTACTCAGGGTGCTGGGTGCTCAGTTCTCAGGGTGCTGCGTGCTCAGTGCTCAGGGTGATGGGTGCTCAGTACTCAGTGCTCAGGATGCTGGGTGCTCAGTGCTCGGGCCGCTGGGTGCTCAGTGCTCAGTGTGCTGGGTGCTCAGTACTCAGGGTGCTGGGTTCTCAGTACTCAGGGTGCTGGGTGCACAGTGCTAGGGGTGCTGGGTGCTCAGTGCTCGGGGTCTGGGTGCTCAGTACTCAGGGTGCTGGGTGCTCAGTACTCAGGGTGCTGGGTGCTCAGTGCTCAGGGTGCTGGGTGCTCAGTGCTCTGGGTGCTGGGTGCTCAGTGCTCAGGGTGCTGGGTGCTCAGTGCTCAGGGTGCTGGGTGCTCAGTGCTCAGGGTGCTGGGTGCTGAGTGCTCAGGGTGCTGGGTGCTCAGTGCTCGGGGTGCTCGGTGCTCAGTACACAGGGTGCTAGGTGCTCAGTGCTCGGGGTGCTGGGTGCTCAGTGCTCAGTACTCAGGGTGCTGGGTGCTCAGTGCTCGGGGTGCTGGGTGCTCAGTACTCAGGGTGCTGGGTGCTCAGTGCTCAGGGTGCTGGGTGCTCAGTGCTCAGGGTGCTGGGTGCTCAGTGATCGGGGTGCTGGGTGCTCAGTACTCAGGGTGCTCAGTGCTCGGGGAGCTCGGTGCTCAGTACTCAGGGTGCTGGGTGCTCAGTACTCAGTGCTCGGGGTCCTGGGTGCTCCGTGCTCGGGGTGCTGGGTGCTCAGTGCTCTGGGTGCTTAGTGCTCAGTACTCAGGGTGCTGGGTGCTCAGTACTCAGGGTGCTCAGTGCTCGGGGTGCTGGGTGCTCAGTACTCAGGGTGCTGGGTGCTCAGTACTCAGGGTGCTCAGTGCTCGGGGTGCTGGGTGCTCAGTGCTCAGGGTGATCGGTGCTCAGTACTCAGGATGCTGGGTGCTCAGTACTCAGGGTGCTGGGTGCTCAGTACTCAGGGTGCTGGTTGCTCAGTCCTCAGGGTGCTCAGTGCTCAGGGTGCTGGGTGATCAGTGCTCGGGGTGCTCGGTGCTCAGTACTCAGGGTGCTGAGTGCCCAGTACTCAGGGTGCTGGGTGCTCAGTACTCAGGGTGCTCATTGCTCAGGGTGCTGGTTGCTCAGTACTCAGGGTGCTGGGTGCTCAGTGCTCAGGGTGCTCGGTGCTCAGTACGTTGGGTGCTCAGTACTCAGGGTGCTCGGTGCTCAGTACTCGGGGTGCTGGGTGCTCATTAATCAGGGTGCTGGGTGCTCAGTACTCAGGGTGCTCAGTGCTTGGGGTGCAGGGTGCTCAGTACTCAGGGTGCTCTGTGCTTGGGGTGCTGGGTGCTCAGTACTCAGGGTGCTGGGTGCTCAGTGCTCAGGGTGTTGGGTGCTCAGTACTCAGGGTGCTGGGTGCTCAGTACTCAGGGTGCTGGGTGCTCAGTGCTCGGGGTGCTGGGTGCTCAGTGCTCGGGGTGCTGGGTGCTCAGTGCTCGGGGTGCTGGGTGCTCAGTGCTCAGGGTGCTGGGTGCTCAGTGCTCGGGGTGCTGGGTGCTCAGTGCTCGGGGTGCTTGGTGCTCAGTGCTCGGGGTGCTGGGTTCTCAGTGCTCAGTGTGCTGGGTGCTCGGTGCTCGGGGTGCTGGGTGCTTAGTGCTCGGGGTGCCCGGTGCTCAGTACTCGGGGTTCTGGGTGCTCAGTGCTCAGGGTACTCGGTGCTCAGTACGTTGGGTGCTCAGTACTCAGGGTGCTGGGTGCTCAGTGCTCAGGGTGCTAGGTGCTCAGTGCTCAGGGTGCTGGGTGCTCAGTGCTCAGGGTGCTGGGTGCTCAGTGCTCAGGGTGCTGGGTGCTCGGTGCTCTGGGTGCTGGGTGCTTAGTGCTCGGGGTGCCCGGTGCTCAGTACTCGGGGTGCTCAGTGCTCAGTACTCAGGGTGCTGGGTGCTCAGTGCTCAGGGTGCTGGGTGCTCAGTACTCAGGGTGCTGGGTGCTCGGTGCTCAGTACGCAGTGTGCTCAGTACTCAGGGTGCTGGGTGCTCAGTACTCAGGGTGCTCGGTGCTCAGTGCTCAGGGTGCTAGGTGCTCGGTGCTCGGGGTGCTTGGTGCTTAGTGCTCGGGTTGCTGGGTGCTCAGTACTCAGGGTGCTGGGTTCTAAGTGCTCAGTACTCAGGGTGCTGGGTGCTCAGTGCTCAGGGTTCTGGGTGCTCAGTGCTCAGGGTGCTGGGTGCTCGGAGCTCTGGGTGCTGGGTGCTTAGTGCTCGGGTTGCTGGGTGCTCAGTACTCAGGGTGCTGGGTGCTCAGTGCTCGGGGTGCTGGGTGCTCAGTGCTCAGTACTCAGGGTGCTGGGTGCTCAGTGCTCTGGGTGCTGGGTGCTCAGTACTCAGGGTGCTGGGTGCTCAGTGCTCAGGGTGCTGGGTGCTCAGTGCTCAGGGTGCTGGGTGCTCAGTGATCGGGGTGCTGGGTGCTCAGTACTCAGGGTGCTCAGTGCTCGGGGAGCTCGGTGCTCAGTACTCAGGGTGCTGGGTGCTCAGTACTCAGTGCTCGGGGTCCTGGGTGCTCCATGCTCGGGGTGCTGGGTGCTCAGTGCTCTGGGTGCTTAGTGCTCAGTACTCAGGGTGCTGGGTGCTCAGTACTCAGGGTGCTCAGTGCTCGGGGTGCTGGGTGCTCAGTGCTCAGGGTGATCGGTGCTCAGTACTCAGGATGCTGGGTGCTCAGTACTCAGGGTGCTGGGTGCTCAGTACTCAGGGTGCTGGTTGCTCAGTCCTCAGGGTGCTCAGTGCTCAGGGTGCTGGGTGATCAGTGCTCGGGGTGTTCGGTGCTCAGTACTCAGGGTGCTGAGTGCCCAGTACTCAGGGTGCTGGGTGCTCAGTACTCAGGGTGCTCATTGCTCAGGGTGCTGGGTGCTCAGTACTCAGGGTGCTGGGTGCTCAGTGCTCAGGGTGCTCGGTTCTCAGTACGTTGGGTGCTCAGTACTCAGGGTGCTCGGTGCTCAGTACTCGGGGTACTGGGTGCTCATTAATCAGGGTGCTGGGTGCTCAGTACTCAGGGTGCTCAGTGCTTGGGGTGCAGGGTGCTCAGTACTCAGGGTGCTCTGTGCTTGGGGTGCTGGGCGCTCAGTACTCAGGGTGCTGGGTGCTCAGTGCTCAGGGTGTTGGGTGCTCAGTACTCAGGGTGCTGGGTGCTCAGTACTCAGGGTGCTGGGTGCTCAGTGCTCGGGGTGCTGGGTGCTCAGTGCTCGGGGTGCTGGGTGCTCAGTGCTCGGGGTGCTCGGTGCTCAGTGCTCGGGGTGCTGGGAGCTCAGTGCTCAGTACTCAGGGTGCTGGGTGCTCAGTGCTCAGGTTGCTGGGTGCTCGGTGCTCAGTACGCTGGGTGCTCAGTACTCAGGGTGCTGGATGCTCAGTACTCAGGGTGCTCGGTGCTCAGTACTCAGGGTGCTGGGTGCTCAGTGCTCGGGGTGCTGGGTGCTCAGTACTCAGGGTGCTGGGTGCTCAGTGCTCAGGGTGCTCGGTGCTCAGTACGCTGGGTGCTCAGTATTCAGGGTGCTGGGTGCTCAGTACTCAGGGTGCTGGGTGCTCAGTGCTCAGGGTGCTGGGTGCTCAGTGCTCGGGGTGCTCAGTGCTAAGTACTCAGGGTGCTGGGTGCTCAGTACTCAGGGTGCTGGGTGCTCAGTACTCAGAGTGCTGGGTGCTCAGTGCTCGTAGTGCTGGGTGCTCAGTGCTCAGGGTGCTCAGTGCTCAGTACTCAGGGTGCTGGGTGCTCATTACTCAGGGTGCTGTGTGCTCAGTGCTCGGGGTGCTGGGTGCTCAGTACTCAGGATGCTGGGTGCTCAGTGCTCAGGGTGCTCGGTGCTCAGTACTCATGTTGCTGGGTGCTCATTCTCAGGGTGCTGGGTGCTCAGTACTCAGGTTGCTCAGTACTCTGGGTGCTCGGTGCTCAGTACTCATGGTGCTGGCTGCTCAGTACTCAGGGTGCTCGGTGCTCAGTTCTCAGGGTGCTCGGTGCTCAGTGTTTGGTGTGCTGGGTGCTCAGTACTCAGGGTGCTGGGTGCTCAGTGCTCATGGTGCTCGGTGCTCAGTGCTCTGGGTGCTGGGTGCTCAGTACTCAGTGCTCAGGATGCTGGGTGCTCAGTGCTCAGGGTGCTGGGTGCTCAGTGCTCAGGGAGCTCAGTGCTCAGTGCTCAGTACTTAGGGTGCTGGGTGCTCAGTACTCAGGGTGTTGGGTGCTCAGTGCTCGGGGTGCCCGGTGCTCAGTGCTCGGGGTGCTCGGTGCTCAGTACTCAGGGTGCTGGGTGCTCAGTACTCACGGTGCTGGGTGCTCAGTGCTCGGGGTGCTGGGTGCTCAGTGCTCGGGGTGCTGGGTGCTCAGTGCTCGGGGTGCTGGGTGCTCAGTACTCGGGGTGCTCGTTGCTCAGTACGTTGGGTGCTCAGTGCTCAGGGTGCTGGGTGCTCAGTGCTCAGGGTGCTTGATGCTCAGTACTCAGGGTGCTGGGTGCTCAGTGCTCAGGGTGCTGGGTGCTCAGTGCTCAGGGTGCTGGGTGCTCAGTGCTCAGGGTGCTGGGTGCTCAGTACTCAGGGTGCTGGGTGCTCAGTACTCGGGGTGCTGGGTGCTCAGTGCTCAGCGTGCTGGGTGCTCAGTACTCAGGGTGCTCGGTGCTCAGTGCTTGGGGTGCTGGGTGCTCAGTACTCAGGGTGCTGGGTGCTCAGTTCTCAGGGTGCTGCGTGCTCAGTGCTCAGGGTGATGGGTGCTCAGTACTCAGTGCTCAGGATGCTGGGTGCTCAGTGCTCGGGCCGCTGGGTGCTCAGTGCTCAGGGTGCTGGGTGCTCAGTACTCAGGGTGCTGGGTTCTCAGTACTCAGGGTGCTGGGTGCACAGTGCTAGGGGTGCTGGGTGCTCAGTGCTCGGGGTCTGGGTGCTCAGTACTCAGGGTGCTGGGTGCTCAGTACTCAGGGTGCTGGGTGCTCAGTGCTCAGGGTGCTGGGTGCTCAGTGCTCTGGGTGCTGGGTGCTCAGTGCTCAGGGTGCTGGGTGCTCAGTGCTCAGGGTGCTGGGTGCTCAGTGCTCAGGGTGCTGGGTGCTGAGTGCTCAGGGTGCTGGGTGCTCAGTGCTCGGGGTGCGCGGTGCTCAGTACACAGGGTGCTAGGTGCTCAGTGCTCGGGGTGCTGGGTGCTCAGTGCTCAGTACTCAGGGTGCTGGGTGCTCAGTGCTCGGGGTGCTGGGTGCTCAGTACTCAGGGTGCTGGGTGCTCAGTGCTCAGGGTGCTGGGTGCTCAGTGCTCAGGGTGCTGGGTGCTCAGTGCTCAGGGTGCTGGGTGCTCAGTGCTCGGGGAGCTCGGTGCTCAGTACTCAGGGTGCTGGGTGCTCAGTACTCAGTGCTCGGGGTCCTGGGTGCTCCGTGCTCGGGGTGCTGGGTGCTCAGTGCTCTGGGTGCTTAGTGCTCACTACTCAGGGTGCTGGGTGCTCAGTACTCAGGGTGCTCAGTGCTCGGGGTGCTGGGTGCTCAGTACTCAGGGTGCTGGGTGCTCAGTACTCAGGGTGCTCAGTGCTCGGGGTGCTGGGTGCTCAGTGCTCAGGGTGATCGGTGCTCAGTACTCAGGATGCTGGGTGCTCAGTACTCAGGGTGCTGGGTGCTCAGTACTCAGGGTGCTGGTTGCTCAGTCCTCAGGGTGCTCAGTGCTCAGGGTGCTGGGTGATCAGTGCTCGGGGTGCTCGGTGCTCAGTACTCAGGGTGCTGAGTGCCCAGTACTCAGGGTGCTGGGTGCTCAGTACTCAGGGTGCTCATTGCTCAGGGTGCTGGTTGCTCAGTACTCAGGGTGCTGGGTGCTCAGTGCTCAGGGTGCTCGGTGCTCAGTACGTTGGGTGCTCAGTACTCAGGGTGCTCGGTGCTCAGTACTCGGGGTGCTGGGTGCTCATTAATCAGGGTGCTGGGTGCTCAGTACTCAGGGTGCTCAGTGCTTGGGGTGCAGGGTGCTCAGTACTCAGGGTGCTCTGTGCTTGGGGTGCTGGGTGCTCAGTACTCAGGGTGCTGGGTGCTCAGTGCTCAGGGTGTTGGGTGCTCAGTACTCAGGGTGCTGGGTGCTCAGTACTCAGGGTGCTGGGTGCTCAGTGCTCGGGGTGCTGGGTGCTCAGTGCTCGGGGTGCTGGGTGCTCAGTACTCGGGGTTCTGGGTGCTCAGTTCTCAGGGTACTCGGTGCTCAGTACGTGGGGTGCTCAGTACTCAGGGTGCTGGGTGCTCAGTGCTCAGGGTGCTAGGTGCTCAGTGCTCAGGGTGCTGGGTGCTCAGTGCTCAGGGTGCTGGGTGCTCAGTGCTCAGGGTGCTGGGTGCTCGGTGCTCTGGGTGCTGGGTGCTTAGTGCTCGGGGTGCCCGGTGCTCAGTACTCGGGGTGCTCAGTGCTCAGTGCTCAGGGTGCTGGGTGCTCAGTACTCAGGGTGCTGGGTGCTCGGTGCTCGGGGTGCTTGGTGCTTAGTGCTCGGGTTGCTGGGTGCTCAGTACTCAGGGTGCTGGGTGCTAAGTGCTCAGTACTCAGGGTGCTGGGTGCTCAGTGCTCAGGGTTCTGGGTGCTCAGTGCTCAGGGTGCTGGGTGCTCGGAGCTCTGGGTGCTGGGTGCTTAGTGCTCGGGTTGCTGGGTGCTCAGTACTCAGGGTGCTGGGTGCTCAGTACTCAGGGTGCTGGGTGCTCAGTGCTCAGGGTGCTGGGTGCTCGGTGCTCGGGGTGCAGGGTGCTTAGTGCTCGGGTTGCTGGGTGCTCAGTACTCAGGGTGCTGGGTGCTCAGTGCTCGGGGTGCTCGGTGCTCAGTGCTCAGTACTCAGGGTGCTGTGTGCTCAGTGCTCAGGGTGCTGTGTGTTCAGTTCTCAGGGTGCTGGGTGCTCAGTACTCAGGGTGCTGGGTGCTCAGTACTCAGGGTGCTGGGTGCTCAGTGCTCAGGGTGCTGGGTGCTCGGTGCTCGGGGTGCTGGGTGTTTAGTGCTCGGGTTGCTGGGTGCTCAGTACTCAGGGTGCTGGGTGCTCAGTGCTCGGGGTGCTGGGTGCTCAGTGCTCAGTACTCAGGGTGCTGGGTGCTCAGTGCTCAGGGTGCTGTGTGCTCAGTGCTCAGGGTGCTGGGTACTCAGTGCTCAGGGTGCTGGGTGCTCAGTACTCAGGGTGCTGGGTGCTCAGTACTCAGGGTGCTGGGTGCTCTGTGCTCGGGGTGCTGGGTGCTCAGTGCTCGCGGTGCTGGGTGCTCAGTGCTCAGGGTGCTCGGTGCTCAGTACTCAGGGTGCTGGGTGCTCAGTGCTCGAGGTGCTCAGTACTCAGGGTGCTGTGTGTTCAGTGCTCAGTGTGCTGGGTGCTCAGTACTCAGGGTGCTCGGTGCTTAGTACTCAGGGTGCTGGGTGCTCAGTACTCCGGGTGCTGGGAGCTCAGTGCTCGGGGTTCTCGGTGCTCAGTGCTCAAGGTGCTGGGTGCTCAGTACTCAGCGTGCTCATTGCTCAGGGTGCTGGGTGCTCAGTACTCAGGGTGCTGGGTGCTCAGTGCTCAGGGTGCTCAGTTCTCAGTACGTTGGGTGCTCAGTACTCAGGGTGCTTGGTGCTCAGTACTCGGGGTGCTGGGTGCTCATTAATCAGGGTGATGGGTGCTCAGTAATCAGGGTGCTCAGTGGTTGGGGTTCAGGGTGCTCAGTACTCAGGGTGTTCTGTGCTTGGGGTGCTGGGTGCTCAGTACTCAGGGTGCTGGGTACTCAGTGCTCAGGGTGTTGGGTGCTCAGTACTCAGGGTGCTGGGTGCTCAGTACTCAGGGTGCTGGGTGCTCAGTGATCGGGGTGTTGGGTGCTCAGTGCTCGGGGTGCTGGGTGCTCAGTGCTCGGGGTGCTGGGTGCTCAGTGCTCGGGGTTCTGGGTGCTCAGTGCCCAGGGTGCTGGGTGATCAGTGCTCGGGGTGCTGGGTGCTCAGTGCTCAGGGTGCTGGGTGCTCGGTGCTCGGGGTGCTGGGTGCTTAGTGCTCGTGGTGCCTCGGTGCTCAGTACTCGGGGTTCTGGGTGCTCAGTGCTCAGGGTACTCGGTGCTCAGTACGTTGGGTGTTCAGTACTCAGGGTGCTGGGTGCTCAGTGCTCAGGGTGCTGGGTGCTCAGTGCTCAGGGTGCTGGGTGCTCAGTGCTCAGGGTGCTGGGTGCTCAGTGCTCAGGGTGCTGGGTGCTCAGTGCTCAGGGTGCTGGGTGCTCGGTGCTCTGGGTGCTGGGTGCTTAGTGCTCGGGGTGCTCGGTGCTCAGTACTCGGGGTGCTCAGTGCTCAGTACTCAGGGTGGTGGGTGCTCAGTGCTCAGGGTGCTGGGTGCTCAGTACTCAGGGTGCTGGGTGCTCGGTTCTCAGTACGCTGGGTTCTCAGTACTCAGGGTGCTGGGTGCTCAGTACTCAGGGTGCTCGGTGCTCAGTACTCAGGGTGCTGGGTGCTCAGTGCTCGGGGTGCTGGGTGCTCAGTACTCAGGGTGCTGGGTGCTCAGTGCTCGGGGTGCTCGGTGCTCAGTACGCTGTGTGCTCAGTACTCAGGGTGCTGGGTGCTCAGTACTCAGGGTGCTGGGTGCTTATTACTCAGGGTGCTGGGTGCTCAGTGCTCCGGGTGCTGGGTGCTCAGTGCTCAGTACTCAGGGTGCTGGGTGCTCAGTGCTCAGGTTGCTGGGTGCTTAGTACTCAGGGTGCTGGGTGCTCAGTGCTCCGGGTGCTGGGTGCTCAGTGCTCAGTACACAGGGTGCTGGGTGCTCGGTGCTCGGGGTGCTGGGTGCTTAGTGCTCGGGGTGCTGGGTGCTCAGTACTCAGGGTGCTGGGTGGTCAGTACTCACGGTGCTGGGTGCTCAGTACTCGGGGTGCTGGGTGCTCACTACTCAGGGTGCTGGGTGCTCAGTACTCAGGGTGCTGGGTGCTCAGTGCTCGGGGTGCTCGGTGCTCAGTACTCAGGGTGCTCATTACTCAGGGTGCTCAGTACTCAGGGTGCTGGGTGCTCAGTACTCAGGGTGCTCAGTACTCAGGGTGCTGGGTGCTCAGTGCTCGGGGTGCTGGGTGCTCAGTACCCAGGGTGCTCAGTACTCAGGGTGCTGGGTGCTCAGTGCTCGGGGTGCTGGGTGCTCAGTGCTCAGGGTGATCGGTGCTCAGTACTCAGGATGCTCTGTGCTCAGTACTCAGGGTGCTGGGTGCTCAGTACACAGGGTGCTGGTTGCTCAGTCCTCAGGGTGCTCAGTGCTCAGGGTGCTGGGTGCTCAGTGCTCGGGGTGCTCGGTGCTCAGTACTCAGGGTGCTGGGTGCTCAGTACTCAGGGTGCTGGGTGCTCAGTACTCAGGGTGCTGGGTGCTCAGTGCTCGTAGTGCTGGGTGCTCAGTGCTCAGTACTCAGGGTGCTGGGTGCTCATTACTCAGGGTGCTGGGTGCTCAGTGCTCGGGGTGCTGGGTGCTCAGTACTCAGGGTGCTGGGTGCTAAGTGCTCGGGGTGCTGGGTGCTCAGTGCTCAGTACTCAGGGTGCTGGGTGCTCAGTACACAGGGTGCTGGGTGCTCAGTGCTCGGGGTGCTGGGTGCTCAGTGCTCGGGGTGCTGGGTGCTCAGTACTCAGGGTGCTGGGTGCTCAGTGCTCAGGGTGTTGGGTGCTCAGTACTCAGGGTGCTGGGTGCTCAGTACTCAGGGTGCTGGGTGCTCAGTGCTCGGGGTGCTGGGTGCTCAGTGCTCGGGGTGCTGGGTGCTCAGTGCTCGGGGTGCTGGGTGCTCAGTGCTCAGGGTGCTGGGTGCTCAGTGCTCGGGGTGCTGGGTGCTCAGTGCTCGGGATGCTTGGTGCTCAGTGCTCGGGGTGCTGGGTTCTCAGTGCTCCGTGTGCTGGGTGCTCGGTGCTCGGGGTGCTGGGTGCTTAGTGCTCGGGGTGCCCGGTGCTCAGTACTCGGGGTTCTGGGTGCTCAGTGCTCAGGGTACTCGGTGCTCAGTACGTTGGGTGCTCAGTACTCAGGGTGCTGGGTGCTCAGTGCTCAGGGTGCTAGGTGCTCAGTGCTCAGGGTGCTGGGTGCTCAGTGCTCAGGGTGCTGGGTGCTCAGTGCTCAGGGTGCTGGGTGCTCGGTGCTCTGGGTGCTGGGTGCTTAGTGCTCGGGGTGCCCGGTGCTCAGTACTCGGGGTGCTCAGTGCTCAGTACTCAGGTTGCTGGGTGCTCAGTGCTCAGGGTGCTGGGTGCTCAGTACTCAGGGTGCTGGGTGCTCGGTGCTCAGTACGCAGTGTGCTCAGTACTCAGGGTGCTGGGTGCTCAGTACTCAGGGTGCTCGGTGCTCAGTGCTCAGGGTGCTAGGTGCTCGGTGCTCGGGGTGCTGGGTGCTTAGTGCTCGGGTTGCTGGCTGCTCAGTACTCAGGGTGCTGGGTGCTAAGTGCTCAGTACTCAGAGTGCTGGGTGCTCAGTGCTCAGGGTTCTGGGTGCTCAGTGCTCAGGGTGCTGGGTGCTCGGAGCTCGGGGTGCTGGGTGCTTAGTGCTCGGGTTGCTGGGTGCTCAGTACTCAGGGTGCTGGGTGCTCAGTACTCAGGGTGCTGGGTGCTCAGTGCTCAGGGTGCTGGGTTCTCGGTGCTCGGGGTACAGGGTGCTTAGTGCTCGGGTTGCTGGGTGCTCAGTACTCAGGGTGCTGGGTGCTCAGTGCTCAGGGTGCTGGTTGCTCAGTGCTCAGTTCTCAGGGTGCTGTGTGCTCAGTGCTCAGGGTGCTGTGTGTTCAGTTCTCAGGGTGCTGGGTGCTCAGTACTCAGGGTGCTGGGTGCTCAGTACTCAGGGTGCTGGGTGCTCAGTGCTCAGTGTGCTGGGTGCTCGGTGCTCGGGGTGCTGGGTGTTTATTGCTCGGGTTGCTGGGTGCTCAGTACTCAGGGTGCTGGGTGCTCAGTGCTCGGGGTGCTGGGTGCTCAGTGCTCAGTACTCAGGGTGCTGGGTGCTCAGTGCTCAGGGTGCTGTGTGCTCAGTGCTCAGGGTGCTGGGTACTCAGTGCTCAGGGTGCTGGGTGCTCAGTACTCAGGGTGCTGGGTGCTCAGTACTCAGGGTGCTGGGTGCTCTGTGCTCGGGGTGCTTGGTGCTCAGTGCTCGCGGTGCTGGGTGCTCAGTGCTCAGGGTGCTCGGTGCTCAGTACTCAGGGTGCTGGGTGCTCAGTGCTCGAGGTGCTCAGTACTCAGGGTGCTGTGTGTTCAGTGCTCAGTGTGCTGGGTGCTCAGTACTCAGGGTGCTCGGTGCTTAGTACTCAGGGTGCTGGGTGCTCAGTACTCCGGGTGCTGGGAGCTCAGTGCTCGGGGTTCTCGGTGCTCAGTGCTCAAGGTGCTGGGTGCTCAGTACTCAGCGTGCTCATTGCTCAGGGTGCTGGGTGCTCAGTACTCAGGGTGCTGGGTGCTCAGTGCTCAGGGTGCTCGGTGCTCAGTACGTTGGGTGCTCAGTACTCAGGGTGCTTGGTGCTCAGTACTCGGGGTGCTGGGTGCTCATTAATCAGGGTGATGTGTGCTCAGTGCTTGGGGTTCAGGGTGCTCAGTACTCAGGGTGTTCTGTGCTTGGGGTGCTGGGTGCTCAGTACTCAGGGTGCTGGGTACTCAGTGCTCAGGGTGTTGGGTGCTCAGTACTCAGGGTGCTGGGTGCTCAGTACTCAGGGTGCTGGGTGCTCAGTGCTCGGGGTGTTGGGTGCTCAGTGCTCGGGGTGCTGGGTGCTCAGTGCTCGGGGTGCTGGGTGCTCAGTGCTCGGGGTTCTGGGTGCTCAGTGCCCAGGGTGCTGGGTGATCAGTGCTCGGGGTGCTGGGTGCTCAGTGCTCAGGGTGCTGGGTGCTCGGTGCTCGGGGTGCTGGTTGCTTAGTGCTCGTGGTGCCCGGTGCTCAGTACTCGGGGTTCTGGGTGCTCAGTGCTCAGGGTACTCGGTGCTCAGTACGTTGGGTGCTCAGTACTCAGGGTGCTGGGTGCTCAGTGCTCAGGGTGCTGGATGCTCAGTGCTCAGGGTGCTGGGTGCTCAGTGCTCAGGGTGCTGGGTGCTCAGTGCTCAGGGTGCTGGGTGCTCAGTGCTCAGGGTGCTGGGTGCTCGGTGCTCTGGGTGCTGGGTGCTTAGTGCTCGGGGTGCTCGGTGCTCAGTACTCGGGGTGCTCAGTGCTCAGTACTCAGGGTGGTGGGTGCTCAGTGCTCAGGGTGCTGGGTGCTCAGTACTCAGGGTTCTGGGTGCTCGGTTCTCAGTACGCTGGGTTCTCAGTACTCAGGGTGCTGGGTGCTCAGTACTCAGGGTGCTCGGTGCTCAGTACTCAGGGTGCTGGGTGCTCAGTGCTCGGGGTGCTGGGTGCTCAGTACTCAGGGTGCTGGGTGCTCAGTGCTCGGGGTGCTCGGTGCTCAGTACGCTGGGTGCTCAGTACTCAGGGTGCTGGGTGCTCAGTACTCAGGGTGCTGGGTGCTTAGTACTCAGGGTGCTGGGTGCTCAGTGCTCCGGGTGCTGGGTGCTCAGTGCTCAGTACTCAGGGTGCTGGGTGCTCAGTGCTGAGGTTGCTGGGTGCTCAGTGCTCAGGGTGCTTCGTGCTCGGTGCTCGGTGCTCGGGGTGCTGGGTGCTTAGTGCTCGGGGTGCTGGGTGCTCAGTACTCAGGGTGCTGGGTGGTCAGTACTCACGGTGCTGGGTGCTCAGTACTCGGGGTGCTGGGTGCTCACTACTCAGGGTGCTGGGTGCTCAGTACTCAGGGTGCTGGGTGCTCAGTGCTCGGGGTGCTCGGTGCTCAGTACTCAGGGTGCTCATTACTCAGGGTGCTCAGTACTCAGGGTGCTGGGTGCTCAGTACTCAGGGTGCTCAGTACTCAGGGTGCTGGGTGCTGAGTGCTCGGGGTGCTGGGTGCTCAGTACCCAGGGTGCTCAGTACTCAGGGTGCTGGGTGCTCAGTACTCAGGGTGCTCGGTGCTCAGTACTCAGGGTGCTGGGTGCTCAGTGCTCGGGGTGCTGGGTGCTCAGTACTCAGGGTGCTGGGTGCTCAGTGCTCGGGGTGCTCGGTGCTCAGTACGCTGGGTGCTCAGTACTCAGGGTGCTGGGTGCTCAGTACTCAGGGTGCTGGGTGCTTAGTACTCAGGGTGCTGGGTGCTCAGTGCTCCGGGTGCTGGGTGCTCAGTGCTCAGTACTCAGGGTGCTGGGTGCTCAGTGCTCAGGTTGCTGGGTGCTCAGTGCTCAGGGTGCTTCGTGCTCGGTGCTCGGTGCTCGGGGTGCTGGGTGCTTAGTGCTCGGGGTGCTGGGTGCTCAGTACTCAGGGTGCTGGGTGGTCAGTACTCACGGTGCTGGGTGCTCAGTACTCGGGGTGCTGGGTGCTCACTACTCAGGGTGCTGGGTGCTCAGTACTCAGGGTGCTGGGTGCTCAGTGCTCGGGGTGCTCGGTGCTCAGTACTCAGGGTGCTCATTACTCAGGGTGCTCAGTACTCAGGGTGCTGGGTGCTCAGTACTCAGGGTGCTCAGTACTCAGGGGGCTGGGTGCTCAGTGCTCGGGGTGCTGGGTGCTCAGTACCCAGGGTGCTCAGTACTCAGGGTGCTGGGTGCTCAGTGCTCGGGGTGCTGGGTGCTCAGTGCTCAGGGTGATCGGTGCTCAGTACTCAGGATGCTGGGTGCTCAGTACTCAGGGTGCTGGGTGCTCAGTACACAGGGTGCTGGTTGCTCAGTCCTCAGGGTGCTCAGTGCTCAGGGTGCTGGGTGCTCAGTGCTCGGGGTGCTCGGTGCTCAGTACTCAGGGTGCTGGGTGCTCAGTACTCAGGGTGCTGGGTGCTCATTACTCAGGGTGCTGGGTGCTCAGTGCTCGTAGTGCTGGGTGCTCAGTGCTCAGTACTCAGGGTGCTGGGTGCTCATTACTCAGGGTGCTGGGTGCTCAGTGCTCGGGGTGCTGGGTGCTCAGTACTCAGGTTGCTGGGTGCTCAGTGCTCGGGGTGCTGGGTGCTCAGTGCTCAGTACTCAGGGTGCTGGGTGCTCAGTACACAGGGTGCTGGGTGCTCAGTGCTCGGGGTGCTGGGTGCTCAGTGCTCGGGGTGCTGGGTGCTCAGTACTCAGGGTGCTGGGTGCTCAGTGCTCAGGGTGTTGGGTGCTCAGTACTCAGGGTGCTGGGTGCTCAGTACTCAGGGTGCTGGGTGCTCAGTGCTCGGGTTGCTGGGTGCTCAGTGCTCGGGGTGCTGGGTGCTCAGTGCTCGGGGTGCTGGGTGCTCAGTGCTCAGGGTGCTGGGTGCTCAGTGCTCGGGGTGCTGGGTGCTCAGTGCTCGGGGTGCTTGGTGCTCAGTGCTCGGGGTGCTGGGTTCTCAGTGCTCAGTGTGCTGGGTGCTCGGTGCTCGGGGTGCTGGGTGCTTAGTGCTCGGGGTGCCCGGTGCTCAGTACTCGGGGTTCTGGGTGCTCAGTGCTCAGGGTACTCGGTGCTCAGTACGTTGGGTGCTCAGTACTCAGGGTGCTGGGTGCTCAGTGCTCAGGGTGCTAGGTGCTCAGTGCTCAGGGTGCTGGGTGCTCAGTGCTCAGGGTGCTGGGTGCTCAGTGCTCAGGGTGCTGGGTGCTCGGTGCTCTGGGTGCTGGGTGCTTAGTGCTCGGGGTGCCCGGTGCTCAGTACTCGGGGTGCTCAGTGCTCAGTACTCAGGGTGCTGGGTGCTCAGTGCTCAGGGTGCTGGGTGCTCAGTACTCAGGGTGCTGGGTGCTCGGTGCTCAGTACGCAGTGTGCTCAGTACTCAGGGTGCTGGGTGCTCAGTACTCAGGGTGCTGGGTACTCAGTGCTCAGGGTGCTGGGTGCTCAGTACTCAGGGTGCTGGGTGCTCAGTACTCAGGGTGCTGGGTGCTCTGTGCTCGGGGTGCTGGGTGCTCAGTGCTCGCGGTGCTGGGTGCTCAGTGCTCAGGGTGCTCGGTGCTCAGTACTCAGGGTGCTGGGTGCTCAGTGCTCGAGGTGCTCAGTACTCAGGGTGCTGTGTGTTCAGTGCTCAGTGTGCTGGGTGCTCAGTACTCAGGGTGCTCGGTGCTTAGTACTCAGGGTGCTGGGTGCTCAGTACTCCGGGTGCTGGGTGCTCAGTGCTCGGGGTTATCGGTGCTCAGTGTTCAAGGTGCTGGGTGCTCAGTATTCAGCGTGCTCATTGCTCAGGGTGCTGGGTGCTCAGTACTCAGGGTGCTGGGTGCTCAGTGCTCAGGGTGCTCGGTGCTCAGTACGTTGGGTGCTCAGTACTCAGGGTGCTTGGTGCTCAGTACTCGGGGTGCTGGGTGCTCATTAATCAGGGTGATGGGTGCTCAGTAATCAGGGTGCTCAGTGCTTGGGGTTCAGGGTGCTCAGTACTCAGGGTGTTCTGTGCTTGGGGTGCTGGGTGCTCAGTACTCAGGGTGCTGGGTGCTCAGTGCTCAGGGTGTTGGGTGCTCAGTACTCAGGGTGCTGGGTGCTCAGTACTCAGGGTGCTGGGTGCTCAGTGCTCGGGGTGTTGGGTGCTCAGTGCTCGGGGTGCTGGGTGCTCAGTGCTCGGGGTGCTGGGTGCTCAGTGCTCGGGGTTCTGGGTGCTCAGTGCCCAGGGTGCTGGGTGATCAGTGCTCGGGGTGCTGGGTGCTCAGTGCTCAGGGTGCTGGGTGCTCGGTGCTCGGGGTGCTGGGTGCTTAGTGCTCGTGGTGCCCGGTGCTCAGTACTCGGGGTTCTGGGTGCTCAGTGCTCAGGGTACTCGGTGCTCAGTACGTTGGGTGCTCAGTACTCAGGGTGCTGGGTGCTCAGTGCTCAGGGTGCTGGGTGCTCAGTGCTCAGGGTGCTGGGTGCTCAGTGCTCAGGGTGCTGGGTGCTCAGTGCTCAGGGTGCTGGGTGCTCAGTGCTCAGGGTGCTGGGTGCTCGGTGCTCTGGGTGCTGGGTGCTTAGTGCTCGGGGTGCTCGGTGCTCAGTACTCGGGGTGCTCAGTGCTCAGTACTCAGGGTGGTGGGTGCTCAGTGCTCAGGGTGCTGGGTGCTCAGTACTCAGGTTGCTGGGTGCTCGGTTCTCAGGGTGCTGGGTGCTCAGTGCTCGGGGTGCTCGGTGCTCAGTACTCTGGGTGCTCAGTACTCAGGGTGCTGGGTGCTCAGTACTCAGGGTGCTGGGTGCTTAGTACTCAGTGTGCTGGCTGCTCAGTGCTCCGGGTGCTGGGTGCTCAGTGCTCAGTACTCAGGGTGCTGGGTGCTCAGTGCTCAGGTTGCTGGGTGCTCAGTGCTCAGGGTGCTTCGTGCTCGGTGCTCGGTGCTCGGGGTGCTGGGTGCTTAGTGCTCGGGGTGCTGGGTGCTCAGTACTCAGGGTGCTGGGTGGTCAGTACTCACGGTGCTGGGTGCTCAGTACTCGGGGTGCTGGGTGCTCACTACTCAGGGTGCTGGGTGCTCAGTACTCAGGGTGCTGGGTGCTCAGTGCTCGGGGTGCTCGGTGCTCAGTACTCAGGGTGCTCATTACTCAGGGTGCTCAGTACTCAGGGTGCTGGGTGCTCAGTACTCAGGGTGCTCAGTACTCAGGGTGCTGGGTGCTCAGTGCTCGGGGTGCTGGGTGCTCAGTACCCAGGGTGCTCAGTACTCAGGTTGCTGGGTGCTCAGTGCTCGGGGTGCTGGGTGCTCAGTGCTCAGGGTGATCGGTGCTCAGTACTCAGGATGCTGGGTGCTCAGTACTCAGGGTGCTGGGTGCTCAGTACACAGGGTGCTGGTTGCTCAGTCCTCAGGGTGCTCAGTGCTCAGGGTGCTGGGTGCTCAGTGCTCGGGGTGCTCGG
Organism: Microtus oregoni; assembly: GCF_018167655.1. Lineage (NCBI taxonomy): Eukaryota > Metazoa > Chordata > Mammalia > Rodentia > Cricetidae > Microtus > Microtus oregoni. The sequence continues at coordinate 102,597 of NW_024543274.1, read as the reverse complement.
TGCTCAGTACTCAGGGTGCTGGGTGCTCAGTACTCAGGGTGCTGGGTGCTCAGTACTCAGGGTGCTGGGTGCTCAGTGCTCGTAGTGCTGGGTGCTCAGTGCTCAGTACTCAGGGTGCTGGGTGCTCATTACTCAGGGTGCTGGGTGCTCAGTGCTCGGGGTGCTGGGTGCTCAGTACTCAGGGTGCTGGGTGCTCAGTGCTCAGGGTGCTCGGTGCTCAGTACTCATGGTGCTGGGTGGTCATTCTCAGGGTGCTGGGTGCTCAGTACTCAGGTTGCTCAGTACACTGGGTGCTCGGTGCTCAGTACTCATGGTGCTGGCTGCTCAGTACTAAGGGTGCTCGGTGCTCAGTTCTCAGGGTGCTCGGTGCACAGTGTTTGGGGTGCTGGGTGCTCAGTACTCAGGGTGCTGAGTGCTCAGTGCTCAGGGTGCTCGGTGCTCAGTGCTCTGGGTGCTGGGTGCTCAGTACTCAGTGCTCAGGATGCTGGGTGCTCAGTGCTCAGGGTGCTGGGTGCTCAGTGCTCAGGGAGCTCAGTGCTCAGTACTTAGGGTGCTGGGTGCTCAGTACTCAGGGTGCTGGGTGCTCAGTGCTCGGGGTGCCCGGTGCTCAGTGCTCGGGGTGCTCGGTGCTCAGTACTCAGGGTGCTGGGTGCTCAGTACTCACGGTGCTGGGTGCTCAGTGCTCGGGGTGCTGGGTGCTCAGTGCTCGGGGTGCTGGGTGCTCAGTGCTCAGGGTGCTGGGTGCTCAGTATTCAGGGTGCTGGGTGCTCAGTGCTTGGGGTGCTGGGTGCTCAGTACTCAGGGTGCTGGGTGCTCAGTACTCAGGGTGCTCGGTGCTCAGTGCTTGGTGTGCTGGGTGCTCAGTACTCAGGGTGCTGGGTGCTCAGTGCTCAGGGTGCTGCGTGCTCAGTGCTCAGAGTGCTGGGTGCTCAGTACTCAGTGCTCAGGATGCTGGGTGCTCAGTGCTCGGGCTGCTGGGTGCTCAGTGCTCAGGGTGCTGGGTGCTCAGTACTCAGGGTGCTGGGTGCTCAGTTCTCAGGGTGCTGGGTGCTCAGTGCTCTGGGTGCTGGGTGCTCAGTGCTCGGGGTTCTCGGTGCTCAGTGCTCAAGGTGCTGGGTGCTCAGTACTCAGGGTGCTCATTGCTCAGGGTGCTGGGTGCTCAGTACTCAGGGTGCTGGGTGCTCAGTGCTCAGGGTGATGGGTTCTCAGTACTCAGGGTGCTCAGTGCTTGGGGTGCAGGGTGCTCAGTACTCAGGGTGCTCTGTGCTTGCTGTGCTGGGTGCTCAGTACTCAGGGTGCTGGGTGCTCAGTACTCAGGGTGCTGGGTGCTCAGTGCTCGGGGTGCTGGGTGCTCAGTGCTCGGGGTGCTGGGTGCTCAGTGCTCGGGGTGCTGGGTGCTCAGTGCTCGGGGTTCTGGGTGCTCAGTGCCCGGGGTGCTGGGTGCTCAGTGCTCGGGGTGCTGGGTGCTCAGTGCTCAGGGTGCTGGGTGCTCGGTGCTCGGGGTGCTGGGTGCTTAGTGCTCGGGGTGCCCGGTGCTCAGTACTCGGGGTGCTCAGTGCTCAGTACTCAGGGTGCTGGGTGCTCAGTGCTCAGGGTGCTGGGTGCTCAGTACTCAGGGTGCTGGGTGCTCGGTGCTCAGTACGCAGTGTGCTCAGTACTCAGGGTGCTGGGTGCTCAGTACTCAGGGTGCTCGGTGCTCAGTGCTCAGGGTGCTAGGTGCTCGGTGCTCGGGGTGCTGGGTGCTTAGTGCTCGGGTTGCTGGGTGCTCAGTACTCAGGGTGCTGGGTGCTAAGTGCTCAGTACTCAGGGTGCTGGGTGCTCAGTGCTCAGGGTTCTGGGTGCTCAGTGCTCAGGGTGCTGGGTGCTCGGAGTTCGGGGTGCTGGGTGCTTAGTGCTCGGGTTGCTGGGTGCTCAGTACTCAGGGTGCTGGGTGCTCAGTACTCAGGGTGCTGGGTGCTCAGTGCTCAGGGTGCTGGGTGCTCGGTGCTCAGGGTGCAGGGTGCTTAGTGCTCGGGTTGCTGGGTGCTCAGTACTCAGGGTGCTGGGTGCTCAGTGCTCGGGGTGCTGGGTGCTCAGTGCTCAGTACTCAGGGTGCTGTGTGCTCAGTGCTCAGGGTGCTGTGTGTTCAGTTCTCAGGGTGCTGGGTGCTCAGTACTCAGGGTGCTGGGTGCTCAGTACTCAGGGTGCTGGGTGCTCAGTGCTCAGGGTGCTGGGTGCTCGGTGTTCGGGGTGCTGGGTGTTTAGTGCTCGGGTTGCTGGGTGCTCAGTACTCAGGGTGCTGGGTACTCAGTGCTCAGGGTGCTGGGTGCTCAGTACTCAGGGTGCTGGGTGCTCAGTACTCAGGGTGCTGGGTGCTCTGTGCTCGGGGTGCTGGGTGCTCAGTGCTCGCGGTGCTGGGTGCTCAGTGCTCAGGGTGCTCGGTGCTCAGTACTCAGGGTGCTGGGTGCTCAGTGCTCGAGGTGCTCAGTACTCAGTGTGCTGTGTGTTCAGTGCTCAGTGTGCTGGGTGCTCAGTACTCAGGGTGCTCGGTGCTTAGTACTCAGGGTGCTGGGTGCTCAGTACTCCGGGTGCTGGGTGCTCAGTGCTCGGGGTTATCGGTGCTCAGTGTTCAAGGTGCTGGGTGCTCAGTATTCAGCGTGCTCATTGCTCAGGGTGCTGGGTGCTCAGTACTCAGGGTGCTGGGTGCTCAGTGTTCAGGGTGCTCGGTGCTCAGTACGTTGGGTGCTCAGTACTCAGGGTGCTTGGTGCTCAGTACTCGGGGTGCTGGGTGCTCATTAATCAGGGTGATGGGTGCTCAGTAATCAGGGTGCTCAGTGCTTGGGGTTCAGGGTGCTCAGTACTCAGGGTGTTCTGTGCTTGGGGTGCTGGGTGCTCAGTACTCAGGGTGCTGGGTGCTCAGTGCTCAGGGTGTTGGGTGCTCAGTACTCAGGGTGCTGGGTGCTCAGTACTCAGGGTGCTGGGTGCTCAGTGCTCGGGGTGTTGGGTGCTCAGTGCTCGGGGTGCTGGGTGCTCAGTGCTCGGGGTGCTGGGTGCTCAGTGCTCGGGGTTCTGGGTGCTCAGTGCCCAGGGTGCTGGGTGATCAGTGCTCGGGGTGCTGGGTGCTCAGTGCTCAGGGTGCTGGGTGCTCGGTGCTCGGGGTGCTGGGTGCTTAGTGCTCGTGGTGCCCGGTGCTCAGTACTCGGGGTTCTGGGTGCTCAGTGCTCAGGGTACTCGGTGCTCAGTACGTTGGGTGCTCAGTACTCAGGGTGCTGGGTGCTCAGTGCTCAGGGTGCTGGGTGCTCAGTGCTCAGGGTGCTGGGTGCTCAGTGCTCAGGGTGCTGGGTGCTCAGTGCTCAGGGTGCTGGGTGCTCAGTGCTCAGGGTGCTGGGTGCTCGGTGCTCTGGGTGCTGGGTGCTTAGTGCTCGGGGTGCTCGGTGCTCAGTACTCGGGGTGCTCAGTGCTCAGTACTCAGGGTGGTGGGTGCTCAGTGCTCAGGGTGCTGGGTGCTCAGTACTCAGGTTGCTGGGTGCTCGGTTCTCAGGGTGCTGGGTGCTCAGTGCTCGGGGTGCTCGGTGCTCAGTACTCTGGGTGCTCAGTACTCAGGGTGCTGGGTGCTCAGTACTCAGGGTGCTGGGTGCTTAGTACTCAGTGTGCTGGCTGCTCAGTGCTCCGGGTGCTGGGTGCTCAGTGCTCAGTACTCAGGGTGCTGGGTGCTCAGTGCTCAGGTTGCTGGGTGCTCAGTGCTCAGGGTGCTTCGTGCTCGGTGCTCGGTGCTCGGGGTGCTGGGTGCTTAGTGCTCGGGGTGCTGGGTGCTCAGTACTCAGGGTGCTGGGTGGTCAGTACTCACGGTGCTGGGTGCTCAGTACTCGGGGTGCTGGGTGCTCACTACTCAGGGTGCTGGGTGCTCAGTACTCAGGGTGCTGGGTGCTCAGTGCTCGGGGTGCTCGGTGCTCAGTACTCAGGGTGCTCATTACTCAGGGTGCTCAGTACTCAGGGTGCTGGGTGCTCAGTACTCAGGGTGCTCAGTACTCAGGGTGCTGGGTGCTCAGTGCTCGGGGTGCTGGGTGCTCAGTACCCAGGGTGCTCAGTACTCAGGGTGCTGGGTGCTCAGTGCTCGGGGTGCTGGGTGCTCAGTGCTCAGGGTGATCGGTGCTCAGTACTCAGGATGCTGGGTGCTCAGTACTCAGGGTGCTGGGTGCTCAGTACACAGGGTGCTGGTTGCTCAGTCCTCAGGGTGCTCAGTGCTCAGGGTGCTGGGTGCTCAGTGCTCGGGGTGCTCGGTGATCAGTACTCAGGGTGCTGGGTGCTCAGTACTCAGGGTGCTGGGTGCTCAGTACTCAGGGTGCTGGGTGCTCAGTGCTCGTAGTGCTGGGTGCTCAGTGCTCAGTACTCAGGGTGCTGGGTGCTCATTACTCAGGGTGCTGGGTGCTCAGTGCTCAGAGTGCTGGGTGCTCAGTACTCAGGGTGCTGGGTGCTCAGTGCTCAGGGTGCTCGGTGCTCAGTACTCATGGTGCTGGGTGGTCATTCTCAGGGTGCTGGGTGCTCAGTACTCAGGTTGCTCAGTACACTGGGTGCTCGGTGCTCAGTACTCATGGTGCTGGCTGCTCAGTACTAAGGGTGCTCGGTGCTCAGTTCTCAGGGTGCTCGGTGCACAGTGTTTGGGGTGCTGGGTGCTCAGTACTCAGGGTGCTGAGTGCTCAGTGCTCAGGGTGCTCGGTGCTCAGTGCTCTGGGTGCTGGGTGCTCAGTACTCAGTGCTCAGGATGCTGGGTGCTCAGTGCTCAGGGTGCTGGGTGCTCAGTGCTCAGGGAGCTCAGTGCTCAGTACTAAGGGTGCTGGGTGCTCAGTACTCAGGGTGCTGGGTGCTCAGTGCTCGGGGTGCCCGGTGCTCAGTGCTCGGGGTGCTCGGTGCTCAGTACTCAGGGTGCTGGGTGCTCAGTACTCACGGTGCTGGGTGCTCAGTGCTCGGGGTGCTGGGTGCTCAGTGCTCGGGGTGCTGGGTGCTCAGTGCTCAGGTTGCTGGGTGCTCAGTATTCAGGGTGCTGGGTGCTCAGTGCTTGGGGTGCTGGGTGCTCAGTACTCAGGGTGCTGGGTGCTCAGTACTCAGGGTGCTCGGTGCTCAGTGCTTGGTGTGCTGGGTGCTCAGTACTCAGGGTGCTGGGTGCTCAGTGCTCAGGGTGCTGCGTGCTCAGTGCTCAGGGTGCTGGGTGCTCAGTACTCAGTGCTCAGGATGCTGGGTGCTCAGTGCTCGGGCTGCTGGGTGCTCAGTGCTCAGGGTGCTGGGTGCTCAGTACTCAGGGTGCTGGGTGCTCAGTTCTCAGGGTGCTGGGTGCTCAGTGCTCTGGGTGCTGGGTGCTCAGTGCTCGGGGTTCTCGGTGCTCAGTGCTCAAGGTGCTGGGTGCTCAGTACTCAGGGTGCTCATTGCTCAGGGTGCTGGGTGCTCAGTACTCAGGGTGCTGGGTGCTCAGTGCTCAGGGTGATGGGTGCTCAGTACTCAGGGTGCTCAGTGCTTGGGGTGCAGGGTGCTCAGTACTCAGGGTGCTCTGTGCTTGCTGTGCTGGGTGCTCAGTACTCAGGGTGCTGGGTGCTCAGTACTCAGGGTGCTGGGTGCTCAGTGCTCGGGGTGCTGGGTGCTCAGTGCTCGGGGTGTTGGGTGCTCAGTGCTCGGGGTGCTGGGTGCTCAGTGCTCGGGGTTCTGGGTGCTCAGTGCCCGGGGTGCTGGGTGCTCAGTGCTCGGGGTGCTGGGTGCTCAGTGCTCAGGGTGCTGGGTGCTCGGTGCTCGGGGTGCTGGGTGCTTAGTGCTCGGGGTGCCCGGTGCTCAGTACTCCGGGTTCTGGGTGCTCAGTGCTCAGGGTACTCGGTGCTCAGTACGTTGGGTGCTCAGTACTCAGGGTGCTGGGTGCTCAGTGCTCAGGGTGCTGGGTGCTCAGTGCTCGGGGTGCTGGGTGCTCAGTGCTCAGTACTCAGGGTGCTGGGTGCTCAGTGCTCAGGTTGCTGGGTGCTCAGTGCTCAGGGTGCTTCGTGCTCGGTGCTCGGTGCTCGGGGTGCTGGGTGCTTAGTGCTCGGGGTGCTGGGTGCTCAGTACTCAGAGTGCTGGGTGGTCAGTACTCACGGTGCTGGGTGCTCAGTACTCGGGGTGCTGGGTGCTCACTACTCAGGTTGCTGGGTGCTCATTACTCAGGGTGCTCAGTACTCAGGGTGCTGGGTGCTCAGTACTCAGGGTGCTCAGTACTCAGGGTGCTGGGTGCTCAGTGCTCGGGGTGCTGGGTGCTCAGTACTCAGGGTGCTCAGTACTCTGGGTGCTGGGTGCTCAGTGCTCGGGGTGCTGGGTGCTCAGTGCTCAGGGTGATCGGTGCTCAGTACTCAGGATGCTGGGTGCTCAGTACTCAGGGTGCTGGGTGCTCAGTACTCAGGGTGCTGGTTGCACAGTCCTCAGGGTGCTCAGTGCTCAGGGTGCTGGGTGCTTAGTGCTCAGGGTGCTCGGTGCTCAGTACTCAGGGTGCTGGGTGCTCAGTACTCAGGGTGCTGGGTGCTCAGTGCTCGTAGTGCTGGGTGCTCAGTGCTCAGGGTGCTCAGTGCTCAGTACTCAGGGTGCTGGGTGCTCATTACTCAGGGTGCTGGGTGCTCAGTGCTCGGGGTGCTGGGTGCTCAGTACTCAGGGTGCTGGGTGCTCAGTGCTCAGGGTGCTCGGTGCTCAGTACTCATGGTGCTGGGTGCTCATTCTCAGGGTGCTGAGTGCTCAGTACTCAGGTTGCTCAGTACTCTGGGTGCTCGGTGCTCAGTACTCATGGTGCTGGCTGCTCAGTGCTAAGGGTGCTCGGTGCTCAGTTCTCAGGGTGCTCGGTGCTCAGTGTTTGGGGTGCTGGGTGCTCAGTACTCAGGGTGCTGAGTGCTCAGTGCTCAGGGTGCTCGGTGCTCAGTGCTCTGGGTGCTGGGTGCTCAGTACTCAGTGCTCAGGATGCTGGGTGCTCAGTGCTCAGGGTGCTTGGTGCTCAGTGCTCAGGGAGCTCAGTGCTCAGTACTTAGGGTGCTGGGTGCTCAGTACTCAGGGTGCTGGGTGCTCAGTGCTCGGGGTGCCCTGTGCTCAGTGCTCGGTGTGCACAGTGCTCAGTACTCAGGGTGCTGGGTGCTCAGTATTCACGGTGCTGGGTGCTCAGTGCTCGGGGTGCTGGGTGCTCAGTGCTCGGGGTGCTGGGTGCTCAGTACTCAGGGTGCTGGGTGCTCAGTGCTCAGGGTGCTGGGTGCTCAGTACTCAGGGTGCTGGGTGCTCAGTGCTCGGGGTGCCCTGTGCTCAGTGCTCGGTGTGCTCGGTGCTCAGTACTCAGGGTGCTGGGTGATCAGTGCTCAGGGTGCTCGTTGCTCAGTACGTTGGGTGCTCAGTGCTCAGGGTGCTGGCTGCTCAGTGCTCAGGGTGCTGGGTGCTCAGTGCTCAGGGTGCTTGATGCTCAGTACTCAGGGTGCTGGGTGCTCAGTGCTCAGGGTGCTGGGTGGTCAGTGCTCGGGGTGCTGGTTGCTCAGTGCTCAGGGTGCTGGGTGCTCAGTACTCAGGGTGCTGGGTGCTCAGTACTCGCGGTGCTGGGTGCTCAGTGCTCAGCGTGCTGGGTGCTCAGTACTCAGGGTGCTCGGTGCTCAGTGCTTGGGGTGCCGGGTGCTCAGTACTCAGGGTGCTGGGTGCTCAGTGCTCAGGGTGCTGCGTGCTCAGTGCTCAGGGTGCTGGGTGCTCAGTACTCAGTGCTCAGGATGCTGGGTGCACAGTGCTCGGGCTGCTTGGTGCTCAGTGCTCAGGGTGCTGGGTGCTCAGTACTCAGGGTGCTCAGTGCTCGGGGAGCTCGTTGCTCAGTACTCAGGGTGCTGGGTGCTCAGTACTCAGTGATCGGGGTCCTGGGTGCTCCGTGCTCGGGGTGCTGGGTGCTCAGTGCTCTGGGTGCTTAGTGTTCAGTACTCAGGGTACTGGGTGCTCAGTACTCAGGGTGCTCAGTGCTCGGGGTGCTGGGTGCTCAGTACTCAGGGTGCTGGGTGCTCAGTACTCAGGGTGCTCAGTGCTCAGGGTGCTGGGTGATCACTGCTCGGGGTGCTCGGTGCTCAGTACTCAGGGTGCTGAGTGCTCAGTACTCAGGGTGCTGGGTGCTCAGTACTCAGGGTGCTGGGTGATCAGTGCTCGGGGTGCTGGGTGCTCAGTGCTCAGGGTGCTCAGTGCTCAGTACTCAGGGTGCTCAGTGCTCAGTACTCAGGGTGCTGGGTGCTCAGTGCTCAGGGTGCTGGGTGCTCAGTACTCAGGGTGCTGGGTGCTCGGTGCTCAGTACGCTGGGTGCTCAGTACTCAGGGTGCTGGGTGCTCAGTACTCACGGTGCTGTGTGCTCAGTGCTCGGGGTGCTGGGTGCTCAGTACTCAGGGTGCTGGGTGCTCAGTGCTCGGGGTGCTCGGTGCTCAGTACGCTGGGTGCTCAGTACTCAGGGTGCTGGGTGCTCAGTACTCAGGGTGCTGGGTGCTTAGTACTCAGGCTGCTGGGTGCTCAGTGCTCAGGGTGCTGGGTGCTCAGTGCTCAGTAATCAGGGTGCTGGGTGCTCAGTGCTCAGGGTGCTGGGTGCTTGGTGCTCGGGGTGCTGGGTGCTTAGTGCTCGGGGTGCTGGGTGCTCAGTACTCAGGGTGCTGGTTGGTCAGTACTCACGATGCTGGGTGCTCAGTACTCGGGGTGCTGGGTGCTCACTACTCAGTGTGCTGGGTGCTCAGTACTCAGGGTGCTCGGTGCTCAGTGCTTGGGGTGCTGGGTGCTCAGTACTCAGGGTGCTGGGTGCTCAGTGCTCAGGGTGCTGCGTTCTCAGTGCTCAGGGTGCTGTGTGATCAGTACTCAGTGCTCAGGATGCTGGGTGCTCAGTGCTCGGGCTGCTGGGTGCTCAGTGCTCAGGGTGCTGGGTGCTCAGTACTCAGGGTGCTGGGTGCTCAGTGCTCAGGGTGCTCGGTGCTCAGTACGTTGGGTGCTCAGTACTCAGGGTGCTCGGTGCTCAGTACTCGGGGTGCTGGGTGCTCATTAATCAGGGTGCTGGGTGCTCAGTACTCAGGGTGCTCATTGCTCAGGGTGCTGGGTGCTCAGTACTCAGGGTGCTGGGTGCTCCGTACTCAGGGTGCTCTGTGCTTGCTGTGCTGAGTGCTCAGTGCTCGGGGTTCTCGGTGCTCAGTGCTCAAGGTGCTGGGTGCTCAGTACTCAGGGTGCTCATTGCTCAGGGTGCTGGGTGCTCAGTACTCAGGGTGCTGGGTGCTCAGTGCTCAGGGTGATGGGTGCTCAGTACTCAGGGTGCTCAGTGCTTGGGGTGCAGGGTGCTCAGTACTCAGGGTGCTCTGTGCTTGCTGTGCTGGGTGCTCAGTACTCAGGGTGCTGGGTGCTCAGTACTCAGGGTGCTGGGTGCTCAGTGCTCGGGGTGCTGGGTGCTCAGTGCTCGGGGTGCTGGGTGCTCAGTGCTCGGGGTGCTGGGTGCTCAGTGCTCGGGGTTCTGGGTGCTCAGTGCCCGGGGTGCTGGGTGCTCAGTGCTCGGGGTGCTGGGTGCTCAGTGCTCAGGGTGCTGGGTGCTCGGTGCTCGGGGTGCTGGGTGCTTAGTGCTCGGGGTGCCCGGTGCTCAGTACTCCGGGTTCTGGGTACTCAGTGCTCAGGGTACTCGGTGCTTAGTACGTTGGGTGCTCAGTACTCAGGGTGCTGGGTGCTCAGTGCTCAGGGTGCTGGGTGCTCAGTGCTCGGGGTGCTGGGTGCTCAGTGCTCAGTACTCAGGGTGCTGGGTGCTCAGTGCTCAGGTTGCTGGGTGCTCAGTGCTCAGGGTGCTTCGTGCTCGGTGCTCGGTGCTCGGGGTGCTGGGTGCTTAGTGCTCGGGGTGCTGGGTGCTCAGTACTCAGGGTGCTGGTTGGTCAGTACTCACGGTGCTGGGTGCTCAGTACTCGGGGTGCTGGGTGCTCACTACTCAGGGTGCTGGGTGCTCAGTACTCAGCGTGCTGGGTGCTCAGTGCTCGGGGTGCTCGGTGCTCAGTACTCAGGGTGTTCATTACTCAGGGTGCTCAGTACTCAGGGTGCTGGGTGCTCAGTACTCAGGGTGCTCAGTACTCAGGGTGCTGGGTGCTCAGTGCTCGGGGTGCTGGGTGCTCAGTACTCAGGGTGCTCAGTACTCTGGGTGCTGGGTGCTCAGTGCTCGGGGTGCTGGGTGCTCAGTGCTCAGGGTGATCGGTGCTCAGTACTCAGGATGCTGGGTGCTCAGTACTCAGGGTGCTGGGTGCTCAGTACTCAGGGTGCTGGTTGCACAGTCCTCAGGGTGCTCAGTGCTCAGGGTGCTGGGTGCTCAGTGCTCAGGGTGCTCGGTGCTCAGTACTCAGGGTGCTGGGTGCTCAGTACTCAGGGTGCTGGGTGCTCAGTACTCAGGGTGCTGGGTGCTCAGTGCTCGTAGTGCTGGGTGCTCAGTGCTCAGGGTGCTCAGTGCTCAGTACTCAGGGTGCTGGGTGCTCATTACTCAGGGTGCTGGGTGCTCAGTGCTCGGGGTGCTGGGTGCTCAGTACTCAGGGTGCTGGGTGCTCAGTGCTCAGGGTGCTCGGTGCTCAGTACTCATGGTGCTGGGTGCTCATTCTCAGGGTGCTGAGTGCTCAGTACTCAGGTTGCTCAGTACTCTGGGTGCTCGGTGCTCAGTACTCATGGTGCTGGCTGCTCAGTGCTAAGGGTGCTCGGTGCTCAGTTCTCAGGGTGCTCGGTGCTCAGTGTTTGGGGTGCTGGGTGCTCAGTACTCAGGGTGCTGAGTGCTCAGTGCTCAGGGTGCTCGGTGCTCAGTGCTCTGGGTGCTGGGTGCTCAGTACTCAGTGCTCAGGATGCTGGGTGCTCAGTGCTCAGGGTGCTTGGTGCTCAGTGCTCAGGGAGCTCAGTGCTCAGTACTTAGGGTGCTGGGTGCTCAGTACTCAGGGTGCTGGGTGCTCAGTGCTCGGGGTGCCCTGTGCTCAGTGCTCGGTGTGCTCAGTGCTCAGTACTCAGGGTGCTGGGTGCTCAGTATTCACGGTGCTGGGTGCTCAGTGCTCGGGGTGCTGGGTGCTCAGTGCTCGGTGTGCTGGGTGCTCAGTACTCAGGGTGCTGGGTGCTCAGTGCTCAGGGTGCTGGGTGCTCAGTACTCAGGGTGCTGGGTGCTCAGTGCTCGGGGTGCCCTGTGCTCAGTGCTCGGTGTGCTCGGTGCTCAGTACTCAGGGTGCTCAGCGCTCAGTACTCAGGGTGCTGGGTGATCAGTGCTCAGGGTGCTCGTTGCTCAGTACGTTGGGTGCTCAGTGCTCAGGGTGCTGGTTGCTCAGTGCTCAGGGTGCTGGGTGCTCAGTGCTCAGGGTGCTTGATGCTCAGTACTCAGGGTGCTGGGTGCTCAGTGCTCAGGGTGCTGGGTGGTCAGTGCTCGGGGTGCTGGTTGCTCAGTGCTCAGGGTGCTGGGTGCTCAGTACTCAGGGTGCTGGGTGCTCAGTACTCGCGGTGCTGCTTGCTCAGTGCTCAGCGTGCTGGGTGCTCAGTACTCAGGGTGCTCGGTGCTCAGTGCTTGGGGTGCCGGGTGCTCAGTACTCAGGGTGCTGGGTGCTCAGTGCTCAGGGTGCTGCGTGCTCAGTGCTCAGGGTGCTGGGTGCTCAGTACTCAGTGCTCAGGATGCTGGGTGCACAGTGCTCGGGCTGCTTGGTGCTCAGTGCTCAGGGTGCTGGGTGCTCAGTACTCAGGGTGCTCAGTGCTCGGGGAGCTCGGTGCTCAGTACTCAGGGTGCTGGGTGCTCAGTACTCAGTGATCGGGGTCCTGGGTGCTCCGTGCTCGGGGTGCTGGGTGCTCAGTGCTCTGGGTGCTTAGTGTTCAGTACTCAGGGTACTGGGTGCTCAGTACTCAGGGTGCTCAGTGCTCGGGGTGCTGGGTGCTCAGTACTCAGGGTGCTGGGTGCTCAGTACTCAGGGTGCTCAGTGCTCAGGGTGCTGGGTGATCACTGCTCGGGGTGCTCGGTGCTCAGTACTCAGGGTGCTGAGTGCTCAGTACTCAGGGTGCTGGGTGCTCAGTACTCAGGGTGCTGGGTGATCAGTGCTCGGGGTGCTGGGTGCTCAGTGCTCAGGGTGCTCAGTGCTCAGTACTCAGGGTGCTCAGTGCTCAGTACTCAGGGTGCTGGGTGCTCAGTGCTCAGGGTGCTGGGTGCTCAGTACTCAGGGTGCTGGGTGCTCGGTGCTCAGTACGCTGGGTACTCAGTACTCAGGGTGCTGGGTGCTCAGTACTCACGGTGCTGTGTGCTCAGTGCTCGGGGTGCTGGGTGCTCAGTACTCAGGGTGCTGGGTGCTCAGTGCTCGGGGTGCTCGGTGCTCAGTACGCTGGGTGCTCAGTACTCAGGGTGCTGGGTGCTCAGTACTCAGGGTGCTGGGTGCTTAGTACTCAGGCTGCTGGGTGCTCAGTGCTCAGGGTGCTGGGTGCTCAGTGCTCAGTACTCAGGGTGCTGGGTGCTCAGTGCTCAGGGTGCTGGGTGCTTGGTGCTCGGGGTGCTGGGTGCTTAGTGCTCGGGGTGCTGGGTGCTCAGTACTCAGGGTGCTGGTTGGTCAGTACTCACGATGCTGGGTGCTCAGTACTCGGGGTGCTGGGTGCTCACTACTCAGTGTGCTGGGTGCTCAGTACTCAGGGTGCTCGGTGCTCAGTGCTTGGGGTGCTGGGTGCTCAGTACTCAGGGTGCTGGGTGCTCAGTGCTCAGGGTGCTGCGTTCTCAGTGCTCAGGGTGCTGTGTGATCAGTACTCAGTGCTCAGGATGCTGGGTGCTCAGTGCTCGGGCTGCTGGGTGCTCAGTGCTCAGGGTGCTGGGTGCTCAGTACTCAGGGTGCTGGGTGCTCAGTGCTCAGGGTGCTCGGTGCTCAGTACGTTGGGTGCTCAGTACTCAGGGTGCTCGGTGCTCAGTACTCGGGGTGCTGGGTGCTCATTAATCAGGGTGCTGGGTGCTCAGTACTCAGGGTGCTCATTGCTCAGGGTGCTGGGTGCTCAGTACTCAGGGTGCTGGGTGCTCAGTGCTCAGGGTGCTCGGTGCTCAGTACGTTGGGTGCTCAGTACTCAGGGTGCTCGGTGCTCAGTACTCGGGGTGCTGGGTGCTCATTAATCAGGGTGCTGGGTGCTCAGTACTCAGGGTGCTCAGTGCTTGGGGTGCACGGTGCTCAGTACTCAGGGTGCTCTGTGCTTGGGGTGCTGGGCGCTCAGTACTCAGGGTGCTGGGTCCTCAGTGCTCAGGGTGTTGGGTGCTCAGTACTCAGGGTGCTGGGTGCTCAGTACTCAGGGTGCTGGGTGCTCAGTGCTCGGGGTGCTGGGTGCTCAGTGCTCGGGGTGCTGGGTGCTCAGTGCTCGGGGTGCTCGGTGCTCAGTGCTCGGGGTGCTGGGTGCTCAGTGCTCAGTACTCAGGGTGCTGGGTGCTCAGTGCTCAGGTTGCTGGGTGCTCGGTGCTCAGTACGCTGGGTTCTCAGTACTCAGGGTGCTGGATGCTCAGTACTCAGGGTGCTCGGTGCTCAGTACTCAGGGTGCTGGGTGCTCAGTGCTCGGGGTGCTGGGTGCTCAGTACGCAGGGTGCTGGGTGCTCAGTGCTCAGGGTGCTGGGTGCTCAGTGCTCGGGGTGCTCAGTGCTAAGTACTCAGGGTGCTGGGTGCTCAGTACTCAGGGTGCTGGGTGCTCAGTACTCAGAGTGCTGGGTGCTCAGTGCTCGTAGTGCTGGGTGCTCAGTGCTCAGGGTGCTCAGTGCTCAGTACTCAGGGTGCTGGGTGCTCATTACTCAGGGTGCTGGGTGCTCAGTGCTCGGGGTGCTGGGTGCTCAGTACTCAGGGTGCTGGGTGCTCAGTGCTCAGGGTGCTCGGTGCTCAGTACTCATGTTGCTGGGTGCTCATTCTCAGGGTGCTGGGTGCTCAGTACTCAGGTTGCTCAGTACTCTGGGTGCTCGGTGCTCAGTACTCATGGTGCTGGCTGCTCAGTACTCAGGGTGCTCGGTGCTCAGTTCTCAGGGTGCTCGGTGCTCAGTGTTTGGTGTGCTGGGTGCTCAGTACTCAGGGTGCTGGGTGCTCAGTGCTCATGGTGCTCGGTGCTCAGTGCTCTGGGTGCTGGGTGCTCAGTACTCAGTGCTCAGGTTGCTGGGTGCTCAGTGCTCAGGGTGCTGGGTGCTCAGTGCTCAGGGAGCTCAGTGCTAAGTGCTCAGTACTTAGGGTGCTGGGTGCTCAGTACTCAGGGTGTTGGGTGCTCAGTGCTCGGGGTGCCCGGTGCTCAGTGCTCGGGGTGCTCGGTGCTCAGTACTCAGGGTGCTGGGTGCTCAGTACTCACGGTGCTGGGTGCTCAGTGCTCGGGGTGCTGGGTGCTCAGTGCTCGGGGTGCTGGGTGCTCAGTGCTCGGGGTGCTGGGTGCTCAGTACTCAGGGTGCTCAGCGCTCAGTACTCAGGGTGCTGGGTGCTCAGTGCTCAGGGTGCTCGTTGCTCAGTACGTTGGGTGCTCAGTGCTCAGGGTCCTGGCTGCTCAGTGCTCAGGGTGCTGGGTGCTCAGTGCTCAGGGTGCTTGATGCTCAGTACTCAGGGTGCTGGGTGCTCAGTGCTCAGGGTGCTGGGTGCTCAGTGCTCAGGGTGCTGGGTGCTCAGTGCTCAGGGTGCTGGGTGCTCAGTGCTCAGGGTGCTTGATGCTCAGTACTCAGGGTGCTGGGTGCTCAGTGCTCGGTGTGCTCAGTGCTCAGTACTCAGGGTGCTGGGTGCTCAGTATTCACGGTGCTGGGTGCTCAGTGCTCGGGGTGCTGGGTGCTCAGTGCTCGGTGTGCTGGGTGCTCAGTACTCAGGGTGCTGGGTGCTCAGTGCTCAGGGTGCTGGGTGCTCAGTACTCAGGGTGCTGGGTGCTCAGTGCTCGGGGTGCCCTGTGCTCAGTGCTCGGTGTGCTCGGTGCTCAGTACTCAGGGTGCTCAGCGCTCAGTACTCAGGGTGCTGGGTGATCAGTGCTCAGGGTGCTCGTTGCTCAGTACGTTGGGTGCTCAGTGCTCAGGGTGCTGGCTGCTCAGTGCTCAGGGTGCTGGGTGCTCAGTGCTCAGGGTGCTTGATGCTCAGTACTCAGGGTGCTGGGTGCTCAGTGCTCAGGGTGCTGGGTGGTCAGTGCTCGGGGTGCTGGTTGCTCAGTGCTCAGGGTGCTGGGTGCTCAGTACTCAGGGTGCTGGGTGCTCAGTACTCGCGGTGCTGGGTGCTCAGTGCTCAGCGTGCTGGGTGCTCAGTACTCAGTGCTCAGGATGCTGGGTGCACAGTGCTCGGGCTGCTTGGTGCTCAGTGCTCAGGGTGCTGGGTGCTCAGTACTCAGGGTGCTCAGTGCTCGGGGAGCTGGGTGCACAGTGCTCGGGCTGCTTGGTGCTCAGTACTCAGGGTGCTGGGTGCTCAGTACTCAGTGATCGGGGTCCTGGGTGCTCCGTGCTCGGGGTGCTGGGTGCTCAGTGCTCTGGGTGCTTAGTGTTCAGTACTCAGGGTACTGGGTGCTCAGTACTCAGGGTGCTCAGTGCTCGGGGTGCTGGGTGCTCAGTACTCAGGGTGCTGGGTGCTCAGTACTCAGGGTGCTCAGTGCTCAGGGTGCTGGGTGATCACTGCTCGGGGTGCTCGGTGCTCAGTACTCAGGGTGCTGAGTGCTCAGTACTCAGGGTGCTGGGTGCTCAGTACTCAGGGTGCTGGGTGATCAGTGCTCGGGGTGCTGGGTGCTCAGTGCTCAGGGTGCTCAGTGCTCAGTACTCAGGGTGCTCAGTGCTCAGTACTCAGGGTGCTGGGTGCTCAGTGCTCAGGGTGCTGGGTGCTCAGTACTCAGGGTGCTGGGTGCTCGGTGCTCAGTACGCTGGGTGCTCAGTACTCAGGGTGCTGGGTGCTCAGTACTCACGGTGCTGTGTGCTCAGTGCTCGGGGTGCTGGGTGCTCAGTACTCAGGGTGCTGGGTGCTCAGTGCTCGGGGTGCTCGGTGCTCAGTACGCTGGGTGCTCAGTACTCAGGGTGCTGGGTGCTCAGTACTCAGGGTGCTGGGTGCTTAGTACTCAGGCTGCTGGGTGCTCAGTGCTCAGGGTGCTGGGTGCTCAGTGCTCAGTACTCAGGGTGCTGGGTGCTCAGTGCTCAGGGTGCTGGGTGCTTGGTGCTCGGGGTGCTGGGTGCTTAGTGCTCGGGGTGCTGGGTGCTCAGTACTCAGGGTGCTGGTTGGTCAGTACTCACGATGCTGGGTGCTCAGTACTCGGGGTGCTGGGTGCTCACTACTCAGTGTGCTGGGTGCTCAGTACTCAGGGTGCTCGGTGCTCAGTGCTTGGGGTGCTGGGTGCTCAGTACTCAGGGTGCTGGGTGCTCAGTGCTCAGGGTGCTGCGTTCTCAGTGCTCAGGGTGCTGTGTGATCAGTACTCAGTGCTCAGGATGCTGGGTGCTCAGTGCTCGGGCTGCTGGGTGCTCAGTGCTCAGGGTGCTGGGTGCTCAGTACTCAGGGTGCTGGGTGCTCAGTGCTCAGGGTGCTCGGTGCTCAGTACGTTGGGTGCTCAGTACTCAGGGTGCTCGGTGCTCAGTACTCGGGGTGCTGGGTGCTCATTAATCAGGGTGCTGGGTGCTCAGTACTCAGGGTGCTCATTGCTCAGGGTGCTGGGTGCTCAGTACTCAGGGTGCTGGGTGCTCAGTGCTCAGGTGAAGTAATAGGGGTGGAGGGGCTGCATTCCCAGCACCCCAGCCGCCTGCCCGGCTAGCTTATGCCCCAAAATAATTACACAGACACTGTATTCTTTTAAGCACTGCTTGGCCCTTTAGCTCTAGCACTTACAGGCTAATTCTCACATTCTGATCAACCCATCTCTAATAATCTGTGAGCACCGGTCTTACCGGGAAAGGTTCAGCATGTCTAACCTGGTGGCTTGCTTCATGGCGTGTGTCTGCCCAGGAGCCGGGAGCATGGCGTCTCTCTCTGAGGCGTCTGCTCCCGAGAGAGCTGTGGAGTCTCTGCGCTCACTTCCTCTTCCTCCCAGCATTTTGTTCTGTTTACTCCTCCCACCTATCCTCTAACCAATAAAATGGGCCAGGGCAGTGCCTTTATTAGCCAATGACCTTCCTCCATCATTTCCCCTTTTTCGGTTTAAACAAAAAAAAGGCTTTAACATAGCAAAATTACATATAACAAAACAGTTATCAAGTAAAAGTTACAATAATCTTTATCATAACTAAGGAAAACTATAACTATAACTAACAATTCTTAACTCCATCAAAGACTCCAGAAAGATATATTACCTAAGTAAACAAGAACTAAGAAACTTCAAACTCTAGAAATGACAAAGACATCTCGCTGCCTGGACAGTCACCCAAAGTTCTTTTGTACCGTTGGGGCATCCATCTTCAGCCTTCAGGCCCATGGTATCCAGCAGACATTTCCATAAAGCAGGAAAATTCAAAGTCAGTTCAGTCACTATCTGTTGTGTCCTGCAGAATGTCTCGCAGACTCTTTCATGAATCAGGAACCCCGAAAGATCATCTCACCTTAGGCAAGTTCAGTAGTCCTCTCTCTGCGGGTTCTCTGTGTCCAGTTTATGCAATAGTCCAGGCAAGAGCAGTTTCTTGCCCAAATGGCTATCAAACTCCATAAGGTGCCTCTTTGATGCCCATTTTCCTCTTGAAGTAGATTGGTGCTGCCAGGAGCAGAGTGTCTCATTGTCATGAAAAGTCCTCAGTTATTAAAACATTAAATGTCCTATTCTGTAATCTTTGAAAGACATGAAGAATGTCTATCTAAAATATATCTCTATATATCTAGAAAATCTAACTAACATGACTACAAGCTTTACTATTATCAATGATTATCCATTAACAACCTATATTTCTTAATTATACAGTACATATTTAAATGAACTACACAATCACAATACCTTAATCAAAATCAGAAACACTTATACATATAACAAAATTGACCTTAAATCTCTATCAATAAAGCAAAATCTATACTAATGCAAATTATTCATATCTATATCATATCCCCCTTTAAATGTAAAAGAACGTTTATAAACCATATTTGGGAACATGGGCGCAGTTTTTTCTCTCCAAACTGCTTCCTGCTGAATGGGGGCGTCGTTAATTAGGTCTTTCATGGTATAACCTGTGTGCTAGTTTCTTCTCAGTTGGCAGTTGAGCAAAGCAATTTTCTGAAGGTGTTCACACCAACCCTTCAGGAGGGCGTGGTCCATCATACCAAATCGGAATAGAAGAAATGAACAGCGTCTCATCCTCTGTGAAAACAAAATAAGAAACTCCTTTCCAAAGTATCATATCCTTAGATCCAAATTCATAATATCTATGTTGGATTAGTTCAGCAGTATTTATAAATAAATATCTTTTAGCATCTGTTTCTCCTTCCTCAGCATTTAAACAATTCAAAGAGAGCATAATAGCATATAGTATCAAGATTCTCTGTGTATTTTCCATCTTTGTTCGTTTTATTTTAACCTCTATTTTGTTTATTTTTACTTTTAACTTTTTGCTTTTTGAGATAGGTTCTCTGTATTTTGACCTGAAGTAACTCTGTAGACCAGGCTGTCCTTGAACTCTCAGAGATCTGCCTGTCTCTGCCTCCCAGGCATTGGGATTAAAGGTGTAAGCTACTACACCTTGAACTCACAGAGATCTGTTTGCCTCTGCCTTCTAGGCACTAGGATTAAAGGCGTGTGCTACCACACACAACAACTCTCTTCCTTTTTTTGTTTTTTACTTTAAGAACTTCAACTTTTAGTCTGCATATATTTTTAACACACTTTAAACCATTCACAAATTTTCTCTGTCTTTGAATCTCTCTTTACTGTATATCTCTCTTTTTCTGACCACATGAATCTTTAATTTACCAAGCTATCTCAGTAGGACTAAAGGCGTGGCTTTGCCAGCTAGATCCAGTCCATTCCTTAGCTTTCCAGCCTCATGGCTGAGGTACTGGCTGTAGTCATGTTTACTGCCACAACTGTATGGCATTTCAAGGTTCCTGCCAGCAAGTGAGTTACAACAGACAACACTCAAGTCCTCTCTCGGTAGCCGGCCCTCCTGCCTCAAACAGTCAGAGTTTGCCCTGGCAGGACGGCCCAGAAAGCCGGCATTTTTAAATGGCGCAGCTTTTTTCCTGTTATGGCTGAAAACCGAAAAGCATGTGTTCAGCTTTTGGTCAACACCGTTTAAGTGTTTCGTGGCAGGACCTCTTAATGAGCTGCAGGCTTTGCAGCTAAAGCTGAGTCAGGAAGCCTCTCTTAGATGAGGTGCTTGCTTGCCTCTAGCAAGCAGAGTAGAACCGAGAAATTGCTGCTACCAAGAAACCAGGCACAATGCTTTCATTTTGTTCTAGAATTACTTCCCAAGCTGTCTCGGGCTTTATGTGGAAGTAGTTGTCCACGTGGGCGCCATATGAAGTAATAGGGGTGGAGGGGCTGCATTCCCAGCACCCCAGCCGCCTGCCCGGCTAGCTTATGCCCCAAAATAATTACACAGACACTGTATTCTTTTAAGCACTGCTTGGCCCTTTAGCTCTAGCACTTACAGGCTAATTCTCACATTCTGATCAACCCATCTCTAATAATCTGTGAGCACCGGTCTTACCGGGAAAGGTTCAGCATGTCTAACCTGGTGGCTTGCTTCATGGCGTGTGTCTGCCCAGGAGCCGGGAGCATGGCGTCTCTCTCTGAGGCGTCTGCTCCCGAGAGAGCTGTGGAGTCTCTGCGCTCACTTCCTCTTCCTCCCAGCATTTTGTTCTGTTTACTCCTCCCACCTATCCTCTAACCAATAAAATGGGCCAGGGCAGTGCCTTTATTAGCCAATGACCTTCCTCCATCACTCAGGGTGCTCGGTGCTCAGTACGTTGGGTGCTCAGTACTCAGGGTGCTCGGTGCTCAGTACTCGGGGTGCTGGGTGCTCATTAATCAGGGTGCTGGGTGCTCAGTACTCAGGGTGCTCAGTGCTTGGGGTGCACGGTGCTCAGTACTCAGGGTGCTCTGTGCTTGGGGTGCTGGGCGCTCAGTACTCAGGGTGCTGGGTCCTCAGTGCTCAGGGTGTTGGGTGCTCAGTACTCAGGGTGCTGGGTGCTCAGTACTCAGGGTGCTGGGTGCTCAGTGCTCGGGGTGCTGGGTGCTCAGTGCTCGGGGTGCTGGGTGCTCAGTGCTCGGGGTGCTCGGTGCTCAGTGCTCGGGGTGCTGGGTGCTCAGTGCTCAGTACTCAGGGTGCTGGGTGCTCAGTGCTCAGGTTGCTGGGTGCTCGGTGCTCAGTACGCTGGGTTCTCAGTACTCAGGGTGCTGGATGCTCAGTACTCAGGGTGCTCGGTGCTCAGTACTCAGGGTGCTGGGTGCTCAGTGCTCGGGGTGCTGGGTGCTCAGTACTCAGGGTGCTGGGTGCTCAGTGCTCAGGGTGCTGGGTGCTCAGTGCTCGGGGTGCTCAGTGCTAAGTACTCAGGGTGCTGGGTGCTCAGTACTCAGGGTGCTGGGTGCTCAGTGCTCATGGTGCTCGGTGCTCAGTGCTCTGGGTGCTGGGTGCTCAGTACTCAGTGCTCAGGTTGCTGGGTGCTCAGTGCTCAGGGTGCTGGGTGCTCAGTGCTCAGGGAGCTCAGTGCTAAGTGCTCAGTACTTAGGGTGCTGGGTGCTCAGTACTCAGGGTGTTGGGTGCTCAGTGCTCGGGGTGCCCGGTGCTCAGTGCTCGGGGTGCTCGGTGCTCAGTACTCAGGGTGCTGGGTGCTCAGTACTCACGGTGCTGGGTGCTCAGTGCTCGGGGTGCTGGGTGCTCAGTGCTCGGGGTGCTGGGTGCTCAGTGCTCGGGGTGCTGGGTGCTCAGTACTCAGGGTGCTCAGCGCTCAGTACTCAGGGTGCTGGGTGCTCAGTGCTCAGGGTGCTCGTTGCTCAGTACGTTGGGTGCTCAGTGCTCAGGGTCCTGGCTGCTCAGTGCTCAGGGTGCTGGGTGCTCAGTGCTCAGGGTGCTTGATGCTCAGTACTCAGGGTGCTGGGTGCTCAGTGCTCAGGGTGCTGGGTGCTCAGTGCTCAGGGTGCTGGGTGCTCAGTGCTCAGGGTGCTGGGTGCTCAGTACTCAGGGTGCTGGGTGCTCAGTACTCGGGGTGCTGGGTGCTCAGTGCTCAGCGTGCTGGGTGCTCAGTACTCAGGGTGCTCGGTGCTCAGTGCTTGGGGTGCTGGGTGCTCAGTACTCAGGGTGCTGGGTGCTCAGTTCTCAGGGTGCTGCGTGCTCAGTGCTCAGGGTGATGGGTGCTCAGTGCTCAGGCCGCTGGGTGCTCAGTGCTCAGGGTGCTGGGTGCTCAGTACTCAGGGTGCTGGGTTCTCAGTACTCAGGGTGCTGGGTGCACAGTGCTAGGGGTGCTGGGTGCTCAGTGCTCGGGGTCTGGGTGCTCAGTACTCAGGGTGCTGGGTGCTCAGTACTCAGGGTGCTGGGTGCTCAGTGCTCAGGGTGCTGGGTGCTCAGTGCTCTGGGTGCTGGGTGCTCAGTGCTCAGGGTGCTGGGTGCTCAGTGCTCAGGGTGCTGGGTGCTCAGGGCTCGGGGTGCTGGGTGCTGAGTGCTCAGGGTGCTGGGTGCTCAGTGCTCGGGGTGCTCGGTGCTCAGTACACAGGGTGCTAGGTGCTCAGTGCTCGGGGTGCTGGGTGCTCAGTGCTCAGTAGTCAGGGTGCTGGGTGCTCAGTGCTCGGGGTGCTGGGTGCTCAGTACTCAGGGTGCTGGGTGCTCAGTGCTCAGGGTGCTGGGTGCTCAGTGCTCAGGGTGCTGGGTGCTCAGTGATCGGGGTGCTGGGTGCTCAGTACTCAGGGTGCTCAGTGCTCGGGGAGCTCGGTGCTCAGTACTCAGGGTGCTGGGTGCTCAGTACTCAGTGCTCGGGGTCCTGGGTGCTCCGTGCTCGGGGTGCTGGGTGCTCAGTGCTCTGGGTGCTTAGTGCTCAGTACTCAGGGTGCTGGGTGCTCAGTACTCAGGGTGCTCAGTGCTCGGGGTGCTGGGTGCTCAGTACTCAGGGTGCTGGGTGCTCAGTACTCAGGGTGCTCAGTGCTCGGGGTGCTGGGTGCTCAGTGCTCAGGGTGATCGGTGCTCAGTACTCAGGATGCTGGGTGCTCAGTACTCAGGGTGCTGGGTGCTCAGTAATCAGGGTGCTGGTTGCTCAGTCCTCAGGGTGCTCAGTGCTCAGGGTGCTGGGTGATCAGTGCTCGGGGTGCTCGGTGCTCAGTACTCAGGGTGCTGAGTGCCCAGTACTCAGGGTGCTGGGTGCTCAGTACTCAGGGTGCTCATTGCTCAGGGTGCTGGGTGCTCAGTACTCAGGGTGCTGGGTGCTCAGTGCTCAGGGTGCTCGGTGCTCAGTACGTTGGGTGCTCAGTACTCAGGGTGCTCGGTGCTCAGTACTCGGGGTGCTGGGTGCTCATTAATCAGGGTGCTGGGTGCTCAGTACTCAGGGTGCTCAGTGCTTGGGGTGCAGGGTGCTCAGTACTCAGGGTGCTCTGTGCTTGGGGTGCTGGGTGCTCAGTACTCAGGGTGCTGGGTGCTCAGTGCTCAGGGTGTTGGGTGCTCAGTACTCAGGGTGCTGGGTGCTCAGTACTCAGGGTGCTGGGTGCTCAGTGCTCGGGGTGCTGGGTGCTCAGTGCTCGTTGTGCTGGGTGCTCAGTGCTCAGGGTGCTGGGTGCTCAGTGCTCAGGGTGCTGGGTGCTCAGTGCTCGGGGTGCTGGGTGCTCAGTGCTCGGGGTGCTTGGTGCTCAGTGCTCGGGGTGCTGGGTTCTCAGTGCTCGGTGTGCTGGGTGCTCGGTGCTCGGGGTGCTGGGTGCTTAGTGCTCGGGGTGCCCGGTGCTCAGTACTCGGGGTTCTGGGTGCTCAGTGCTCAGGGTACTCGGTGCTCAGTACGTTGGGTGCTCAGTACTCAGGGTGCTGGGTGCTCAGTGCTCAGGGTGCTAGGTGCTCAGTGCTCAGGGTGCTGGGTGCTCAGTGCTCAGGGTGCTGGGTGCTCAGTGCTCAGGGTGCTGGGTGCTCGGTGCTCTGGGTGCTGGGTGCTTAGTGCTCGGGGTGCCCGGTGCTCAGTACTCGGGGTGCTCAGTGCTCAGTACTCAGGGTGCTGGCTGCTCAGTGCTCAGGGTGCTGGGTGCTCAGTACTCAGGGTGCTGGGTGCTCGGTGCTCAGTACGCAGTGTGCTCAGTACTCAGGGTGCTGGGTGCTCAGTACTCAGGGTGCTCGGTGCTCAGTGCTCAGGGTGCTAGGTGCTCGGTGCTCGGGGTGCTGGGTGCTTAGTGCTCGGGTTGCTGGGTGCTCAGTACTCAGGGTGCTGGGTGCTAAGTGCTCAGTACTCAGGGTGCTGGGTGCTCAGTGCTCAGGGTTCTGGGTGCTCAGTGCTCAGGGTGCTGGGTGCTCGGAGCTCGGGGTGCTGGGTGCTTAGTGCTCGGGTTGCTGGGTGCTCAGTACTCAGGGTGCTGGGTGCTCAGTACTCAGGGTGCTGGGTGCTCAGTGCTCAGGGTGCTGGGTGCTCGGTGCTCGGGGTGCAGGGTGCTTAGTGCTCGGGTTGCTGGGTGCACAGTACTCAGGGTGCTGGGTGCTCAGTGCTCGGGGTGCTGGGTGCTCAGTGCTCAGTACTCAGGGTGCTGTGTGCTCAGTGCTCAGGGTGCTGTGTGTTCAGTTCTCAGGGTGCTGGGTGCTCAGTACTCAGGCTGCTGGGTGCTCAGTGCTCAGGGTGCTGGGTGCTCGGTGCTCGGGGTGCTGGGTGTTTAGTGCTCGGGTTGCTGGGTGCTCAGTACTCAGGGTGCTGGGTGCTCAGTGCTCGGGGTGCTTAGTGTTCAGTACTCAGGGTACTGGGTGCTCAGTACTCAGGGTGCTCAGTGCTCGGGGTGCTGGGTGCTCAGTACTCAGGGTGCTGGGTGCTCAGTACTCAGGGTGCTCAGTGCTCAGGGTGCTGGGTGATCACTGCTCGGGGTGCTCGGTGCTCAGTACTCAGGGTGCTGAGTGCTCAGTACTCAGGGTGCTGGGTGCTCAGTACTCAGGGTGCTGGGTGATCAGTGCTCGGGGTGCTGGGTGCTCAGTGCTCAGGGTGCTCAGTGCTCAGTACTCAGGGTGCTCAGTGCTCAGTACTCAGGGTGCTGGGTGCTCAGTGCTCAGGGTGCTGGGTGCTCAGTACTCAGGGTGCTGGGTGCTCGGTGCTCAGTACGCTGGGTGCTCAGTACTCAGGGTGCTGGGTGCTCAGTACTCACGGTGCTGTGTGCTCAGTGCTCGGGGTGCTGGGTGCTCAGTACTCAGGGTGCTGGGTGCTCAGTGCTCGGGGTGCTCGGTGCTCAGTACGCTGGGTGCTCAGTACTCAGGGTGCTGGGTGCTCAGTACTCAGGGTGCTGGGTGCTTAGTACTCAGGCTGCTGGGTGCTCAGTGCTCAGGGTGCTGGGTGCTCAGTGCTCAGTACTCAGGGTGCTGGGTGCTCAGTGCTCAGGGTGCTGGGTGCTTGGTGCTCGGGGTGCTGGGTGCTTAGTGCTCGGGGTGCTGGGTGCTCAGTACTCAGGGTGCTGGTTGGTCAGTACTCACGATGCTGGGTGCTCAGTACTCGGGGTGCTGGGTGCTCACTACTCAGTGTGCTGGGTGCTCAGTACACAGGGTGCTCGGTGCTCAGTGCTTGGGGTGCTGGGTGCTCAGTACTCAGGGTGCTGGGTGCTCAGTGCTCAGGGTGCTGCGTTCTCAGTGCTCAGGGTGCTGTGTGATCAGTACTCAGTGCTCAGGATGCTGGGTGCTCAGTGCTCGGGCTGCTGGGTGCTCAGTGCTCAGGGTGCTGGGTGCTCAGTACTCAGGGTGCTGGGTGCTCAGTGCTCAGGGTGCTCGGTGCTCAGTACGTTGGGTGCTCAGTACTCAGGGTGCTCGGTGCTCAGTACTCGGGGTGCTGGGTGCTCATTAATCAGGGTGCTGGGTGCTCAGTACTCAGGGTGCTCATTGCTCAGGGTGCTGGGTGCTCAGTACTCAGGGTGCTGGGTGCTCAGTGCTCAGGGTGCTCGGTGCTCAGTACGTTGGGTGCTCAGTACTCAGGGTGCTCGGTGCTCAGTACTCGGGGTGCTGGGTGCTCATTAATCAGGGTGCTGGGTGCTCAGTACTCAGGGTGCTCAGTGCTTGGGGTGCAGGGTGCTCAGTACTCAGGGTGCTCTGTGCTTGGGGTGCTGGGCGCTCAGTACTCAGGGTGCTGGGTGCTCAGTGCTCAGGGTGTTGGGTGCTCAGTACTCAGGGTGCTGGGTGCTCAGTACTCAGGGTGCTGGGTGCTCAGTGCTCGGGGTGCTGGGTGCTCAGTGCTCGGGGTGCTGGGTGCTCAGTGCTCGGGGTGCTCGGTGCTCAGTGCTCGGGGTGCTGGGTGCTCAGTGCTCAGTACTCAGGGTGCTGGGTGCTCAGTGCTCAGGTTGCTGGGTGCTCGGTGCTCAGTACGCTGGGTTCTCAGTACTCAGGGTGCTGGATGCTCAGTACTCAGGGTGCTCGGTGCTCAGTACTCAGGGTGCTGGGTGCTCAGTGCTCGGGGTGCTGGGTGCTCAGTACTCAGGGTGCTGGGTGCTCAGTGCTCAGGGTGCTGGGTGCTCAGTGCTCGGGGTGCTCAGTGCTAAGTACTCAGGGTGCTGGGTGCTCAGTACTCAGGGTGCTGGGTGCTCAGTACTCAGAGTGCTGGGTGCTCAGTGCTCGTAGTGCTGGGTGCTCAGTGCTCAGGGTGCTCAGTGCTCAGTACTCAGGGTGCTGGGTGCTCATTACTCAGGGTGCTGGGTGCTCAGTGCTCGGGGTGCTGGGTGCTCAGTACTCAGGGTGCTGGGTGCTCAGTGCTCAGGGTGCTCGGTGCTCAGTACTCATGTTGCTGGGTGCTCATTCTCAGGGTGCTGGGTGCTCAGTACTCAGGTTGCTCAGTACTCTGGGTGCTCGGTGCTCAGTACTCATGGTGCTGGCTGCTCAGTACTCAGGGTGCTCGGTGCTCAGTTCTCAGGGTGCTCGGTGCTCAGTGTTTGGTGTGCTGGGTGCTCAGTACTCAGGGTGCTGGGTGCTCAGTGCTCATGGTGCTCGGTGCTCAGTGCTCTGGGTGCTGGGTGCTCAGTACTCAGTGCTCAGGTTGCTGGGTGCTCAGTGCTCAGGGTGCTGGGTGCTCAGTGCTCAGGGAGCTCAGTGCTCAGTGCTCAGTACTTAGGGTGCTGGGTGCTCAGTACTCAGGGTGTTGGGTGCTCAGTGCTCGGAGTGCCCGGTGCTCAGTGCTCGGGGTGCTCGGTGCTCAGTACTCAGGGTGCTGGGTGCTCAGTACTCACGGTGCTGGGTGCTCAGTGCTCGGGGTGCTGGGTGCTCAGTGCTCGGGGTGCTGGGTGCTCAGTGCTCGGGGTGCTGGGTGCTCAGTACTCAGGGTGCTCAGCGCTCAGTACTCAGGGTGCTGGGTGCTCAGTGCTCGGGGTGCTCGTTGCTCAGTACGTTGGGTGCTCAGTGCTCAGGGTGCTGGCTGCTCAGTGCTCAGGGTGCTGGGTGCTCAGTGCTCAGGGTGCTTGATGCTCAGTACTCAGGGTGCTGGGTGCTCAGTGCTCAGGGTGCTGGGTGCTCAGTGCTCAGGGTGCTGGGTGCTCAGTGCTCAGGGTGCTGGGTGCTCAGTACTCAGGGTGCTGGGTGCTCAGTACTCGGGGTGCTGGGTGCTCAGTGCTCAGCGTGCTGGGTGCTCAGTACTCAGGGTGCTCGGTGCTCAGTGCTTGGGGTGCTGGGTGCTCAGTACTCAGGGTGCTGGGTGCTCAGTTCTCAGGGTGCTGCGTGCTCAGTGCTCAGGGTGATGGGTGCTCAGTACTCAGTGCTCAGGATGCTGGGTGCTCAGTGCTCGGGCCGCTGGGTGCTCAGTGCTCAGGGTGCTGGGTGCTCAGTACTCAGGGTGCTGGGTTCTCAGTACTCAGGGTGCTGGGTGCACAGTGCTAGGGGTGCTGGGTGCTCAGTGCTCGGGGTCTGGGTGCTCAGTACTCAGGGTGCTGGGTGCTCAGTACTCAGGGTGCTGGGTGCTCAGTGCTCAGGGTGCTGGGTGCTCAGTGCTCTGGGTGCTGGGTGCTCAGTGCTCAGGGTGCTGGGTGCTCAGTGCTCAGGGTGCTGGGTGCTCAGTGCTCGGGGTGCTGGGTGCTGAGTGCTCAGGGTGCTGGGTGCTCAGTGCTCAGGGTGCTCGGTGCTCAGTACACAGGGTGCTAGGTGCTCAGTGCTCGGGGTGCTGGGTGCTCAGTGCTCAGTACTCAGGGTGCTGGGTGCTCAGTGCTCGGGGTGCTGGGTGCTCAGTACTCAGGGTGCTGGGTGCTCAGTGCTCAGGGTGCTGGGTGCTCAGTGCTCAGGGTGCTGGGTGCTCAGTGATCGGGGTGCTGGGTGCTCAGTACTCAGGGTGCTCAGTGCTCGGGGAGCTCGGTGCTCAGTACTCAGGGTGCTGGGTGCTCAGTACTCAGTGCTCGGGGTCCTGGGTGCTCCGTGCTCGGGGTGCTGGGTGCTCAGTGCTCTGGGTGCTTAGTGCTCAGTACTCAGGGTGCTGGGTGCTCAGTACTCAGGTGCTCAGTGCTCGGGGTGCTGGGTGCTCAGTACTCAGGGTGCTGGGTGCTCAGTACTCAGGGTGCTCAGTGCTCGGGGTGCTGGGTGCTCAGTGCTCAGGGTGATCGGTGCTCAGTACTCAGGATGCTGGGTGCTCAGTACTCAGGGTGCTGGGTGCTCAGTACTCAGGGTGCTGGTTGCTCAGTCCTCAGGGTGCTCAGTGCTCAGGGTGCTGGGTGATCAGTGCTCGGG
This sequence comes from Microtus oregoni, assembly GCF_018167655.1. NCBI lineage: Eukaryota > Metazoa > Chordata > Mammalia > Rodentia > Cricetidae > Microtus > Microtus oregoni. Next base: position 74,912 of record NW_024543274.1, on the reverse strand, counting down.
GTGCTCGGTGCTCAGTACTCAGGGTGCTGAGTGCCCAGTACTCAGGGTGCTGGGTGCTCAGTACTCAGGGTGCTCATTGCTCAGGGTGCTGGGTGCTCAGTACTCAGGGTGCTGGGTGCTCAGTGCTCAGGGTGCTCGGTGCTCAGTACGTTGGGTGCTCAGTACTCAGGGTGCTCGGTGCTCAGTACTCGGGGTGCTGGGTGCTCATTAATCAGGGTGCTGGGTGCTCAGTACTCAGGGTGCTCAGTGCTTGGGGTGCAGGGTGCTCAGTACTCAGGGTGCTCTGTGCTTGGGGTGCTGGGTGCTCAGTACTCAGGGTGCTGGGTGCTCAGTGCTCAGGGTGTTGGGTGCTCAGTACTCAGGGTGCTGGGTGCTCAGTACTCAGGGTGCTGGGTGCTCAGTGCTCGGGGTGCTGGGTGCTCAGTGCTCGGGGTGCTGGGTGCTCAGTGCTCGGGGTGCTGGGTGCTCAGTGCTCAGGGTGCTGTGTGCTCAGTGCTCGGGGTGCTGGGTGCTCAGTGCTCGGGGTGCTTGGTGCTCAGTGCTCGGGGTGCTGGGTTCTCAGTGCTCGGTGTGCTGGGTGCTCGGTGCTCGGGGTGCTGGGTGCTTAGTGCTCGGGGTGCCCGGTGCTCAGTACTCGGGGTTCTGGGTGCTCAGTGCTCAGGGTACTCGGTGCTCAGTACGTTGGGTGCTCAGTACTCAGGGTGCTGGGTGCTCAGTGCTCTGGGTGCTAGGTGCTCAGTGCTCAGGGTGCTGGGTGCTCAGTGCTCAGGGTGCTGGGTGCTCAGTGCTCAGGGTGCTGGGTGCTCGGTGCTCTGGGTGCTGGGTGCTTAGTGCTCGGGGTGCCCGGTGCTCAGTACTCGGGGTGCTCAGTGCTCAGTACTCAGGGTGCTGGGTGCTCAGTGCTCAGGGTGCTGGGTGCTCAGTACTCAGGGTGCTGGGTTCTCGGTGCTCAGTACGCAGTGTGCTCAGTACTCAGGGTGCTGGGTGCTCAGTACTCAGGGTGCTCGGTGCTCAGTGCTCAGGGTGCTAGGTGCTCGGTGCTCGGGGTGCTGGGTGCTTAGTGCTCGGGTTGCTGGGTGCTCAGTACTCAGGGTGCTGGGTGCTAAGTGCTCAGTACTCAGGGTGCTGGGTTCTCAGTGCTCAGGGTTCTGGGTGCTCAGTGCTCAGGGTGCTGGGTGCTCGGAGCTCGGGGTGCTGGGTGCTTAGTGCTCGGGTTGCTGGGTGCTCAGTACTCAGGGTGCTGGGTGCTCAGTACTCAGGGTGCTGGGTGCTCAGTGCTCAGGGTGCTGGGTGCTCGGTGCTCGGGGTGCAGGGTGCTTAGTGCTCGGGTTGCTGGGTGCTCAGTACTCAGGGTGCTGGGTGCTCAGTGCTCGGGGTGCTGGGTGCTCAGTGCTCAGTACTCAGGGTGCTGTGTGCTCAGTGCTCAGGGTGCTGTGTGTTCAGTTCTCAGGGTGCTGGGTGCTCAGTACTCAGGGTGCTGGGTGCTCAGTACTCAGGGTGCTGGGTGCTCAGTGCTCAGGGTGCTGGGTGCTCGGTGCTCGGGGTGCTGGGTGTTTAGTGCTCGGGTTGCTGGGTGCTCAGTACTCAGGGTGCTGGGTGCTCAGTGCTCGGGGTGCTGGGTGCTCAGTGCTCAGTACTCAGGGTGCTGGGTGCTCAGTGCTCAGGGTGCTGTGTGCTCAGTGCTCAGGGTGCTGGGTACTCAGTGCTCAGGTTGCTGGGTGCTCAGTACTCAGGGTGCTGGGTGCTCAGTACTCAGGGTGCTGGGTGCTCTGTGCTCGGGGTGCTGGGTGCTCAGTGCTCGCGGTGCTGGGTGCTCAGTGCTCAGGGTGCTCGGTGCTCAGTACTCAGGGTGCTGGGTGCTCAGTGCTCGAGGTGCTCAGTACTCAGGGTGCTGTGTGTTCAGTGCTCAGTGTGCTGGGTGCTCAGTACTCAGGGTGCTCGGTGCTTAGTACTCAGGGTGCTGGGTGCTCAGTACTCCTGGTGCTGGGTGCTCAGTGCTCGGGGTTCTCGGTGCTCAGTGCTGAAGGTGCTGGGTGCTCAGTACTCAGCGTGCTCATTGCTCAGGGTGCTGGGTGCTCAGTACTCAGGGTGCTGGGTGCTCAGTGCTCAGGGTGCTCGGTGCTCAGTACGTTGGGTGCTCAGTACTCAGGGTGCTTGGTGCTCAGTACTCGGGGTGCTGGGTGCTCATTAATCAGGGTGATGGGTGCTCAGTAATCAGGGTGCTCAGTGCTTGGGGTTCAGGGTGCTCAGTACTCAGGGTGTTCTGTGCTTGGGGTGCTGGGTGCTCAGTTCTCAGGGTGCTGGGTGCTCAATGCTCAGGGTGTTGGGTGCTCAGTACTCAGGGTGCTGGGTGCTCAGTACTCAGGGTGCTGGGTGCTCAGTGCTCGGGGTGTTGGGTGCTCAGTGCTCGGGGTGCTGGGTACTCAGTGCTCGGGGTGCTGGGTGCTCAGTGCTCGGGGTTCTGGGTGCTCAGTGCCCAGGGTGCTGGGTGATCAGTGCTCGGGGTGCTGGGTGCTCAGTGCTCATGGTGCTGGGTGCTCGGTGCTCGGGGTGCTGGGTGCTTAGTGCTCGTGGTGCCCGGTGCTCAGTACTCGGGGTTCTGGGTGCTCAGTGCTCAGGGTACTCGGTGCTCAGTACGTTGGGTGCTCAGTACTCAGGGTGCTGGGTGCTCAGTGCTCAGGGTGCTGGGTGCTCAGTGCTCAGGGTGCTGGGTGCTCAGTGCTCAGGGTGCTGGGTGCTCAGTGCTCAGGGTGCTGGGTGCTCAGTGCTCAGGGTGCTGGGTGCTCGGTGCTCTGGGTGCTGGGTGCTTAGTGCTCGGGGTGCTCGGTGCTCAGTACTCGGGGTGCTCAGTGCTCAGTACTCAGGGTGGTGGGTGCTCAGTGCTCAGGGTGCTGGGTGCTCAGTACTCAGGGTGCTGGGTGCTCGGTTCTCAGTACGCTGGGTTCTCAGTACTCAGGGTGCTGGGTGCTCAGTACTCAGGGTGCTCGGTGCTCAGTACTCAGGGTGCTGGGTGCTCAGTGCTCGGGGTGCTGGGTGCTCAGTACTCAGGGTGCTGGGTGCTCAGTGCTCGGGGTGCTCGGTGCTCAGTACGCTGGGTGCTCAGTACTCAGGGTGCTGGGTGCTCAGTACTCAGGGTGCTGGGTGCTTAGTATTCAGGGTGCTGGGTGCTCAGTGCTCCGGGTGCTGGGTGCTCAGTGCTCAGTACTCAGGGTGCTGGGTGCTCAGTGCTCAGGTTGCTGGGTGCTCAGTGCTCAGGGTGCTTCGTGCTCGGTGCTCGGTGCTCGGGGTGCTGGGTGCTTAGTGCTCGGGGTGCTGGGTGCTCAGTACTCAGAGTGCTGGGTGGTCAGTACTCACGGTGCTGGGTGCTCAGTACTCGGGGTGCTGGGTGCTCACTACTCAGGGTGCTGGGTGCTCAGTACTCAGGGTGCTGGGTGCTCAGTGCTCGGGGTGCTCGGTGCTCAGTACTCAGGGTGCTCATTACTCAGGGTGCTCAGTACTCAGGGTGCTGGGTGCTCAGTACTCAGGGTGCTCAGTACTCAGGGTGCTGGGTGCTCAGTGCTCGGGGTGCTGGGTGCTCAGTACCCAGGGTGCTCAGTACTCAGGGTGCTGGGTGCTCAGTGCTCGGGGTGCTGGGTGCTCAGTGCACAGGGTGATCGGTGCTCAGTACTCAGGATGCTGGGTGCTCAGTACTCAGGGTGCTGGGTGCTCAGTACACAGGGTGCTGGTTGCTCAGTCCTCAGGGTGCTCAGTGCTCAGGGTGCTGGGTGCTCAGTGCTCGGGGTGCTCGGTGCTCAGTACTCAGGGTGCTGGGTGCTCAGTACTCAGGGTGCTGGGTGCTCAGTACTCAGGGTGCTGGGTGCTCAGTGCTCGTAGTGCTGGGTGCTCAGTGCTCAGTACTCAGGGTGCTGGGTGCTCATTACTCAGGGTGCTGGGTGCTCAGTGCTCGGGGTGCTGGGTGCTCAGTACTAAGGGTGCTGTGTGCTCAGTGCTCAGGGTGCTCGGTGCTCAGTACTCATGGTGTTGGGTGCTCATTCTCAGGGTGCTGGGTGCTCAGTACTCAGGTTGCTCAGTACACTGGGTGCTCGGTGCTCAGTACTCATGGTGCTGGCTGCTCAGTACTAAGGGTGCTCGGTGCTCAGTTCTCAGGGTGCTCGGTGCTCAGTGTTTGGGGTGCTGGGTGCTCAGTACTCAGGGTGCTGAGTGCTCAGTGCTCAGGGTGCTCGGTGCTCAGTGCTCTGGGTGCTGGGTGCTCAGTACTCAGTGCTCAGGATGCTGGGTGCTCAGTGCTCAGGGTGCTGGGTGCTCAGTGCTCAGGGAGCTCAGTGCTCAGTACTTAGGGTGCTGGGTGCTCAGTACTCAGGGTGCTGGGTGCTCAGTGCTCGGGGTGCCCGGTGCTCAGTGCTCGGGGTGCTGGGTGCTCAGTGCTCGGGGTGCTGGGTGCTCAGTGCTCAGGGTGCTGGGTGCTCAGTATTCAGGGTGCTGGGTGCTCAGTGCTTGGGGTGCTGGGTGCTCAGTACTCAGGGTGCTGGGTGCTCAGTACTCAGGGTGCTCGGTGCTCAGTGCTTGGGGTGCTGGGTGCTCAGTACTCAGGGTGCTGGGTGCTCAGTGCTCAGGGTGCTGCGTGCTCAGTGCTCAGGGTGCTGGGTGCTCAGTACTCAGTGCTCAGGATGCTGGGTGCTCAGTGCTCGGGCTGCTGGGTGCTCAGTGCTCAGGGTGCTGGGTGCTCAGTACTCAGGGTGCTGGGTGCTCAGTTCTCAGGGTGCTGGGTGCTCAGTGCTCTGGGTGCTGGGTGCTCAGTGCTCGGGGTTCTCGGTGCTCAGTGCTCAAGGTGCTGGGTGCTCAGTACTCAGGGTGCTCATTGCTCAGGGTGCTGGGTGCTCAGTACTCAGGGTGCTGGGTGCTCAGTGCTCAGGGTGATGGGTGCTCAGTACTCAGGGTGCTCAGTGCTTGGGGTGCAGGGTGCTCAGTACTCAGGGTGCTCTGTGCTTGCTGTGCTGGGTGCTCAGTACTCAGGGTGCTGGGTGCTCAGTACTCAGGGTGCTTGGTGCTCAGTGCTCGGGGTGCTGGGTGCTCAGTGCTCGGGGTGCTGGGTGCACAGTGCTCGGGGTGCTGGGTGCTCAGTGCTCGGGGTTCTGGGTGCTCAGTGCCCGGGGTGCTGGGTGCTCAGTGCTCGGGGTGCTGGGTGCTCAGTGCTCGGGATGCTTGGTGCTCAGTGCTCGGGGTGCTGGGTGCTCAGTGCTCAGGGTGCTGGGTGCTCGGTGCTCGGGGTGCTGGGTGCTTAGTGCTCGGGGTGCCCGGTGCTCAGTACTCCGGGTTCTGGGTGCTCAGTGCTCAGGGTACTCGGTGCTCAGTACGTTGGGTGCTCAGTACTCAGGGTGCTGGGTGCTCAGTGCTCAGGTTGCTGGGTGCTCAGTGCTCAGGGTGCTGGGTGCTCAGTGCTCAGGGTGCTGGGTGCTCAGTGCTCAGGGTGCTTGGTGCTCAGTGCTCAGGGTGCTGGGTGCTCGGTGCTCTGGGTGCTGGGTGCTTAGTGCTCGGGGTGCCCGGTGCTCAGTACTCGGGGTGCTCAGTGCTCAGTACTCAGGGTGGTGGGTGCTCAGTGCTCAGGGTGCTGGGTGCTCAGTACTCAGGGTGCTGGGTGCTCGGTTCTCAGTACGCTGGGTGCTCAGTACTCAGGGTGCTGGGTGCTCAGTACTCAGGGTGCTCGGTGCTCAGTACTCAGGGTGCTGGGTGCTCAGTGCTCGGGGTGCTGGGTGCTCAGTACTCAGGGTGCTGGGTGCTCAGTGCTCGGGGTGCTCGGTGCTCAGTACGCTCTGTGCTCAGTACTCAGGGTGCTGGGTGCTCAGTACTCAGGGTGCTGGGTGCTTAGTACTCAGGGTGCTGGGTGCTCAGTGCTCGGGGTGCTGGGTGCTCAGTGCTCAGTACTCAGGGTGCTGGGTGCTCAGTGCTCAGGTTGCTGGGTGCTCAGTGCTCAGGGTGCTTCGTGCTCGGTGCTCGGTGCTCGGGGTGCTGGGTGCTTAGTGCTCGGGGTGCTGGGTGCTCAGTACTCAGGGTGCTGGGTGGTCAGTACTCACGGTGCTGGGTGCTCAGTACTCGGGGTGCTGGGTGCTCACTACTCAGTGTGCTGGGTGCTCAGTACTCAGGGTGCTGGGTGCTCAGTGCTCGGGGTGCTCGGTGCTCAGTACTCAGGGTGCTCATTACTCAGGGTGCTCAGTACTCAGGGTGCTGGGTGCTCAGTACTCAGGGTGCTCAGTACTCAGGGTGCTGGGTGCTCAGTGCTCGGGGTGCTGGGTGCTCAGTACTCAGGGTGCTCAATACTCTGGGTGCTGGGTGCTCAGTGCTCGGGGTGCTGGGTGCTCAGTGCTCAGGGTGATCGGTGCTCAGTACTCAGGATGCTGGGTGCTCAGTACTCAGGGTGCTGGGTGCTCAGTACTCAGGGTGCTGGTTGCTCAGTCCTCAGGGTGCTCAGTGCTCAGGGTGCTGGGTGCTCAGTGCTCAGGGTGCTCGGTGCTCAGTACTCAGGGTGCTGGGTGCTCAGTACTCAGGGTGCTGGGTGCTCAGTACTCAGGGTGCTGGGTGCTCAGTGCTCGTAGTGCTGGGTGCTCAGTGCTCAGGGTGCTCAGTGCTCAGTACTCAGGGTGCTGGGTGCTCATTACTCAGGGTGCTGGGTGCTCAGTGCTCGGGGTGCTGGGTGCTCAGTACTCAGGGTGCTGGGTGCTCAGTGCTCAGGGTGCTCGGTGCTCAGTACTCATGGTGCTGGGTGCTCATTCTCAGGGTGCTGGGTGCTCAGTACTCAGGTTGCTCAGTACTCTGGGTGCTCGGTGCTCAGTACTCATGGTGCTGGCTGCTCAGTGCTAAGGGTGCTCGGTGCTCAGTTCTCAGGGTGCTCAGTGTTTGGGGTGCTGGGTGCTCAGTACTCAGGGTGCTGAGTGCTCAGTGCTCAGGGTGCTCGGTGCTCAGTGCTCTGGGTGCTGGGTGCTCAGTACTCAGTGCTCAGGATGCTGGGTGCTCAGTGCTCAGGGTGCTTGGTGCTCAGTGCTCGGCGTGCCCTGTGCTCAGTGCTCGGTGTGCTCGGTGCTCAGTACTCAGGGTGCTGGGTGCTCAGTACTCAGGGTGCTGGGTGCTCAGTGCTCGGGGTGCCCTGTGCTCAGTGCTCGGTGTGCTCGGTGCTCAGTACTCAGGGTGCTGGGTGCTCAGTACTCACGGTGCTGGGTGCTCAGTGCTCGGGGTGCTGGGTGCTCAGTGCTCGGGGTGCTGGGTGCTCAGTACTCAGGGTGCTGTGTGCTCAGTGCTCAGGGTGCTGGGTGCTCAGTACTCAGGGTGCTGGGTGCTCAGTGCTCGGGGTGCCCTGTGCTCAGTGCTCGGTATGCTCGGTGCTCAGTACTCAGGGTGCTCAGCGCTCAGTACTCAGGGTGCTGGGTGATCAGTGCTCGGGGTGCTCGTTGCTCAGTACGTTGGGTGCTCAGTGCTCAGGGTGCTGGCTGCTCAGTGCTCAGGGTGCTGGGTGCTCAGTGCTCAGGGTGCTTGATGCTCAGTACTCAGGGTGCTGGGTGCTCAGTGCTCAGGGTGCTGGGTGGTCAGTGCTCAGGGTGCTGGGTGCTCAGTACTCAGGGTGCTCGGTGCTCAGTGCTTGGGGTGCCGGGTGCTCAGTACTCAGGGTGCTGGGTGCTCAGTGCTCAGGGTGCTGCGTGCTCAGTGCTCAGGGTGCTGGGTGCTCAGTACTCAGTGCTCAGGATGCTGGGTGCACAGTGCTCGGGCTGCTGGGTGCTCAGTGCTCAGGGTGCTGGGTGCTCAGTACTCAGGGTGCTGGGTGCTCAGTGCTCAGGGTGCTGGGTGCTCAGTGCTCTGGGTGCTGGGTGCTCAGTGCTCAGGGTGCTGGGTGCTCAGTGCTCAGTGTGCTGGGTGCTCAGTGCTCGGGTTGCTGGGTGCTGAGTGCTCAGGGTGCTGGTTGCTCAGTGCTCGGGGTGCTCGGTGCTCAGTACGCAGGGTGCTGGGTGCTCAGTGCTCGGGGTGCTGGGTGCTCAGTGCTCAGTACTCAGGGTGGTGGGTGCTCAGTGCTCGGGGTGCTGGGTGCTCAGTACTCAGCGTGCTGGGTGCTCAGTACTCAGGGTGCTCAGTGCTCGGGGAGCTCGGTGCTCAGTACTCAGGGTGCTGGGTGCTCAGTACTCAGTGATCGGGGTCCTGGGTGCTCCGTGCTCGGGGTGCTGGGTGCTCAGTGCTCTGGGTGCTTAGTGCTCAGTACTCAGGGTACTGGGTGCTCAGTACTCAGGGTGCTCAGTGCTCGGGGTGCTGGGTGCTCATTACACAGGGTGCTGGGTGCTCAGTACACAGGGTGCTCAGTGCTCAGGGTGCTGGGTGATCACTGCTCGGGGTGCTCGGTGCTCAGTACTCAGGGTGCTGAGTGCTCAGTACTCAGGGTGCTGGGTGCTCAGTACTCAGGGTGCTGGGTGATAAGTGCTCGGGTTGCTGGGTGCTCAGTGCTCAGGGTGCTCAGTGCTCAGTACTCAGGGTGCTCAGTGCTCAGTACTCAGGGTGCTGGGTGCTCAGTGCTCAGGGTGCTGGGTGCTCAGTACTCAGGGTGCTGGGTGCTCGGTGCTCAGTACGCTGGGTGCTCAGTACTCAGGGTGCTGGGTGCTCAGTACTCACGGTGCTGTGTGCTCAGTGCTCGGGGTGCTGGGTGCTCAGTACTCTGGGTGCTGGGTGCTCAGTGCTCGGGGTGCTCGGTGCTCAGTACGCTGGGTGCTCAGTACTCAGGGTGCTGGGTGCTCAGTACTCAGGGTGCTGGGTGCTTAGTACTCAGGCTGCTGGGTGCTCAGTGCTCAGGGTGCTGGGTGCTCAGTGCTCAGTACTCAGGGTGCTGGGTGCTCAGTGCTCAGGGTGCTGGGTGCTTGGTGCTCGGGGTGCTGGGTGCTTAGTGCTCGGGGTGCTGGGTGCTCAGTACTCAGGGTGCTGGGTGGTCAGTACTCACGATGCTGGGTGCTCAGTACTCGGGGTGCTGGGTGCTCACTACTCAGTGTGCTGGGTGCTCAGTACTCAGGGTGCTCGGTGCTCAGTGCTTGGGGAGCTGGGTGCTCAGTACTCAGGGTGCTGGGTGCTCAGTGCTCAGGGTGCTGCGTTCTCAGTGCTCAGGGTGCTGGGTGATCAGTACTCAGTGCTCAGGATGCTGGGTGCTCAGTGCTCGGGCTGCTGGGTTCTCAGTGCTCAGGGTGCTGGGTGCTCAGTACTCAGGGTGCTGGGTTCTCCGTACTCAGGGTGCTGGGTGCACAGTGCTAGGGGTGCTGGGTGCTCAGTGCTCGGGGTCTGGGTGCTCAGTACTCAGGGTGCTGGGTGCTCAGTGCTCGGGGTGCTGGGTGCTGAGTGCTCAGGGTGCTGGGTGCTCAGTGCTCGGGGTGCTCGGGGTGCTCGGTGCTCAGTACACAGGGTGCTGGGTGCTCAGTGCTCGGGGTGCTGGGTGCTCAGTGCTCAGTACTCAGGGTGCTGGGTGCTCAGTGCTCGGGGTGCTGGGTGCTCAGTGCTCAGGGTGCTGGGTGCTCAGTGCTCAGGGTGCTGGGTGCTCAGTGCTCGGGGTGCTCGGGGTGCTCGGTGCTCAGTACGCTGGGTGCTCAGTACTCAGGGTGCTGGGTGCTCAGTACTCAGGGTGCTGGGTGCTTAGTACTCAGGGTGCTGGGTGCTTAGTACTCAGGGTGCTTGGTGCTCAGTGCTCAGGGTGCTGGGTGCTCAGTGCTCAGTGCTCAGGGTGCTGGGTGCTTAGTGCTCGGGGTGCTGGGTGCTCAGTACTCAGGGTGCTGGGTGGTCAGTACTCACGGTGCTGGGTGCTCAGTACTCGGGGTGCTGGGTGCTCACTACTCAGGGTGCTGGGTGCTCAGTACTCAGGGTGCTGGGTGCTCAGTGCTCGGGGTGCTCGGTGCTCAGTACGCAGGGTGCTGGGTGCTCAGTGCTCGGGGTGCTGGGTGCTCAGTGCTCAGTACTCAGGGTGGTGGGTGCTCAGTGCTCGGGGTGCTGGGTGCTCAGTACTCAGCGTGCTGGGTGCTCAGTACTCAGGGTGCTCAGTGCTCGGGGAGCTCGGTGCTCAGTACTCAGGGTGCTGGGTGCTCAGTACTCAGTGATCGGGGTCCTGGGTGCTCCGTGCTCGGGGTGCTGGGTGCTCAGTGCTCTGGGTGCTTAGTGCTCAGTACTCAGGGTACTGGGTGCTCAGTACTCAGGGTGCTCAGTGCTCGGGGTGCTGGGTGCTCATTACTCAGGGTGCTGGGTGCTCAGTACTCAGGGTGCTCAGTGCTCAGTGATCGGGGTCCTGGGTGCTCCGTGCTCGGGGTGCTGGGTGCTCAGTGCTCTGGGTGCTTAGTGCTCAGTACTCAGGGTACTGGGTGCTCAGTACTCAGGGTGCTCAGTGCTAGGGGTGCTGGGTGCTCAGTGCTCGGGGTCTGGGTGCTCAGTGCTCAGGGTGCTGGGTGCTCAGTACTCAGGGTGCTGGGTGCTCAGTGCTCAGGGTGCTCAGTGCTCAGTTATCAGGGTGCTCAGTGATCAGTACTAAGGGTGCTGAGTGCTCAGTGCTCAGGGTGCTGGGTGCTCAGTACTCAGGGTGCTGGGTGCTCGGTGCTCAGTACGCTGGGTGCTCAGTACTCAGGGTGCTGGGTGATCAGTACTCAGGGTGCTCGGTGCTCAGTACTCACCGTGCTGGGTGCTCAGTGCTCGGGGTGCTGGGTGCTCAGTACTCAGGGTGCTGGGTGCTCAGTGCTCGGGGTGCTCGGTGCTCAGTACGCTGGGTGCTCAGTACTCAGGGTGCTGGGTGCTCAGTACTCAGGGTGCTGGGTGCTTAGTACTCAGGGTGCTGGGTGCTTAGTACTCAGGGTGCTTGGTGCTCAGTGCTCAGGGTGCTGGGTGCTCAGTGCTCAGTGCTCAGGGTGCTGGGTGCTTAGTGCTCGGGGTGCTGGGTGCTCAGTACTCAGGGTGCTGGGTGGTCAGTACTCACGGTGCTGGGTGCTCAGTACTCGTTGTGCTGGGTGCTCACTACTCAGGGTGCTGGGTGCTCAGTACTCAGGGTGCTGGGTGCTCAGTGCTCGGGGTGCTCGGTGCTCAGTACGCAGGGTGCTGGGTGCTCAGTGCTCGGGGTGCTGGGTGCTCAGTGCTCAGTACTCAGGGTGGTGGGTGCTCAGTGCTCGGGGTGCTGGGTGCTCAGTACTCAGCGTGCTGGGTGCTCAGTACTCAGGGTGCTCAGTGCTCGGGGAGCTCGGTGCTCAGTACTCAGGGTGCTGGGTGCTCAGTACTCAGTGATCGGGGTCCTGGGTGCTCCGTGCTCGGGGTGCTGGGTGCTCAGTGCTCTGGGTGCTTAGTGCTCAGTACTCAGGGTACTGGGTGCTCAGTACTCAGGGTGCTCAGTGCTCGGGGTGCTGGGTGCTCATTACTCAGGGTGCTGTGTGCTCAGTACTCAGGGTGCTCAGTGCTCAGGGTGCTGGGTGATCACTGCTCGGGGTGCTCGGTGCTCAGTACTCAGGGTGCTGAGTGCTCAGTACTCAGGGTGCTGGGTGCTCAGTACTCAGGGTGCTGGGTGATCAGTGCTCGGGGTGCTGGGTGCTCAGTGCTCAGGGTGCTCAGTGCTCAGTACTCAGGGTGCTCAGTGCTCAGTACTCAGGGTGCTGGGTGCTCAGTGCTCAGGGTGCTGGGTGCTCAGTACTCAGGGTGCTGGGTGCTCGGTGCTCAGTACGCTGGGTGCTCAGTACTCAGGGTGCTGGGTGCTCAGTACTCACGGTGCTGTGTGCTCAGTGCTCGGGGTGCTGGGTGCTCAGTACTCAGGGTGCTGGGTGCTCAGTGCTCGGGGTGCTCGGTGCTCAGTACGCTGGGTGCTCAGTACTCAGGGTGCTGGGTGCTCAGTACTCAGGGTGCTGGGTGCTTAGTACTCAGGCTGCTGGGTGCTCAGTGCTCAGGGTGCTGGGTGCTCAGTGCTCAGTACTCAGGGTGCTGGGTGCTCAGTGCTCAGGGTGCTGGGTGCTTGGTGCTCGGGGTGCTGGGTGCTTAGTGCTCGGGGTGCTGGGTGCTCAGTACTCAGGGTGCTGGGTGGTCAGTACTCACGATGCTGGGTGCTCAGTACTCGGGGTGCTGGGTGCTCACTACTCAGTGTGCTGGGTGCTCAGTACTCAGGGTGCTCGGTGCTCAGTGCTTGGGGTGCTGGGTGCTCAGTACTCAGGGTGCTGGGTGCTCAGTGCTCAGGGTGCTGCGTTCTCAGTGCTCAGGGTGCTGGGTGATCAGTACTCAGTGCTCAGGATGCTGGGTGCTCAGTGCTCGGGCTGCTGGGTGCTCAGTGCTCATGGTGCTGGGTGCTCAGTACTCAGGGTGCTGGGTTCTCCGTACTCAGGGTGCTGGGTGCACAGTGCTAGGGGTGCTGGGTGCTCAGTGCTCGGGGTCTGGGTGCTCAGTACTCAGGGTGCTGGGTGCTCAGTGCTCGGGGTGCTGGGTGCTGAGTGCTCAGGGTGCTGGGTGCTCAGTGCTCGGGGTGCTCAGGGTGCTCGGTGCTCAGTACACAGGGTGCTGGGTGCTCAGTGCTCGGGGTGCTGGGTGCTCAGTGCTCAGTACTCAGGGTGCTGGGTGCTCAGTGCTCGGGGTGCTGGGTGCTCAGTACTCAGCGTGCTAGGTGCTCAGTACTCAGGGTGCTGGGTGCTCAGTGCTCAGGGTGCTGGGTGCTCAGTGGTCAGGGTGCTGGGTGCTCAGTGATCGGGGTGCTGGGTGCTCAGTACTCAGGGTGCTCAGTGCTCGGGGAGCTCGGTGCTCAGTACTCAGGGTGCTGGGTGCTCAGTACTCAGTGCTCGTGGTCCTGGGTGCTCCGTGCTCGGGGTGCTGGGTGCTCAGTGCTCTGGGTGCTTAGTGCTCAGTACTCAGGGTGCCTGGTGCTCAGTACTCAGGGTGCTCAGTGCTCGGGGTGCTGGGTGCTCAGTGCTCAGGGTGATAGGTGCTCAGTACTCAGAATGCTGTGTACTCAGTACTCAGGGTGCTGGGTGCTCAGTGCTCGGGGTGCTCGGTGCTCAGTACTCAGGGTGCTGGGTGCTCAGTGCTCAGGGTGCTCAGTGCTCAGTTATCAGGGTGCTCAGTGATCAGTACTAAGGGTGCTGAGTGCTCAGTGCTCAGGGTGCTGGGTGCTCAGTACTCAGGGTGCTGGGTGCTCGGTGCTCAGTACGCTGGGTGCTCAGTACTCAGGGTGCTGGGTGATCAGTACTCAGGGTGCTCGGTGCTCAGTACTCAGCGTGCTGGGTGCTCAGTGCTCGGGGTGCTGGGTGCTCAGTACTCAGGGTGCTGGGTGCTCAGTGCTCGGGGTGCTCGGTGCTCAGTACGCTGGGTGCTCAGTACTCAGGGTGCTGGGTGCTCAGTACTCAGGGTGCTGGGTGCTTAGTACTCAGGGTGCTGGGTGCTTAGTACTCAGGGTGCTTGGTGCTCAGTGCTCAGGGTGCTGGGTGCTCAGTGCTCAGTGCTCAGGGTGCTGGGTGCTTAGTGCTCGGGGTGCTGGGTGCTCAGTACTCAGGGTGCTGGGTGGTCAGTACTCACGGTGCTGGGTGCTCAGTACTCGGGGTGCTGGGTGCTCACTACTCAGGGTGCTGGGTGCTCAGTACTCAGGGTGCTGGGTGCTCAGTGCTCGGGGTGCTCGGTGCTCAGTACTCAGGGTGCTGGGTGCTCAGTGCTCAGGGTGCTGGGTGCTCAGTACTCAGTGTGCTGGGTGCTCAGTGCTCAGGGTGCTGGGTGCTCAGTACTCAGGGTGCTCAGTACTCAGGGTGCTGGGTGCTCAGTACTCAGGGTGCTCAGGACTCAGGGTGCTGGGTGCTCAGTGCTCGGGGTGCTGGGTGCTCAGTACTCAGGGTGCTCAGTACTCAGGGTGCTGGGTGCTCAGTGCTCGGGGTGCTGGGTGCTCAGTGCTCAGGGTGCTCAGTACTCAGGGTGCTGGGTGCTCAGTGCTCAGGGTGCTGGGTGCTCAGTACTCAGGGTGCTGGGTGCTCGGTGCTCAGTACGCTGGGTGCTCAGTACTCAGGGTGCTGGGTGCTCAGTACTCACGGTGCTGTGTGCTCAGTGCTCGGGGTGCTGGGTGCTCAGTACTCAGGGTGCTGGGTGCTCAGTGCTCGGGGTGCTCGGTGCTCAGTACGCTGGGTGCTCAGTACTCAGGGTGCTGGGTGCTCAGTACTCAGGGTGCTGGGTGCTTAGTACTCAGGCTGCTGGGTGCTCAGTGCTCAGGGTGCTGGGTGCTCAGTGCTCAGTACTCAGGGTGCTGGGTGCTCAGTGCTCAGGGTGCTGGGTGCTTGGTGCTCGGGGTGCTGGGTGCTTAGTGCTCGGGGTGCTGGGTGCTCAGTACTCAGGGTGCTGGGTGGTCAGTACTCACGATGCTGGGTGCTCAGTACTCGGGGTGCTGGGTGCTCACTACTCAGTGTGCTGGGTGCTCAGTACTCAGGGTGCTCGGTGCTCAGTGCTTGGGGAGCTGGGTGCTCAGTACTCAGGGTGCTGGGTGCTCAGTGCTCAGGGTGCTGCGTTCTCAGTGCTCAGGGTGCTGGGTGATCAGTACTCAGTGCTCAGGATGCTGGGTGCTCAGTGCTCGGGCTGCTGGGTTCTCAGTGCTCAGGGTGCTGGGTGCTCAGTACTCAGGGTGCTGGGTTCTCCGTACTCAGGGTGCTGGGTGCACAGTGCTAGGGGTGCTGGGTGCTCAGTGCTCGGGGTCTGGGTGCTCAGTACTCAGGGTGCTGGGTGCTCAGTGCTCGGGGTGCTGGGTGCTGAGTGCTCAGGGTGCTGGGTGCTCAGTGCTCGGGGTGCTCGGGGTGCTCGGTGCTCAGTACACAGGGTGCTGGGTGCTCAGTGCTCGGGGTGCTGGGTGCTCAGTGCTCAGTACTCAGGGTGCTGGGTGCTCAGTGCTCGGGGTGCTGGGTGCTCAGTGCTCAGGGTGCTGGGTGCTCAGTGCTCAGGGTGCTGGGTGCTCAGTGCTCGGGGTGCTCGGGGTGCTCGGTGCTCAGTACGCTGGGTGCTCAGTACTCAGGGTGCTGGGTGCTCAGTACTCAGGGTGCTGGGTGCTTAGTACTCAGGGTGCTGGGTGCTTAGTACTCAGGGTGCTTGGTGCTCAGTGCTCAGGGTGCTGGGTGCTCAGTGCTCAGTGCTCAGGGTGCTGGGTGCTTAGTGCTCGGGGTGCTGGGTGCTCAGTACTCAGGGTGCTGGGTGGTCAGTACTCACGGTGCTGGGTGCTCAGTACTCGGGGTGCTGGGTGCTCACTACTCAGGGTGCTGGGTGCTCAGTACTCAGGGTGCTGGGTGCTCAGTGCTCGGGGTGCTCGGTGCTCAGTACGCAGGGTGCTGGGTGCTCAGTGCTCGGGGTGCTGGGTGCTCAGTGCTCAGTACTCAGGGTGGTGGGTGCTCAGTGCTCGGGGTGCTGGGTGCTCAGTACTCAGCGTGCTGGGTGCTCAGTACTCAGGGTGCTCAGTGCTCGGGGAGCTCGGTGCTCAGTACTCAGGGTGCTGGGTGCTCAGTACTCAGTGATCGGGGTCCTGGGTGCTCCGTGCTCGGGGTGCTGGGTGCTCAGTGCTCTGGGTGCTTAGTGCTCAGTACTCAGGGTACTGGGTGCTCAGTACTCAGGGTGCTCAGTGCTCGGGGTGCTGGGTGCTCATTACTCAGGGTGCTGGGTGCTCAGTACTCAGGGTGCTCAGTGCTCAGTGATCGGGGTCCTGGGTGCTCCGTGCTCGGGGTGCTGGGTGCTCAGTGCTCTGGGTGCTTAGTGCTCAGTACTCAGGGTACTGGGTGCTCAGTACTCAGGGTGCTCAGTGCTAGGGGTGCTGGGTGCTCAGTGCTCGGGGTCTGGGTGCTCAGTGCTCAGGGTGCTGGGTGCTCAGTACTCAGGGTGCTGGGTGCTCAGTGCTCAGGGTGCTCAGTGCTCAGTTATCAGGGTGCTCAGTGATCAGTACTAAGGGTGCTGAGTGCTCAGTGCTCAGGGTGCTGGGTGCTCAGTACTCAGGGTGCTGGGTGCTCGGTGCTCAGTACGCTGGGTGCTCAGTACTCAGGGTGCTGGGTGATCAGTACTCAGGGTGCTCGGTGCTCAGTACTCAGCGTGCTGGGTGCTCAGTGCTCGGGGTGCTGGGTGCTCAGTACTCAGGGTGCTGGGTGCTCAGTGCTCGGGGTGCTCGGTGCTCAGTACGCTGGGTGCTCAGTACTCAGGGTGCTGGGTGCTCAGTACTCAGGGTGCTGGGTGCTTAGTACTCAGGGTGCTGGGTGCTTAGTACTCAGGGTGCTTGGTGCTCAGTGCTCAGGGTGCTGGGTGCTCAGTGCTCAGTGCTCAGGGTGCTGGGTGCTTAGTGCTCGGGGTGCTGGGTGCTCAGTACTCAGGGTGCTGGGTGGTCAGTACTCACGGTGCTGGGTGCTCAGTACTCGTTGTGCTGGGTGCTCACTACTCAGGGTGCTGGGTGCTCAGTACTCAGGGTGCTGGGTGCTCAGTGCTCGGGGTGCTCGGTGCTCAGTACGCAGGGTGCTGGGTGCTCAGTGCTCGGGGTGCTGGGTGCTCAGTGCTCAGTACTCAGGGTGGTGGGTGCTCAGTGCTCGGGGTGCTGGGTGCTCAGTACTCAGCGTGCTGGGTGCTCAGTACTCAGGGTGCTCAGTGCTCGGGGAGCTCGGTGCTCAGTACTCAGGGTGCTGGGTGCTCAGTACTCAGTGATCGGGGTCCTGGGTGCTCCGTGCTCGGGGTGCTGGGTGCTCAGTGCTCTGGGTGCTTAGTGCTCAGTACTCAGGGTACTGGGTGCTCAGTACTCAGGGTGCTCAGTGCTCGGGGTGCTGGGTGCTCATTACTCAGGGTGCTGTGTGCTCAGTACTCAGGGTGCTCAGTGCTCAGGGTGCTGGGTGATCACTGCTCGGGGTGCTCGGTGCTCAGTACTCAGGGTGCTGAGTGCTCAGTACTCAGGGTGCTGGGTGCTCAGTACTCAGGGTGCTGGGTGATCAGTGCTCGGGGTGCTGGGTGCTCAGTGCTCAGGGTGCTCAGTGCTCAGTACTCAGGGTGCTCAGTGCTCAGTACTCAGGGTGCTGGGTGCTCAGTGCTCAGGGTGCTGGGTGCTCAGTACTCAGGGTGCTGGGTGCTCGGTGCTCAGTACGCTGGGTGCTCAGTACTCAGGGTGCTGGGTGCTCAGTACTCACGGTGCTGTGTGCTCAGTGCTCGGGGTGCTGGGTGCTCAGTACTCAGGGTGCTGGGTGCTCAGTGCTCGGGGTGCTCGGTGCTCAGTACGCTGGGTGCTCAGTACTCAGGGTGCTGGGTGCTCAGTACTCAGGGTGCTGGGTGCTTAGTACTCAGGCTGCTGGGTGCTCAGTGCTCAGGGTGCTGGGTGCTCAGTGCTCAGTACTCAGGGTGCTGGGTGCTCAGTGCTCAGGGTGCTGGGTGCTTGGTGCTCGGGGTGCTGGGTGCTTAGTGCTCGGGGTGCTGGGTGCTCAGTACTCAGGGTGCTGGGTGGTCAGTACTCACGATGCTGGGTGCTCAGTACTCGGGGTGCTGGGTGCTCACTACTCAGTGTGCTGGGTGCTCAGTACTCAGGGTGCTCGGTGCTCAGTGCTTGGGGTGCTGGGTGCTCAGTACTCAGGGTGCTGGGTGCTCAGTGCTCAGGGTGCTGCGTTCTCAGTGCTCAGGGTGCTGGGTGATCAGTACTCAGTGCTCAGGATGCTGGGTGCTCAGTGCTCGGGCTGCTGGGTGCTCAGTGCTCATGGTGCTGGGTGCTCAGTACTCAGGGTGCTGGGTTCTCCGTACTCAGGGTGCTGGGTGCACAGTGCTAGGGGTGCTGGGTGCTCAGTGCTCGGGGTCTGGGTGCTCAGTACTCAGGGTGCTGGGTGCTCAGTGCTCGGGGTGCTGGGTGCTGAGTGCTCAGGGTGCTGGGTGCTCAGTGCTCGGGGTGCTCAGGGTGCTCGGTGCTCAGTACACAGGGTGCTGGGTGCTCAGTGCTCGGGGTGCTGGGTGCTCAGTGCTCAGTACTCAGGGTGCTGGGTGCTCAGTGCTCGGGGTGCTGGGTGCTCAGTACTCAGCGTGCTAGGTGCTCAGTACTCAGGGTGCTGGGTGCTCAGTGCTCAGGGTGCTGGGTGCTCAGTGGTCAGGGTGCTGGGTGCTCAGTGATCGGGGTGCTGGGTGCTCAGTACTCAGGGTGCTCAGTGCTCGGGGAGCTCGGTGCTCAGTACTCAGGGTGCTGGGTGCTCAGTACTCAGTGCTCGTGGTCCTGGGTGCTCCGTGCTCGGGGTGCTGGGTGCTCAGTGCTCTGGGTGCTTAGTGCTCAGTACTCAGGGTGCCTGGTGCTCAGTACTCAGGGTGCTCAGTGCTCGGGGTGCTGGGTGCTCAGTGCTCAGGGTGATAGGTGCTCAGTACTCAGAATGCTGTGTACTCAGTACTCAGGGTGCTGGGTGCTCAGTGCTCGGGGTGCTCGGTGCTCAGTACTCAGGGTGCTGAGTGCTCAGTACTCAGGGCGGTGGGTGCTCAGTACTCAGGGTGCTGGGTGCTCAGTGCTCGGGGTGCTGGGTGCTCAGTGCTCAGGGTGCTCAGTGCTCAGTTATCAGGGTGCTCAGTGATCAGTACTAAGGGTGCTGAGTGCTCAGTGCTCAGGGTGCTGGGTGCTCAGTACTCAGGGTGCTGGGTGCTCGGTGCTCAGTACGCTGGGTGCTCAGTACTCAGGGTGCTGGGTGATCAGTACTCAGGGTGCTCGGTGCTCAGTACTCAGCGTGCTGGGTGCTCAGTGCTCGGGGTGCTGGGTGCTCAGTACTCAGGGTGCTGGGTGCTCAGTGCTCGGGGTGCTCGGTGCTCAGTACGCTGGGTGCTCAGTACTCAGGGTGCTGGGTGCTCAGTACTCAGGGTGCTGGGTGCTTAGTACTCAGGGTGCTGGGTGCTTAGTACTCAGGGTGCTTGGTGCTCAGTGCTCAGGGTGCTGGGTGCTCAGTGCTCAGTGCTCAGGGTGCTGGGTGCTTAGTGCTCGGGGTGCTGGGTGCTCAGTACTCAGGGTGCTGGGTGGTCAGTACTCACGGTGCTGGGTGCTCAGTACTCGGGGTGCTGGGTGCTCACTACTCAGGGTGCTGGGTGCTCAGTACTCAGGGTGCTGGGTGCTCAGTGCTCGGGGTGCTCGGTGCTCAGTACTCAGGGTGCTGGGTGCTCAGTGCTCAGGGTGCTGGGTGCTCAGTACTCAGTGTGCTGGGTGCTCAGTGCTCAGGGTGCTGGGTGCTCAGTACTCAGGGTGCTCAGTACTCAGGGTGCTGGGTGCTCAGTACTCAGGGTGCTCAGGACTCAGGGTGCTGGGTGCTCAGTGCTCGGGGTGCTGGGTGCTCAGTACTCAGGGTGCTCAGTACTCAGGGTGCTGGGTGCTCAGTGCTCGGGGTGCTGGGTGCTCAGTGCTCAGGGTGATCGGTGCTCAGTACTCAGGATGCTGGGTGCTCAGTACTCAGGGTGCTGGATGCTCAGTACTCAGGGTGCTGGTTGCTCAGTCCTCAGCGTGCTCAGTGCTCAGGGTGCTGGGTGCTCAGTGCTCGGGGTGCTGGGTGCTCAGTGCTCAGGGTGCTGGGTGCTCAGTGCTCAGGGTGCTCAGTGCTCAGTACTCAGGGTGCTGGGTGCTCATTACTCAGGGTGCTTGGTGCTCAGTGCTCGGGGTGCTGGGTGCTCAGTACTCAGGGTACTGGGTGCTCAGTGCTCAGGGTGCTGGGTGCTCAGTGCTCGGGGTGCTGGGTGCTCAGTATTCAGGGTGCTGGGTGCTCAGTACTCAGGGTTCTGGGTGCTCAGTGCTCGGGGGGCTGGGTGCTCAGTGCTCAGGGTGCTGGGTGCTCATTACTTAGGGTGCTGGGTGCTCAGTGCTCGGGGTGCTCGGTGCTCAGTACTCAAGGTGCTGGGTGCTCAGTGCTCACGGTGCTGGGTGCTCAGTCCTCGGGGTGCTCCGTGCTCAGTGCTCAGGGTGCTGGGTGCTCAGTGATCAGGGTGCTCGGTGCTCAGTACTCATGGTGCTGGGTGCTCATTCTCGGGGTGCTGGGTGCTCAGTACTCAGGTTGCTCAGTACTCTGGGTGCTCGGTGCTCAGTACTCATGGTGCTGGGTGCTCAGTACTCAGGGTGCTCGGTGCTCAGTTCTCAGGGTGCTCGCTGCTCAGTGTTTGGGGTGCTGGGTGCTCAGTGCTCAGTGCTCAGGGTGCTGGGTGCTTAGTGCTCGGGGTGCTGGGTGCTCAGTACTCAGCGTGCTGGGTGCTCAGTACTCAGGGTGCTCAGTGCTCGGGGAGCTCGGTGCTCAGTACTCAGGGTGCTGGGTGCTCAGTACTCAGTGATCGGGGTCCTGGGTGCTCCGTGCTCGGGGTGCTGGGTGCTCAGTGCTCTGGGTGCTTAGTGCTCAGTACTCAGGGTACTGGGTGCTCAGTACTCAGGGTGCTCAGTGCTCGGGGTGCTGGGTGCTCAGTACTCAGGGTGCTGGGTGCTCAGTACTCAGGGTGCTCAGTGCTCAGGGTGCTGGGTGATCACTGCTCGGGGTGCTCGGTGCTCAGTACTCAGGGTGCTGAGTGCTCAGTACTCAGGGTGCTGGGTGCTCAGTACTCAGGGTGCTGGGTGATCAGTGCTCGGGGTGCTGGGTGCTCAGTGCTCAGGGTGCTCAGTGCTCAGTACTCAGGGTGCTCAGTGCTCAGTACTCAGGGTGCTGGGTGCTCAGTGCTCAGGGTGCTGGGTGCTCAGTACTCAGGGTGCTTTGTGCTCGGTGCTCAGTACGCTGGGTGCTCAGTACTCAGGGTGCTGGGTGCTCAGTACTCACGGTGCTGTGTGCTCAGTGCTCGGGGTGCTGGGTGCTCAGTACTCAAGGTGCTGGGTGCTCAGTGCTCGGGGTGCTCGGTGCTCAGTACGCTGGGTGCTCAGTACTCAGGGTGCTGGGTGCTCAGTACTCAGGGTGCTGGGTGCTTAGTACTCAGGCTGCTGGGTGCTCAGTGCTCAGGGTGCTGGGTGCTCAGTGCTCAGTACTCAGGGTGCTGGGTGCTCAGTGCTCAGGGTGCTGGGTGCTTGGTGCTCGGGGTGCTGGGTGCTTAGTGCTCGGGGTGCTGGGTGCTCAGTACTCAGGGTGCTGGGTGGTCAGTACTCACGATGCTGGGTGCTCAGTACTCGGGGTGCTGGGTGCTCACTACTCAGTGTGCTGGGTGCTCAGTACTCAGGGTGCTCGGTGCTCAGTGCTTGGGGTGCTGGGTGCTCAGTACTCAGGGTGCTGGGTGCTCAGTGCTCAGGGTGCTGCGTTCTCAGTGCTCAGGGTGCTGGGTGATCAGTACTCAGTGCTCAGGATGCTGGGTGCTCAGTGCTCGGGCTGCTGGGTTCTCAGTGCTCAGGGTGCTGGGTGCTCAGTACTCAGGGTGCTGGGTTCTCCGTACTCAGGGTGCTGGGTGCACAGTGCTAGGGGTGCTGGGTGCTCAGTGCTCGGGGTCTGGGTGCTCAGTACTCAGGGTGCTGGGTGCTCAGTGCTCGGGGTGCTGGGTGCTGAGTGCTCAGGGTGCTGGGTGCTCAGTGCTCGGGGTGCTCGGGGTGCTCGGTGCTCAGTACACAGGGTGCTGGGTGCTCAGTGCTCGGGGTGCTGGGTGCTCAGTGCTCAGTACTCAGGGTGCTGGGTGCTCAGTGCTCGGGGTGCTGGGTGCTCAGTACTCAGCGTGCTAGGTGCTCAGGACTCAGGGTGCTGGGTGCTCAGTGCTCAGGGTGCTGGGTGCTCAGTGCTCAGGGTGCTGGGTGCTCAGTGATCGGGGTGCTGGGTGCTCAGTACTCAGGGTGCTCAGTGCTCGGGGAGCTCGGTGCTCAGTACTCAGGGTGCTGGGTGCTCAGTACTCAGTGCTCGGGGTCCTGGGTGCTCCGTGCTCGGGGTGCTGGGTGCTCAGTGCTCAGGGTGCTCAGTGCTCAGTACTCAGGGTGCTCGGTGCTCAGTACTCAGGGTGCTGGGTGCTTAGTGCTCGGGGTGCTGGGTGCTCAGTACTCAGGGTGCTGGGTGGTCATTACTCACGGTGCTGGGTGCTCAGTGCTCGGGGTGCTGGGTGCTCAGTACTCAGGGTGCTCAGTACTCAGGGTGCTGGGTGCTCAGTGCTCGGGGTGCTGGGTGCTCAGTGCTCAGGGTGATCGGTGCTCAGTACTCAGGATGCTGGGTTCTCAGTACTCAGGGTGCTGGATGCTCAGTACTCAGGGTGCTGGTTGCTCAGTCCTCAGCGTGCTCAGTGCTCAGGGTGCTGGGTGCTCAGTGCTCGGGGTGCTGGGTGCTCAGTGCTCAGGGTGCTGGGTGCTCAGTGCTCAGGGTGCTCAGTGCTCAGTACTCAGGGTGCTGGGTGCTCATTACTCAGGGTGCTTGGTGCTCAGTGCTCGGGGTGCTGGGTGCTCAGTACTCAGGGTACTGGGTGCTCAGTGCTCAGGGTGCTGGGTGCTCAGTGCTCGGGGTGCTGGGTGCTCAGTATTCAGGGTGCTGGGTGCTCAGTGCTCAGGGTGCTGGGTGCTCAGTGCTCGGGGGGCTGGGTGCTCAGTGCTCAGGGTGCTGGGTGCTCATTACTTAGGGTGCTGGGTGCTCAGTGCTCGGGGTGCTCGGTGCTCAGTACTCAAGGTGCTGGGTGCTCAGTGCTCACGGTGCTGGGTGCTCAGTCCTCGGGGAGCTCGATGCTCAGTGTTTGGGGTGCTGGGTGCTCAGTACTCAGGGTGCTGGGTGCTCAGTGTTCAGGGTGCTGGGTGCTCAGTGCTCAGCGTGCTGGGTGCTCAGTACTCAGTGCTCAGGATGCTGGGTGCTCAGTGCTCAGGGTGCTCAGTGCTCGGGGTGCAGGGTGCTCAGTACTCAGGGTGCTGGGTGCTCAGTACTCAGGGTGCTCAGTACTCAGGGTGCTGGGTGCTCAGTGCTCAGGGTGCTGGGTGCTCAGTACTCAGGGTGCTGGGTGCTCAGTGCTCAGGGTGCTTGGTGCTTAGTTCTCGGGGTGGTGGGTGCTCAGTGCTCAGGGTGCTGGGTGCTCAGTACTCAGGGTGCTGGGTGCTCGGTTCTCAGTACGCTGGGTTCTCAGTACTCAGGGTGCTGGGTGCTCAGTACTCAGGGTGCTCGGTGCTCAGTACTCAGGGTGCTGGGTGCTCAGTGCTCGGGGTGCTGGGTGCTCAGTACTCAGGGTGCTGGGTGCTCAGTGCTCGGGGTGCTCGGTGCTCAGTACGCTGGGTGCTCAGTACTCAGGGTGCTGGGTGCTCAGTACTCAGGGTGCTGGGTGCTTAGTACTCAGGGTGCTGGGTGCTCAGTGCTCCGGGTGCTGGGTGCTCAGTGCTCAGTACTCAGGGTGCTGGGTGCTCAGTGCTCAGATTGCTGGGTGCTCAGTGCTCAGGGTGCTTCGTGCTCGGTGCTCGGTGCTCGGGGTGCTGGGTGCTTAGTGCTCGGGGTGCTGGGTGCTCAGTACTCAGGGTGCTGGGTGGTCAGTACTCACGGTGCTGGGTGCTCAGTACTCGGGGTGCTGGGTGCTCACTACTCAGGGTGCTGGGTGCTCAGTACTCAGGGTGCTGGGTGCTCAGTGCTCGGGGTGCTCGGTGCTCAGTACTCAGGGTGCTCATTACTCAGGGTGCTCAGTGCTCGGGGTGCTGGGTGCTCAGTACCCAGGGTGCTCAGTACTCAGGGTGCTGGGTGCTCAGTGCTCGGGGTGCTGGGTGCTCCGTGCTCAGGGTGATCGGTGCTCAGTACTCAGGATGCTGGGTGCTCAGTACTCAGGGTGCTGGGTGCTCAGTACACAGGGTGCTGGTTGCTCAGTCCTCAGGGTGCTCAGTGCTCAGGGTGCTGGGTGCTCAGTGCTCGGGGTGCTCGGTGCTCAGTACTCAGGGTGCTGGGTGCTCAGTACTCAGGGTGCTGGGTGCTCAGTACTCAGGGTGCTCAGTGCTCAGTACTCAGGGTGCTGGGTGCTCATTACTCAGGGTACTGGGTGCTCAGTGCTCGGGGTGCTGGGTGCTCAGTACTCAGGGTGCTGTGTGCTCAGTGCTCAGGGTGCTCGGTGCTCAGTACTCATGGTGCTGGGTGCTCATTCTCAGGGTGCTGGGTGCTCAGTACTCAGGTTGCTCAGTACACTGGGTGCTCGGTGCTCAGTACTCATGGTGCTGGCTGCTCAGTACTAAGGGTGCTCGGTGCTCAGTTCTCAGGGTGCTCGGTGCTCAGTGTTTGGGGTGCTGGGTGCTCAGTACTCAGGGTGCTGAGTGCTCAGTGCTCAGGGTGCTCGGTGCTCAGTGCTCTGGGTGCTTGGTGCTCAGTACTCAGTGCTCAGGATGCTGGGTGCTCAGTGCTCAGGGTGCTGGGTGCTCAGTGCTCAGGGAGCTCAGTGCTCAGTACTTAGGGTGCTGGGTGCTCAGTACTCAGGGTGCTGGGTGCTCAGTGCTCGGGGTGCCCGGTGCTCAGTGCTCGAGGTGCTGGGTGCTCAGTGCTCGGGGTGCTGGGTGCTCAGTGCTCAGGGTGCTGGGTGCTCAGTATTCAGGGTGCTGGGTGCTCAGTGCTTGGGGTGCTGGGTGCTCAGTACTCAGGGTGCTGGGTGCTCAGTACTCAGGGTGCTCGGTGCTCAGTGCTTGGGGTGCTGGGTGCTCAGTAATCAGGGTGCTGGGTGCTCAGTGCTCAGGGTGCTGCGTGCTCAGTGCTCAGGGTGCTGGGTGCTCAGTACTCAGTGCTCAGGATGCTGGGTGCTCAGTGCTCGGGCTGCTGGGTGCTCAGTGCTCAGGGTGCTGGGTGCTCAGTACTCAGGGTGCTGGGTGCTCAGTTCTCAGGGTGCTGGGTGCTCAGTGCTCTGGGTGCTGGGTGCTCAGTGCTCGGGGTTCTCGCTGCTCAGTGCTCAAGGTGCTGGGTGCTCAGTACTCAGGGTGCTCATTGCTCAGGGTGCTGGGTGCTCAGTACTCAGGGTGCTGGGTTCTCAGTGCTCAGGGTGATGGGTGCTCAGTACTCAGGGTGCTCAGTGCTTGGGGTGCAGGGTGCTCAGTACTCATGGTGCTCTGTGCTTGCTGTGCTGAATGCTCAGTACTCAGGGTGCTGGGTGCTCAGTACTCAGGGTGCTGGGTGCTCAGTGCTCGGGGTGCTGGGTGCTCAGTGCTCGGGGTGCTGGGTGCTCAGTGCTCGGGGTGCTGGGTGCTCAGTGCTCGGGGTTCTGGGTGCTCAGTGCCCGGGGTGCTGGGTGCTCAGTGCTCGGGGTGCTGGGTGCTCAGTGCAAGGGGTGCTTGGTGCTCAGTGCTCGGGGTGCTGGGTGCTCAGTGCTCAGGGTGCTGGGTGCTCGGTGCTCGGGGTGCTGGGTGCTTAGTGCTCGGGGTGCCCGGTGCTCAGTACTCCGGGTTCTGGGTGCTCAGTGCTCAGGGTACTCGGTGCTCAGTACGTTGGGTGCTCAGTACTCAGGGTGCTGGGTGCTCAGTGCTCAGGGTGCTGGGTGCTCAGTGCTCAGGGTGCTGGGTGCTCAGTGCTCAGGGTGCTGGGTGCTCAGTGCTCAGGGTGCTGGGTGCTCAGTGCTCAGGGTGCTGGGTGCTCGGTGCTCTGGGTGCTGGGTGCTTAGTGCTCGGGGTGCCCGGTGCTCAGTACTCGGGGTGCTCAGTGCTCAGTACTCAGGGTGGTGGGTGCTCAGTGCTCAGGGTGCTGGGTGCTCAGTACTCAGGGTGCTGGGTGCTCGGTTCTCAGTACGCTGGGTGCTCAGTACTCAGGGTGCTGGGTGCTCAGTACTCAGGGTGCTCGGTGCTCAGTACTCAGGGTGCTGGGTGCTCAGTGCTCGGGGTGCTGGGTGCTCAGTACTCAGGGTGCTGGGTGCTCAGTGCTCGGGGTGCTCGGTGCTCAGTACGCTCTGTGCTCAGTACTCAGGGTGCTGGGTGCTCAGTACTCAGGGTGCTGGGTGCTTAGTACTCAGGGTGCTGGGTGCTCAGTGCTCGGGGTGCTGGGTGCTCAGTGCTCACTACTCAGGGTGCTGGGTGCTCAGTGCTCAGGTTGCTGGGTGCTCAGTGCTCAGGGTGCTTCGTGCTCGGTGCTCGGTGCTCGGGGTGCTGGGTGCTTAGTGCTCGGGGTGCTGGGTGCTCAGTACTCAGGGTGCTGGGTGGTCAGTACTCACGGTGCTGGGTGCTCAGTACTCGGGGTGCTGGGTGCTCACTACTCAGGGTGCTGGGTGCTCAGTACTCAGGGTGCTGGGTGCTCAGTGCTCGGGGTGCTCGGTGCTCAGTACTCAGGGTGCTCATTACTCAGGGTGCTCAGTACTCAGGGTGCTGGGTGCTCAGTACTCAGGGTGCTCAGTACTCAGGGTGCTGGGTGCTCAGTGCTCGGGGTGCTGGGTGCTCAGTACTCAGGGTGCTCAGTACTCTGGGTGCTGGGTGCTCAGTGCTCGGGGTGCTGGGTGCTCAGTGCTCAGGGTGATCGGTGCTCAGTACTCAGGATGCTGGGTGCTCAGTACTCAGGGTGCTGGGTGCTCAGTACTCAGGGTGCTGGTTGCTCAGTCCTCAGGGTGCTCAGTGCTCAGGGTGCTGGGTGCTCAGTGCTCAGGGTGCTCGGTGCTCAGTACTCAGGGTGCTGGGTGCTCAGTACTCAGGGTGCTGGGTGCTCAGTACTCAGGGTGCTGGGTGCTCAGTGCTCGTAGTGCTGGGTGCTCAGTGCTCAGGGTGCTCAGTGCTCAGTACTCAGGGTGCTGGGTGCTCATTACTCAGGGTGCTGGGTGCTCAGTGCTCGGGGTGCTGGGTGCTCAGTACTCAGGGTGCTGGGTGCTCAGTGCTCAGGGTGCTCGGTGCTCAGTACTCATGGTGCTGGGTGCTCATTCTCAGGGTGCTGGGTGCTCAGTACTCAGGTTGCTCAGTACTCTGGGTGCTCGGTGCTCAGTACTCATGGTGCTGGCTGCTCAGTGCTAAGGGTGCTCGGTGCTCAGTTCTCAGGGTGCTCGGTGCTCAGTGTTTGGGGTGCTGGGTGCTCAGTACTCAGGGTGCTGAGTGCTCAGTGCTCAGGGTGCTCGGTGCTCAGTGCTCTGGGTGCTGGGTGCTCAGTACTCAGTGCTCAGGATGCTGGGTGCTCAGTGCTCAGGGTGCTTGGTGCTCAGTGCTCAGGGAGCTCAGTGCTCAGTACTTAGGGTGCTGGGTGCTCAGTACTCAGGGTGCTGGGTGCTCAGTGCTCGGGGTGCCCTGTGCTCAGTGCTCGGTGTGCTCGGTGCTCAGTACTCAGGGTGCTGGGTGCTCAGTACTCACGGTGCTGGGTGCTCAGTGCTCGGGGTGCTGGGTGCTCAGTGCTCGGGGTGCTGGGTGCTCAGTACTCAGGGTGCTGGGTGCTCAGTGCTCAGGGTGCTGGGTGCTCAGTACTCAGGGTGCTGGGTGCTCAGTGCTCGGGGTGCCCTGTGCTCAGTGCTCGGTGTGCTCGGTGCTCAGTACTCAGGGTGCTCAGCGCTCAGTACTCAGGGTGCTGGGTGATCAGTGCTCGGGGTGCTCGTTGCTCAGTACGTTGGGTGCTCAGTGCTCAGGGTGCTGGCTGCTCAGTGCTCAGGGTGCTGGGTGCTCAGTGCTCAGGGTGCTTGATGCTCAGTACTCAGGGTGCTGGGTGCTCAGTGCTCAGGGTGCTGGGTGGTCAGTGCTCGGGGTGCTGGGTGCTCAGTGCTCAGCGTGCTGGGTGCTCAGTACTCAGGGTGCTGGGTGCTCAGTACTCGCGGTGCTGGGTGCTCAGTGCTCAGCGTGCTGGGTGCTCAGTACTCAGGGTGCTCGGTGCTCAGTGCTTGGGGTGCCGGGTGCTCAGTACTCAGGGTGCTGGGTGCTCAGTGCTCAGGGTGCTGCGTGCTCAGTGCTCAGGGTGCTGGGTGCTCAGTACTCAGTGCTCAGGATGCTGGGTGCACAGTGCTCGGGCTGCTGGGTGCTCAGTGCTCAGGGTGCTGGGTGCTCAGTACTCAGGGTGCTGGGTGCTCAGTGCTCAGGGTGCTGGGTGCTCAGTGCTCTGGGTGCTGGGTGCTCAGTGCTCAGGGTGCTGGGTGCTCAGTGCTCAGTGTGCTGGGTGCTCAGTGCTCGGGGTGCTGGGTGCTGAGTGCTCAGGGTGCTGGGTGCTCAGTGCTCGGGGTGCTCGGTGCTCAGTACACAGGGTGCTGGGTGCTCAGTGCTCGGGGTGCTGGGTGCTCAGTGCTCAGTACTCAGGGTGCTGGGTGCTCAGTGCTCGGGGTGCTGGGTGCTCAGTACTCAGCGTGCTGGGTGCTCAGTACTCAGGGTTCTCAGTGCTCGGGGAGCTCGGTGCTCAGTACTCAGGGTGCTGGGTGCTCAGTACTCAGTGATCGGGGTCCTGGGTGCTCCGTGCTCGGGGTGCTGGGTGCTCAGTGCTCTGGGTGCTTAGTGCTCAGTACTCAGGGTACTGGGTGCTCAGTACTCAGGGTGCTCAGTGCTCGGGGTGCTGGGTGCTCAGTACTCAGGGTGCTGGGTGCTCAGTACTCAGGGTGCTCAGTGCTCAGGGTGCTGGGTGATCACTGCTCGGGGTGCTCGGTGCTCAGTACTCAGGGTGCTGAGTGCTCAGTACTCAGGGTGCTGGGTGATCAGTACTCAGGGTGCTGGGTGATCAGTGCTCGGGGTGCTGGGTGCTCAGTGCTCAGGGTGCTCAGTGCTCAGTACTCAGGGTGCTCAGTGCTCAGTACTCAGGGTGCTGGGTGCTCAGTGCTCAGGGTGCTGGGTGCTCAGTACTCAGGGTGCTGGGTGCTCGGTGCTCAGTACGCTGGGTGCTCAGTACTCAGGGTGCTGGGTGCTCAGTACTCACGGTGCTGTGTGCTCAGTGCTCGGGGTGCTGGGTGCTCAGTACTCAGGGTGCTGGGTGCTCAGTGCTCGGGGTGCTCGGTGCTCAGTACGCTGGGTGCTCAGTACTCAGGGTGCTGGGTGCTCAGTACTCAGGGTGCTGGGTGCTTAGTACTCAGGCTGCTGGGTGCTCAGTGCTCAGGGTGCTGGGTGCTCAGTGCTCAGTACTCAGGGTGCTGGGTGCTCAGTGCTCAGGGTGCTGGGTGCTCAGTACTCACGGTGCTGGGTGCTCAGTGCTCGGGGTGCTGGGTGCTCAGTGCTCGGGGTGCTGGGTGCTCAGTACTCAGGGTGCTGGGTGCTCAGTGCTCAGGGTGCTGGGTGCTCAGTACTCAGGGTGCTGGGTGCTCAGTGCTCGGGGTGCCCTGTGCTCAGTGCTCGGTGTGCTCGGTGCTCAGTACTCAGGGTGCTCAGCGCTCAGTACTCAGGGTGCTGGGTGATCAGTGCTCGGGGTGCTCGTTGCTCAGTACGTTGGGTGCTCAGTGCTCAGGGTGCTGGCTGCTCAGTGCTCAGGGTGCTGGGTGCTCAGTGCTCAGGGTGCTTGATGCTCAGTACTCAGGGTGCTGGGTGCTCAGTGCTCAGGGTGCTGGGTGGTCAGTGCTCGGGGTGCTGGGTGCTCAGTGCTCAGGGTGCTGGGTGCTCAGTACTCAGGGTGCTGGGTGCTCAGTACTCGCGGTGCTGGGTGCTCAGTGCTCAGCGTGCTGGGTGCTCAGTACTCAGGGTGCTCGGTGCTCAGTGCTTGGGGTGCCGGGTGCTCAGTACTCAGGGTGCTGGGTGCTCAGTGCTCAGGGTGCTGCGTGCTCAGTGCTCAGGGTGCTGGGTGCTCAGTACTCAGTGCTCAGGATGCTGGGTGCACAGTGCTCGGGCTGCTGGGTGCTCAGTGCTCAGGGTGCTGGGTGCTCAGTACTCAGGGTGCTGGGTGCTCAGTGCTCAGGGTGCTGGGTGCTCAGTGCTCTGGGTGCTGGGTGCTCAGTGCTCAGGGTGCTGGGTGCTCAGTGCTCAGTGTGCTGGGTGCTCAGTGCTCGGGGTGCTGGGTGCTGAGTGCTCAGGGTGCTGGGTGCTCAGTGCTCGGGGTGCTCGGTGCTCAGTACACAGGGTGCTGGGTGCTCAGTGCTCGGGGTGCTGGGTGCTCAGTGCTCAGTACTCAGGGTACTGGGTGCTCAGTGCTCGGGGTGCTGGGTGCTCAGTACTCAGCGTGCTGGGTGCTCAGTACTCAGGGTGCTCAGTGCTCGGGGAGCTCGGTGCTCAGTACTCAGGGTGCTGGGTGCTCAGTACTCAGTGATCGGGGTCCTGGGTGCTCCGTGCTCGGGGTGCTGGGTGCTCAGTGCTCTGGGTGCTTAGTGCTCAGTACTCAGGGTACTGGGTGCTCAGTACTCAGGGTGCTCAGTGCTCGGGGTGCTGGGTGCTCAGTACTCAGTGTGCTGGGTGCTCAGTACTCAGGGTGCTCAGTGCTCAGGGTGCTGGGTGATCACTGCTCGGGGTGCTCGGTGCTCAGTACTCAGGGTGCTGAATGCTCAGTACTCAGGGTGCTGGGTGATCAGTACTCAGGGTGCTGGGTGATCAGTGCTCGGGGTGCTGGGTGCTCAGTGCTCAGGGTGCTCAGTGCTCAGTACTCAGGGTGCTCAGTGCTCAGTACTCAGGGTGCTGGGTGCTCAGTGCTCAGGGTGCTGGGTGCTCAGTACTCAGGGTGCTGGGTGCTCGGTGCTCAGTACGCTGGGTGCTCAGTACTCAGGGTGCTGGGTGCTCAGTACTCACGGTGCTGTGTGCTCAGTGCTCGGGGTGCTGGGTGCTCAGTACTCAGGGTGCTGGGTGCTCAGTGCTCGGGGTTCTCGGTGCTCAGTACGCTGGGTGCTCAGTACTCAGGGTGCTGGGTGCTCAGTACTCAGGGTGCTGGGTGCTTAGTACTCAGGCTGCTGGGTGCTCAGTGCTCAGGGTGCTGGGTGCTCAGTGCTCAGTACTCAGGGTGCTGGGTGCTCAGTGCTCAGGGTGCTGGGTGCTTGGTGCTCGGGGTGCTGGGTGCTTAGTGCTCGGGGTGCTGGGTGCTCAGTACTCAGGGTGCTGGGTGGTCAGTACTCACGATGCTGGGTGCTCAGTACTCGGGGTGCTGGGTGCTCACTACTCAGTGTGCTGGGTGCTCAGTACTCAGGGTGCTCGGTGCTCAGTGCTTGGGGTGCTGGGTGCTCAGTACTCAGGGTGCTGGGTGCTCAGTGCTCAGGGTGCTGCGTTCTCAGTGCTCAGGGTGCTGGGTGATCAGTACTCAGTGCTCAGGATGCTGGGTGCTCAGTGCTCGGGCTGCTGGGTGCTCAGTGCTCAGGGTGCTGGGTGCTCAGTACTCAGGGTGCTGGGTTCTCCGTACTCAGGGTGCTGGGTGCACAGTGCTTTGGGTGCTGGGTGCTCAGTGCTCGGGGTCTGGGTGCTCAGTACTCAGGGTGCTGGGTGCTCAGTGCTCGGGGTGCTGGGTGCTGAGTGCTCAGGGTGCTGGGTGCTCAGTGCTCGGGGTGCTCGGGGTGCTCGGTGCTCAGTACACAGGGTGCTGGGTGCTCAGTGCTCGGGGTGCTGGGTGCTCAGTGCTCAGTACTCAGGGTGCTGGGTGCTCAGTGCTCGGGGTGCTGGGTGCTCAGTACTCAGCGTGCTGGGTGCTCAGTACTCAGGGTGCTGGGTGCTCAGTGCTCAGGGTGCTGGGTGCTCAGTGCTCAGGGTGCTGGGTGCTCAGTGATCGGGGTGCTGGGTGCTCAGTACTCAGGGTGCTCAGTGCTCGGGGAGCTCGGTGCTCAGTACTCAGGGTGCTGGGTGCTCAGTACTCAGTGCTCGGGGTCCTGGGTGCTCCGTGCTCGGGGTGCTGGGTGCTCAGTGCTCTGGGTGCTTAGTGCTCAGTACTCAGGGTGCCTGGTGCTCAGTACTCAGGGTGCTCAGTGCTCGGGGTGCTGGGTGCTCAGTGCTCAGGGTGATAGGTGCTCAGTACTCAGAATGCTGTGTACTCAGTACTCAGGGTGCTGGGTGCTCAGTGCTCGGGGTGCTCGGTGCTCAGTACTCAGGGTGCTGAGTGCTCAGTACTCAGGGTGCTGGGTGCTCAGTACTCAGGGTGCTGGGTGCTCAGTACTCAGGGTGCTGGGTGCTCAGTGCTCGGGGTGCTGGGTCCTCAGTGCTCAGGGTGCTCAGTGCTCAGTTCTCAGGGTGCTCAGTGCTCAGTACTCAGGGTGCTGAGTGCTCAGTGCTCAGGGTGCTGGGTGCTCAGTACTCAGGGTGCTGGGTGCTCGGTGCTCAGTACGCTGGGTGCTCAGTACTCAGGGTGCTGGGTGATCAGTACTCAGGGTGCTCGGTGCTCAGTACTCAGCGTGCTGGGTGCTCAGTGCTCGGGGTGCTGGGTGCTCAGTACTCAGGGTGCTGGGTGCTCAGTGCTCGGGGTGCTCGGTGCTCAGTACGCTGGGTGCTCAGTACTCAGGGTGCTGGGTGCTCAGTACTCAGGGTGCTGGGTGCTTAGTACTCAGGGTGCTGGGTGCTTAGTACTCAGGGTGCTGGGTGCTCAGTGCTCAGGGTGCTGGGTGCTCAGTGCTCAGTGCTCAGGTTGCTGGGTGCTCAGTGCTCAGGGTGCTGGGTGCTCGGCGCTCGGGGTGCTGGGTGCTTAGTGCTCGGGGTGCTGGGTGCTCAGTACTCAGGGTGCTGGGTGGTCAGTACTCACGGTGCTGGGTGCTCAGTACTCGGGGTGCTGGGTGCTCACTACTCAGGGTGCTGGGTGCTCAGTACTCAGGGTGCTGGGTGCTCAGTGCTCGGGGTGCTCGGTGCTCAGTACTCAGGGTGTTGGGTGCTCAGTTCTCAGGGTGCTGGGTGCTCAGTACTCAGTGTGCTGGGTGCTCAGTGCTCAGGGTGCTGGGTGCTCAGTACTCAGGGTGCTCAGTACTCAGGGTGCTGGGTGCTCAGTACTCAGGGTGCTGGGTGCTCAGTGCTCGGGGTGCTGGGTGCTCAGTACTCAGGGTGCTCAGTACTCAGGGTGCTGGGTGCTCAGTGCTCGGGATGCTGGGTGCTCAGTGCTCAGGGTGATCGGTGCTCAGTACTCAGGATGCTGGGTGCTCAGTACTCAGGGTGCTGGATGCTCAGTACTCAGGGTGCTGGTTGCTCAGTCCTCAGCGTGCTCAGTGCTCAGGGTGCTGGGTGCTCAGTGCTCGGGGTGCTGGGTGCTCAGTGCTCAGGGTGCTGGGTGCTCAGTGCTCAGGGTGCTCAGTGCTCAGTACTCAGGGTGCTGGGTGCTCATTACTCAGGGTGCTTATTGCTCAGTGCTCGGGGTGCTGGGTGCTCAGTACTCAGGGTACTGGGTGCTCAGTGCTCAGGGTGCTGGGTGCTCAGTGCTCGGGGTGCTGGGTGCTCAGTATTCAGGGTGCTGGGTGCTCAGTACTCAGGGTGCTGGGTGCTCAGTGCTCGGGGGGCTGGGTGCTCAGTGCTCAGGGTGCTGGGTGCTCATTACTTAGGGTGCTGGGTGCTCAGTGCTCGGGGTTCTCGGTGCTCAGTACTCAAGGTGCTGGGTGCTCAGTGCTCACGGTGCTGGGTGCTCAGTCCTCGGGGTGCTCCGTGCTCAGTGCTCAGGGTGCTGGGTGCTCAGTGATCAGGGTGCTCGGTGCTCAGTACTCATGGTGCTGGGTGCTCATTCTCGGGGTGCTGGGTGCTCAGTACTCAGGTTGCTCAGTACTCTGGGTGCTCGGTGCTCAGTACTCATGGTGCTGGGTGCTCAGTACTCAGGGTGCTCGGTGCTCAGTTCTCAGGGTGCTCGCTGCTCAGTGTTTGGGGTGCTGGGTGCTCAGTACTCAGGGTGCTGGGTGCTCAGTGTTCAGGGTGCTGGGTGCTCAGTGCTCAGCGTGCTGGGTGCTCAGTACTCAGTGCTCAGGATGCTGGGTGCTCAGTGCTCAGGGTGCTCAGTGCTCGGTGTGCAGGGTGCTCAGTACTCAGGGTGCTGGGTGCTCAGTACTCAGGGTGCTCAGTACTCAGGGTGCTGGGTGCTCAGTGCTCAGGGTGCTGGGTGCTCAGTACTCAGGGTGCTGGGTGCTCAGTGCTCAGGGTGCTTGGTGCTTAGTTCTCGGGGTGCTGGGTGCTCATTCTCGGGGTGCTGGGTGCTCAGTACTCAGGGTGCTGGGTGCTCAATGCTCGGGGTGCTGGGTGCTCAGTACTCAGGGTGCTGGGTGCTCAGTACTCAGGGTGCTCAGTACACAGGGTGCTGGGTGCTCAGTGCTCGGGGTGCTGGGTGCTCAGTACTCAGGGTGCTGGGTGCTCAGTTCTCAGTACTCAGCGTGCTCTGTGCTCAGTGCTCAGAGTGTTTGATGCTCAGTACTCAGGGTGCTGGGTGCTCAGTGCTCAGTGCTCAGGGTGCTCAGTGCTCAGTGTGCTGGGTGCTCAGGGTGCTGGGTGCTCAGTGCTCGGGGTGCTGGGTGCTCAGTGCTCAGGGTGCTGGGTGCTCAGTGCTCAGTGCTCAGGGTGCTGGGTGCTCAGTGCTCAGTGCTCAGGGTGCTGGGTGTTCAGTACTCAGGGTGCTGGGTGCTCAGTACTCAGGGTGCTGGGTGCTCAGTGCTCAGGGTGCTGGGTGCTCAGTGCTCACGATGCTGGGTGCTCAGTACTCAGGGTGCTGGGTGCTCAGTTCTCAGGGTGCTGGGTGCACAGTGTTCGGGGTGCTCGGTGCTCAGTGCTCGGGGTGCTGGGTGCTTAGTACTCAGGGTGCTGGGTGCTCAGTACTCAGGGTGCTGGTTGCTCAGTCCTCAGCGTGCTCAGTGCTCAGGGTGCTGGGTGCTCAGTGCTCGGGGTGCTCGGTGCTCAGTACTCAGGGTGCTGAGTGCTCAGTACTCAGGGTGCTGGGTGCTCAGTGCTCAGGGTGCTGGGTGCTCAGTGCTCAGGTTGCTCAGTGCTCAGTACTCAGGGTGCTGGGTGCTCATTACTAAGGGTGCTTGGTGCTCAGTGCTCGGGGTGCAGGGTGCTCAGTACTCAGGGTGCTGGGTGCTCAGTGCTCAGGGTGCTGGGTGCTCAGTGCTCGGGGTGCTGGGTGCTCAGTACTCAGGGTGCTGGGTGCTCAGTACTCAGGGTGCTGGGTGCTCAGTGCTCGGGGGGCTGGGTGCTCAGTGCTCAGGGTGCTGGGTGCTCATTACTTAGGTGCTGGGTGCTCAGTGCTCGGGGTGCTCGG
Source organism: Microtus oregoni (assembly GCF_018167655.1). Classification (NCBI taxonomy): domain Eukaryota; kingdom Metazoa; phylum Chordata; class Mammalia; order Rodentia; family Cricetidae; genus Microtus; species Microtus oregoni. The sequence continues at coordinate 40,065 of NW_024543274.1, read as the reverse complement.
TGCTCAGTACTCAAGGTACTGGGTGCTCAGTGCTCACGGTGCTGGGTGCTCAGTCCTCGGGGTGCTCCGTGCTCAGTGCTCAGGGTGCTGGGTGCTCATTGCTCAGGGTGCTCGTTGCTCAGTACTCATGGTGCTGGGTGCTCATTCTCGGGGTGCTGGGTGCTCAGTACTCAGGTTGCTCAGTACTCTGGGTGCTCGGTGCTCAGTACTCATGGTGCTGGGTGCTCAGTACTCAGGGTGCTCGGTGCTCAGTTCTCAGGGTGCTCGGTGCTCAGTGTTTGGGGTGCTGGGTGCTCAGTACTCAGGGTGCTGGGTGCTCAGTGTTCAGGGTGCTTGGTGCTCAGTGCTCAGCGTGCTGGGTGCTCAGTACTCAGTGCTCAGGATGCTGGGTGCTCAGTGCTCAGGGTGCTCAGTGCTCGGGGTGCAGGGTGCTCAGTACTCAGGGTGCTGGGTGCTCAGTACTCAGGGTGCTCAGTACTCAGGGTGCTGGGTGCTCAGTGCTCGGGGTGCTGGGTGCTCAGTACTCAGGGTGCTGGGTGCTCAGTGCTCAGAGTACTGGATGCTCAGTGCTCGGGGTGCTGGGTGCTCATTCTCGGGGTGCTGGGTGCTCAGTACTCAGGGTGGTGGGTGCTCAGTGCTCGGGGTGCTCGGTGCTCAGTACACAGGGTGCTGGGTGCTCAGTGCTCGGGGTGCTGGGTGCTCAGTACTCAGGGTGCTGGGTGCTCAGTGCTCAGTACTCAGCGTGCTCTGTGCTCAGTGCTCAGAGTGTTGGATGCTCAGTACTCAGGGTGCTGGGTGCTCAGTGCTCAGGGTGCTCAGTGCTCAGGGTGCTGGGTGCTCAGGGTGCTGGGTGCTCAATGCTCGGGGTGCTGGGTGCTCAGTGCTCAGGGTGCTGGGTGCTCAGTGCTCAGTGCTCAGGGTGCTGGGTGCTCAGTGCTCAGTGCTCAGGGTGCTGGGTGTTCAGTACTCAGGGTGCTGGGTTCTCAGTACTCAGGGTGCTGGGTGCTCAGTGCTCAGGGTGCTGGGTGCTCAGTGCTCACGATGCTGGGTGCTCAGTACTCAGGGTGCTGGGTGCTCAGTTCTCAGGGTGCTGGGTGCACAGTGTTCGGGGTGCTCGGTGCTCAGTGCTCAGGGTGCTGGGTGCTCAGTACTCAGGGTGCTGGGTGCTAAGTGCTCGGGGTGCTGGGTGCTCAGTGCTCGGGGTGCTGGGTGCTCAGTACTCAGGGTGCTCGGTGCTCAGTGCTCGGGGTGCTGGGTGCTCAGTGCTCGGGGTGCTGGGTGCTCAGTACTCAGGGTGCTGGGTGCTCAGTACTCAGGGTGCTGGGTGCTCAGTGCTCGGGGGGCTGGGTGCTCAGTGCTCAGGGTGCTGGGTGCTCATTACTTAGGTGCTGGGTGCTCAGTGCTCGGGGTGCTCGGTGCTCAGTACTCAAGGTACTGGGTGCTCAGTGCTCACGGTGCTGGGTGCTCAGTCCTCGGGGTGCTCCGTGCTCAGTGCTCAGGGTGCTGGGTGCTCATTGCTCAGGGTGCTCGTTGCTCAGTACTCATGGTGCTGGGTGCTCATTCTCGGGGTGCTGGGTGCTCAGTACTCAGGTTGCTCAGTACTCTGGGTGCTCGGTGCTCAGTACTCATGGTGCTGGGTGCTCAGTACTCAGGGTGCTCGGTGCTCAGTTCTCAGGGTGCTCGGTGCTCAGTGTTTGGGGTGCTGGGTGCTCAGTACTCAGGGTGCTGGGTGCTCAGTGTTCAGGGTGCTTGGTGCTCAGTGCTCAGCGTGCTGGGTGCTCAGTACTCAGTGCTCAGGATGCTGGGTGCTCAGTGCTCAGGGTGCTCAGTGCTCGGGGTGCAGGGTGCTCAGTACTCAGGGTGCTGGGTGCTCAGTACTCAGGGTGCTCAGTACTCAGGGTGCTGGGTGCTCAGTGCTCGGGGTGCTGGGTGCTCAGTACTCAGGGTGCTGGGTGCTCAGTGCTCAGAGTACTGGATGCTCAGTGCTCGGGGTGCTGGGTGCTCATTCTCGGGGTGCTGGGTGCTCAGTACTCAGGGTGGTGGGTGCTCAGTGCTCGGGGTGCTCGGTGCTCAGTACACAGGGTGCTGGGTGCTCAGTGCTCGGGGTGCTGGGTGCTCAGTACTCAGGGTGCTGGGTGCTCAGTGCTCAGTACTCAGCGTGCTCTGTGCTCAGTGCTCAGAGTGTTGGATGCTCAGTACTCAGGGTGCTGGGTGCTCAGTGCTCAGGGTGCTCAGTGCTCAGGGTGCTGGGTGCTCAGGGTGCTGGGTGCTCAATGCTCGGGGTGCTGGGTGCTCAGTGCTCAGGGTGCTGGGTGCTCAGTGCTCAGTGCTCAGGGTGCTGGGTGCTCAGTGCTCAGTGCTCAGGGTGCTGGGTGTTCAGTACTCAGGGTGCTGGGTTCTCAGTACTCAGGGTGCTGGGTGCTCAGTGCTCAGGGTGCTGGGTGCTCAGTGCTCACGATGCTGGGTGCTCAGTACTCAGGGTGCTGGGTGCTCAGTTCTCAGGGTGCTGGGTGCACAGTGTTCGGGGTGCTCGGTGCTCAGTGCTCAGGGTGCTGGGTGCTCAGTACTCAGGGTGCTGGGTGCTAAGTGCTCGGGGTGCTGGGTGCTCAGTGCTCGGGGTGCTGGGTGCTCAGTACTCAGGGTGCTCGGTGCTCAGTGCTCGGGGTGCTGGGTGCTCAGTGCTCGGGGTGCTGGGTGCTCAGTACTCGGGGTGCTGGGTGCTCAGTGCTCAGGGTGCTGGTTCTCAGTGCTCGGGGGTACTGGGTACTCAGTGCTCAGTACACAGGGTGCTGAGTGCTCAGTGCTCGGGGTGCTGGGTGCTCAGTGCTCAGTACTCAGGGTGCTGGGTGCTCAGTGCTCGGGGTGCTGGGTGCTCAGAGCTCGGCGTGCTCGGTGCTCAGTACTCAGGGTTCTCAGTGCTCAGTGCTCAGGGTGCTGGGTGCTCAGTGCCCAGGGTGCTGCGTTCTCAGTGCTCAGGGTGCTGGGTGCTCAGTACTCAGTGCTCAGGATGCTGGGTGCTCAGTGCTCAGGGTGCTGGGTGCTCAGTACTCAGGGTGCTGGGTTCTCCGTACTCAGGGTGCTGGGTGCACAGTGCTAGGGGTGCTGGGTGCTCAGTGCTCGGGGTCTGGGTGCTCAGTACTCAGAGTGCTGGGTGCTCAGTGCTCGGGGTGCTGGGTGCTGAGTGCTCAGGGTGCTGGGTGCTCAGTGCTCGGGGTGCTCGGTGCTCAGTACACAGGGTGCTGGGTGCTCAGTGCTCGGGGTGCTGGGTGCTCAGTGCTCAGTACTCAGGGTGCTGGGTGCTCAGTGCTCGGGGTGCTGGGTGCTCAGTACTCAGCGTGCTGGGTGCTCAGTACTCAGGGTGATGGGTGCTCAGTGCTCAGGGTGCTGGGTGCCCAGTGCTCAGGGTGCTGGGTGCTCAGTGATCGGGGTGCTGGGTGCTCAGTACTCAGGGTGCTCAGTGCTCGGGGAGCTCGGTGCTCAGGACTCAGGGTGCTGGGTGCTCAGTACTCAGTGCTCGGGGTCCTGGGTGCTCCGTGCTCGGGGTGCTGGGTGCTCAGTGCTCTGGGTGCTTAGTGCTCAGTACTCAGGGTGCTGGGTGCTCAGTACTCAGGGTGCTCAGTGCTCGGGGTGCTGGGTGCTCAGTGCTCAGGGTGATAGGTGCTCAGTACTCAGGATGCTGTGTACTCAGTACTCAGGGTGCTGGGTGCTCAGTGCTCGGGGTGCTCGGTGCTCAGTACTCAGGGTGCTGAGTGCTCAGTACTCAGGGTGCTGGGTGCTCAGTACTCAGGGTGCTGGGTGCTCAGTGCTCGGGGTGCTGGGTGCTCAGTGCTCAGGGTGCTCAGTGCTCAGTTCTCAGGGTGCTCAGTGCTCAGTACTCAGGGTGCTGAGTGCTCAGTGCTCAGGGTGCTGGGTGCTCAGTACTCAGGGTGCTGGGTGCTCGGTGCTCAGTACGCTGGGTGCTCAGTACTCAGGGTGCTGGGTGCTCAGTACTCAGGGTGCTCGGTGCTCAGTACTCAGGGTGCTGGGTGCTCAGTGCTCGGGGTGCTGGGTGCTCAGTACTCAGGGTGCTGGGTGCTCAGTGCTCGGGGTGCTCGGTGCTCAGTACGCTGGGTGCTCAGTACTCAGGGTGCTGGGTGCTCAGTACTCAGGGTGCTGGGTGCTTAGTACTCAGGGTGCTGGGTGCTCAGTGCTCAGGTTGCTGGGTGCTCAGTGCTCAGTGCTCAGGGTGCTGGGTGCTCAGTGCTCAGGGTGCTGGGTGCTCGGTGCTCGGGGTGCTGGGTGCTTAGTGTTCGGGGTGCTGGGTGCTCAGTACTCAGGGTGCTGGGTGGTCAGTACTCACGGTGCTGGGTGCTCAGTACTCGGGGTGCTGGGTGCTCACTACTCAGGGTGCTGGGTGCTCAGTACTCAGGGTGCTGGGTGCTCAGTGCTCGGGGTGCTCGGTGCTCAGTACTCAGGGTGCTTTGTGCTCAGTGCTCAGGGTGCTGGGTGCTCAGTACTCAGTGTGCTGGGTGCTCAGTGCTCAGGGTGCTGGGTGCTCAGTACTCAGGGTGCTCAGTACTCAGGGTGCTGGGTGCTCAGTACTCAGGGTGCTCAGGACTCAGGGTGCTGGGTGCTCAGTGCTCGGGGTGCTGGGTGCTCAGTACTCAGGGTGCTCAGTACTCAGGGTGCTGGGTGCTCAGTGCTCGGGGTGCTGGGTGCTCAGTGCTCAGGGTGATCGGTGCTCAGTACTCAGGATGCTGGGTGCTCAGTACTCAGGGTGCTGGATGCTCAGTACTCATGGTGCTGGTTGCTCAGTCCTCAGCGTGCTCAGTGCTCAGGGTGCTGGGTGCTCAGTGCTCGGGGTGCTGGGTGATCAGTGCTCAGGGTGCTGGGTGCTCAGTGCTCAGGGTGCTCAGTGCTCAGTACTCAGGGTGCTGGGTGCTCATTACTCAGGGTGCTTGGTGCTCAGTGCTCAGGGTGCTGGGTGCTCAGTGCTCGGGGTGCTGGGTGCTCAGTGCTCAGGGTGCTGGGTGCTCAGTGCTCAGGGTGCTCAGTGCTCAGTACTCAGGGTGCTGGGTGCTCAGTACTCAGGGTACTGGGTGCTCAGTGCTCAGGGTGCTGGGTGCTCAGTGCTCGGGGTGCTGGGTGCTCAGTATTCAGGGTGCTGGGTGCTCAGTACTCAGGGTGCTGGGTGCTCAGTGCTCACGGTACTGGGTGCTCAGTCCTCGGGGTGCTCCGTGCTCAGTGCTCAGGGTGCTGGGTGCTCAGTGATCAGGCTGCTCGGTGCTCAGTACTCATGGTGCTGGGTGCTCATTCTCGGGGTGCTGGGTGCTCAGTACTCAGGTTGCTCAGTACTCTGGGTGCTCGGTGCTCAGTACTCATGGTGCTGGGTGCTCAGTACTCAGGGTGCTCGGTGCTCAGTTCTCAGGGTGCTCGGTGCTCAGTGTTTGGGGTGCTGGGTGCTCAGTACTCAGGGTGCTGGGTGCTCAGTGTTCAGGGTGCTGGGTGCTCAGTGCTCAGCGTGCTGGGTGCTCAGTACTCAGTGCTCAGGATGCTGGGTGCTCAGTGCTCAGGGTGCTCAGTGCTCGGGGTGCAGGGTGCTTAGTACTCAGGGTGTTGGGTGCTCAGTACTCAGGGTGCTCAGTACTCAGGGTGCTGGGTGCTCAGTGCTCAGGGTGCTGGGTGCTCAGTACTCAGGGTGCTGGGTGCTCAGTGCTCAGGGTGCTTGGTGCTCAGTTCTCGGGGTGCTGGGTGCTCATTCTCGGGGTGCTGGGTGCTCAGTACTCAGGGTGCTGGGTGCTCAGTGCTCGGGGTGCTCGGTGCTCAGTACACAGGGTGCTGGGTGCTCAGTGCACGGGGTGCTGGGTGCTCCGTACTCAGGGTGCTGGGTGCTCAGTTCTCAGTACTCAGCGTGCTCTGTGCTCAGTGCTCAGAGTGTTTGATGCTCAGTACTCAGGGTGCTGGGTGCTCAGTGCTCAGTGCTCAGTGTGCTCAGTGCTCAGGGTGCTGGGTGCTCAGGGTGCTGGGTGCTCAGTGCTCGGGGTGCTGGGTGCTCAGTGCTCAGGGTGCTGGGTGCTCAGTGCTCAGTGCTCAGGGTGCTGGGTGTTCAGTACTCAGGGTGCTGGGTGCTCAGTACTCAGGGTGCTGGGTGCTCAGTGCTCAGGGTGCTGGGTGCTCAGTGCTCACGATGCTGGGTGCTCAGTACTCAGGGTGCTGGGTGCTCAGTTCTCAGGGTGCTGGGTGCACAGTGTTCGGGGTGCTCGGTGCTCAGTGCTCGGGGTGCTGGGTGCTCAGTACTCAGGGTGCTGGGTGCTCAGTACTCAGGGTCCTGGTTGCTCAGTCCTCAGCGTGCTCAGTGCTCAGGGTGCTGGGTGCTCAGTGCTCGGGGTGCTCGGTGCTCAGTACTCAGGGTGCTGAGTGCTCAGTACTCAGGGTGCTGGGTGCTCAGCGCTCAGGGTGCTGGGTGCTCAGTGCTCAGGGTGCTCAGTGCTCAGTACTCAGGGTGCTGGGTGCTCATTACTCAGGGTGCTTGGTGCTCAGTGCTCGGGGTGCAGGGTGCTCAGTACTCAGGGTGCTGGGTGCTCAGTGCTCAGGGTGCTGGGTGCTCAGTGCTCGGGGTGCTGGGTGCTCAGTACTCAGGGTGCTGGGTGCTCAGTACTCAGGGTGCTGGGTGCTCAGTGCTCGGGGGGCTGGGTGCTCAGTGCTCAGGGTGCTGGGTGCTCATTACTTAGGGTGCTGGGTGCTCAGTGCTCGGGGTGCTCGGTGCTCAGTACTCAAGGTGCTGGGTGCTCAGTGCTCACGGTGCTGGGTGCTCAGTCCTCGGGGTGCTCCGTGCTCAGTGCTCAGGGTGCTGGGTGCTCAGTGCTCAGGGTGCTCGGTGCTCAGTACTCATGGTGCTGGGTGCTCATTCTCGGGGTGCTGGGTGCTCAGTACTCAGGTTGCTCAGTACTCTGGGTGCTCGGTGCTCAGTACTCATGGTGCTGGGTGCTCAGTACTCAGGGTGCTCGGTGCTCAGTTCTCAGGGTGCTCGGTGCTCAGTGTTTGGTGTGCTGGGTGCTCAGTACTCAGGGTGCTGTGTGCTCACTGTTCAGGGTGCTTGGTGCTCAGTGCTCAGCGTGCTGGGTGCTCAGTACTCAGTGCTCAGGATGCTGGGTGCTCAGTGCTCAGGGTGCTCAGTGCTCGGGGTGCAGGGTGCTCAGTACTCAGGGTGCTGGGTGCTCAGTACTCAGGGTGCTCAGTACTCAGGGTGCTGGGTGCTCAGTGCTCGGGATGCTGGATGGTCTGTACTCAGGGTGCTGGGTGCTCAGTGATCAGGGTGCTGGGTGCTCAGTGCTCGGGGTGCTGGGTGCTCATTCTCGGGGTGCTGGGTGCTCAGTACTCAGGGTGGTGGGTGCTCAGTGCTCGGGGTGCTCGGTGCTCAGTACACAGGGTGCTGGGTGCTCAGTGCTCGGGGTGCTGGGTGCTCAGTACTCAGGGTGCTGGGTGCTCAGTGCTCAGTACTCAGCGTGCTCTGTGCTCAGTGCTCAGAGTGTTGGATGCTCAGTACTCAGGGTGCTGGGTGCTCAGTGCTCAGGGTGGTCAGTGCTCAGGGTGCTGGGTGCTCAGGGTGCTGGGTGCTCAATGCTCGGGGTGCTGGGTGCTCAGTGCTCAGGGTGCTGGGTGCTCAGTGCTCAGTGCTCAGGGTGCTGGGTGCTCAGTGCTCAGTGCTCAGGGTGCTGGGTGTTCAGTACTCAGGGTGCTGGGTTCTCAGTACTCAGGGTGCTGGGTGCTCAGTGCTCAGGGTGCTGGGTGCTCAGTGCTCACGATGCTGGGTGCTCAGTACTCAGGGTGCTGGGTGCTCAGTTCTCAGGGTGCTGGGTGCACAGTGTTCGGGGTGCTCATTGCTCAGTGCTCAGGGTGCTGGGTGCTCAGTACTCAGGGTGCTGGGTGCTCAGTGCTCGGGGTGCTGGGTGCTCTGTGCTCGGGGTGCTGGGTGCTCAGTACTCAGGGTGCTCGGTGCTCAGTGATCGGGGTGCTGGGTGCTCAGTGCTCGGGGTGCTGGGTGCTCAGTACTCGGGGTGCTGGGTGCTCAGTGCTCAGGGATCTGGTTCTCAGTGCTCGGGGGTACTGGGTTCTCAGTGCTCAGTACACAGGGTGCTGAGTGCTCAGTGCTCAGTACTCAGGGTGCTGGGTGCTCAGTGCTCGGGGTGCTGGGTGCTCAGTGCTCGGGGTGCTCGGTGCTCAGTACTCAGGGTTCTCAGTGCTCAGTGCTCAGGGTGCTGGGTGCTCAGTACTCAGGGTGCTCAGTGCTCAGTACTCGGGGTACTGGGTGCTCAGTACTCAGGGTGCTCAGTGCTCAGTACTCGGGGTTCTGGGTGCTCAGTGCTCAGGGTGCTCAGTGCTCAGTGCTCGGGGTGCTGGATGCTCAGTGCTCGGTGTGCTGTGTGCTCAGTGCTCAGAGTGCTGGGTGCTCAGTACTCAGGTTGCTGGGTGCTCAGTGCTCAGGGTGCTGGGTGCTCAGTACTCAGGGTGCTGGGTGCTCAGTACTCAGGGTGCTGGGTGCTCAGTGCTCGGGGTGCTCGGTGCTCAGTACACAGGGTGCTGGGTGCTCAGTGCTCAGGGTGCTGGGTGCTCAGTACTCAGGGTGCTGGGTGCTCAGTGCTCAGTACTCAGCGTGCTCTGTGCTCAGTGCTCAGAGTGTTTGATGCTCAGTACTCAGGGTGCTGGGTGCTCAGTGCTCAGTGCTCAGGGTGCTCAGTGCTCAGGGTGCTGGGTGCTTAGGGTGCTGGGTGCTCAGTGCTCGGGTGCTGGGTGCTCAGTGCTCAGGGTGCTGGGTGCTCAGTACTCAGGGTGCTGGGTGCTCAGTGATTGGGGTGCTGGGTGCTCAGTACTCAGGGTGCTCAGTGCTCGGGGAGATCGGTGCTCAGTACTCAGGGTGCTGGGTGCTCATTACTCAGGGTGCTTGGTGCTCAGTGCTCGGGGTGCAGGGTGCTCAGTACTCAGGGTGCTCAGTGCTCAGGGTGCTCAGTGCTCAGTACTCAGGGTGCTGGGTGCTCATTACTCAGGGTGCTTGGTGCTCAGTGCTCGGGGTGCAGGGTGCTCAGTACTCAGGGTGCTGGGTGCTCAGTGCTCAGGGTGCTGGGTGCTCAGTGCTCGGGGTGCTGGGTGCTCAGTACTCAGGGTGCTGGGTGCTCAGTACTCAGGGTGCTGGGTGCTCAGTGCTCGGGGGGCTGGGTGCTCAGTGCTCAGGGTGCTGGGTGCTCATTACTTAGGGTGCTGGGTGCTCAGTGCTCGGGGTGCTCGGTGCTCAGTACTCAAGGTGCTGGGTGCTCAGTGCTCACGGTGCTGGGTGCTCAGTCCTCGGGGTGCTCCGTGCTCAGTGCTCAGGGTGCTGGGTGCTCAGTGCTCAGGGTGCTCGGTGCTCAGTACTCATGGTGCTGGGTGCTCATTCTCGGGGTGCTGGGTGCTCAGTACTCAGGTTGCTCAGTACTCTGGGTGCTCGGTGCTCAGTACTCATGGTGCTGGGTGCTCAGTACTCAGGGTGCTCGGTGCTCAGTTCTCAGGGTGCTCGGTGCTCAGTGTTTGGTGTGCTGGGTGCTCAGTACTCAGGGTGCTGTGTGCTCACTGTTCAGGGTGCTTGGTGCTCAGTGCTCAGCGTGCTGGGTGCTCAGTACTCAGTGCTCAGGATGCTGGGTGCTCAGTGCTCAGGGTGCTCAGTGCTCGGGGTGCAGGGTGCTCAGTACTCAGGGTGCTGGGTGCTCAGTACTCAGGGTGCTCAGTACTCAGGGTGCTGGGTGCTCAGTGCTCGGGATGCTGGATGGTCTGTACTCAGGGTGCTGGGTGCTCAGTGATCAGGGTGCTGGGTGCTCAGTGCTCGGGGTGCTGGGTGCTCATTCTCGGGGTGCTGGGTGCTCAGTACTCAGGGTGGTGGGTGCTCAGTGCTCGGGGTGCTCGGTGCTCAGTACACAGGGTGCTGGGTGCTCAGTGCTCGGGGTGCTGGGTGCTCAGTACTCAGGGTGCTGGGTGCTCAGTGCTCAGTACTCAGCGTGCTCTGTGCTCAGTGCTCAGAGTGTTGGATGCTCAGTACTCAGGGTGCTGGGTGCTCAGTGCTCAGGGTGGTCAGTGCTCAGGGTGCTGGGTGCTCAGGGTGCTGGGTGCTCAATGCTCGGGGTGCTGGGTGCTCAGTGCTCAGGGTGCTGGGTGCTCAGTGCTCAGTGCTCAGGGTGCTGGGTGCTCAGTGCTCAGTGCTCAGGGTGCTGGGTGTTCAGTACTCAGGGTGCTGGGTTCTCAGTACTCAGGGTGCTGGGTGCTCAGTGCTCAGGGTGCTGGGTGCTCAGTGCTCACGATGCTGGGTGCTCAGTACTCAGGGTGCTGGGTGCTCAGTTCTCAGGGTGCTGGGTGCACAGTGTTCGGGGTGCTCATTGCTCAGTGCTCAGGGTGCTGGGTGCTCAGTACTCAGGGTGCTGGGTGCTCAGTGCTCGGGGTGCTGGGTGCTCTGTGCTCGGGGTGCTGGGTGCTCAGTACTCAGGGTGCTCGGTGCTCAGTGATCGGGGTGCTGGGTGCTCAGTGCTCGGGGTGCTGGGTGCTCAGTACTCGGGGTGCTGGGTGCTCAGTGCTCAGGGATCTGGTTCTCAGTGCTCGGGGGTACTGGGTTCTCAGTGCTCAGTACACAGGGTGCTGAGTGCTCAGTGCTCAGTACTCAGGGTGCTGGGTGCTCAGTGCTCGGGGTGCTGGGTGCTCAGTGCTCGGGGTGCTCGGTGCTCAGTACTCAGGGTTCTCAGTGCTCAGTGCTCAGGGTGCTGGGTGCTCAGTACTCAGGGTGCTCAGTGCTCAGTACTCGGGGTACTGGGTGCTCAGTACTCAGGGTGCTCAGTGCTCAGTACTCGGGGTTCTGGGTGCTCAGTGCTCAGGGTGCTCAGTGCTCAGTGCTCGGGGTGCTGGATGCTCAGTGCTCGGTGTGCTGTGTGCTCAGTGCTCAGAGTGCTGGGTGCTCAGTACTCAGGTTGCTGGGTGCTCAGTGCTCAGGGTGCTGGGTGCTCAGTACTCAGGGTGCTGGGTGCTCAGTACTCAGGGTGCTGGGTGCTCAGTGCTCGGGGTGCTCGGTGCTCAGTACACAGGGTGCTGGGTGCTCAGTGCTCAGGGTGCTGGGTGCTCAGTACTCAGGGTGCTGGGTGCTCAGTGCTCAGTACTCAGCGTGCTCTGTGCTCAGTGCTCAGAGTGTTTGATGCTCAGTACTCAGGGTGCTGGGTGCTCAGTGCTCAGTGCTCAGGGTGCTCAGTGCTCAGGGTGCTGGGTGCTTAGGGTGCTGGGTGCTCAGTGCTCGGGTGCTGGGTGCTCAGTGCTCAGGGTGCTGGGTGCTCAGTACTCAGGGTGCTGGGTGCTCAGTGATTGGGGTGCTGGGTGCTCAGTACTCAGGGTGCTCAGTGCTCGGGGAGATCGGTGCTCAGTACTCAGGGTGCTGGGTGCTCAGTGCTCGGGGTGCTCGGTGCTCAGTACTCAAGGTGCTGGGTGCTCAGTGCTCACGGTGCTGGGTGCTCAGTCCTCGGGGTGCTCCGTGCTCAGTGCTCAGGGTGCTGGGTGCTCAGTGCTCAGGGTGCTCGGTGCTCAGTACTCATGGTGCTGGGTGCTCATTCTCGGGGTGCTGGGTGCTCAGTACTCAGGTTGCTCAGTACTCTGGGTGCTCGGTGCTCAGTACTTATGGTGCTGGGTGCTCAGTACTCAGGGTGCTCGGTGCTCAGTTCTCAGGGTGCTCGGTGCTCAGTGTTTGGGGTGCTGGGTGCTCAGTACTCAGGGTGCTGGGTGCTCAGTGTTCAGGGTGCTTGGTGCTCAGTGCTCAGCGTGCTGGGTGCTCAGTACTCAGTGCTCAGGATGCTGGGTGCTCAGTGCTCAGGGTGCTCAGTGCTCGGGGTGCAGGGTGCTCAGTACTCAGGGTGCTGGGTGCTCAGTACTCAGGGTGCTCAGTACTCAGGGTGCTGGGTGCTCAGTGCTCGGGGTGCTGGATGCTCTGTACTCAGGGTGCTGGGTGCTCAGTGATCAGGGTGCTGGGTGCTCAGTGCTCGGGGTGCTGGGTGCTCATTCTCGGGGTGCTGGGTGCTCAGTACTCAGGGTGGTGGGTGCTCAGTGCTCGGGGTGCTCGGTGCTCAGTACACAGGGTGCTGGGTGCTCAGTGCTCGGGGTGCTGGGTGCTCAGTACTCAGGGTGCTGGGTGCTCAGTGCTCAGTACTCAGCGTGCTCTGTGCTCAGTGCTCAGAGTGTTGGATGCTCAGTACTCAGGGTGCTGGGTGCTCAGTGCTCAGGGTGGTCAGTGCTCAGGGTGCTGGGTGCTCAGGGTGCTGGGTGCTCAATGCTCGGGGTGCTGGGTGCTCAGTGCTCAGGGTGCTGGGTGCTCAGTGCTCAGTGCTCAGGGTGCTGGGTGCTCAGTGCTCAGTGCTCAGGGTGCTGGGTGTTCAGTACTCAGGGTGCTGGGTTCTCAGTACTCAGGGTGCTGGGTGCTCAGTGCTCAGGGTGCTGGGTGCTCAGTGCTCACGATGCTGGGTGCTCAGTACTCAGGGTGCTGGGTGCTCAGTTCTCAGGGTGCTGGGTGCACAGTGTTCGGGGTGCTCATTGCTCAGTGCTCAGGGTGCTGGGTGCTCAGTACTCAGGGTGCTGGGTGCTCAGTGCTCGGGGTGCTGGGTGCTCTGTGCTCGGGGTGCTGGGTGCTCAGTACTCAGGGTGCTCGGTGCTCAGTGATCGGGGTGCTGGGTGCTCAGTGCTCGGGGTGCTGGGTGCTCAGTACTCGGGGTGCTGGGTGCTCAGTGCTCAGGGTGCTGGTTCTCAGTGCTCGGGGGTACTGGGTACTCAGTGCTCAGTACACAGGGTGCTGAGTGCTCAGTGCTCGGGGTGCTGGGTGCTCAGTGCTCAGTACTCAGGGTGCTGGGTGCTCAGTGCTCGGGGTGCTGGGTGCTCAGTGCTCGGGGTGCTCGGTGCTCAGTACTCAGGGTTCTCAGTGCTCAGTGCTCAGGGTGCTGGGTGCTCAGTACTCAAGGTGCTCAGTGCTCAGTACTCGGGGTACTGGGTGCTCAGTACTCAGGGTGCTCAGTGCTCAGTACTCGGGGTTCTGGGTGCTCAGTGCTCAGGGTGCTCAGTGCTCAGTGCTCGGGGTGCTGGATGCTCAGTGCTCGGTGTGCTGTGTGCTCAGTGCTCAGAGTGCTGGGTGCTCAGTACTCAGGTTGCTGGGTGCTCAGTGCTCAGGGTGCTGGGTGCTCAGTACTCAGGGTGCTGGGTGCTCAGTACTCACGGTGCTGGGTGCTCAGTTCTCGGGGTGCTCGGTGCTCAGTACACAGGGTGCTGGGTGCTCAGTGCTCAGGGTGCTGGGTGCTCAGTACTCAGGGTGCTGGGTGCTCAGTGCTCAGTACTCAGCGTGCTCTGTGCTCAGTGCTCAGAGTGTTTGATGCTCAGTACTCAGGGTGCTGGGTGCTCGGTGCTCAGTTCTCAGGGTGCTCGGTGCTCAGTGTTTGGGGTGCTGGGTGCTCAGTACTCAGGGTGCTGGGTGCTCAGTGTTCAGGGTGCTTGGTGCTCAGTGCTCAGCGTGCTGGGTGCTCAGTACTCAGTGCTCAGGATGCTGGGTGCTCAGTGCTCAGGGTGCTCAGTGCTCGGGGTGCAGGGTGCTCAGTACTCAGGGTGCTGGGTGCTCAGTACTCAGGGTGCTCAGTACTCAGGGTGCTGGGTGCTCAGTGCTCGGGGTGCTGGATGCTCTGTACTCAGGGTGCTGGGTGCTCAGTGATCAGGGTGCTGGGTGCTCAGTGCTCGGGGTGCTGGGTGCTCATTCTCGGGGTGCTGGGTGCTCAGTACTCAGGGTGGTGGGTGCTCAGTGCTCGGGGTGCTCGGTGCTCAGTACACAGGGTGCTGGGTGCTCAGTGCTCGGGGTGCTGGGTGCTCAGTACTCAGGGTGCTGGGTGCTCAGTGCTCAGTACTCAGCGTGCTCTGTGCTCAGTGCTCAGAGTGTTGGATGCTCATTACTCAGGGTGCTGGGTGCTCAGTGCTCAGGGTGGTCAGTGCTCAGGGTGCTGGGTGCTCAGGGTGCTGGGTGCTCAATGCTCGGGGTGCTGGGTGCTCAGTGCTCAGGGTGCTGGGTGCTCAGTGCTCAGTGCTCAGGGTGCTGGGTGCTCAGTGCTCAGTGCTCAGGGTGCTGGGTGTTCAGTACTCAGGGTGCTGGGTTCTCAGTACTCAGGGTGCTGGGTGCTCAGTGCTCAGGGTGCTGGGTGCTCAGTGCTCACGATGCTGGGTGCTCAGTACTCAGGGTGCTGGGTGCTCAGTTCTCAGGGTGCTGGGTGCACAGTGTTCAGGGTGCTCATTGCTCAGTGCTCAGGGTGCTGGGTGCTCAGTACTCAGGGTGCTGGGTGCTCAGTGCTCGGGGTGCTGGGTGCTCTGTGCTCGGGGTGCTGGGTGCTCAGTACTCAGGGTGCTCGGTGCTCAGTGATCGGGGTGCTGGGTGCTCAGTGCTCGGGGTGCTGGGTGCTCAGTACTCGGGGTGCTGGGTGCTCAGTGCTCAGGGTGCTGGTTCTCAGTGCTCGGGGGTACTGGGTACTCAGTGCTCAGTACACAGGGTGCTGAGTGCTCAGTGCTCGGGGTGCTGGGTGCTCAGTGCTCAGGACTCAGGGTGCTGGGTGCTCAGTGCTCGGGGTGCTGGGTGCTCAGTGCTCGGGGTGCTCGGTGCTCAGTACTCAGGGTTCTCAGTGCTCAGTGCTCAGGGTGCTGGGTGCTCAGTACTCAGGGTGCTCAGTGCTCAGTACTCGGGGTACTGGGTGCTCAGTACTCAGGGTGCTCAGTGCTCAGTACTCGGGGTTCTGGGTGCTCAGTGCTCAGGGTGCTCAGTGCTCAGTGCTCGGGGTGCTGGATGCTCAGTGCTCGGTGTGCTGTGTGCTCAGTGCTCAGAGTGCTGGGTGCTCAGTACTCAGGTTGCTGGGTGCTCAGTGCTCAGGGTGCTGGGTGCTCAGTACTCAGGGTGCTGGGTGCTCAGTACTCACGGTGCTGGGTGCTCAGTTCTCGGGGTGCTCGGTGCTCAGTACACAGGGTGCTGGGCGCTCAGTGCTCAGGGTGCTGGGTGCTCAGTACTCAGGGTGCTGGGTGCTCAGTGCTCAGTACTCAGCGTGCTCTGTGCTCAGTGCTCAGAGTGTTTGATGCTCAGTACTCAGGGTGCTGGGTGCTCAGTGCTCAGTGCTCAGGGTGCTCAGTGCTCAGGGTGCTGGGTGCTTAGGGTGCTGGGTGCTCAGTGCTCGGGGTGCTGGGTGCTCAGTGCTCAGGGTGCTGGGTGCTCAGTACTCAGGGTGCTGGGTGCTCAGTGATTGGGGTGCTGGGTGCTCAGTACTCAGGGTGCTCAGTGCTCGGGGAGATCGGTGCTCAGTACTCAGGGTGCTGGGTGCTCAGTACTCAGTGATCGGGGTCCTGGGTGCTCCGTGCTCGGGGTGCTGGGTGCTCAGTGCTCTGGGTGCTTAGTGCTCAGTACTCAGGGTACTGGGTGCTCAGTACTCAGGGTGCTCAGTGCTCGGGGTGCTGGGTGCTCAGTACTCAGGGTGCTGGGTGCTCAGTACTCAGGGTGCTCAGTGCTCAGGGTGCTGGGTGATCACTGCTCGGGGTGCTCGGTGCTCAGTACTCAGGGTGCTGAGTGCTCAGTACTCAGGGTGCTGGGTGCTCAGTACTCAGGGTGCTGGGTGATCAGTGCTCGGGGTGCTGGGTGCTCAGTGCTCAGGGTGCTCAGTGCTCAGTACTCAGGGTGCTCAGTGCTCAGTACTCTGGGTGCTGGGTGCTCAGTGCTCAGGGTGCTGGGTGCTCAGTACTCAGGGTGCTGGGTGCTCGGTGCTCAGTACGCTGGGTGCTCAGTACTCAGGGTGCTGGGTGCTCAGTACTCAGGGTGCTGTGTGCTCAGTGCTCGGGGTGCTGGGTGCTCAGTACTCAGGGTGCTGGGTGCTCAGTGCTCGGGGTGCTCGGTGCTCAGTACGCTGGGTGCTCAGTACTCAGGGTGCTGGGTGCTCAGTACTCAGGGTGCTGGGTGCTTAGTACTCAGGCTGCTGGGTGCTCAGTGCTCAGGGTGCTGGGTGCTCAGTGCTCAGTACTCAGGGTGCTGGGTGCTCAGTGCTCAGGGTGCTGGGTGCTTGGTGCTCGGGGTGCTGGGTGCTTAGTGCTCGGGGTGCTGGGTGCTCAGTACTCAGGGTGCTGGGTGGTCAGTACTCACGATGCTGGGTGCTCAGTACTCGGGGTGCTGGGTGCTCACTACTCAGTGTGCTGGGTGCTCAGTACTCAGGGTGCTCGGTGCTCAGTGCTTGGGGTGCTGGGTGTTCAGTACTCAGGGTGCTGGGTGCTCAGTGCTCAGGGTGCTCAGTGCTCAGTGCTCGGGGTGCTGGATGCTCAGTGCTCGGTGTGCTGTGTGCTCAGTGCTCAGAGTGCTGGGTGCTCAGTACTCAGGTTGCTGGGTGCTCAGTGCTCAGGGTGCTGGGTGCTCAGTACTCAGGGTGCTGGGTGCTCAGTACTCACGGTGCTGGGTGCTCAGTTCTCGGGGTGCTCGGTGCTCAGTACACAGGGTGCTGGGTGCTCAGTGCTCAGGGTGCTGGGTGCTCAGTACTCAGGGTGCTGGGTGCTCAGTGCTCAGTACTCAGCGTGCTCTGTGCTCAGTGCTCAGAGTGTTTGATGCTCAGTACTCAGGGTGCTGGGTGCTCGGTGCTCAGTTCTCAGGGTGCTCGGTGCTCAGTGTTTGGGGTGCTGGGTGCTCAGTACTCAGGGTGCTGGGTGCTCAGTGTTCAGGGTGCTTGGTGCTCAGTGCTCAGCGTGCTGGGTGCTCAGTACTCAGTGCTCAGGATGCTGGGTTCTCAGTGCTCAGGGTGCTCAGTGCTCGGGGTGCAGGGTGCTCAGTACTCAGGGTGCTGGGTGCTCAGTACTCAGGGTGCTCAGTACTCAGGGTGCTGGGTGCTCAGTGCTCGGGGTGCTGGATGCTCTGTACTCAGGGTGCTGGGTGCTCAGTGATCAGGGTGCTGGGTGCTCAGTGCTCGGGGTGCTGGGTGCTCATTCTCGGGGTGCTGGGTGCTCAGTACTCAGGGTGGTGGGTGCTCAGTGCTCGGGGTGCTCGGTGCTCAGTACACAGGGTGCTGGGTGCTCAGTGCTCGGGGTGCTGGGTGCTCAGTACTCAGGGTGCTGGGTGCTCAGTGCTCAGTACTCAGCGTGCTCTGTGCTCAGTGCTCAGAGTGTTGGATGCTCAGTACTCAGGGTGCTGGGTGCTCAGTGCTCAGGGTGGTCAGTGCTCAGGGTGCTGGGTGCTCAGGGTGCTGGGTGCTCAATGCTCGGGGTGCTGGGTGCTCAGTGCTCAGGGTGCTGGGTGCTCAGTGCTCAGTGCTCAGGGTGCTGGGTGCTCAGTGCTCAGTGCTCAGGGTGCTGGGTGTTCAGTACTCAGGGTGCTGGGTTCTCAGTACTCAGGGTGCTGGGTGCTCAGTGCTCAGGGTGCTGGGTGCTCAGTGCTCACGATGCTGGGTGCTCAGTACTCAGGGTGCTGGGTGCTCAGTTCTCAGGGTGCTGGGTGCACAGTGTTCAGGGTGCTCATTGCTCAGTGCTCAGGGTGCTGGGTGCTCAGTACTCAGGGTGCTGGGTGCTCAGTGCTCGGGGTGCTGGGTGCTCTGTGCTCGGGGTGCTGGGTGCTCAGTACTCAGGGTGCTCGGTGCTCAGTGATCGGGGTGCTGGGTGCTCAGTGCTCGGGGTGCTGGGTGCTCAGTGCTCAGGGTGCTGGTTCTCAGTGCTCGGGGGTACTGGGTACTCAGTGCTCAGTACACAGGGTGCTGAGTGCTCAGTGCTCGGGGTGCTGGGTGCTGGGTGTTCAGTACTCAGGGTGCTGGGTTCTCAGTACTCAGGGTGCTGGGTGCTCAGTGCTCAGGGTGCTGGGTGCTCAGTGCTCACGATGCTGGGTGCTCAGTACTCAGGGTGCTGGGTGCTCAGTTCTCAGGGTGCTGGGTGCACAGTGTTCAGGGTGCTCATTGCTCAGTGCTCAGGGTGCTGGGTGCTCAGTACTCAGGGTGCTGGGTGCTCAGTGCTCGGGGTGCTGGGTGCTCTGTGCTCGGGGTGCTGGGTGCTCAGTACTCAGGGTGCTCGGTGCTCAGTGATCGGGGTGCTGGGTGCTCAGTGCTCGGGGTGCTGGGTGCTCAGTACTCGGGGTGCTGGGTGCTCAGTGCTCAGGGTGCTGGTTCTCAGTGCTCGGGGGTACTGGGTACTCAGTGCTCAGTACACAGGGTGCTGAGTGCTCAGTGCTCGGGGTGCTGGGTGCTCAGTGCTCAGGACTCAGGGTGCTGGGTGCTCAGTGCTCGGGGTGCTGGGTGCTCAGTGCTCGGGGTGCTCGGTGCTCAGTACTCAGGGTTCTCAGTGCTCAGTGCTCAGGGTGCTGGGTGCTCAGTACTCAGGGTGCTCAGTGCTCAGTACTCGGGGTACTGGGTGCTCAGTACTCAGGGTGCTCAGTGCTCAGTACTCGGGGTTCTGGGTGCTCAGTGCTCAGGGTGCTCAGTGCTCAGTGCTCGGGGTGCTGGATGCTCAGTGCTCGGTGTGCTGTGTGCTCAGTGCTCAGAGTGCTGGGTGCTCAGTACTCAGGTTGCTGGGTGCTCAGTGCTCAGGGTGCTGGGTGCTCAGTACTCAGGGTGCTGGGTGCTCAGTACTCACGGTGCTGGGTGCTCAGTTCTCGGGGTGCTCGGTGCTCAGTACACAGGGTGCTGGGCGCTCAGTGCTCAGGGTGCTGGGTGCTCAGTACTCAGGGTGCTGGGTGCTCAGTGCTCAGTACTCAGCGTGCTCTGTGCTCAGTGCTCAGAGTGTTTGATGCTCAGTACTCAGGGTGCTGGGTGCTCAGTGCTCAGTGCTCAGGGTGCTCAGTGCTCAGGGTGCTGGGTGCTTAGGGTGCTGGGTGCTCAGTGCTCGGGGTGCTGGGTGCTCAGTGCTCAGGGTGCTGGGTGCTCAGTACTCAGGGTGCTGGGTGCTCAGTGATTGGGGTGCTGGGTGCTCAGTACTCAGGGTGCTCAGTGCTCGGGGAGATCGGTGCTCAGTACTCAGGGTGCTGGGTGCTCAGTACTCAGTGATCGGGGTCCTGGGTGCTCCGTGCTCGGGGTGCTGGGTGCTCAGTGCTCTGGGTGCTTAGTGCTCAGTACTCAGGGTACTGGGTGCTCAGTACTCAGGGTGCTCAGTGCTCGGGGTGCTGGGTGCTCAGTACTCAGGGTGCTGGGTGCTCAGTACTCAGGGTGCTCAGTGCTCAGGGTGCTGGGTGATCACTGCTCGGGGTGCTCGGTGCTCAGTACTCAGGGTGCTGAGTGCTCAGTACTCAGGGTGCTGGGTGCTCAGTACTCAGGGTGCTGGGTGATCAGTGCTCGGGGTGCTGGGTGCTCAGTGCTCAGGGTGCTCAGTGCTCAGTACTCAGGGTGCTCAGTGCTCAGTACTCTGGGTGCTGGGTGCTCAGTGCTCAGGGTGCTGGGTGCTCAGTACTCAGGGTGCTGGGTGCTCGGTGCTCAGTACGCTGGGTGCTCAGTACTCAGGGTGCTGGGTGCTCAGTACTCAGGGTGCTGTGTGCTCAGTGCTCGGGGTGCTGGGTGCTCAGTACTCAGGGTGCTGGGTGCTCAGTGCTCGGGGTGCTCGGTGCTCAGTACGCTGGGTGCTCAGTACTCAGGGTGCTGGGTGCTCAGTACTCAGGGTGCTGGGTGCTTAGTACTCAGGCTGCTGGGTGCTCAGTGCTCAGGGTGCTGGGTGCTCAGTGCTCAGTACTCAGGGTGCTGGGTGCTCAGTGCTCAGGGTGCTGGGTGCTTGGTGCTCGGGGTGCTGGGTGCTTAGTGCTCGGGGTGCTGGGTGCTCAGTACTCAGGGTGCTGGGTGGTCAGTACTCACGATGCTGGGTGCTCAGTACTCGGGGTGCTGGGTGCTCACTACTCAGTGTGCTGGGTGCTCAGTACTCAGGGTGCTCGGTGCTCAGTGCTTGGGGTGCTGGGTGTTCAGTACTCAGGGTGCTGGGTGCTCAGTGCTCAGGGTGCTCAGTGCTCAGTGCTCGGGGTGCTGGATGCTCAGTGCTCGGTGTGCTGTGTGCTCAGTGCTCAGAGTGCTGGGTGCTCAGTACTCAGGTTGCTGGGTGCTCAGTGCTCAGGGTGCTGGGTGCTCAGTACTCAGGGTGCTGGGTGCTCAGTACTCACGGTGCTGGGTGCTCAGTTCTCGGGGTGCTCGGTGCTCAGTACACAGGGTGCTGGGTGCTCAGTGCTCAGGGTGCTGGGTGCTCAGTACTCAGGGTGCTGGGTGCTCAGTGCTCAGTACTCAGCGTGCTCTGTGCTCAGTGCTCAGAGTGTTTGATGCTCAGTACTCAGGGTGCTGGGTGCTCGGTGCTCAGTTCTCAGGGTGCTCGGTGCTCAGTGTTTGGGGTGCTGGGTGCTCAGTACTCAGGGTGCTGGGTGCTCAGTGTTCAGGGTGCTTGGTGCTCAGTGCTCAGCGTGCTGGGTGCTCAGTACTCAGTGCTCAGGATGCTGGGTTCTCAGTGCTCAGGGTGCTCAGTGCTCGGGGTGCAGGGTGCTCAGTACTCAGGGTGCTGGGTGCTCAGTACTCAGGGTGCTCAGTACTCAGGGTGCTGGGTGCTCAGTGCTCGGGGTGCTGGATGCTCTGTACTCAGGGTGCTGGGTGCTCAGTGATCAGGGTGCTGGGTGCTCAGTGCTCGGGGTGCTGGGTGCTCATTCTCGGGGTGCTGGGTGCTCAGTACTCAGGGTGGTGGGTGCTCAGTGCTCGGGGTGCTCGGTGCTCAGTACACAGGGTGCTGGGTGCTCAGTGCTCGGGGTGCTGGGTGCTCAGTACTCAGGGTGCTGGGTGCTCAGTGCTCAGTACTCAGCGTGCTCTGTGCTCAGTGCTCAGAGTGTTGGATGCTCAGTACTCAGGGTGCTGGGTGCTCAGTGCTCAGGGTGGTCAGTGCTCAGGGTGCTGGGTGCTCAGGGTGCTGGGTGCTCAATGCTCGGGGTGCTGGGTGCTCAGTGCTCAGGGTGCTGGGTGCTCAGTGCTCAGTGCTCAGGGTGCTGGGTGCTCAGTGCTCAGTGCTCAGGGTGCTGGGTGTTCAGTACTCAGGGTGCTGGGTTCTCAGTACTCAGGGTGCTGGGTGCTCAGTGCTCAGGGTGCTGGGTGCTCAGTGCTCACGATGCTGGGTGCTCAGTACTCAGGGTGCTGGGTGCTCAGTTCTCAGGGTGCTGGGTGCACAGTGTTCAGGGTGCTCATTGCTCAGTGCTCAGGGTGCTGGGTGCTCAGTACTCAGGGTGCTGGGTGCTCAGTGCTCGGGGTGCTGGGTGCTCTGTGCTCGGGGTGCTGGGTGCTCAGTACTCAGGGTGCTCGGTGCTCAGTGATCGGGGTGCTGGGTGCTCAGTGCTCGGGGTGCTGGGTGCTCAGTGCTCAGGGTGCTGGTTCTCAGTGCTCGGGGGTACTGGGTACTCAGTGCTCAGTACACAGGGTGCTGAGTGCTCAGTGCTCGGGGTGCTGGGTGCTCAGTGCTCAGTACTCAGGGTGCTGGGTGCTCAGTGCTCGGGGTGCTGGGTGCTCAGTGCTCGGGGTGCTCGGTGCTCAGTACTCAGGGTTCTCAGTGCTCAGTGCTCAGGGTGCTGGGTGCTCAGTACTCAGGGTGCTCAGTGCTCAGTACTCGGGGTACTGGGTGCTCAGTACTCAGGGTGCTCAGTGCTCAGTACTCGGGGTTCTGGGTGCTCAGTGCTCAGGGTGCTCAGTGCTCAGTGCTCGGGGTGCTGGATGCTCAGTGCTCGGTGTGCTGTGTGCTCAGTGCTCAGAGTGCTGGGTGCTCAGTACTCAGGTTGCTGGGTGCTCAGTGCTCAGGGTGCTGGGTGCTCAGTACTCAGCGTGCTGGGTGCTCAGTACTCACGGTGCTGGGTGCTCAGTTCTCGGGGTGCTCGGTGCTCAGTACACAGGGTGCTGGGCGCTCAGTGCTCAGGGTGCTGGGTGCTCAGTACTCAGGGTGCTGGGTGCTCAGTGCTCAGTACTCAGCGTGCTCTGTGCTCAGTGCTCAGAGTGTTTGATGCTCAGTACTCAGGGTGCTGGGTGCTCAGTGCTCAGTGCTCAGGGTGCTCAGTGCTCAGGGTGCTGGGTGCTTAGGGTGCTGGGTGCTCAGTGCTCGGGGTGCTGGGTGCTCAGTGCTCAGGGTGCTGGGTGCTCAGTACTCAGGGTGCTGGGTGCTCAGTGATTGGGGTGCTGGGTGCTCAGTACTCAGGGTGCTCAGTGCTCGGGGAGATCGGTGCTCAGTACTCAGGGTGCTGGGTGCTCAGTACTCAGTGATCGGGGTCCTGGGTGCTCCGTGCTCGGGGTGCTGGGTGCTCAGTGCTCTGGGTGCTTAGTGCTCAGTACTCAGGGTACTGGGTGCTCAGTACTCAGGGTGCTCAGTGCTCGGGGTGCTGGGTGCTCAGTACTCAGGGTGCTGGGTGCTCAGTACTCAGGGTGCTCAGTGCTCAGGGTGCTGGGTGATCACTGCTCGGGGTGCTCGGTGCTCAGTACTCAGGGTGCTGAGTGCTCAGTACTCAGGGTGCTGGGTGCTCAGTACTCAGGGTGCTGGGTGATCAGTGCTCGGGGTGCTGGGTGCTCAGTGCTCAGGGTGCTCAGTGCTCAGTACTCAGGGTGCTCAGTGCTCAGTACTCTGGGTGCTGGGTGCTCAGTGCTCAGGGTGCTGGGTGCTCAGTACTCAGGGTGCTGGGTGCTCGGTGCTCAGTACGCTGGGTGCTCAGTACTCAGGGTGCTGGGTGCTCAGTACTCAGGGTGCTGTGTGCTCAGTGCTCGGGGTGCTGGGTGCTCAGTACTCAGGGTGCTGGGTGCTCAGTGCTCGGGGTGCTCGGTGCTCAGTACGCTGGGTGCTCAGTACTCAGGGTGCTGGGTGCTCAGTACTCAGGGTGCTGGGTGCTTAGTACTCAGGCTGCTGGGTGCTCAGTGCTCAGGGTGCTGGGTGCTCAGTGCTCAGTACTCAGGGTGCTGGGTGCTCAGTGCTCAGGGTGCTGGGTGCTTGGTGCTCGGGGTGCTGGTTCTCAGTGCTCGGGGGTACTGGGTACTCAGTGCTCAGTACACAGGGTGCTGAGTGCTCAGTGCTCGGGGTGCTGGGTGCTCAGTGCTCAGTACTCAGGGTGCTGGGTGCTCAGTGCTCGGGGTGCTGGGTGCTCAGTGCTCGGGGTGCTCGGTGCTCAGTACTCAGGGTTCTCAGTGCTCAGTGCTCAGGGTGCTGGGTGCTCAGTACTCAGGGTGCTCAGTGCTCAGTACTCGGGGTACTGGGTGCTCAGTACTCAGGGTGATCAGTGCTCAGTACTCGGGGTTCTGGGTGCTCAGTGCTCAGGGTGCTCAGTGCTCAGTGCTCGGGGTGCTGGATGCTCAGTGCTCGGTGTGCTGTGTGCTCAGTGCTCAGAGTGCTGGGTGCTCAGTACTCAGGTTGCTGGGTGCTCAGTGCTCAGGGTGCTGGGTGCTCAGTACTCACGGTGCTGGGTGCTCAGTTCTCGGGGTGCTCGGTGCTCAGTACACAGGGTGCTGGGCGCTCAGTGCTCAGGGTGCTGGGTGCTCAGTACTCAGGGTGCTGGGTGCTCAGTGCTCAGTACTCAGCGTGCTCTGTGCTCAGTGCTCAGAGTGTTTGATGCTCAGTACTCAGGGTGCTGGGTGCTCAGTGCTCAGTGCTCAGGGTGCTCAGTGCTCAGGGTGCTGGGTGCTTAGGGTGCTGGGTGCTCAGTGCTCGGGGTGCTGGGTGCTCAGTGCTCAGGGTGCTGGGTGCTCAGTACTCAGGGTGCTGGGTGCTCAGTGATTGGGGTGCTGGGTGCTCAGTACTCAGGGTGCTCAGTGCTCGGGGAGATCGGTGCTCAGTACTCAGGGTGCTGGGTGCTCAGTACTCAGTGATCGGGGTCCTGGGTGCTCCGTGCTCGGGGTGCTGGGTGCTCAGTGCTCTGGGTGCTTAGTGCTCAGTACTCAGGGTACTGGGTGCTCAGTACTCAGGGTGCTCAGTGCTCGGGGTGCTGGGTGCTCAGTACTCAGGGTGCTGGGTGCTCAGTACTCAGGGTGCTCAGTGCTCAGGGTGCTGGGTGATCACTGCTCGGGGTGCTCGGTGCTCAGTACTCAGGGTGCTGAGTGCTCAGTACTCAGGGTGCTGGGTGCTCAGTACTCAGGGTGCTGGGTGATCAGTGCTCGGGGTGCTGGGTGCTCAGTGCTCAGGGTGCTCAGTGCTCAGTACTCAGGGTGCTCAGTGCTCAGTACTCTGGGTGCTGGGTGCTCAGTGCTCAGGGTGCTGGGTGCTCAGTACTCAGGGTGCTGGGTGCTCGGTGCTCAGTACGCTGGGTGCTCAGTACTCAGGCTGCTGGGTGCTCAGTACTCAGGGTGCTGTGTGCTCAGTGCTCGGGGTGCTGGGTGCTCAGTACTCAGGGTGCTGGGTGCTCAGTGCTCGGGGTGCTCGGTGCTCAGTACGCTGGGTGCTCAGTACTCAGGGTGCTGGGTGCTCAGTACTCAGGGTGCTGGGTGCTTAGTACTCAGGCTGCTGGGTGCTCAGTGCTCAGGGTGCTGGGTGCTCAGTGCTCAGTACTCAGGGTGCTGGGTGCTCAGTGCTCAGGGTGCTGGGTGCTTGGTGCTCGGGGTGCTGGGTGCTTAGTGCTCGGGGTGCTGGGTGCTCAGTACTCAGGGTGCTGGGTGGTCAGTACTCACGATGCTGGGTGCTCAGTACTCGGGGTGCTGGGTGCTCACTACTCAGTGTGCTGGGTGCTCAGTACTCAGGGTGCTCGGTGCTCAGTGCTTGGGGTGCTGGGTGTTCAGTACTCAGGGTGCTGGGTGCTCAGTGCTCAGGGTGCTGCGTGCTCAGTGCTCAGGGTGCTGGGTGCTCAGTACTCAGTGCTCAGGATGCTGGGTGCTCAGTGCTCGGGCTGCTGGGTGCTCAGTTCTCAGGGTGCTGGGTGCTCAGTACTCAGGGTGCTGGGTTCTCCGTACTCAGGGTGCTGGGTGCACAGTGCTAGGGGTGCTGGGTGCTCAGTGCTCGGGGTCTGGGTGCTCAGTACTCAGGGTGCTGGGTGCTCAGTGCTCGGGGTGCTGGGTGCTGAGTGCTCAGGGTGCTGGGTGCTCAGTGCTCGGGGTGCTCGGTGCTCAGTACACAGGGTGCTGGGTGCTCAGTGCTCGGGGTGCTGGGTGCTCAGTGCTCAGTACTCAGGGTGCTGGGTGCTCAGTGCTCGGGGTGCTGGGTGCTCAGTACTCAGCGTGCTGGGTGCTCAGTACTCAGGGTGCTGGGTGCTCAGTGCTCAGGGTGCTGGGTGCTCAGTGCTCAGGGTGCTGGGTGCTCAGTGATCGGGGTGCTGGGTGCTCAGTACTCAGGGTGCTCAGTGCTCGGGGAGCTCGGTGCTCAGTACTCAGGGTGCTCCGTGCTCAGTACTCAGTGCTCGGGGTCCTGGGTGCTCCGTGCTCAGGGTGCTGGGTGCTCAGTGCTCTGGGTGCTTAGTGCTCAGTACTCAGGGTGCTGGGTGCTCAGTACTCTGGGTGCTCAGTGCTCGGGGTGCTGGGTGCTCAGTGCTCAGGGTGATAGGTGCTCAGTACTCAGGATGCTGTGTACTCAGTACTCAGGGTGCTGGGTGCTCAGTGCTCGGGGTGCTCGGTGCTCAGTACTCAGGGTGCTGAGTGCTCAGTACTCAGGGTGCTGGGTGCTCAGTACTCAGGGTGCTGGGTGCTCAGTGCTCGGGGTGCTGGGTGCTCAGTGCTCAGGGTGCTCAGTGCTCAGTTCTCAGGGTGCTCAGTGCTCAGTACTCAGGGTGCTGAGTGCTCAGTGCTCAGGGTGCTGGGTGCTCAGTACTCAGGGTGCTGGGTGCTCGGTGCTCAGTACGCTGGGTGCTCAGTACTCAGGGTGCTGGGTGCTCGGTGCTCAGTACGCTGGGTGCTCATTACTCAGGGTGCTGGGTGCTCAGTACTCAGGGTGCTCGGTGCTCAGTACTCAGCATGCTGGGTGCTCAGTGCTCGGGGTGCTGGGTGCTCAGTACTCAGGGTGCTGGGTGCTCAGTGCTCGGGGTGCTCGGTGCTCAGTACGCTGGGTGCTCAGTACTCAGGGTGCTGGGTGCTTAGTACTCAGGGTGCTGGGTGCTCAGTGCTCAGGGTGCTGGGTGCTCAGTGCTCAGTGCTCAGGGTGCTGGGTGCTCAGTACTCAGGGTGCTGGGTGGTCAGTACCCACGGTGCTGGGTGCTCAGTACTCGGGGTGCTGGGTGCTCACTACTCAGGGTGCTGGGTGCTCAGTACTCAGGGTGCTGGGTGCTCAGTGCTCGGGGTGCTCGGTGCTCAGTACTCAGGGTGCTGGGTGCTCAGTGCTCAGGGTGCTGGGTGCTCAGTACTCAGTGTGCTGGGTGCTCAGTGCTCAGGGTGCTGGGTGCTCAGTACTCAGGGTGCTCAGTACTCAGGGTGCTGGGTGCTCAGTACTCAGGGTGCTCAGGACTCAGGGTGCTGGGTGCTCAGTGCTCGGGGTGCTGGCTGCTCAGTACTCAGGGTGCTCAGTACTCAGGGTGCTGGGTGCTCAGTGCTCGGGGTGCTTGGTGCTCAGTGCTCAGGGTGATCGGTGCTCAGTACTCAGGGTGCTGGGTGCTCAGTGCTCAGGGTGCTCAGTGCTCAGTACTCAGGGTGCTGGGTGCTCATTACTCAGGGTGCTTGGTGCTCAGTGCTAGGGGTGCTGGGTGCTCAGTACTCAGGGTACTGGGTGCTCAGTGCTCAGGGTGCTGGGTGCTCAGTGCTCGGGGTGCTGGGTGCTCAGTATTCAGGGTGCTGGGTGCTCAGTACTCAGGGTGCTGGGTGCTCAGTGCTCGGGGGGCTGGGTGCTCAGTGCTCAGGGTGCTGGGTGCTCATTACTTAGGGTGCTGGGTGCTCAGTGCTCGGGGTGCTCGGTGCTCAGTACTCAAGGTGCTGGGTGCTCAGTGCTCACGGTGCTGGGTGCTCAGTCCTCGGGGTGCTCCGTGCTCAGTGCTCAGGGTGCTGGGTGCTCAGTGATCAGGGTGCTCGGTGCTCAGTACTCATGGTGCTGGGTGCTCATTCTCGGGGTGCTGGGTGCTCAGTACTCAGGTTGCTCAGTACTCTGGGTGCTCGATGCTCAGTACTCATGGTGCTGGGTGCTCAGTACTCAGGGTGCTCGGTGCTCAGTTGTCAGGGTGCTCGGTGCTCAGTGTTTGGGGTGCTGGGTGCTCAGTACTCAGGGTGCTCGGTGCTCAGTGTTCAGGGTGCTGGGTGCTCAGTGCTCAGCGTGCTGGGTGCTCAGTACTCAGTGCTCAGGATGCTGGGTGCTCAGTGCTCAGGGTGCTCAGTGCTCGGGGTGCAGGGTGCTCAGTACTCAGGGTGCTGGGTGCTCAGTACTCAGGGTGCTCAGTACTCAGGGTGCTGGGTGCTCAGTGCTCAGGGTGCTGGGTGCTCAGTACTCAGGGTGCTGGGTGCTCAGTGCTCAGGGTGCTTGGTGCTTAGTTCTCGGGGTGCTGGGTGCTCATTCTCGGTGTGCTGGGTGCTCAGTACTCAGGGTGCTGGGTGCTCAGTGCTCGGGGTGCTCGGTGCTCAGTACACAGGGTGCTGGGTGCTCAGTGCTCGGGGTGCTGGGTGCTCAGTACTCAGGGTGCTGGGTGCTCAGTTCTCAGTACTCAGCGTGCTCTGTGCTCAGTGCTCAGAGTGTTTGATGCTCAGTACTCAGGGTGCTGGGTGCTCAGTGCTCAGTGCTCAGGGTGCTCAGTGCTCAGGGTGCTGGGTGCTCAGGGTGCTGGGTGCTCAGTGCTCGGGGTGCTGGGTGCTCAGTGCTCAGGGTGCTGGGTGCTCAGTGCTCAGTGCTCAGGGTGCTGGGTGCTCAGTGCTCAGTGCTCAGGGTGCTGGGTGTTCAGTACTCAGGGTGCTGGGTGCTCAGTACTCAGGGTGCTGGGTGCTCAGTGCTCAGGGTGCTGGGTGCTCAGTGCTCACGATGCTGGGTGCTCAGTACTCAGGGTGCTGGGTGCTCAGTTCTCAGGGTGCTGGGTGCACAGTGTTCGGGGTGCTCGGTGCTCAGTGCTCGGGGTGCTGGGTGCTCAGTACTCAGGGTGCTGGGTGCTCAGTACTCAGGGTGCTGGTTGCTCAGTCCTCAGCGTGCTCAGTGCTCAGGGTGCTGGGTGCTCAGTGCTCGGTGCTCAGTACTCAGGGTGCTGAGTGCTCAGTACTCAGGGTGCTCGGTGCTCAGTGCTCAGGGTGCTGGGTGCTCAGTGCTCTGGGTGCTCAGTGCTCAGTACTCAGGGTGCTGGGTGCTCATTACTCAGGGTGCTTGGTGCTCAGTGCTCGGGGTGCAGGGTGCTCAGTACTCAGGGTGCTGGGTGCTCAGTGCTCAGGGTGCTGGGTGCTCAGTGCTCGGGGTGCTGGGTGCTCAGTACTCAGGGTGCTGGGTGCTCAGTACTCAGGGTGCTGGGTGCTCAGTGCTCGGGGGGCTGGGTGCTCAGTGCTCAGGGTGCTGGGTGCTCATTACGTAGGGTGCTGGGTGCTCAGTGCTCGGGGTGTTCGGTACTCAGTACTCAAGATCCTGGGTGCTCAGTGCTCACGGTGCTGGGTGCTCAGTCCTCGGGGTGCTCCGTGCTCAGTGCTCAGGGTGCTGGGTGCTCAGTGCTCAGGGTGCTCGGTGCTCAGTACTCATGGTGCTGGGTGCTCATTCTCGGGGTGCTGGGTGCTCAGTACTCAGGTTGCTCAGTACTCTGGGTGCTCGGTGCTCAGTACTCATGGTGCTGGGTGCTCAGTACTCAGGGTGCTCGGTGCTCAGTTCTCAGGGTGCTCGGTGCTCAGTGTTTGGGGTGCTGGGTGCTCAGTACTCAGGGTGCTCGGTGCTCAGTGTTCAGGGTGCTGGGTGCTCAGTGCTCAGCGTGCTGGGTGCTCAGTACTCAGTGCTCAGGATGCTGGGTGCTCAGTGCTCAGGGTGCTCAGTGCTCGGGGTGCAGGGTGCTCAGTACTCAGGGTGCTGGGTGCTCAGTACTCAGGGTGCTCAGTACTCAGGGTGCTGGGTGCTCAGTGCTCAGGGTGCTGGGTGCTCAGTACTCAGGGTGCTGGGTGCTCAGTGCTCAGGGTGCTTGGTGCTTAGTTCTCGGGGTGCTGGGTGCTCATTCTCGGTGTGCTGGGTGCTCAGTACTCAGGGTGCTGGGTGCTCAGTGCTCGGGGTGCTCGGTGCTCAGTACACAGGGTGCTGGGTGCTCAGTGCTCGGGGTGCTGGGTGCTCAGTACTCAGGGTGCTGGGTGCTCAGTTCTCAGTACTCAGCGTGCTCTGTGCTCAGTGCTCAGAGTGTTTGATGCTCAGTACTCAGGGTGCTGGGTGCTCAGTGCTCAGTGCTCAGGGTGCTCAGTGCTCAGGGTGCTGGGTGCTCAGGGTGCTGGGTGCTCAGTGCTCGGGGTGCTGGGTGCTCAGTGCTCAGGGTGCTGGGTGCTCAGTGCTCAGTGCTCAGGGTGCTGGGTGCTCAGTGCTCAGTGCTCAGGGTGCTGGGTGTTCAGTACTCAGGGTGCTGGGTGCTCAGTACTCAGGGTGCTGGGTGCTCAGTGCTCAGGGTGCTGGGTGCTCAGTGCTCACGATGCTGGGTGCTCAGTACTCAGGGTGCTGGGTGCTCAGTTCTCAGGGTGCTGGGTGCACAGTGTTCGGGGTGCTCGGTGCTCAGTGCTCGGGGTGCTGGGTGCTCAGTACTCAGGGTGCTGGGTGCTCAGTACTCAGGGTGCTGGTTGCTCAGTCCTCAGCGTGCTCAGTGCTCAGGGTGCTGGGTGCTCAGTGCTCGGTGCTCAGTACTCAGGGTGCTGAGTGCTCAGTACTCAGGGTGCTCGGTGCTCAGTGCTCAGGGTGCTGGGTGCTCAGTGCTCTGGGTGCTCAGTGCTCAGTACTCAGGGTGCTGGGTGCTCATTACTCAGGGTGCTTGGTGCTCAGTGCTCGGGGTGCAGGGTGCTCAGTACTCAGGGTGCTGGGTGCTCAGTGCTCAGGGTGCTGGGTGCTCAGTGCTCGGGGTGCTGGGTGCTCAGTACTCAGGGTGCTGGGTGCTCAGTACTCAGGGTGCTGGGTGCTCAGTGCTCGGGGGGCTGGGTGCTCAGTGCTCAGGGTGCTGGGTGCTCATTACGTAGGGTGCTGGGTGCTCAGTGCTCGGGGTGTTCGGTACTCAGTACTCAAGATCCTGGGTGCTCAGTGCTCACGGTGCTGGGTGCTCAGTCCTCGGGGTGCTCCGTGCTCAGTGCTCAGGGTGCTGGGTGCTCAGTGCTCAGGGTGCTCGGTGCTCAGTACTCATGGTGCTGGGTGCTCATTCTCGGGGTGCTGGGTGCTCAGTACTCAGGTTGCTCAGTACTCTGGGTGCTCGGTGCTCAGTACTCATGGTGCTGGGTGCTCAGTACTCAGGGTGCTCGGTGCTCAGTTCTCAGGGTGCTCGGTGCTCAGTGTTTGGGGTGCTGGGTGCTCAGTACTCAGGGTGCTGGGTGCTCAGTGTTCAGGGTGCTTGGTGCTCAGTGCTCAGCGTGCTGGGTGCTCAGTACTCAGTGCTCAGGATGCTGGGTGCTCAGTGCTCAGGGTGCTCAGTGCTCGGGGTGCAGGGTGCTCAGTACTCAGGGTGCTGGGTGCTCAGTACTCAGGGTGCTCAGTACTCAGGGTGCTGGGTGCTCAGTGCTCAGGGTGCTGGGTGCTCAGTACTCAGGGTGCTGGGTGCTCAGTGCTCAGGGTGCTGGGTGCTCAGTGCTCGGGGTGCTGGGTGCTCATTCTCGGGGTGCTGGGTGCTCAGTACTCAGGGTGGTGGGTGCTCAGTGCTCGGGGTGCTCGGTGCTCAGTACACAGGGTGCTGGGTGCTCAGTGCTCGGGGTGCTGGGTGCTCAGTACTCAGTGTGCTGGGTGCTCAGTGCTCAGTACTCAGCGTGCTCTGTGCTCAGTGCTCAGAGTGTTGGATGCTCAGTACTCAGGGTGCTGGGTGCTCAGTGCTCAGGGTGCTCAGTGCTCAGAGTGCTGGGTGCTCAGGGTGCTGGGTGCTCAATGCTCGGGGTGCTGGGTGCTCAGTGCTCAGGGTGCTGGGTGCTCAGTGCTCAGGGTGCCGGGTGCTCAGTGCTCAGTGCTCAGGGTCCTGGGTGTTCAGTACTCAGGGTGCTGGGTTCTCAGTACTCAGGGTGCTGGGTGCTCAGTGCTCAGGGTGCTGGGTGCTCAGTGCTCACGATTCTGTGTGCTCAGTACTCAGGGTGCTGGGTGCTCAGTTCTCAGGGTGCTGGGTACACAGTGTTCGGGGTGCTCGGTGCTCAGTGCTCAGGGTGCTGGGTGCTCAGTACTCAGGGTGCTGGGTGCTCAGTGCTTGGGGTGCTGGGTGCTCAGTGCTCGGGGTGCTGGGTGCTCAGTACTCAGGGTGCTCGGTGCTCAGTGCTCGGGGTGCTGGGTGCTCAGTGCTCGGGTTGCTGGGTGCTCAGTACTCGGGGTGCTGGGTGCTCAGTGCTCAGGGTGCTGGTTCTCAGTGCTCGGGGGTACTGGGTACTCAGTGCTCAGTACACAGGGTGCTGAGTGCTCAGTGCTCAGGGTGCTCGGTGCTCAGTGCTCAGTACTCAGGGTGCTGGGTGCTCAGTGCTCGGGGTGCTGGGTGCTCAGAGCTCGGGGTGCTCGGTGCTCAGTACTCAGGGTTCTCAGTGCTCAGTGCTCAGGGTGCTGGGTGCTCAGTGCCCAGGGTGCTGGGTGCTCAGTGCTCAGGGTGCTGCGTGCTCAGTGCTCAGGGTGCTGGGTGCTCAGTACTCAGTGCTCAGGATGCTGGGTGCTCAGTGCTCGGGCTGCTGGGTGCTCAGTGCTCAGGGTGCTGGGTGATCAGTACTCAGGGTGCTGGGTTCTCCGTACTCAGGGTGCTGGGTGCACAGTGCTAGGGGTGCTGGGTGCTCAGTGCTCGGGGTCTGGGTGCTCAGTACTCAGGGTGCTGGGTGCTCAGTGCTCGGGGTGCTGGGTGCTGAGTGCTCAGGGTGCTGGGTGCTCAGTGCTCGGGGTGCTCGGTGCTCAGTACACAGGGTGCTGGGTGCTCAGTACTCAGGGTGCTGGGTGCTCAGTGCTCAGTACTCAGGGTGCTGGGTGCTCATTGCTCGGGGTGCTGGGTGCTCAGTACTCAGCGTGCTGGGTGCTCAGTACTCAGGGTGGTGGGTGCTCAGTGCTCAGGGTGCTGGGTGCTCAGTGCTCAGGGTGCTGGGTGCTCAGTGATCGGGGTGCTGGGTGCTAAGTACTCAGGGTGCTCAGTGCTCGGGGAGCTCGGTGCTCAGTACTCAGGGTGCTGGGTGCTCAGTACTCAGTGCTCGGGGTCCTGGGTGCTCCGTGCTCGGCGTGCTGGGTGCTCAGTGCTCTGGGTGCTTAGTGCTCAGTACTCAGGGTGCTGGGTGCTCAGTACTCAGGGTGCTCAGTGCTCGGGGTGCTGGGTGCTCAGTGCTCAGGGTGATAGGTGCTCAGTTCTCAGGATGCTGTGTACTCAGTACTCAGGGTGCTGGGTGCTCAGTGCTCGGGGTGCTCGGTGCTCAGTACTCAGGGTGCTGAGTGCTCAGTACTCAGGGTGCTGGGTGCTCAGTACTCAGGGTGCTGGGTGCTCAGTGCTCGGGTTGCTGGGTGCTCAGTGCTCAGGGTGCTCAGTGCTCAGTTCTCAGGGTGCTCAGTGCTCAGTACTCAGGGTGCTGAGTGCTCAGTGCTCAGGGTGCTGGGTGCTCAGTACTCAGGGTGCTGGGTGCTCGGTGCTCAGTACGCTGGGTGCTCAGTACTCAGGGTGCTGGGTGCTCAGTACTCAGGGTGCTCGGTGCTCAGTACTCAGGGTGCTGGGTGCTCAGTGCTCGGGGTGCTGGGTGCTCAGTACTCAGGGTGCTGGGTGCTCAGTGCTCGGGGTGCTCGGTGCTCAGTACGCTGGGTGCTCAGTACTCAGGGTGCTGGGTGCTCAGTACTCAGGGTGCTGGGTGCTTAGTACTCAGGGTGCTGGGTGCTCAGTGCTCAGGGTGCTGGGTGCTCAGTGCTCAGTGCTCAGGGTGCTGGGTGCTCAGTGCTCAGGGTGCTGGGTGCTCGGCGCTCGGGGTGCTGGGTGCTTAGTGCTCGGGGTGCTGGGTGCTCAGTACTCAGGGTGCTGGGTGGTCAGTACTCACGGTGCTGGGTGCTCAGTACTCGGCGTGCTGGGTGCTCACTACTCAGGGCGCTGGGTGCTCAGTACTCAGGGTGCTGGGTGCTCAGTGCTCGGGGTGCTCGGTGCTCAGTACTCAGGGTGCTGGGTGCTCAGTGCTCAGGGTGCTGGGTGCTCAGTACTCAGTGTGCTGGGTGCTCAGTGCACAGGGTGCTGGGTGCTCAGTACTCAGGGTGCTCAGTACTCAGGGTGCTGGGTGCTCAGTACTCAGGGTGCTCAGGACTCAGGGTGCTGGGTGCTCAGTGCTCGGGGTGCTGGTTGCTCAGTCCTCAGCGTGCTCAGTGCTCAGGGTGCTGGGTGCTCAGTGCTCGGGGTGCTGGGTGCTCAGTGCTCAGGGTGCTGGGTGCTCAGTGCTCAGGGTGCTCAGTGCTCAGTACTCAGGGTGCTGGGTGCTCATTACTCAGGGTGCTTGGTGCTCAGTGCTCGGGGTGCTGGGTGCTCAGTACTCAGGGTACTGGGTGCTCAGTGCTCAGGGTGCTGGGTGCTCAGTGCTCGGGGTGCTGGGTGCTCAGTATTCAGGGTGCTGGGTGCTCAGTACTCAGGGTGCTGGGTGCTCAGTGCTCGGGGGGCTGGGTGCTCAGTGCTCAGGGTGCTGGGTGCTCATTACTTAGGGTGCTGGGTGCTCAGTGCTCGGGGTGCTCGGTGCTCAGTACTCAAGGTGCTGGGTGCTCAGTGCTCACGGTGCTGGGTGCTCAGTCCTCGGGGTGCTCCGTGCTCAGTGCTCAGGGTGCTGGGTGCTCAGTGATCAGGGTGCTCGGTGCTCAGTACTCATGGTGCTGGGTGCTCATTCTCGGGGTGCTGGGTGCTCAGTACTCAGGTTGCTCAGTACTCTGGGTGCTCGGTGCTCAGTACTCATGGTGCTGGGTGCTCAGTACTCAGGGTGCTCGGTGCTCAGTTCTCAGGGTGCTCGGTGCTCAGTGTTTGGGGTGCTGGGTGCTCAGTACTCAGGGTGCTGGGTGCTCAGTGTTCAGGGTGCTGGGTGCTCAGTGCTCAGCGTGCTGGGTGCTCAGTACTCAGTGCTCAGGATGCTGGGTGCTCAGTGCTCAGGGTGCTCAGTGCTCGGGGTGCAGGGTGCTCAGTACTCAGGGTGCTGGGTGCTCAGTACTCAGGGTGCTCAGTACTCAGGGTGCTGGGTGCTCAGTGCTCAGGGTGCTGGGTGCTCAGTACTCAGGGTGCTGGGTGCTCAGTGCTCAGGGTGCTTGGTGCTCAGTTCTCGGGGTGCTGGGTGCTCATTCTCGGGGTGCTGGGTGCTCAGTACTCAGGGTGCTGGGTGCTCAGTGCTCGAGGTGCTCGGTGCTCAGTACACAGGGTGCTGGGTGCTCAGTACTCAGGGTGCTGGGTGCTCAGTTCTCAGTACTCAGCGTGCTCTGTGCTCAGTGCTCAGAGTGTTTGATGCTCAGTACTCAGGGTGCTGGGTGCTCAGTGATCAGTGCTCAGGGTGCTCAGTGCTCAGGGTGCTGGGTGCTCAGGGTGCTGGGTGCTCAGTGCTCGGGGTGCTGGGTGCTCAGTGCTCAGGGTGCTGGGTGCTCAGTGCTCAGTACTCAGGGTGCTGGGTGCTCAGTGCTCAGTGCTCAGGGTGCTGGGTGTTCAGTACTCAGGGTGCTGGGTGCTCAGTACTCAGGGTGCTGGGTGCTCAGTGCTCAGGGTGCTGGGTGCTCAGTGCTCACGATGCTGGGTGCTTAGTACTCAGGGTGCTGGGTGCTCAGTTCTCAGAGTGCTGGGTGCACAGTGTTCGGGGTGCTCGGTGCTCAGTGCTCGGGGTGCTGGGTGCTCAGTACTCAGGGTGCTGGGTGCTCAGTACTCAGGGTGCTGGTTGCTCAGTCCTCAGCGTGCTCAGTGCTCAGGGTGCTGGGTGCTCAGTGCTCGGGGTGCTCGGTGCTCAGTACTCAGGGTGCTGAGTGCTCAGTACTCAGGGTGCTGGGTGCTCAGTGCTCAGGGTGCTGGGTGCTCAGTGCTCAGGGTGCTCAGTGCTCAGTACTCAGTGTGCTGGGTGCTCATTACTCAGGGTGCTTGGTGCTCAGTGCTCGGGGTGCAGGGTGCTCAGTACTTAGAGTGCTGGGTGCTCAGTGCTCAGGGTGCTGGGTGCTCAGTGCTCGGGGTGCTGGGTGCTCAGTACTCAGGGTGCTGGGTGCTCAGTACTCAGGGTGCTGGGTGCTCAGTGCTCGGGGGGCTGGGTGCTCAGTGCTCAGGGTGCTGGGTGCTCATTACTTAGGGTGCTGGGTGCTCAGTGCTCGGGGTGCTCGGTGCTCAGTACTCAAGGTGCTGGGTGCTCAGTGCTCACGGTGCTGGGTGCTCAGTCCTCGGGGTGCTCCGTGCTCAGTGCTCAGGGTGCTGGGTGCTCAGTGCTCAGGGTGCTCGGTGCTCAGTACTCATGGTGCTGGGTGCTCATTCTCAGGGTGCTGGGTGCTCAGTACTCAGGTTGCTCAGTACTCTGGGTGCTCGGTGCTCAGTACTCATGGTGCTGGGTGCTCAGTACTCAGGGTGCTCGGTGCTCAGTTCTCAGGGTGCTCGGTGCTCAGTGTTTGGGGTGCTGGGTGCTCAGTACTCAGGGTGCTGGGTGCTCAGTGTTCTGGGTGCTTGGTGCTCAGTGCTCAGCGTGCTGGGTGCTCAGTACTCAGTGCTCAGGATGCTGGGTGCTCAGTGCTCAGGGTGCTCAGTGCTCGGGGTGCAGGGTGCTCAGTACTCAGGGTGCTGGGTGCTCAGTACTCAGGGTGCTCAGTACTCAGGGTGCTGGGTGCTCAGTGCTCGGTGTGCTGGGTGCTCAGTACTCAGGGTGCTGGGTGCTCAGTGCTCAGAGTGCTGGGTGCTCAGGGCTCGGGGTGCTGGGTGCTCATTCTCGGGGTGCTGGGTGCTCAGTACTCAGGGTGGTGGGTGCTCAGTGCTCGGGGTGCTCGGTGCTCAGTACACAGGGTGCTGGGTGCTCAGTGCTCAGGGTGCTGGGTGATCAGTACTCAGGGTGCTGGGTGCTCAGTGCTCAGTACTCAGCGTGCTGTGTGCTCAGTGCTCAGAGTGTTGGATGCTCAGTACTCAGGGTGCTGGGTGCTCAGTGCTCAGGGTGCTCAGTGCTCAGGGTGCTGGGTGCACAGGGTGCTGGGTGCTCAATTCTCGGGGTGCTGGGTGCTCAGTGCTCAGGGTGCTGGGTGCTCAGTGCTCAGTGCTCAGGGTGCTGGGTGCTCAGTGCTCAGTGCTCAGGGTGCTGGGTGTTCAGTACTCAGGGTGCTGGGTTCTCAGTACTCAGGGTGCTGGGTGCTCAGTGCTCAGGGTGTTGGGTGCTCAGTGCTCACGATGCTGGGTGCTCAGTACTCAGGGTGCTGGGTGCTCAGTTCTCAGGGTGCTGGGTGCACAGTGTTCGGGGTGATCGGTGCTCAGTGCTCAGGGTGCTGGGTGCTCAGTACTCAGGGTGCTGGGTGCTCAGTGCTCGGGGTGCTGGGTGCTCAGTGCTCGGGGTACTGGGTGCTCAGTACTCCGGGTGCTCGGTGCTCAGTGATCGGGGTGCTGGGTGCTCAGTGCTCGGGGTGCTGGGTGCTCAGTACTCGGGGTGCTGGGTGCTCAGTACTCAGGGTGCTGGGTGCTCAGTTCTCAGTACTCAGCGTGCTCTGTGCTCAGTGC
This sequence comes from Microtus oregoni, assembly GCF_018167655.1. Taxonomy (NCBI): domain Eukaryota; kingdom Metazoa; phylum Chordata; class Mammalia; order Rodentia; family Cricetidae; genus Microtus; species Microtus oregoni. The sequence continues at coordinate 3,401 of NW_024543274.1, read as the reverse complement.
TCAGAGTGTTTGATGCTCAGTACTCAGGGTGCTGGGTGCTCAGTGATCAGTGCTCAGGGTGCTCAGTGCTCAGGGTGCTGGGTGCTCAGGGTGCTGGGTGCTCAGTGCTCGGGGTGCTGGGTGCTCAGTGCTCAGGGTGCTGGGTGCTCAGTGCTCAGTACTCAGGGTGCTGGGTGCTCAGTGCTCAGTGCTCAGGGTGCTGGGTGTTCAGTACTCAGGGTGCTGGGTGCTCAGTACTCAGGGTGCTGGGTGCTCAGTGCTCAGGGTGCTGGGTGCTCAGTGCTCACGATGCTGGGTGCTTAGTACTCAGGGTGCTGGGTGCTCAGTTCTCAGAGTGCTGGGTGCACAGTGTTCGGGGTGCTCGGTGCTCAGTGCTCGGGGTGCTGGGTGCTCAGTACTCAGGGTGCTGGGTGCTCAGTACTCAGGGTGCTGGTTGCTCAGTCCTCAGCGTGCTCAGTGCTCAGGGTGCTGGGTGCTCAGTGCTCGGGGTGCTCGGTGCTCAGTACTCAGGGTGCTGAGTGCTCAGTACTCAGGGTGCTGGGTGCTCAGTGCTCAGGGTGCTGGGTGCTCAGTGCTCAGGGTGCTCAGTGCTCAGTACTCAGTGTGCTGGGTGCTCATTACTCAGGGTGCTTGGTGCTCAGTGCTCGGGGTGCAGGGTGCTCAGTACTTAGAGTGCTGGGTGCTCAGTGCTCAGGGTGCTGGGTGCTCAGTGCTCGGGGTGCTGGGTGCTCAGTACTCAGGGTGCTGGGTGCTCAGTACTCAGGGTGCTGGGTGCTCAGTGCTCGGGGGGCTGGGTGCTCAGTGCTCAGGGTGCTGGGTGCTCATTACTTAGGGTGCTGGGTGCTCAGTGCTCGGGGTGCTCGGTGCTCAGTACTCAAGGTGCTGGGTGCTCAGTGCTCACGGTGCTGGGTGCTCAGTCCTCGGGGTGCTCCGTGCTCAGTGCTCAGGGTGCTGGGTGCTCAGTGCTCAGGGTGCTCGGTGCTCAGTACTCATGGTGCTGGGTGCTCATTCTCGGGGTGCTGGGTGCTCAGTACTCAGGTTGCTCAGTACTCTGGGTGCTCGGTGCTCAGTACTCATGGTGCTGGGTGCTCAGTACTCAGGGTGCTCGGTGCTCAGTTCTCAGGGTGCTCGGTGCTCAGTGTTTGGGGTGCTGGGTGCTCAGTACTCAGGGTGCTGGGTGCTCAGTGTTCTGGGTGCTTGGTGCTCAGTGCTCAGCGTGCTGGGTGCTCAGTACTCAGTGCTCAGGATGCTGGGTGCTCAGTGCTCAGGGTGCTCAGTGCTCGGGGTGCAGGGTGCTCAGTACTCAGGGTGCTGGGTGCTCAGTACTCAGGGTGCTCAGTACTCAGGGTGCTGGGTGCTCAGTGCTCGGTGTGCTGGGTGCTCAGTACTCAGGGTGCTGGGTGCTCAGTGCTCAGAGTGCTGGGTGCTCAGGGCTCGGGGTGCTGGGTGCTCATTCTCGGGGTGCTGGGTGCTCAGTACTCAGGGTGGTGGGTGCTCAGTGCTCGGGGTGCTCGGTGCTCAGTACACAGGGTGCTGGGTGCTCAGTGCTCAGGGTGCTGGGTGATCAGTACTCAGGGTGCTGGGTGCTCAGTGCTCAGTACTCAGCGTGCTGTGTGCTCAGTGCTCAGAGTGTTGGATGCTCAGTACTCAGGGTGCTGGGTGCTCAGTGCTCAGGGTGCTCAGTGCTCAGGGTGCTGGGTGCACAGGGTGCTGGGTGCTCAATTCTCGGGGTGCTGGGTGCTCAGTGCTCAGGGTGCTGGGTGCTCAGTGCTCAGTGCTCAGGGTGCTGGGTGCTCAGTGCTCAGTGCTCAGGGTGCTGGGTGTTCAGTACTCAGGGTGCTGGGTTCTCAGTACTCAGGGTGCTGGGTGCTCAGTGCTCAGGGTGCTGGGTGCTCAGTGCTCACGATGCTGGGTGCTCAGTACTCAGGGTGCTGGGTGCTCAGTTCTCAGGGTGCTGGGTGCACAGTGTTCGGGGTGCTCGGTGCTCAGTGCTCAGGGTGCTGGGTGCTCAGTACTCAGGGTGCTGGGTGCTCAGTGCTCGGGGTGCTGGGTGCTCAGTGCTCGGGGTACTGGGTGCTCAGTACTCCGGGTGCTCGGTGCTCAGTCATCGGGGTGCTGGGTGCTCAGTGCTCGGGGTGCTGGGTGCTCAGTACTCGGGGTGCTGGGTGCTCAGTGCTCAGGGTGCTGGTTCTCAGTGCTCGGGGGTACTGGGTACTCAGTGCTCAGTACACAGGGTGCTGAGTGCTCAGTGCTCGGGGTGCTGGGTGCTCAGTGCTCAGTACTCAGGGTGCTGGGTGCTCAGTGCTCGGGGTGCTGGGTGCTCAGTGCTCGGGGTGCTCGGTGCTCAGTACTCAGGGTTCTCAGTGCTCAGTGCTCAAGGTGCTGGGTGCTCAGTACTCAGGGTGCTCAGGGCTCAGTACTCGGGGTACTGGGTGCTCAGTACTCAGGGTGCTCAGTGCTCAGTACTCGGGGTTCTGGGTGCTCAGTGCTCAGGGTGCTCAGTGCTCAGTGCTCGGTTTCCTGGGTGCTCAGTGCTCGGGGTGCTGTGTGCTCAGTGCTCAGAGTGCTGGGTGCTCAGTACTCAGGTTGCTGGGTGCTCAGTGCTCAGGGTGCTGGGTGCTCAGTACTCAGGGTGCTGGGTGCTCAGTACTCAGGGTGCTGGGTGCTCAGTGCTCGGGGTGCTCGGTGCTCAGTACTCAAGGTGCTGGGTGCTCAGTGCTCAGGGTGCTGGGTGCTCAGTGCTCAGGGTGCTGGGTGCTCAGTACTCAGGGTGCTGGGTGCTCAGTGCTCAGTACTCAGCGTGCTCTGTGCTCAGTGCTCAGAGTGTTTGATGCTCAGTACTCAGGGTGCTGGGTGCTCAGTGCTCAGTGCTCAGGGTGCTCAGTGCTCAGGGTGCTGGGTGCTCAGGGTGCTGGGTGCTCAGTGCTCGGGGTGCTGGGTGCTCAGTGCTCAGGGTGCTGGGTGCTCAGTGCTCAGTGCTCAGGGTGCTGGTTGCTCAGTGCTCAGTGCTCAGGGTGCTGGGTGTTCAGTACTCAGGGTGCTGGGTGCTCAGTACTCAGGGTGCTGGGTGCTCAGTGCTCAGGGTGCTGGGTGCTCAGTGCTCACGATGCTGGGTGCTCAGTACTCAGGGTGCTGGGTGCTCAGTTCTTAGGGTGCTGGGTGCACAGTGTTCGGGGTGCTCGGTGCTCAGTGCTCGGGGTGCTGGGTGCTCAGTACTCAGGGTGCTGGGTGCTCAGTACTCAGGGTGCTGGTTGCTCAGTCCTCAGCATGCTCAGTGCTCAGGGTGCTGGGTGCTCAGTGCTCGGGGTGCTCGGTGCTCAGTACTCAGGGTGCTGAGTGCTCAGTACTCAGGGTGCTGTGTGCTCAGTGCTCAGGGTGCTGGGTTCTCAGTGCTCAGGGTG